>NC_134377.1:4890000-5501250 GCF_035582795.1 Mycteria americana
TCAGCTAGTGCTCTAAATGACACTGTGTTAGCATCGCTCCTAGAGCTCTTGGAGGACTAATGCTAGTCCATCGCATACCACTGGCTCAGCCCCAGGGATGTCGGCATTTGTCTCCCTGCGTCTCCTGAGAGCGCTGTGAAAACCACACTGGTCATAGTACAAATATTCTTAGTATTTGAAGAAGCACAAATATTTTCTGCCTCTTTATGCCAAAACCAACAAGGGTGGTCGAGGGCTATTTTCTGCTGCCACCCCCTTGCTCTAGCGTAAGGCTGTGGTTCCTAAATAGGGCCTTACCGTACTGTTTCTGTGGTCCATATCACTTGCCTTTCTCTCTTCTCTATCTACCCACAAGCAAGATTCAACCGCAGCGCTGATTTGGGGGATAACCAATGCATTTGTCCATTTGTCACTTATTTGGGCACATATACCCTGCTGAGCAAGGCTGATGAAGGTGGGGATGACAAGGGGTTATTTGTTCTGCCTTGGTAGATCTGCCTAGATGTTTCAGATGCTGAACGGAGGCATGGAAATCTCTTAGGCTCCCTGTGCAGAAGATTGCACTGGTTGTACAATCAGTACCAAGAGGGGAATACTTGTCAGCCCCTTTTTGCCCGTCTCTTCCCCAAAAGAGAGAGGCCCAGGTCCCGGTTGGGCTGCTAACAATTGGGTTAGATGGATTCAGGACAGGTTGCATCTGGGTCTAGAAGAACCAGTACAAATTTTCTGGTCCCCAGGCAGTGCACACGTAATGCAGAGCTCTCTACAAACTTAGCACGAGGCAATAGTGGAGATGGATGAGACTCTGTGAGAATGTTGTAAGGTTCAGATAAAATCTGCAGTTCTCAGGGCAGGGTCTCTGTGCGGTGGTGTTGAGGGTAAATGGAGTTTACCCACTTGGAACGTGAGTGACACGCTGTTTATCCATTTCTCATCTACACCAGGCAATGGAAATAATTTCTTTTAATATCCCATCTTGACGTCGGGAGGGAGGGGGAGTCACCCCACCGGGGGCTCAGGAGCAGGTGCATGGGGGTCACAGGAACGCTACCATTCCCATGGCATCGGAGGGGGCTCTGGGCTTACTGGGAAGATGGGGGGGGGGGGGCTTTTCACCCAAAATTTATACAAGGGTGTACTGCTACGGAAAGGTCTGAAACCCCCTGAGTTATGTTGTGCACTGTGCAGAGAGCACCCTCACTTGTGTTCTCTCTCTGCTGGCATCTTCTCTCATAATCATTCATCCTCTCTATAAACAGATTTCCCAGTAATGGTTTTCATTTTCTTTGAAGTGTCCCATTCATTCTGCTGCTCTGCCCATTCATGTGCTCAGGGTTCCTTGAAAGGAAGACAGACACAAACATCCAAAGTGCTTGAAATATGCTAGCAGGGGGAGGGGGTGGGCAGAGGCATTTCTTTTAAAATATATCTATTTGAGGAGACTTTCATCCTTTTTACTTTTTCATCCTTTTTACTTTTTTTCACCTAAATAATTCTCTCTTTTTGATTTTTGGGTTGCTTTCCCCTCATAGAGATCCCAATGCAGCATGGTTTCTAAATTCCACCCCCCACAATCTCTTCCTGCTGCTTTAAACTTAATAAATTGAAAGCATGTTCCGGAGGCCAATTTAATCCAGCCCCAAAGTTAAACAGGTGCTGAAGTGGTTTGCTGATGGGGTACATTTCTGAATTGGTGCCTTCCGGGCTAAGACACGACTGTCATCAGGGCTCCATGGCTGGGCTCACGTGAATAGAAAGGAATATTTGGCTATGAAAATCAGGAATTGTATCTATTCCCTGCGAGGACAGGGAATTACAAGCAAGGGCTACTTGTCTTTTTAGGGCAGACATAAACCCAAAATGATAGTCGGTTACGGCATGCCATGCCCTGTAACATTTCACCCCCAGCAGGATCCCTCTCTGCTGCAGTCATAGCCCAGATTTAAGGTTGCAACTGCTGCTTCATTTTGTCCTGATGTCCTTTGTCATATCTCTGTGGTGTCTGAGCCTCCCAGTGCTTCCTCGTGGGACCAATCTTCAGAAATCCTCCTCCTCTGGTTGAAGAGGGACCTTGCTCTAACCCCAGAGAAAGGTGTCAAACAAACCTATTTCATTTCAGTGACAAGGTGATGGCTTGCGGTTGGCTCTAATAACATTCTCATCGACTCATCCCATCATAAGGGGAGACCTTGCGATTCTGATTAAAATTAGAAGCGTGCAGACTTTCCAACGGAGGCTGAGTTTGGGTTTAGAGCAGAGATGAGACCTCAGCCTGGGCGGAATGGCTGCTTCTGCTCTTGGGTAACAACCCTGTGAACATTCGCAAAAGCAAGTGCCCCAAGCGAGTTCTCGGCTGCGCTTTTTCTCTTGACACTTGGCATTTCAGCCCACGCATTCAAGATTACGCATGGCATTTGAGACTGTATTTGTGGCCAGCTTGAGGGCTTGGGGTTCTTTTTAATTATTGTTATATAGTTATGGACTGGGGGCTTGGTGTATGGGAGCGAGAATGCGTTTGCTGTTTCTCCACCAGATTTTTGCATTGGGTTGGTTTTTATTAGGACATGTTTGGCTTTGATTTCAGATTTATATGTTGTTCTGTTCTATCAGGCTCCAATAGGCTTTTTGAATCCAGGCCCCCATATAAATGGAGAATTATGATTCTAACATTATGCCTAGTAGCAATAATAATAAGGAACTGGAGGTTCATATTCGTATGAGCTGCAAGTCCAAATTCTCTTTCAAGGGACTGAACCTCTGTGCGGCTGCAGACCAGGGAGGACTCTCCGTTTCAGGGGTGGAAGGTCTGTGCCCGCTCGACTAAGAGGGGTGGGGTCTGGACCAGATTTGGGTGAGGAGCAGAATTGGGGGAAGGAGGGAGGAACAAGCCAGCCCCTAGCATACCACAAATGTGTTTTATATTGTAATATCAAACATTGGCTTATTCTGTGTTTTCTGTTAAAACAAGTCATAAAAGAACTACTTAAAGGAGACTCCATTCCTATATTTTATATATACTCTCAGAGAACATGTGGAGCGCAGATAACGGTGACCAACCTCCCCCCGCCGCTTCGCTCCTTCTCCCCCCACCTCCCCATTCATCTCCGCCATCTAATAAGAAAAAGAACAGAGCTGGTGTTAACACAGGAGGGGTTGTTAATCTACTCGGAAACGGATTTTCGGGTCCAGGCGTGCAATTTTTTGGGGGCTGAGAGGGGACAGGGCGGGATGTTCATCTGGCTTCTCGGGGCCGGAGCCCAGGGCCGGCGGGGAGCGCGGTGGCCGGGCGGCCGTGCCCGGAGCCGGCCCTGCGGGGCAGCCGGGGCTCGCTGCCCTCGGCGGAGCCGGTGGAGGTGCTCGGCGGAGGGCGGGAGGGGTGTTTAGCTTGGGGTGGGATGTAATTGATAGCAGGGAAGAGCTGTCACAATAGCAGGATAGGAAACCGGCTATCCGGGACAGAGCCAGCTTTAAAAGCCCCTAATCTGCCAGTCTATGTATTAAAGGGCTGATTTGAGGGGAGGACACGGGGGGAGGGGGGTTAAAGAGGAGGCCTGACTCCTGTTAGCTCCTTCTAATGAGGCAGTTGAATAGCATTTAAAAGGGCTCCTGGCCTGGCATGAAATCTCACAAAGGAACCTCCTTATTTTAATGCACGCAACTGACTTTGCTTTACAAACACTTTTATAGTGTCCAGACACTTACAAATCGACCTTCAGTGATTCTTGAGTTAATACGAAGTCTTGGGAAACATTAATGCGCTATTAAAAAAGAAAGTCTCTCAATAGATCTTTCTAGTCTTACAAACACGCTCAGAGTTCTTGAGTACTCAACTCCGGGTATAAAAATGTAAAGTCGTTTAAGGCTATTAATGGGGGAGGGAGCCGATCCTGCATTCCTTGCCCGACTCTCTCATTTAAGCTATTAACCTCCCGCTTGTAGGGTTTTTTTTTCTGCCCGAGTAAAGAGCAACAGATTTTGGCGTTGAGCAAATATATTTAAACCTCGAAGAAGGGCTGTGTGTCGGCAAGTTTATCTTCCCCTCCTCGATATGTCAGTTGGTTTAATAAAAAAACCCAAACAACCAACCACCCAACAAAAACCCAACAAACCTATTACCTCTCCCTACAGACGTCGGCTTTCTAATTACCGAACAATGCGGGGAAAGAATTTTAGGGGTCCCATCCTGCCGAACGAAAAACTGGAGGGGATGGGAGCGGCAAGATCGGGTCCTGTCTGCAAGCAGCTGGGAAAATACCCCCTTCCCTAAAAAAAAAAAAAAAAAAAAATCAAAATCCGTGCAGCAGAAGGGAAACGGTTTAAATTGGCAAGGGAGATTAATGAGGGATGTAGAAAGAGCAAAGTAAATGGTAGTGGAATAGCTCAACGCGGCAGGAAGTGTGTGTGTGTATATATATGTGTAGTGTGGGTATGTACATAATACACGTATAGCTTGTGCCGATCTTGTGTGAGAGATGCTGAAGTCTGGGTTTGGGAGCTGGGTTTCCCGGGAGGTTTGTCCCACAGCCACGGAAAGGGCCGGGGAAGGAGGAAAAGGACCGAGAAAGGGCTGTGGGGATGAGGATGGGGCCGAGGTGGGGGGGCCTTTTGGGACGGGTTTTAGTGGGGGGCAGTCGCTCTCCCCGACCCCCGCCCGCTGCGGCTCCCCGGCAAACCCCGGCCTTTCTAAGCGTGAAAACTCGTTTCTCATCTATTTGTTTTCGGATTTTTTTTTCCCTTGGCGGCGGCGGCTCCTCCGCCGGGCTAACTGGGGGAGCGGCGGCAGGAGCCCGGCTGTGCCCGGCGGTGCGGGCAGCGGCTGCCCTGCGGGGGGGCTCCAGCGCTTGGGGAAAAAAAGAAAGCAACCCCAAGCAAACCCAAACCACCCCACTCTCACGGTCCAAATTATCTCCTCTTAGCGCTGGGCTCCGATAAGGCCGGGCCGAGGGGGGGCCGGACCCCCGCGCTCCTCTTTTGTCTCGGTTCCCCCCATCTCCCGGCTCTCGGTTGGGTTGTCTTTTTTTTTTTTTTTTCCCCCCAGGGCACCTCAGGGAACAAAGAAACAATTTAAACCCGGCTCTAGGGAACCCAGCGGTCCCGTCCTAATGACGGGGCGTTGTTTGTGCAGAACCGGCCGCTCCGCTCCGCGCAGGCTGAGCGCGGAGGCTCCGCTCCAGCGCACCGGGGGGGGGGGGGGACGGGACGAAAGGAGCCGGGAAAATAAACAATGCTCTGTTTTATCTCTTTGCTTCCCCCTCTTCGGTTAAATTCGCGGGAGGGGGAGTGGATTTGAGCACACGAACAGCTGCTTAAAATCTAATATAGACAAATGGACATCTTGTATAACATTAAGTTTTAGTAGGCAACTCATTTATTTTGAAGTGCTCTTGCGAATAGTTTGGCAAAGAACTTTTTCTCCCTCCTGTTTCTGGAAAGGAGCTGGAGAATTTGCTGGGCAGAACTAGGGTCGGGTGTTTGGGAAGGAGAAGGGCTCTCTGGCCGTGAAGCCAGCGCTCCGGGCTGGCGATGGTTCCCCTTCATCCAGCCGAAAAACTCATAGGAACACCCCCCGAAGAAAATTAGAAGTAGAGGAAGACCGTGAGGAGAAAAGATGTATTTATTATTCGGGCAATTTAGTGCTTCTGCAAGCGACTTTCGAGAATCTAACACTTGCAGCGTTTGAAAGGCAAAGCTCTGGGGCATCCCCCTCTTTAGGCTTGTGCGATATTAAACCAAAAAAGCATGGCACAGGGGTATTTTTAGTTTATAAATCGCTCAGTAAAAGAGGATTCCGCCGTGGGAAGCTGTGGGTGATGGAGCAGGGTGCTCCTGCCTCGGCGGCTGCCCGGGACGGACCCCCGAGCTGCTCCCCGCCTGGGTCAGGGGACGGAGAAGAAGAAATTCGGCTCCGTATTTTATAGGAACGGCGGAGCCAAGAGCACGCAGGCTGAAAGCAAACCTGTGTCCAGCCACGCGTGAGGAGAGCGGCTGCAAATGAGAGGAGTAGAGTTCAGGGGGGGGGGAAGAAAAAAAAAAAGCCAAACTAACTAGAAAATAAAGATTTTATTCGTGGAGGTGTGCGCCTGGGTGCTGTCACCCACTGAGAGTGCCAGTGTCTGCCCTCCCCGGGCGAAGGAGCTTGTTCTGCCCTTCCCGAGCGGGCAGAGCCGCTGCCCTCCCCAAAATCCCTCCCCGGAGCAGAGTCTCTAGGGCTGGATACAGGGGAAAAAGGGGGAAAACTGCAACTGTTTGGGAGGCCCTAGGGATCCCAGGTCCCTCTGTTTGAGCTGTTACCCTCTCCTCCCTTCCACCTTTATTTGTAGGGACAAAAATCCCGTAGTTTGCCTTAATTTTGCGTTTAATTCGTTATGTATATTTTTTTTTTCCTGTTTCACACTGAGACGATCTGGTGAATGACTAGATGGGAAATAGCCCCAGGATAAAGTTTTCTGCCTGCTCAGGGGTTTGTTTATCGTTTTCCTTCCCGCAGAAACCACTTTCTTGAGCTCCCGGTGCGGCGGCAGCGAGCGAACACCCCGCCGGGCGTTCCCGCTCGGGGACAGACGCGGTCCGGGGGTTAAAATACGGGTGGTTTTAGGCTGGGATCCGTCGGGTAATTTTTTTTTTTTTCTTCCCGGTAATTTTTCAAAACCAGATTTGCCCCGTTTAGATCGGGGTGGGGGGTGGGGGGAAATGTAGAAACCTTCAGCGTAATTAGAAAACTCGTTCTTGAAGCGAGAAGGGAAAACAGAGTGGCGAGAGTTTGGGGGAAGGTACGAAATCCCCCTTCTCCTTATCTGCAGGGGGCTGTTAAAATGCCCTTGGAGCGAGAGGAGACTTTAAGCCAAGCAGGAGAGCCGGGCTGCCGCCGCCGTTCCCCGGGCCGGGCGGACCCGCGGAGCGGCCGGGCCGGCGGTGATTTATAGTGTGGTTGGTTGAGATCGTTCCCCCAAAACAGAAACAAACCATCGATCTCCCTGAAAGGTGAAAAACCCCCGGCTCTGCGGCGGGAGGGTTCGCTCCCGCAGGCGGAGAGGGGCCGGCGCCCGCTCCGCACCCGCGGACGATGCGCACGGGGGCGGCGGGAGCTCCGCGCCCGCGCAGCCGGGGTGCAGGGACGGGGTGATGGGTGTTTTCTCTCGCTGCTCGGAGCCAGGGAATATGATTTTTGTAGTCCCAAAGCCTTGGCTCGGCGGGGGAGGAACCCGCGGGCTGCTCTCGCTTTAGGTCCCGACTTAATGAAATGTTACCGCTTAAGGAAGGGACCGAGGGCGGCTGGATGTGCCCGTTAGCCCTCGGTTATAACTCCGTTAACGTCCTGTGCTCACGGTCAGCGGCGCGTCCGCGGAGCGGGAGATGGCCCTGCCTGCGCGCCGGGCAGCGGAGGCAAAGCGCGCAGCTATTGCCAGGTATTATCGTTATTATTATTATTATTCATTATTATTACATCCGCTGGTGCCCGCTCCTCTCCGCGCATCCCAGCTCCCTCCCCGGCGCAGGGAACCGCACCAGCCCCGCGGTGTTAACGAGGGGAGCCGCGGCCGGGGCGCGGAGCCCCGCGGAGGGGAGCGGGCGGCCGGGCCCGCACCGCCGGTAGTGCTGTGTAGGAAACGCCTTGGGTTCCTTTACGGGCTCATTTTCTCAGAGGAGGATTTTACTGCATGCGTAAAGAATTTTGAAAAGCAGTGGTAAATATTTTCTCTTCTGGCAAGTTATTTATTGGCATGAAGAGACGATTTTTTTTTTTTTCTCTTTATAAAGCTACATGTGGTGACCATATAGGATCAGAAATAATGCGGCCTTTCTGGTTTTGAAGAACTGCTAATGTCATTAAAGGTCTTCCTAACACACCAGCTAGGAGTTCAAAAAGCCTCGCCTTTTATCCTGGGCATATATTTGGTTGTTTATAAAGTGCAGACTTCCTTATGCTTCAAGTGCATCAGGAGGATTTCTTAACTCTGTAGAAGGATCTGTTTTCAACTATATTCTTCTTTGGAAATTGGACTGTTTAACTAGTGTCTTTCACACTTCTTTTCTGGCTGCTATTTTTATGCATTCAACCACAGAAGAGGTTCCCCCACACAGAAGCAAACAAAGAATTTTCCCCTCCGCTTCATATTCCAGAAAATAGCTGCGCCGGCCACTAATTGTCCATTAGTGCTAATAAGTGGCTAAAACAATATTAGAAGATAACCCGAGCAACCTGTCTTCTTTATTTTCATTTGACTTACTGAAGTCGGGAAGGTTTTGACGAAGACCCGACTAGACGTGTCCAGGGAATCTGTGTACTAAACTTTTGGACTGTTGATTTTGAGGGTCACTTATCTAAGCTAAGTTCAAAGTGTCACCTGCTTTAATCCCTTTTCTGTCATGCTCGGAGAGACTCCACACAGCACACAGTCCGCTTCTCAGAGCGCCTGGAAAAAAAAACCAACACCCTCTGTCTCGATTCCCCCCCCCCCCATTTTCCCTCACAAATACATTAGGAATTTCTCCCCTCGATTCTAGTGACTCTTAGGAAAAACTCATTTGAATTCAATTATTAATATTTTCCGGGCATGCTCTTTTAGTGTGCCATTTGTAATATATTAGGATGAATTATATGTTTTTTTAAAAAAAAGAAGAAAAAAAAAAAGGGGGGGGGGGGGAAGAAAAACCCAGAGAAAGAAGGCCTTTTCTATTAAATAGAAACAAGATGTTCAAATATAGAATGTATGAATTTGAAATCTGGTGTTTTCCACTCTTGGATGCTGATGGCGTTAAAAAAATCTACTTTGCTGCTTCTGCAATTTAAATCCTTACGTAGAAACATAAATTATCCACCGGGATATTATTTTTAATTAAAATTCTCTTTCCTGAAGGAGTTGTTTTTAACTTCTCTTCGGTTTTCCTGAAGATTTTTCTTTTCCCTCCGATTTAACTTTTTCATTAATTGAGAGATTCTTAAGCCGTGTCTTGTAAGCGGATTGGTGTTTTTGAAACTTTGACAGAAAACAGTCCGCTTGTTTTGTTTTGGTTTGGGTGAATGGTTTTGGTGAAAACGCATAGTTTTGAAACAACTCAGAGGGAGTGGAAAACTTGGAGCTCCTCAAACATGTCAATGAACAGTGTTCACACACACACACACACACAAAAAATCCCATGTTTTTTCAATGAGCTCTTGAATGTCAAGCTCCGCACTAAGGCTTTGGAGGGGCAAACCTAAATTTATGCATCTCCAGCCGGTTTTAGGCACCTAAATAGAAACGGAGCCATTCTCAGAAGTGCTGAACCCTCCCAAATCTGGGTGAAGACAAGGAGGACAGCTCTGGTTCAGCGCCCCTAAAACCTAGTCCCTTTTCTCTCGCTGCCCACATGTGACTTCAGGCACTTGGACTGGCTGTTGAGTTCAGCTGCCTTTATCATTTCCTCTTAGAAAAGACGTGGAGAAGCAGGAAAAGTACTTCTGTATTCAGCAAAATAAGGGACTTGAAGCACTAGGTGAACTTCAAAAGATTTGAGAGCGGTAGGGCGACGTACCTGCTTTATGTTAGATGTATAGATGGTCTGAGAGGAACCACCTTGGACACTCAGCCTTGCATTCCCAGGCAGTCCCGTAACGGGCCCCAGAAGGGTTCCCAGAGCATCCACACCACAAAACACTTCCCACTGCCAGGGAACAAACACTCGAGGGCTGGTGGGAGAGACCAACCGGCTGCCAAGTGATAGAGAACCCCAGGACCAGAGCAGGGGACCTCGAGGGCTCACGTCATTGCCAAATCTCAGGCTCAGATGTTTTGAATGCGTGCAGGGTTTTTTTGTATTTTGGTTCAGTGTTTTGTTTGTCAGAAATATCCCTTCCTGCCATTTCAGGCTAAAGACGCCACAGAACTGGGGGGAGAAACAAAATTTCTGGTAAAAATGAGGAGAAAGTGAGAAAAATCAGGCTCTTTGTGCCCACTGGGAAATTCTTTTGGGAAGGGAAAGAGGGATTTTTCTGTTACTTGGAGCTGGCAAGTATCAAGACAACATATGTCATGATTTCTCATGGGTATTTCTAGGTTTTGGTGGGTTTTCTAGAAATATTGGGGTCCTGGTGCAACAGCTGAAGCTCCACTGACCTGTCCATCCTCCTCTCTCTTTGGTGACTGATGTCGCCACACGTGTGTCCCGACAGATAAGGAAGGTGAACGGGAATCGAGGGCACAGAGAGAATTATTGGGGCAGGTACATCTGCTAATATGTCCTTGTGGTTTCATTGACTTTTTTTTTTCCCCTTTTCCTGTAATTTCTGAATCAATCATTCTGCTATCAGCTAGCTCTAGAGACGGATGAGTAACACTAGTGAGATAAAAGAGTCAAGACTCCCTTTCCTGTGATTTGGCTGCTTTTTGTTAACAGTGCTCTGAGTGCCATTATTTCCTATAAAAGACATCTGGAAAATCATCGGCGTGTGGTGGAGAAAGTGGCTCTTCTCTGCTTTGTACTCCCCTTTGATCCAACATGGAGCACAATTCACCGCCTCTTGAGATCAACAGCTCCCATCCTGGGATATTTTTCATTCTCGTATGCTGTGGGTGATTTGAACCGCTTTACGAAAATATGAATGTCAACGCCTTTTTGTCTTAGAACGTGTTTATTTATGCATTTGTGACAGCAAGGCCAATGCCAGGAAGAGAATGGCATGGACCAGCTGGATATCCCCACTGAGTACAACCGGTTGAGTTGTTCCTCTGAGTTTGGTTAGCTTCACTTTCGTCATACCACCTGACTAAAGATTCACAAAAGCATGGGTGGCCATGGCTGTGTTGGACAGCCTTGTGGTAATGAAAGCAGAGACCTCCAGAGCCAAAAGTATCAACTGTTACAATTGGGGCTCAACCTGCCTACCTGGAGTAGCGATGGGTTCAAAGCCTCTTCAAACTGGATGCAAAAGGGATCTCTGGGGGACCGGAGTGTGAAGGGTGTTGTGTGCACTCAGGTTCAGCAGAACACTACGTTGTGCTCTGGTCTTTTTAACCAAGAGTAGCCAACCCACGATTCGTGAGCTGCATGCAGCACTCTGGTACTTCAGATGTGGCTCCTATGCCAGGGCTTTGTCATGGTGGGCTTACCACTGGTAAGCCTGGTCCAGGCAGGAGTTAGGGCCGAAGGGGCTGGTGTTAGACCCAGTCTCGCATTCAGCGCAGCCTCATTCAAGGATGAATCCCTGGGATCTCAACCACCATGTGCCACCAGTGACCCACACCCAGAGTCTTCCCCAGCCCTGTTCTTTGATTCCTCTGGAAAGAGACATCTGGATGGGTGAGAGTGGCTGGGTTATGCCTTTTCTTAAGAAAGCAGCTCTCGGATATGCGAGGAGGCCTGACAGTACTGAACAGGAACTTGTGACCTATATATTCAATGAATGGCTCAGTCGGATGGACTTTGAGATGTTTGTCTGCTCAATGCCTCTGCTTTCCAGCACTAAATCCTGTAGTATTCGACCTGAAAGGTCCTGCTAATATGAGTAGGATCAAGCACAGGCCTACAAAGAGCAAGGGAGGTCATTATTTTCACAGGAACTGAAAGTCGGACCCTAAATCTTCAGAAGAGAGCAGTGCCTAGAAACCAGCTGTCTAATATATCTGCTGTGCTAAACTGGTAGCAGGGAGGGGAGAATAAAAATGTGTTTTGCAGTATAATATTGCTTTGTGCCTCCAAAAAGGCTTCTAATTTTATGTTTTAAAGGCAAACATTACAGCTAATTGAAGAGCAGTGAGGAAAAATGGATCTCCTTTTCTAAGCGCCAATAAGACTGGGTTCTGGGCCAGTGGTTCTGTGAGAGGTCTCCATTTACTACCTGTCCTAAACCTCAGGTATTTTAGAAGGAAAATGCCTGCCATATATTAAAGAGAAAAGTCATTAAATGGATGTCAAAAAAAAAAAAAAAAAGAGGACAGAGAAAACCCATATGACTGAATTTATGGCTTGCTTAAGAAGCACAAGGTAGCACTGAGAAAACATGAATGAGAACAAGGGGGCATCCACGCAATGGAAAAGGCATTTACCACTTGCTGCCTTCCCAGTGGTGACCTCGGAAGAGGTCCCCCAAGCTGGCAATGTCACTGTCCCATCCCTGCAGCCCGGACCCTCCTCCTGCCTTTCTCCCCAGCCCCCCGCTCTTGAGCGGAATAACCCTCCTCCACCTCACTGGGAGTTGGATTAGGCCTCGTGCCCAGAATGTCGCTCGGTTTTTATTGCTATGGTGAATGCACCCATTTGCCTCTGGAGGAAACGGGGCTGAGCTCGAGCAGTCCTGAGCCAGCAGGAAATTCAAGGCTTTGTGGGCATCCAGGCAGGAGCCAAGTTAAATGAGCAAGAGGCAAAGCGAATGCTCTCAGGGACAGCGGATTCGGAGCCGGGGCTCGGCTTTGGGTAGGAGGATGCAGGAAGAGGGCGATGTGGAATTTTAGCCATGACCTTGATGGCAGCAGGGGTGTTCAAAGCATTTGGAGTCACACCAGCAGGCAGGCTGGTGACCCGGCTGAGAGCTGCGGGTGGCTTAAGGGATCTATCCGCAGGAAAAGAGTCGTCCTATTCGCCCAGGCTCGCGTTGTCCCAGAACTACGGGCAGAGCTAGGAGCGAGAGGGTTCCCTCTAAGGCAGTGAGTGGGAGTAAGAGGTGGGCAGGAGGCCTGCAGAGACTGTGGGTTTGGCATTGCTGTGAGCTCCTGCTGAAGTTTAGGCTGTCCTTTTGGACATCCAGGAGCTTGCTGGGATCCCACTGGAGGGTCTCAGTGAGGCTGGAGAAGCAGGAACAACCTCCTCTTACTGCTGCCTTTACCCCCGGCCCTCAGAAAACACTGATTTCTCTTTAAAAAAACCCAAACCAACCGACCAAACAAACCCTGAGTAAAAGAAAAGAACTAGAAATCATATCCTAGAAGGCATCCGTCCTTCCTAGCCCGTCTCATTCCCGTCTCTGGTTTCAGCGTTGAGATGCTGCAGTCCTTCCTTGGGACCAGTCTCACAGATGGGCTGAACCATGACTCTTCCCAGTTCTGCATGCGTTCTCTGGTAGGGACCCACATATTTGGTCTTACAGCGGATGCTGCACGGTGCTGATGCTCCTTATGTCTACCTCCCTGTATCCCAGTATACAAATCATCACAAGCTTTGGGTGTTTTGGGGGGAGAGAAATCAGAAAATACCAGCATGGGGCAGTGAGTCCCCTTCCATACTGTGAGTAGCAAGAGTTGAACGAAACGTGGTTTGTTGTTTTTTCTCGTTAGCTTTGTGCCTGGTTTGATGTCCTAGCTCAGCTCTAGTGTCAGCCAGTCGCTGTGGAGAGGGGTGGGCTAATCCCTGCCTCTCCTCACCTCCATCTCCTCAGCTGCTGACTCCTCCTGCATCCCTTGCACCAGACCTAGCAGCGTCCGGCTGTGGGGTGAACAGGTTTAACTGGCTGAGCCGATGGCAGATCAACCCCCTTAAAAATATAGCAAGGGAAATGGATTTTGTGTCAGACCAGGTACTGAGCTGACCACCTTATGGCTGGGTCTCGCATGGTCTTGGTCCTCTCTCTGCTTTTGGCGTGGCTTTGCTGTATGATCAAGCCAAGGGAGGCTGCTGCCAGTACTCTCTTTAACTGCGTTGCCAAAGGACTGTGAAGGGGAAAGTGGGAGACGGGATCAGTGAAAATCCTGCTCTGAACTTGATGGGATAGGCAAAGAGCTCGGGAGAAAGCAGATCCATTTTCTCCTCTGCTACTCGTATGCCCCGTGGCCTCAGGCACCTCACCTAATCTCTCTGTGCCTGCCGTGTCCCCATCCTTCTGCCTCAGGAACTCTGGAGAGGCAGGACCAGCCTCTCCCCATGTGTTTGTAGGATGCTTCACACGGTGCTGTCTGTCACGGTGTGGCCTCTGGACTCTATCACAGCCCTACTACTATTAATAATCCAGAGGATTAGACAGATAAGCCAGTTACAGCAAGACTCGGGCTTGTCAGTGCTGTCCACTGACTTGCGGTATCTTATAGGTGGGGGAACTGCTCTGGTCTGTTTGTTTACAGTCTATAACTTTGCAAATGGTATAATAGTTGCTCAGGTTTTATTTCTTTGCAAACCCCTCAGCGTAGGAGACATCTGTGCTGACAGAATTATCTTTTTCTTTTTTTTTTCCTTCCCTACAATGGTGCCTTTAACGAGAGCTGGGCTTTAATTGGTAGCTCAGATGGATCCCTCCCCCTCAGCTTGGGGGAGATGCCTGACAAGTAGTATAGAAGTAATATACGGGCAGACCGAATACATGTATTTCAGCTACGAAGCACAGTATGTCAGATATTAAATATATATTTCATCCCAAAGAAGCACTATTATTTTATTTATATATAGGTGACGCGCAGTAAAACGCTGCCCTTTCCCACGTGCTTAGCTGTCTTATTTCAGCTAAAGGCTGCAGTTGCTCTGCAGTTTAGGCGTCCCACGCGCCCGTGGCGTGGGACCCACGGTCAGGCAGGCACGGGGCACGGCTGGCCTTGGCTCTGACCAGCCTGCCCGGTCATCCCTTGCAAGTGGGGGGCTCTGGGCTCCTCCAGCTCTGCGTGGGGATGCCGGCGGCTTTGCCACGTAGGCGGGCTGTAGGACTCCCTGGGGTCACGGCAAGGTGAAAGTTGTTTATTCCACCGTGGAGGATCTAATCGAAGCCGGGGTGTAGGGACAACCCTGTGCTGACTGATCTCCCTCTAGGAGCACTTTTCCTTTTTTGAAGCAATACTAAGTGGATTTTGTCCCCTGGCTGACACTAGAGGTTTTTTTCCATGTGAAGAGTCATGGTCTTCCTTTTGCAGATGGGTAAAATGAGGCACAGAAAAGCGAAGGACAGGGATGGAGGTTTTGAGGGCCAGCCTGTTGCTCTGTGCCCCAGACTGAGCAGTCCCTGTCCCTGTGCAGGACCTAGCACGCAAAGCCAAGCGGCAGCGCGGGGCTGATGCTCATACAGGCACAGATCAGCTCCTGGTCCTTCCTACTACACAGGTAGAGTGTCCCAGGGATGAGGTTTGAATGAAGTCAAGCGGAGAGTTGCTGTCCAAGGATTTATGAGACCATCCAGTTCCTTCCAGCTGCAGGACCTGACTTAGCCCTACCCAGCAGCCAAACTGTAACTCAATCACATGTCTCTGTTTCTTTTCTCTTTCCTGCTCTTCTATTTTAGCACAAGGGGGATTTAGGAGAGGTGCTGTGTGTGTGGAAGAAGGGATGAGGTGTATGTAATGAGTTTTGTATGTGTGACAGATATTACCTGGGAGCAGCACAGCCAGAGGGGATTTGAGGCTTTTCAGTGCTGCAGGACAAACTAAACTTGCCAGCTACACCAGAGAGGCTGGGGCTGGGCTGCTTGTGCCATGGGAAGGGGGAGGAGAAGGAGCTGGCAAGGAGTCCACCTGGGCTTGGCTTGCTGCTGCTGCTGGAGGACTCGGGCTTCTTCTGCTGGGGGAGCTTTTCAGCATGACGCGGCAGCTCTTTGCCCTCCACAGCAGCATCCAGCCCGGCTCCCCGGGGCTCTGGCACAGAAGACGGCTCTTTGATTGCATGGCAGTCCGCTGCCAAGGCACCTGCTAAACTGTGTGTGCCTAGAGCCAGCCCTCTGCGTTGCACTTGATGCTGACGTTTCTGCACCCTCTTCCCATCCTTTGCCATTAGTCCAAGAACGCTCCCTGCCCCACCGGTGAGACCGCAGCTCGCAGTGCCACCGTGGCTCTCCCAACCACGGCAGTCATGCTGCATAAGGTGTTACCCCACGCTCTTGGAGAACAGCGTGACTTATGGTTCCTCCCTGATAAGCAGAAAGACTACTGTCAGCATGGGCAATGATGGACCAGCCCTTCCATGGTGTGAGCCCCCTCTCCCTAGTGACCTTCTCTGCAGTAGGAGACCTTAAAAGCACGTTTGGAAAGGGTAAATGAAACTGAAGAAACTTGGTTGCCAAACATATTCTCAGAGAGGGATTTTCTGGTGTCTAGTCCAGTGAACTTAATGCTCCATGTGTAGCTTTTCTAACGATGCTCTCATTTGTGGATTCTCTGATGTCCAACAGTGTGGCTGAAGTCATACGGCTGTCTCAGTGAGGGCACTGACTTTTTCCTCTTCCATGTTGCCCAGGAACTTTGTTTCTATAAGAGCAACAGCAGGCTGCTAAACATGGTGGAAATGGGACCAAACACTCAACAACTGAGAATGGAGACAAGAGAGACAAATGAACTAACTACAGGCAGGTACATGCATGCAGAGCTCATCTCCTTTCCTTAGGGAAATGGGACAAGCACTGGGGCCTTGTTCTACAGAGGGTCACACCAAGCTGGAGTCCTTGGGAATGACCCCAGGTCTTATGACCTGTACCACTGGATGCTGTGACACTAAAGCACATCCCTAAAAGAGAGGGCTTTTCATCCACAAAATAGATCCAAGAAGGCTTTAGTTAGTTCCTTATTCTGTGAGTTTGCTCCAGGGTGGAGCCCATCACCACAGCTTTGGAAGAGCCACAAGTGTCTCCTCTGCTCATGGCCGGCAAGGATGGGGAGCGCTGCCCAAGCCATGTCTGCTCCCCCCTGTGCCTGCTGGCTCGAGGTGCTGGTGGGGTCTCTGGACGGCAGGAGTGGGGCTCTGCACAATATCTGGATCCAGATTTTAGGGATCTTATGGACACCCTTTGTTGGCATCTCCCCAGAGCTGACTCTTCTTCACCCCACGGACCCAGCCTCTCCTTCCTTTCTCCTCAGTGTCTCCAGGCTCTTGTTGCTCTCTTCTTTGATAGCACTGGCGTAAGTTAATAAATAAGCTTAGGGCTTCCCCGGTGCGGTACACGCTCGCTGACACCCAGCCTGACCCTCTCTGCAGCCGGCTGGCAGGCTGACCCCGCGGCATGCAGGTACTGTGGCTGGGAGAGATATTGCCCCACATTGGGAGCCATGTGTAGGACTCTTGTGACAAGAGCAGCATTTACATGATGGGGGAGGCATTGGGGTTTTTGCGCTGGGATTTGGGAATGTTCCCCCCACCCTGTTCCTCCTGAGTAGTTGGTCAGAAATGTTTATCAAGGGCTAGAAAGGAAACCTGTGTGTATAATACCCCAGACCAGAAAGCCAGAAAAAATCTCACTGAAACCACAGGGTCAGCCTGGCAGATTTGCAGCGCTAATTTACTGGTGGCTTAAACAAATAGAAGCAGATTTGCACTCCTACCTCCTTCTCTGCCATCCCACGCTGTGCTCCGGAGGGCAGCCGGGGCGGGAGCCGCCTTTGCTATCGGATCACCGGGGCTCTGCCCACGGCCGTGGTGGGGCTGTGTTCCTGGATGGTCCTTCAGGTGGGTGTTGTAAGGTAGCAAAGATTTCTGGTGACTACCCTTTCCTTCCCCTCCCTCCGAAAGAAAAGGGGACCGAAGACGTAGTCTCCTCATCAAGCTGCTGAGTTAATTGTCCCCGTCCACGCTCTCAGCCTGCGGTCGATGCAGGGGAACGCCGCTTAACTCTGACCCCATTTCCTTTCTGGTGACATTAATTCGCTTGACCTTGTGTTTGCTGATCTCACGTTCGCTTGCAGCTGACAGGCGGGTGTGAAGGAGGCAGGCAGGCAGGCAGGAGGCTCGGGAAAGGCTGGGCACGTGGTCCCACCGTCCTGCCGCTTACTGAGCGCGCAGGAAATAAGTGCTGTGCTCCAGACCGGGAGCAGCAACTTGTTGATCCGTGCTGAGGGATCCGTTCTTCAAATTTTAATTTAAAAATGGGATTCCTGATCCCAGATTCCCCTTTGCTATGCTGAAGAGATGCATCCTGCGCAGGGATACTGGGTCTCCTGGGAATTCACATTTTAGCCTCACCTGGGGCTCACCTCTGGGTCTAACGTGGGCAGAGGCAATTTGCTGCTGTTGGGTAGTCAGGAGCAGCTTAACGCTAAACTCGAGTTTATGTCGATGCTTCTGAAAACTTCCTCACTGGGGGTCTGTCTGCCTCTTTAGGACCATAAAACATGGCCCCTCTTGTTTCCTTGGACCTCATTTTCCCATCTACTGTCCCTCACTTGTATGATACAAAGTTGAGCGTGTGAAGGATGAGGAGAGGCCCAGATATTTGAATATGTGGTGTGGGGGGATGAATAGGTCAGGTCAGTGGCCAACTTTGAGCTGCCTGTCAGGCTGTGGCAGGTGTAGGGTCTGTGGTGATCAAAACCTCTGCCAGATGTTTTGGGTCTCCCATTGGGAAGGGATGCTGTGGCTTTGTCAATTATGCCAGTCAAACGGTGACTGTTTTCCCTTGAAAAACTAGCCAGTCTTGTGGACGCAGCTCCATTGGTATGGACGGACATGTTGCATCTCACAAGGTGCCATGGGGTGCTGTGGGAATGGACCAGTCCTTACGGAGTTGTTGGAGCAGAGAGCAGCATTGCCATTGTTTCCAATGGGAAGAGTTGACATGGTGTCTTGGGAAGCTCCCCTGCGTGGGAGAGGGTGCGTGCGTCAGCACTGACCTCTGTGAGAAGGTGACTTTGGTGCCTGGCTTATGATGCCTTTCCACCTCCAAGTTATTTGTCTTTGCAAGAATTACAGGTCTGTGCCCAGATTACGTTAGCAGCCCACTGTAATCTCCTTGAAACCCAAACAAAAATGAGTCTTTGCTCCGAGGAGAAGAATTTGGACTCGCCAGCAGAAAAGAAGAGCATCTTTGTTCTCCCTTTGTCCTTTCTTTCATTTCTTTTCTTTTCTTTTCTTGTCTCTTGAAATACAGCCCTTTCCTCCCTGGAAGGTGCCATCACCAAGCTCGCTTTCCCAATTCCGAATCGCAAGAATGTGATAAACCTTAGTTGATTTTTCCAAACGGCTTGAACTGGTGTCAGGGCCATCTGCTCTCCAGGTCATTATAAGAATTTGCACCGTAAAGCTTTGCCATGTGTTCTCTGCAGATTACATACACCTTTGGCTGTGCTCTTGTTGTTAGCTGCTCATTATTGGTTGGTTTGAAAAGCTTTTCTTATAAATGCCCTGTGTCCTAACCACACGTGTTGTATCAGTGGTTTTATAATGACCCATTTGGAATTATTTAGCCAGGGAACCTTGCAGTCTTTCCTTTCAATGTGTCCTTATAAGATGCCCAACTTCTACAGTTAGTCTATGAATGTACCCACACTATTAGATCCACTTGTTTATAATAGCAACCAAATGTCTTCAAATATTCAAGCCTCCTTTTATTTTTTACAGCACTGGCAATAAGCCTTTACATGTTAACTCTTGGCCTCTCTGGGTAACCTCTTATTTAAAAGCAACTTAATTGACTTTACCAGGCCTGGGCTATTTTTCATTTCTTCCTAGAGGACTCATTACTGGAGATGGATGTTTATAAACTGGATCTGGATCCTTCTCTCTCTCTCTCTCTCTCTCTCACACACACACACACACACAAACTCTTTTACCCCTTCCTGCCTGTTTACATCAGCAGGCCATAATCATATTCATGGCTTCACATAGTTTGGCTAAAATTTTTGTAGTGGTGACCCAGTGTAAAAAGAAAAAAGCAAACAGTTAAATAGCAAGTGCTGAAAGGGAAAGAGACAATGTCAAAATACTCAGGGTTTTAGGGATGTGTATGTCAATGAAATGGTCAGGATTAGAATAGGGGTTTGATTCTCTGATACAGGTGGGTTTTATACGGGTATAATTCATTTTCTGCGTGTGGTGTAAAACAGGTGTAATGCAATGGTAAACTGGGTCCAGTGTTGGTTTTGGGGTTTTTTAATTTTTTTTTTCTTCTTTGCCTTTTGGAAGTAGTGGTATCATTATTATTTGGGGGGAAAAAAAGTGAGACAACTGGAAGCAGATTTTAATCAAGCCATAGTCCTTGGCATAACAGGTCATCAAAAGTTAGGTGTTCATTAATGTGTAAAAGCTTAAGGTATGAGCACTTTGTCCATGTCAGCCTGCCTGTCTGTAAGCAGGACACACACTTAAATCCACAGCCTTTGAGTATATAATGCACCAGACCCTCAGCCCATCCTATGTTGCTCTAAGTTTCCTGGTGTCGTTGGATCCATTCTGATCGCCAGCAGTGGAACATCTGGTGCTTTGTACTCATGTGTTGTCCCTGGTTCAGTTTAAATCAACAGCTCGGGTCTGACAGAGGGGCTCCGAACACCCCGTGCATTTGTTCGATATCTAAGCTCTCCTGCTAGCACGTGTGTAACTGCCCGGAAAGCCCGTGTTGCTTCTTGCTCTGCATCCGTCTATACATCCTGAAATGGCTATCAGAGGTGAGAGGGATAGAAACACCTATCAGGCCATATTGTTCATACTTTTTTTTTTTTTTTTCTCCCTGTTTCCACTTTGTACCTGATCAATTCGACTTTTGTTCATGAGCTTCTGTCTCATTTTAAGTCTCCAGACACTGGGGAATTGCAACACCTTCCACCCTTCTCAGGCCAGCAGAGCTTGTGGGGAGGATTTTCCTGCTTATTCGTCTTAACTTTGCCCGTGCTTTGTTGTACCTTCTCATCTACCCTGGGCTGCTTACTGCCAGGCCCTTGTTCTTCCAGCAGGAAGGAGCAGCGGGACTGTGTGCTTGGTCCCTGTCGCTGCTATGGAGAATGAGCCAAAGGGTGGGCAACAGTCATGGGATCCCAGATATTCGCTGAGGGAGAGCAAGTGCTTTTTCTCTGCATGCATCACCTTTACGCTGCTCCTCACAGACCCCTCAGGGTTAGGAAGTGTTATTTTCAGATGCTGCACAAGACGCCCGTGACAGAGCTGAGAGGGAAAGGTGGGCAGTCAATGTCCAAGATTAGCAGCCTCTATCATATCTGCTGTGGTCTGGTATCTTCTGCCTCACTCTCACAAACTATAAGTGATCCAGCTGTAACAGATCGATTTGCTGATACACGGGAGGAGCTCAGGGAACCCCAAAAGATACAGGGGCTTCTCTGCACTAGCTGTGTGTAGCAGCTGACGATTCCTGCCCTCAGAACTGAAGGTCCTTTCTGCCCTTTGCAGCATGAGCGTTTCTTTTCGTTCTTCTTAAACTTTCCCTGGGTTTTTTTGGCGATTGCCCAGCAATAGGGTGCACGTCCCTCGTATCCCGCCTCCGTGTGTGAGCAGTGCTCCTGCTGCGGTACCTGCCCTCCCGGCACTCCTTACTGCAAACTTCAGGCTAACCTTCTGCCCCGTGCTCTCTCTGGGACTAATAATTTATTTTTACTGGGTTTTGGATAAAACCACAATTTGAAGAGTCTGGATTTTGAATAATCCTCCAGCCACCTTTCTCTGGATTTAATCCTCACAAATAATTTTGTGCTCTTTCTCTGTCCTTTCTTTCTGCTTTTCTCTGTGCTCTTTTTCTCCCTTTTTAATCCTCTCTTGCCTTTCATGAGTTCCCTTAACTGGGTAGCATCTGCCAATTTTATTAATGGGCTGTGTAATCCATTTACAGGGTCATTAATGAAAATATTAAATAAGGCCAGACCTAACAAAAGATCTTTGGAGTACTCTGCAAGATACCTCCCACAAGTGTAATACTTGGCTTACTGCCTTTCTGGCAGGTTTGAATCCACAAAGCAATGTTCATATTATTATTATTATTGTTATTATTATTGGCACTAGGTGATAACTAGAAATCCAAGCCAAACCCCGGGTTTTGTGGTGATAGGCATGGTGCACATATGCTCTGATTATTTATTAGAAAACAGCAGAGTCATAGTGTGATGGGGGTCCTGGTTTTGTCCAAGAGCTACGTGAAGAAGAGACATTTACTGGTCCCAGGGCGGTTACAGTATGAAAAGAGCGACCTAAATGAAGGATGGGAAGGGTGACAGCAAGATCAAGGGCACTGCCAAAGGCTTCGCCCTCTGACAGTAGCCATGCAAGAGTCCACGCTGCCTCTCAGTCAGATAGCACTTGTCTCCATCTGCTTGATTTTACCTTCCCCATTAAAGTGTGCGAGCGCTGGATACCTCATGACCAGCTTCCACTGCCCCAAATTGCCATTTTTGTAAAATAGTAAAATTCAGTGTCTTGGGGGGGGGGGGGGGGGGGGGGGAGGGGAAGAAAAGATGTAAACCAGCCTGTGTCTTCTGTGCTGCTACTGCTCGGCAGACAAGCTGAGTGCCTGATATAAAACATAAGCAGAGGGGATTCAGCTGACCCGCCAGCACTTTGCATCAGGGCCTGTTTCTGCTGACCTGTTACTCGGATGAATATTCAGGTTGATTTTAAGATTTCCGAGTAGATTTCCAGTTGCTACTCAAACGAAGGGGATGAAGAGGTGAGCACAGCGTACAGTAGATGGTAGCACAAAGCCATAGGTAATCTGGAGACAGAGCAGAGGGGGAATATAGCAAAATACTTGATGCAAAAGATTCTGGTGGGGGATTTTCTGCAAGAAAAGTGTGAATTTCCAGAGCTACTGACAGCACTGGGATACCCAGCTCCCAGACAAAATCCCACCTTTCAGGTTTTTAAGAACTGAAGCTAATTAAGATAAATGCCTGTATATGTAAAAGTGTGCATCAAATGTGTAGAGAGGTATTTGTGTGCACACACCCACAGACGTTTACTGCCGATTATTTTCATACCAGCACATATATCGAGCCTTCCGGATGCTGCAGGTTTAAGGCCTTCAGTTGCATTTCAGGAGACCTACCCTAGTGCGTGTGCCTGTGTGTAAGATACTTTTATATAGTCCCCTTTCCAGGTGCATTTTCCACAATGTGTATGCCTATACCAGAACCCCTATGTGACTGTTTAGGGAAAACAAAGTCTTTTTGTTACTTTGCAGCTCCGTCTGAGCAGCTTTCGGGACTCCCAACCTTGCAGTGCTCCTTGCCAGACCCTTGAGTCCAGGCAAAAAACAAACAGAAAGGGTTAGGGGTTGGGGGGGGGGGGAGAGGGAGACGTTTCTATTGAAAAGAAAAAATTTCTGACCATGTTAGTTTTATTGGCCTGGAGGAACCCTATAGATTAACAACCAGCAACCCCCCCCCCCAACACACACACACACACACTCACTCCTTGACTACCACCCACCCCCACTCCAACCCAGAGACCTTAAACAATCCGGTAGAAGGTGTGACTTCAAACTTGGTGGTAGGGATAAAGAGAAAGGAAGCCGGAATGTAAGCACTTGTGTGATGTGATTATTCCCAGAAATGCCTCGACATCTCCCCGCTGTCCCGGCACGGCTGCCAGCGGTGCCGTGGAGCTCCGAGCTAAGGTGCTGACCGCCGACTGCAGAGACACTGTGATACCTTATCGAGGAGAGGCATTGGGTCCCCTCGTAGTTACAAGCGGAAATAGGGCCGGTAGCCAGCTGAGCCTGCTGCCAGGGGCACTGCGGCCTCGGCATCCATGAGACCTCTGCCGAGCCCCTGCCTGCCGCCAAGGTAAAGGGGGGCTCCCCCGGGCCCCCCCCGGCTGCCCCTGCCTGGGGGCAGCCCTTCGGCTCCCCTGGTCCGGGCTGCAGGGCCACGCCTGGGGTTGGCACCGATGGGGTGGACACGAGTGGGGTCAGCCGTGGTGGGGGAAATGCGTGGGGTGGACATGGGTGGGCTTGGCCTGACATGCGTGGGGCGGACCCGATGGGGCGGACACGTGCTGGCTGTGGCAGGGGGGTGTTGGGGCCCCACCCGTGGGTGCAGAGGGTTTGGGGTGCGCTGGCTGGGGCTGTAAGCGTTTGATGGTTGCCTCTGGGCTCGCTGCCCTCCGGGTGTCTGTACCTGGCAGAGGAGTTTGGGGGAAGGTCTGGGGCTGCCTCTGCCTCTGTCGGGTTTTGGATGCGAGTGTGCCTAAAGACGCTCTGGTAGAACTTGCCTGGTTGCTTCCCAGACGCTTTATTATTCATTTATTCACCTGAAGTGATGCCCGGTTCTCCAGCTCTGATCCCATATGTCAGGGGAGAAAAACAATACGCTTATTCTCTCTTATATTTTTTCTTTCTTTTTTTTTATTTAAATGATTTCATTTACAGGGGAGGTGGAAGTGGGAGAGGGCTAATGTATAACAGGTGTTTTGATTTCGTGTTACACTTTGAAAAGCAAATCTCACCATTTGGACCCCGTATTCACCCTTGGTTGGTGAAGAAAGTAATAATAGGAATTGTTTAGGAATTCATCAAAGAAAAACCCACCCCCTTTCCCCGCCTCCCCTTTGCTGCGCCATCGGTGGGATCCGGCACCCCCTGATTGTAGATGGCACAACGCTTTGGGCTTGGGGGGGCTTTTTATTATTTTTTTCGTCCGTTTTGTTTTCTGAGACGCTGTTTGGTGATGTGCCTTAGCAGCTTGTCACGGAGGGAGAGGGGCTGGCTCTTCCCCTCCCGGTGGCTGCGAGGGATGGGGCGAGCAGGGAGGTGCAGCCCCGGGAGGGCGGCGGTGGCTCCGCGGGTGCGGAGGGCAGCTCTCCGCGGGCGGCGGGGTGGGGGCAGAAGCGCGGCTCGAGGAGCCGGGGGACACACGCGTGGAGCTGGAAAACGGCTACCGAGCATCGCCCGGCCCTTTCGGGGCTCTTTCCTGCATCTCCGCCTTTGCCGCTGCTCGAGTCCAAGAAGTAGCTCCACATAAATATATATATATTCCTTTCCTCTTGCCGCCTCCCTCCCACCTCGAAAATAATGAAAACAATGAATGGTTCATATAAAGCACGGCCCGGCCGCTCCGTGCTCCCCGTGTCACTCAAGCGGCACGAAACACGCGTGGACGGGGGCTGCGGGCTGGGGGTGAGCGGGGTCCGAGCGCGGTTCCAGCCCCCAGAAAAAAAAAAAAAACGGGGACAAGGGGACGAATAAAGGCTATTGTGGTTTGTTTTTTTTTTTTTTTCCATTTTAGTAAATGGATTATCTGCCGGGAAAAACGCGTTTCCATTATTTTCTCGTTGCCCGAGAGCTCGAAGGTGCCTCCGCGCCCGTTCACAAATTCGTAAAAACTCAAAGCGGTGGTGGGGCTGAGATCGATCGTTACACGGGGAAAAATAATGCCTTTGCACGGGGGTGATTTGGAGTAAAATCTGTAGCTGGAGAATTAATGTCGCGTTGGTAACGCGACGGGAACGACTCTGTCACGCCGGGGTTTTCGGGGCTGGTTTTAGGACTCGCTCCTAAACCGCGAGTAAGGCGCATTTAAAACCTGGCTTCTATTCGTCCATGTCAGGATAAAAGGGATTCAGAATCCTAAATGATGTCCGCTCCCAAACCCCACAAAATTAACCAAATATCTGGCCATTCAGGAGCCCGATCCTGCCGTCGGCTTCACGCTCGTGTTGGCGCTTTGGGAAGCCCGTGGGTGAACGCGTCTCTGCGCACAGTGATTTCCGAATTTTATTTCTCCTGCCTGATCCCGCTGTACACGGTGCTTGTGCACAAACAAACTCCTGGCTGCCCTTGCTGCCTGCTCCAAGAAAATATATTTTTCTGGGAGCTCAGGACAATTTCCTCCATCCTTCTCTTTGCGAGGCTGCTTCGTCCCGCAGAAACCTCGGCTAATTTGTCCGGCCAATCTTAATATTCGCCCCGAAGCCGAAGGAAAGAACCGGCTCATTCTTCCTTCGGCTTTAAAGGTTGTTTCAAAGCTTTGATTTGAGCGCAGGGTGGTGGGAGGGGGCTCTCCGCACCCCTTTTGAAGAGGCAGGGAGGAAATCAGAAATGAAACATCTTCCCTCCGAGATGGAGAAAGTCCTGCGGAAACTCTCCAGACACTCACACCCGCCCGGGAGCTCTCCCTGGCAAAAGGCACGGCCGGGTTTTCTCCAGCAAGTGCATTGCGAGAGCTCGCCGGAGCAGGAGATAGTCGTGGTTTAAATTACGGGGAAAGGAAAAGAGAGGTGTTTTCTGTCTGGGAAACGGGGAATGGGCGTCCTTTTCCAAAAAGAAAAAGATGCTTTTTGCTCTTGTGTGGAAGCCGTTGTAATTTCTCACTCGAGCGGCTCTGATTTCGTAGCGACGGCGATGGTGGTTTTTAAGCCCGAGCCTAACGGTAGCCGGGCTTTGCCCGAGGCCAGGCGGCTCCTTCTCCTCGCAGCCCGGCCCCGCGTCTGCCAAGAAAATGGGTGCCTCGCTAATATTACCCACAAACCGCTTTATTTTCCCCCAAACCCCAAAAAGTCTCTCTAACACCCCCCCCCCCCCGCCCCGAAATACCGCATCAAACCCAACCCAGCCCCACCGTTAAACCTGCATTTGCTGGGAGTCACTTCGGGCGCGATTTTGGGGCATTTCTCCCTTTTCCGTATTTTTAGAGGAAATTCTTTTCTCTCCCCTTAGACATACAGAGACACCCCTGAATTTCTCCCCCCTCTCCCCCCCCAAGTTGGGCTGGGGAGAACAGTGTCATGAGAAGCCGCCGTGCGCAGCCCCAACAAAAGGAGCCGTAAACCGAGACTATAAGAAAGTTGTCGGCAGGGACGTAGGAACCACAAACACATTTTTTCCCCCCTAACCATACAATGTGGAAACTCTTAAAGGGCGCTATCTGTAGACATCTTGCAATCACTGGTCTTCCTTGTCATCTGAAGGAGAAAGGGGAAAATATATTAAGTGAAGACACACTTTAAAATTACTTATACATTTTAAACATGCTGGCAAAGGGAACTGCCTGATAAACTCTTGCCCAGATTTCCTTTTTCTGGGGTAAATTATTTCAAGTTGTTACACAAATATCTCCCTCCTCTCTCCTTCCCCCCCCCCCCCTTCATCGGATTTAATTCAAACGAAAACAAGCTCCTGCAGCCCCGCAAAGAGCCCGGGCTTGGGACAACGGCAGGGCCGGTCCTGCAGCCCCGAGTGGGTGCAAACACCCACCTCAGCTGGCTTGGGGGGGTGGGGGGGGAGAATGAGAATGATGATTTAAATCGGTTAAAATGCTTAATAACAAGTCGGCACACCGCCTGGGGTTGCAGCCAGGTGGGAGCGGAGCTGGTCCCGGCCGATTCCCCTGAGCCAAAATCACCCAAGAGCGGTCAGGGGAGCAAATTATTTCCCTCCTAACGAATTTCCTAGCCCAGGTTCCTGTGCCTGACGGCGAGGGCTTCAGCCAAGAGCACGTTGCCGCCTGTAAAGCCGCCAGCTCGGAACGAGTCAAGCGGCGGAGGTCTGGCCCCGGGATAAGCCGTGCCGCTTTCCCACCGTGCGGACGCGCTCCCCGGCTTTGCAGATGGGATTTATGCGGGGGAGAAGAGCGATGTTAAAAGGAAAGGAGGCTCTGGCCATTTATTTGCTCTTTTTTTTCGTTTATCTGGGGTAACATTGGGCTTTTTCTTTTTTTTTTTTTTTTTTTCGCTTGTTAATAAAAATGGGGAAAGGTCCGGGATTGGGGATCAAAACGGGACAGGGGGATGCGCTGCCTGCTCGGGGGTATCCTTTCGTGGAGGGGGGAAAATTGGGCAGGGAGGGATGGAGGCAGGGCTGCGGCTCCTCACCGGCGGCGGGAGGAAGGATCCGGCCCCGAGCCGCGGCTCGGACCCGCGGGGGGTGGGGGGGCCCGGCCCGGCCCCACGCTCGGGGGGGAGGGATGGAGGCGCGGGTCTGCTCCGGCTCTAAAGCCGTGCGGCAGGATCGGGCCCTCCTTTGCCAGCGGGGTCTCCTGCCGCCCCCTCCGCATTGCCAGCATCTTCAAACGGCGTCCATCGCACAACCTGAGGGTAACGGGGGGGGAGAGGGAGCTTTTTTCTTTTTTTTTTTTCTTTTTTTTTTTTTCCCCTTCCCCTAAGTCTCTTTCAAGCTGAATTTATGTTTGTGTGATGAAATGCCCCTCTGTGTTTAACATTCCCAATGATCATTTGTTTCCTTAGCTCCATTACTCCTTTATGAGAGCGCCTTTCGCCCGGGCATGTTTAATCATAACCGCTTACGCAATATTTTCTTTGGGATAGATTCACTCAGCCTTATTACATATCAATTATTTCCTTACAACTTCGTTCCACACCAGCTGCTTTGTTATCTGGGCCTGCCACCCCTTACCCCCCCGGTGTGTGGTGGGAAGGGAGGGAGACGTTTTTCCTAGGATAAAATACTGCTAATAATAATGCAGATTGAGTGGAAGGAGAAGGGGGAAGCGGCGGGTGGGGGAGAAGCCCGGCAGCCGGCCGGGCTGGGGACGCAGTGTGGCCGGGGATGCTCCGCGATGCTGGGGGCTGCGTCTCCCTGCCACAAGCACTTGGGGCAGAGGAAGGGCGAACAGGACCGCGGCGGGTCGGGGTCCCCTTCCCCACCCCAAGGGCTCCCTCCCTGCCGTGGGGTGGGGGTGGGGGGTCTCCGCGTTTCCCAAGGCTCCGGGGCGCTGCGCTTTTGCGCCCTATTTTGGAGCTGCTCCACCGGGTCTGCGCCTCCCGAGCTTCGTGCTGGCGCAGAGAAGAGACTTTCTGCTTTACAGTTCCCTCCGGGACCTTTACCCACCCGCCCTCCCGCCGTCTCCTCGGGCAGCCACCCGCCTGGAAAGGACATTTCGAGTCAATTCGATCCCCCCCCGTCCCCTTCCCCCCCTCCCCCGACATGGTTGTGAAATAATTTCAATGTAAGTTTTATCGTGATTTTACATCGTTAACACGCTGCCAGACTTGGCTTCTTTCTTTCTCTTCTTTCCGATACTGGCTTCCCCGGGGTGCCCCGGGACGGGATCCCCCCACGCACCCAAGGGACAGGCAGCGGCCCTGCCCCAGGGGCTGCCTGGGGGCTCCAGCCCGCGGGGGGGGGGGGGGGCTTTTTGGCCACGTCCCGGCTGGAGGGGACAGGAGGGGAGAGCCGGGGGTCTCGGGGTCCCAGAGGATCCCCCATCCCTCGATCCTCCTTCCTCACCCTCCGCTTTTTACCCTTCCTGCCCCAAAACTCAAGCGGCAGCATTTTGTTTCCCATTGGGGAGCCCGCAGTACAGCCCAGATTTTATTTCTTTTTTGCTTTTTTTTTATTATTTTTTATTCCCCCTGATGCAGAAGAACCTGAGATCCTTTGGTTAAGCTGTGTCTTTATAGGGGAAATATATATATTCCTTTATGTGGGCTATAAAGCTGCGCTGGGGAAGCAAGAGGGGCCGACGTGCGTTGCAGAGCAGTCCTGGTTCACGTGCGATTATGGCTCGCCATGACAGGGACCCTGAACCGCACCGTCACCACGACACAAGCAAAGTGGGGGAACACGCAGGTTTGGAGGGTGTCAGGAGTCCGGGCAGGATATGTTGGGGAGTTGGGGGGTTAATGCTGAATTTCCTGGCTCTGGCGAGCTGCTCTCTCCATCATCTTTACGCGCGCACACGTATATGTGAACAGATGACTTGGCACTGGCAAAAAACACTTAAAATAATGCCTCTGCCTCTGGCCAGGTCTGTGTAAATATCTCACTCTCCCACATGCCCGCCTAGCTTTTCCTGATGCTGCGTTACTTGATCACAAATACATAATTTGCGCGAGTGTGTGTATACACAGGACCGCTTTGATCTCGGCACAGAAATGCCCCCCCTCGCCTTTGGAGGGGCTGCAGCCCCAAGAACAAAAGCGAAGAATAAAAATGGTCAAATAACACATTTTCAAATGGGAAGCGTGTGTCGGCTTCCTCGAGTGGTTCTGGCACTTGGAAGGGGGGGGGGAGAAGAGGCTTTATTGAACATATAAATTTAAACTTAGTTACCACTAACAGTTGCCTTATAAAAGGGGTCCATATAACCCACATCAATTTTTTTTTTTCTGGAGTCCCCAGGCGCGTTTCCCAGCGCACCCGATCTCTTGGCAGCGCCAGCTTGCGAGGAGCGGGGCTGGCTGTGGGCTTTTGCAGGGGGAGATGTTTATTTTTCAGTCATTGTTGGCTCCCTCCCCTGGATTATTTTACTGCTGCAGATTTAAGCCCTCTACTTATTTCTTGATTCTCTGGCAGCGCTTTCCACGAGCGCTCCCAGCTCTGTGCTTTCTCCCTTCGTCGTGTCTCGGGGTGGTGAAATTACAGGGTATGAGGGAAATGTGTAAATTATAGGGTTTATTAAAATGTAGGCGAGTGCTGCTCTCTAGGCGAAACAGATGCAGGATGGCTTGAAGTCAGCCGGCCTGACAAACTGCAGAGCAGGGAGGCAGGGGAATCATTAGAGGGGCATTTCCCGCAGGGAGAGAGGAAGCGGCCCCGGGGTGGGGGGGGGAGGCTCTGCCAAGTGGCTTGGGGCTGCTGAAGGCTGGGGTCCCTCCAGGAGGCCCCCGAAAGCAAAGCAGATTCCCCTGGGTAGCGCTGAGGAGGTTGGTCCCAGTGAGCCGAATGAGGCCTCCAGGTGCTCAGCCCCGACACGCCACATCCCCTGGCTCCCAGCCCCCGGGGGTCCCAGCGCTCCCCGGAGCCTTCCCCCTCTCCTCTCCCTACCCAGCCTCGAAGGCGATGATTTATTTAGGCTAAAGCGTAATTCTCAGTTTATAGTTTGGCTTCTCCGATATTAACCTCAGCCGCTTTTATGTTAATCTTAGGATGATGAAGGGACTTTCTGTGGCAGGAGAAAGCTCTCGGAAGGACCTCGGGGTTTGGGCACTGAGACTCCCTTTTCCCCGTTTCCCTCCCTGCAGGGAAGAACAAACTGGCAAGAAATGGGCCTGCAATGGAAATACAAAGTGGGGAGAGGAAGGAAAAAAGCCCCGGACGAGGTGGTCTTGATGCTGTTCCAGCTGCCCGGCAGTGTACCTTGCAGCAGGGGCTCAGAGCCCCACCGGCCCCCAGGAGCTGGAGGTGGGCAAAACCTGAGGATGAAGCAGGCTGAGATGTTCCCAGGAGGGTGAGGGCTCATGGCAGGAGACTCGCCAGCTTTCCCCAAGGTCAGTTGGAGAGCAGGCATCTTCTCCTCGGTAGGGCTGAGATACTCCGTGCATCCAGCTCACTGCTGTGCTCTTGGGAGCTGTTATCCTGCAAGAGGGCAGACAAATATCCAGCGGTCCCTTCTCCTCTTATCGTAGGACCCAGGGGCTGGCCCATGCTCATACCATCACCCTTTTGGCCATTCTTCTTGTCACTGCTTTTCCACTGATCCACAATTTAATGGGGAAGGTTGTTTGAAGACAACTTCTCAGCCATGAGTGATCTCACATCTCACACACCACCTCCTTCCATGCCTGGGGCCATGATGTCCCTATAGCAGTATTTGCTTTCACAGAAAGACATTAGGAAAGCAGGCTACGCTGTTTTAGCTGCCTAGATTATATGCTTCAGCATATGGCAGCAAGGCTTAAAACAAGGTAGCAAGCCAGGCAACCCTGCTCAGACTACTTGGATGTCCTCTGTGGATCCCAAATGGTCCAAGGTAAATAGTTTGAGCATCACTAGCAGCGTTACGTTCACAGTCCCTCTGAGAGTTTTATCAGCCCTGCCGTACTGCAAGAAGCAGGGCACAGCCTCTGAGCTGCAGAAAATCGTACAAAATCGCACGTGGAAAGATCTTGCAACTCTCTTAGTCCCACAGTATCGATTGCTACTATAAAAGATCCTGTAATGGGAATTCTGGGGATGTTCTCTCCTATCCATCAAGCTAACACGACTGAGCCTTTTTGCACCGCTCTTGTTTCAACACCTTGTGGAGCTGATGAAGTCTTTATTTATTCACGTATTTTCTGTTTGTTTTGGAGGGTGTCAGATCTTGGTAGAGCAGCAAAAAGCAGACAGAAAGGTTAACAAAGGAAAGTGTTATTTACTAATCCCTTCGCACACTCCATGTAAGGTAACTAAAACGTGGTAATAAAAAGAGCAATTAAGAAGGGCATTGAAGTATTTATTCAACTCTCGTCTCCAAGAGCCCGGTTTGGGGATCTCAACCAGCCTGTTTATCACGATGTGGCCATCATCCCCTCCTGCTCCTTGGTCTGTGAATCAGTGAGAAAGGCTGCCCACCTCTCCCTCAGCCTTTCTCTGTTTTACGGCATTGGTTGTCAGTCTTGGCTCTCGATTTATGGCCCAAAAGCTCATCTTACATGCTCATCTGCCATTCTTCCTCCCTTTTTTTTTTTGTTTCTAGCTACTACATTAATTTAAGAGGAACACGTGGAATAGAAAATGGTCCTTACGCAGCTCTGGGAGAAGCCCTCTCCGAGTGGAAGAGGAGACAGGTCTGGGTAGTGGAAACTGGAAGAGCAGCTGGATTTTAAATAATAAGGACGTGGAAGAGCTCAGACTGAATAGTGGGAAAGGGAAAAGAGGGCATGTCAGTGGGGAACAGGAGGAGAGAGGCTCCTCGACGAGCTCGGTTCCTCCTCTGGGGAAGTCCTTGCTCTAGACAGATGCAGGAATTGGCGAGAGCTTCGTTTTCTCATTCGGTGAAGTTTTCTAGCTAAAATGCCTTTGAAAGACAAGCAGATTTGCAAATAAAGGACTGTCAAAACCAGCTCCTCGGTTCAGATTTCTCTCTCTTTCAAAATAGGAACGGGAGTCGAAAGAGGCTGGTTGCTGAATGGAAATGTGCCTAATGCGATGTGGAGAAAGCTTATGCACTCAACAGTTGTATTCTCAGTGCAAATAGGGGCCTTTTGTGCTGTTTGATATTTCAGCAAAAGCTTAAGAGGAAATGAAGCAAACCCGTCTGCGTTTCCAGAGGGAATTCTGCAGTGTGCATGCTAGAAATATCTCCCTCTTTTCCCTTGGCCTTTATGGCTATTTTTATGTTACCTTAGATCACGATCCTGGGTTCTTTGATTGCTACTTCTGGGGTGCTATTATTATTCCTAATAGTATTTGCTTTCTATTTTTGACTGTTGCCTTCTTTTTTTTTTGTATTCTGATGTTTTTGAGACAACAAGGTTGCCTCTTCTCTTTTGCTGCTGGCTCAGCCTGGGGGGGGGAGGAGACCTTTGCATAAATGTCTATACTTTGCCTCCGTGCTTATCTCAACCATACGTAATTCTTCCAGCGCTCTACTGATTTCGGAGACACACACAATGTGGTGAGTGCAATGCTCATTCCTCCGTGTAGAGGACCAGGGGAGTGGGTTCATGTGTTTGGAAACATCAGGACAGCTGGCCCGGCAGTAGCTATCAAGTGTGAGGGTGATTAACTGAATGGAGGCCCGTAGGCTGGAGCAGCAGCAGTACTGGGCTGTGAAGATGGAAGAAGGCAGGTGTCAAGTGTTGGCTCTCAGCTGCACACGGAGCTTGTGGTATTCCATGATCTAATGCCCAGGCCAGTCACCCCCTAGTACTGAGTTTAGATGTTCCCCAACTAATGAACTAAACAAAGCAAAGGTGCCAGCTGAAGAGTCTCCGGTTAAAGGTGTCCTGTTAGAGCTTTGGCTGCCCTCGTAGGCTGTGTAGGCAATATTCCTGACTGATGTAATGGTTGAGAAAAGAGTGCAAAAGGCTAGTTGTGTGCAGGAGGCAGTGGTAAAACAGGCGTTATTCAGCGGGAGGGAGATCCTGCCTTGCTACCGAGCAGGTCTGAGCTTCTGCTGCTGAAGTCAAGTGGCTTGGACAGTTGCCTATGCTCTCTGCTTCCCTGGGCTGCTCCTTCTGCTACAGATGGATCCATCAGGCTCTGACTCTATTTCCACTCCTGCACCAGCCTTGCCCATCCATGTCATGTTCCAGAAGAAGAAAAAGGTCACATAACTCACTCACGGTTTCTCTCTTGTGCTGCCCGCCTTCGAAGTTACTGCATTTTGATCATCAAGTCCACTTTTGCTGCAACAGTTTGTGGGTTCAAAGTGTCTCGGCAGCAGATCTGTTGTCACAACAATTTTTTGCTTCCATGGGACAGAGGCAGTTGTCCCTGCCTGGGTAGCTCTTGCCAAACTGTGTCTCTTGCCTGGTTGAGGAGGGCTTGGAGGGATGTGAGGTTTGCTATCTCAGTGCAAAACCAGCGTGACAGCTGACATGTGAACTGGGCACCAGGCACGAGTGCTGTGTTTACAAGTGTGTATGTGCCAACAGGGGTATTCACCACGTACTTTCTGCCCAAAAAGCTCTTAGTCCATTGTGAAGATCCCTGTTTAAACGAGCAGTGCGTCTCTCTCCTGTCTACTGTTGTGCGTTCAGTTCCTCTTACGGCCACTTGGGACTCGACATCTATTTTATATACAGAGACAGAAAAGACTAAAGGATTTTATTGTGCGATACAGGGAGGACAGATTGAGATGGGAGTCCTGAGAATTCCCAGCCAAGGCTCAGCGGAGGTGCAGACGAAGCAAAACTGAAGCGGGCTCCTCAGGGAGAGGGATTGCTGCTGGTGGGATAGCAGCAAAAGCGGTACTGGCTTTTCCATTTGAAAGGAAGAGCAAGGATGTGGGAAGGGAAGAGGTATACAAGTCCACTGTGGGAGAGCAGGGGCTGAAAAGAGGCCCCAGCATGAATTCTTCCCTTCCCGCTAACTTAGAGCGTTTTCTCTATTCTGTACAGAACGTGATACTCTCTTAGGAGTGACCCCGCCGACCTCCCGCCTCCTGATAGGATGGCGAGTAAGTGAGTGCAAAATAAATGGCACCAAATAGACCTTTTCAAAGAGAACAAGGGAAATAAATCAGGTTATTCTGGTGCGGCATTGACAGCATGTCAAAACAACTCCCCAAAGCGTGAAACTTGGCTGGGGAATGGTAATTCCACTGCCATGATACTTACATGCCAGATGTATGGCTTATCATCATGTCTGTCTATCTGTCTACCTGTCTGCCTACCTGCTGTTACTGTAGTATCCATTCTTTAAGCGCACATAAGCTATTTATGACGTTATCTCCAGTTCTGGAGCAGGAAGTGGGATCTAAATGTATAAGAATTACTCCGGGAGGAAAGTCTGCTAGATTGTAATAGCTGGTGACTCAAGGTAGCAAAATAATCTGCTAGTCAATGCTGTATTAGATTAATGGTTATATTTTACTTACTGCAGAAGCTCTGCGGTCTTGCTGAGACGCGTAGATGCTAAGGTAGATAGGTGATAGCAGAGCCTAATGGATGCTGCAAACTCAGGCTGGTACTCAAGACTTGCATTACCCAGACCACCTTTCCACCTTTCTTTAGGACAGTGACAAACAGATCTAGAGCTTGTCGTAGAATCATAGAATGCTTTGGGTTGGAAGGGACCTTAAAGATCACCTAGTTCCAACCCCCCTGCCGTGGGCAGGGACACCTTCCACTAGACCAGGTTGCTCAAAGGCCCATCCAGCCTGGCCTTGAACACTTCCAGGGCTGGGGTAACTTCTCCAGGCAGCCTGTTTCAGTGCCTCACCACCCTCACAATGAAGAACTTCTTCCTTATATCCGATCTAATCTACCCTCTTTCGGTTTAAAGCTATTACCCTTGTCCTGTCACTACATGCCCTTGTAAAAAGTCCCTCTCCAGCTTTCCTGTAGGCCCCTTCAGGTACTGGAAAGCTGCTATAAGGTCTCCCCGAAGCCTTCTCTTCTCCAGGCTGGACAACCCCAACTCTCTCAGCTTGTCTTCGTAGGAGAGGTGCTCCAGCCCTCTGATCATCTTCGTGGCCCTCCTCTGGACTTGCTCCAACAGGTCCATGTCCTCCTTACGTTGGGAGCCCCAGAGCTGAACACAGTACTCCAGGTGGGGTTTCACAAGAGCGGAGTAGCCAGAAAAATGCATTGCATCGTATTCTGCTGAGATCAAGCCTTCATAATGCACACAGAAAATCACTGCTCAGTAATTCCACCAGGAAACTGAGAAACGAAATCCAAACATGATGAACACCTCCAAAGCCCTCAGCATTGATCTGTGCTGATCAGTAAGAGCTGATGAACGAGGTGCAAGGAATCAGGCTAGGGAGCTCCACGCCCTCTCCTATGTGGTTCTCTGGACACACATCGCTGAACTTGCTGTGTACAGGAGTCTTTGAGAGGGAATGCATTTGTGGATTTCATGCCTGTGAGCTTCATGGTTACCCCAGTACGAGCAGAATAAAGAAGGCTTAGAAATGCTGATGAAGTTAGTTAGTATACTGGAACATTCCTGTAGATTTCTATAAGTTCAGGAAAAACTGTAGAAAATTATACTCCCTAGTAATTTCCAGGGCTGAAGTCTGAGCTCACTTCCAGTAGTGCAGCTGCTGTAAATTTATACTAATTAGCAGTAGTCTGAGTAATTTGGGGAGTAGTTAATGTTTTGGCATTTGTATGCTTATTTGTTTTTCTCTTTGGAGGATTAGGGGGAAATATATCTGTACTGCACATTGGATCTGGTAGCAGGGAGGGGGTGTTTCTGTTGCCAGTTTCGGACCAGATTTCCCGGCTGTGCAGAGTGTGTTTGTAGAAGTGGAGCTCAGGACATGGCCAACGGCTTGAGCACGCAGACCCCCTTGATCCCACGCAACCCCTATGGCTTAGTACCAGCAATTCTGTCCACTGGGTATTTTGTGTTTCTGGAGGCGATCTTGAAGCTGTCTGTGCACCCTTTAGGTGGGCAAGCGTAGGGGTCTAAAGGAGCATGATGTCCTTTAAACAAAATTGTTGCTGTCTAGGAGAGATGGATGCAACATGAGTAGCAGGACAACTCAGATCAGGCAGGTATGAGCTTCAGGATGATGCCTCATCCATAAAGTATTCCTGATCCACAAGCATCGTTTTTGCCTAGCCTGAAATTTAGCACTTTAGGACTGAGTTGCTATGCAGGATATCTTTTATTTCTGTTACCTTCCACTCTTGGAAACGACCAGGGCAACAGCAGCATCTGTCTTACTCTGTCTGCATGGAGACATTAATAATATAACCAGGGATGAAACATGTACCCAAACATGTACCCCTGTGTCACAGAGTGGGAGGCATCGTGCTGTACCACTTCTTGCCCTGTTTGGTTTCAAACGTCTTGTACGTAACACGGATGGATCTGTCCTGGTCACCTGTTCTGTAGGAGTGCTGGTGAACCAGCCAAGGTCAGACTCACAGCGCTAAGCTCATCACATGTATTCATCGGGGCCAAGAGATCTAAAAAGTAGATAGCTGGTTGTTTAGGCTCTCTTTGTTATTGGTGGATGGGTAGGGGCAAGTCAACACTACCGTTGCAGGGAGATATCTTAGGACTAGATAAAACACCTTTCTTCTGACTTCAGAGGGAGCCTGAGGTACCCAGCGTGGTCTAAATGCCTAATCGAGGTGGTGCGAAGGAGCGAAGGGTCCCACGCAATCAGTTAGTAGCAAGACAGGAGCAGAGCCCAGGTTTCATAATTTCCCCGTCCCAGGACTTCCACCTCGTTTATTATCCTAAAATCCCCTATCACCTTGGTTTATAAGCATCACACTTCAAATAAGAGAAAGGGGAGATGTCACACGTGACTACGCTGGGCGTGTAATTGCCTAGTAGTTGGATGTCAGAGCCCTGCTACTGGAAGATAAGGGAGGGGTGACAGAGCATGAGGAGGGACCACCTGCCTCATCGAGTACAGGCGCTCACAATTACAGGTGACCATGTAATAGCCGCTTAATCCAGAGGGGTCCCCAGAACATCCACCGCATACGCTGCAGGCCATAAAACACTTTCCAACACCCTATAACAAATTTAAGACCGTTAGTACAAAAGACCAAAAGCCACAGAAACTCGAACATGCAGGAGAGATCAAGGGCATTGCCAGTGTCCCGGGTCCCGGCAGTAGCAGGGAAATTGTTAGGTGAAAATGTCCAGATGATCTTAGGAAGTGGACCATGGCCCACCCTACAGAGGAAAGCAAGAAAACCTTACCAGTCCCTGCCAAATCTGACCCGAGGGGAAATTCTTTCCTGAATACAGGCCAAAACCCAAAGTAATTGCACATGTACTCTTTAAAAATGGATTTTATTTAGGAGAAACACATTGTCATCATCATCCCGTAAACTGCGCCAAATGTGTGCTAAGGACTTCCCGTAGAAGGAGAAATGGAAAGGCTATAGTTTGTTGCAGAAATGCTGCAATGAGTGAGGTACCTCCATCCCACCACAACCTGGCTGGTGCTAGGTAGAGGACCCTCTCTAGATACCCCAGGTTTCTTGGGGAAAGAGGCATTACTTAGCTGGAGCTGCTTTTTTTTCTTGCCAGAGTCCTCAGGCAGCTGTGGTATACTGGATTTACGGCTTATAATCAATCTCAGTCTTTTGAAAGCAAGACGAAGCTTTTTACTCGAGGTCCTGGCTGGAGGAACCTTGCTCAGGGTTGGTACATCCATCGTGGCTGATTTAGCATAATGCAGCTACTCTCTGCCTCCGATGAAATTCTCCCTGATGCACAGCGCTTGTAAAAGTCCTAAGTACCACTTAAATCCAACTAACGGATACTGAAGGACTTGTTCTCAAGGCAAATTTGCTTCTGTTTCCTGCAGTCCCAACCTAGTTTCTCTCTTTTCCATCTCTGTTCCCTTTGATTTGGCTTTCTGTTCTTGGTTATGGCAGCAATTGCAGTGAGAGCTATCTAGGCTGCAGTTTAACTGTGTCTGTAGAAGCAGATGGATTTTAGAGCGTTTGCCAGTAAGACTTACCCAAATTAGAGGGCTGCTGAGTTTCCAGCCTTACTGATGCAGCCAGCTCTATGCTCTGGATAGAATTAAGAGTAGGACTGGGAGGGAATGAATAGACGCTCACTTGTTCTCTTACATCCTTTTGCAAAGTTGTGTGATGCTGAAGCCCCCCATTTCCATGGTGGATGAGACCACCATGGAATCTCAAAGTACTTGTCCTACCCAAGACCTTAGTACCGACATCGTGAAAGACATCAGACTACTCCACCATTTTACAGATAGGTCCACAGTGGTTCAAAAAATGGTCCAAAATTGCACAGAGGTCTTGCACTTTCCATGCTCCTGCCCAGTGTCTGAAATCCAGAGATGTTGGCTTTACAGGGTGTGTGGGGGGGCGTCAAGGCTGACATGACCGGTCTCCCCAGGGTGCTGCTCTGGGACCATCTGCAACCATGGGACGTGCTGCTGGCCCTGAGACCGCACGGTGTAATAAGGACACTCATGCACTAGGGACTGCACAGACACCACCGAACCAGCCCAGAAGCTACCAACCGGGATGAGCAAGAGCTCTTAGTCCCAGGGTTTCAGAAAGCTGTCAGAAATGTAGGTATTTGCATCCTGCTGAAATTGAGGTGGACACCTAACTCTCTTGATCTCGTCCCATGATTGTGTCGTGACAACGGTGATGCACGCAAGGAACTAATATTTCCAGCTCCATGGGTGCTGCAGAGCACTCCCAGGTGCGGCCATGGGAGAACAAGTTGGGGCAGGGAGGACCCCAGCTGGGGACTTCCTTAGGGTGAGGTCTTAGCCCTGCAGCTGTGGTGTTTGCCATGGGTGGGTCTGTCCTCCCTGCTCTGTCCCGGTGACCTTGTCTCTGTTCTGGCTGTGCTGAGGAGCCTCTCTGGCCCCAGGAGGGTGGCTCGCAGGCAGCCTGGGCAGTGGCTGTTTGTAATCCAGCAGCGTGCCGTTCCTCTGAAATCTGGTGGCACAAAACCTTTGGCAGAGGGAGTGCTGTAAGCAGCAGCGGTGTTTCCAGCATGCCTGGCTGACCAGCAGTGATGATCCAAGATAGGGCAGCTGGTTCAAGCAGCTGCAACTTCACGCTTCTTCCTGGCCCTGAATCTGCTCTGGGTGGACATCTCAGGGCCAGCCCTCCTCTGAATTCACTCTCAGGAAGCTCAGGCTGATTTCTGAGCATGTTGAGCTTTCTGGCAGCTTGGGTTTGACAGGAGCCTTGCTGCAGGCTCCCTTCTCACGCCTGGAGAAAGCCAGGAGGAGTGTCGTCCGTGCTCAGAGCTGGGTGCCAGCCCTCCCACCCACCAGACCCCTGCCCAGCTCCCACTGGCATTTCCCACACAAGCCCTCGCTCATCCAGTTGTCGTTACAAAAAATAAAATGAGATTTAATGACAGCTCTCCTGTTAAAGTTGAAGAGCCAAGTGTTGCTGAGAGAGCGTTGGCATCTATTTTTTTAATAGGATTTTATTTATATATATTTGGAAGGAGCAGGTTAAAAGCAAAAGTCAAGTTAAAGTGTGCGTGAAAGAAATAAAAATGGCCCAGGTTGGACTAGGTGGGGAGAAGAGGAGGTTGCACTATTTCCATTAAAAATGACATTTAAATGGAGGGTGAGCTTGAAACTTTGACAGGACTGTGTACATCGCCTTTGGAGACTGCTCCTGCAGAGCCAAGGTGGCATGGCTTTCCCTCCCAATGATCACTTGTTAATTCGTGTGTCCCTTTTGGGTGTGCGAAAATTCACTGAAAAGAGGGATCGTGGGATATTTTCTGAAATACTTGTGTCAAAATCAGCTCCTACAGACAAAACGTTCTCCTGCTGGAGATTTGATTTGGGAACTAACTGATGTGCTCCTCTTTGTTCCTCTCTATGAGGAAAAAAGTATTAAAGGATGTGCTCAGGTGCCACTCCTGTTTCTGAAGATGCCGTGGGGCATTTGTCTGGGCTTTAATAAAGCTCAGTTCCTCCATGCTTCAGCACCTGCTGAGCCTCAAGGCCAGGTCTGGGGCACATTCACTGGCATGTGGGTCCCAAATCACTGCATGGCAGGGCTGGGACTTTGTCTCTTCCCATGGAGCTTGGCCTTGCCCCATGCTCCTGACTGCAGAGGGTCCGATGGGATGTGAGCAGCTGCTTCGCGTTCCAAAACCACCCAAGGCATATCATACCAACAAAATCACGGAAAGGCAAAAGACATGAGCACAAGGGAAAAAAAAAACCAAAACAACAAAACCCGAACCCCCAAAAAACCTCCAAAACCCCACCTCCCTTCTTCTTCTCCATGATTTTGAGTGGATGGTTTAAAGCGGTGAGACCTGTTTTCACTCAACCGAGCAGGACCATCCTGCTGGTGTTGCCGCAGCGGGGCAGAGCCTGGTCCATCCCTACGGGCCCCGCACCCCGGGGTGGCTGAGGTGGCTGTAACCCCAACCTGACAGGCTTGGCCGGGCGGGATGGAGCCCTCGGCAGGCATTAATAACCCGGGGGAAGGTTCATGCTGCTCTGGCCAGAACAGGCCTCGCTGCCCACCGAGCCCCAAGCCAGTCATAGGGGTCAAGCTAATGCTGACACTGGGGCCTTTGATTGTGTTTGATTCATGTGCGTACACCACTGGTAGGTCAGATGGGCCGTTAATCCCTGAGTCCCTTCCCCCTTCCCCAGGGAAAAAAAAAAAGAAAAAAAGGAAAATGAGAAATAAGTTTAGCGGGTGACTTCCTAGCTTGCTTCAAGGCTTGCGATGTGAGCTGGCTGCAAGGTCTGGGTCTTCAGAAATGTGTTTCCTCTGTGCTTTGGTGGGGTTTTTTTGGTAGCCTGGTGACTAAAACGCATTGGAGGGAAAAAAAATCTCAACTGATGCACGGAGCAGAGCTGGGGCTGGCAGCAAGATGGTCGTAGCGAGTTTCAGGGGGACCCGGGCTCCCTGGGAAGCTGTGGGACAAAGGGGGTGACCCTGCTCTGCTGTTTGTATTTAATCCCGGGGATTACATTTCCATTTAATCTCAGCACCGGCTGGGTTGGAGGAGGCAGGGTCGGTGCAAAACTATGTGCATCTCCACCCATTACCCGTCCGTAGCAGAGAGCTTTCGCCCTGCTTGAAGGCATATTTGTACGTGATAGGGAGTTTTTTTCCAGCTGATAAAACGTATTTGGTGTTGCAAAAAGACCTAATAAGTCTTTAAGTTTATAAGATTTATAATAAGTATATAAGTACATAAGACTTATAAGACTTATAAAGCACCCTAATAAGTTTGCGGGTGCTCTCAGCCAAGACACGGAGGGTGGTCAGCAGGACCGGGCTGCGGGGACAAGCCCTCCTCGGTGGGCAATCCCGAGGGAGTGATTCCTGCGGGGGAGATGGGGCTGGGAAACTCTTCCCGGAGCCCGAGCCACCCGGCAGCTGCCCCCGGAGGGTCCCCCCGGGGGGTGCGGGGGCCGTGGCAGGGCCGAGCCGGCAGCTCTGCCCTTGCCGGGGGATGCGGGGCTTCCCCGTCTGCCCCAGCCTCAGCGTGTGCGGGTGGGTGGGAATGAGGAGAAGCGATCTCGGGGGATTCGGGAAGGCAACAGCCTGGGGAGCAGCGGTCGAGCGGGGGCCCGGGGGCGCGACACCCCCTTTGGAGGCTGAAAATAGCGTCTGCCGGGCCCCGGGCTGGGGAGGCTGCTGTGGGCAAATGACCAATTAGGGAATCTTTGTCAGATTTGGGAAAGCCGAGATAAGTCTCTTTTATCAGCCTATAAAAATACCACTTTCACTTATCTGGAGCTACCTACGCCGCCCAGCTGCGGGAGCCGGGAGGGGGGAGCGGGGCCGCTCCGCAGACAGAGGAGGAGTTACGGATGTGCTTGACAGCGAGGGGTTTTTGGAAAACCATTTTCTGCTGGAGAACGAGCCCTCTCCCCTCTTCCCCCCGCAGCACAGCCGCTCCCCTTGCCGCAGCCTGCCCGGGCCGGGGGGGGCCTCCGCCCGTAGGGCCCCGCTCCTTCCCCAAATCTTGCCTTTCCCTCTTATTTTCCACCCTTCTCCCTGGCATCGTGCCGAGGGGGGCTCGGCCAGGCGGCAGGGAAGCAGATGAGTTATTAGGGCAATGCCGATGGCCTGAGCGGGGAAGGAGCACCCACGGGCACGGGTGGGTGCTGTGTCCACGCGCCTGTTAGCACGAGGCCACGGGGTGCAGCCGAACACAGCGATGCGAGTGGGTAGAAGTTGGCTCTATGCCTATTTGTGCACCTATCTTCCCCTGTTTATATCGAAATACTCAGATCCACGCAGCCGTCCTCACCTGTAGCTGCACCCCGAGGCAGTGGGATCCCACGTCCGTGGGTCCGGGTGTTTTCTGAAGACCCAAATGCATTCTGCATCTGTGCAGGATCCGCCCTGAACGCATCTCCGTATGGATACCCACACGCAAACAGAGGATCAAGACGTGGAGAGAGTGCTAACATGCAGTCCTACTGTGGGAAAACATGCTGCACTTTGATTATTTTCTCTGTGGTTTCCAGTCTGTTTGGGCTGTAGGAAAACGATCAGATAGAGCGTGGAGGGGGGAAAAAAAAACCATCAGGCAACCCAAATCAAATCAGTGCTTTCCAGGTTTTTTGGGGGGAGCTGGTGGAGAGAAAAATGCAGGGGAAAAGGCGGTTTTCGTTAAAATATCCCAAGCAGGTTTGCTCAGGTGGGGCCTCGGGGTGGGAGGAGGGCGGAGAGGCGGCGGCTCTCCCTCGCCCCTCGTCCCCCGGGGTCGGGCCCCACGGGACACCCCCCCCTGCTATTTTTTTTTAAGGCAGAACAAGCAAATCTGACTGGTGGAGACAAAGTTAGAGCCACTCCACGAAGCCTTAACCCACGGCGGGGGGGGGGGTAAACCTTGACTATCGTGGGTGGGGATAGACGGGAGTGAAGTGCCTTTCTTCGGGCTTGGGCAGGCGAAGTTTTGCACCAGAGTTTTTCTTACGTCGTTTCTCTTTCGAGGAATAAACACGCGGGTGGGGAGCGGGATGCTGCCACCGGGGCGGCCCCGGAGCGTGGGGCGGCTCTCGGGGGGGCGAGGGGGGCCAGGGGAAGGGGCAGCCCCCGGGGCAGCCTCTCCCATCGGGCCGGTACCTTTCGCACAGATTTGCTGGAAGGGTTTCCAAATTCTTTTCCAAATATAGCCCCGGGGCGGCCGCCTGCCTCCCGCCTCCCCCGTGTGCCCTTCACGGCTCTGAGCCGCAGCCGAGGGACAATCGCGACACCCACCCCCCCCCCCCCCGAGCCGTGCCCGGCAGCCGGGAGGAAAGCCGGCGGGGGGAGGGGTACTCCCACGCAAAACACGCGTGGAAGCTGCGGGTCCGAGCCCAGGTGCCTCCCGCGGCTGCGCGGGGCCGATCCCCGCCGCCCTCCGCTTTCCCCGGGTTTCAAGCAGGCTTTTTGGGGAGGGAAAGGGATGTTTTGGTCCCTTCTCCTCCGGTCCCTTCCCGGAGGAGGGGACCTTCCCCGCTGCTCTGTCACGGAGACGACGGAAAGGGCCGAGGATTTCTGCTCCTACCCACGCGGCCTAACCCAAACCTGGGCATTCCCACCCAAAACACCTTGGAGGAAGGCGGGGGGCACTGCTGGCGGGTCGGGAAGTGCCCAAAGGAAAGGCTCAGCTCCCGTGGGGACACACGCACACCCTTTTTGGGACAGAAACACCCCCCCCCCCCCCAGCATTCCCGTCCCCGAGTGGAACCTGGGCTGCGGGAAGGAGGCAGAGGCCGGGAGGCTGGATACCCCGACCGGCATCTGGGGTGGGGGGACCCCTCCCCAACGAGCCCTTACCCTGGGAGCCTTCAAAGATCATTTTAACAGCGATAAATGTGATATCCCCCCCCCTTCCATTATGAAAGGCTCCGCCTGGGATATTTCTCCCCCATCACGTTTTTATAGCGAGATCAAGGACAAACTTGTTGCGTTGCGGTGGCGGGTCCTTGTTTGGGTTTTTTTTTTGTTTTGCTTTTTCTTTCTTTCTTTTTTTTTTTTTTTTTAATTATTTTTTTTTCTTTCCAAATGCTCTTCGGGGTAAACCTCGAGGAAGTTTGCAGTTCTCCCGCTGCAATTAAGAGGGAGAGAGAGCGAGATCTTGATTGCTTCTGCTCGTTCTGATCGCTTCGGAGGTGGGGAAGGGGGGGGCGACGGGCGGGAATTGATTTTAGATTTCTCTTTTATGTCGGGTCTGGTTTCTGGTGATTAAATTTCTCTCTTATGTGGACTGAACCTAGGGATAACTGATTAATAACATGCCACTTGGCGCCAACACGGGGTCTCGAGGCCTTTAATCGGCAAGATGCACAAGAGAACAGAGAGAAACACAGAGCAGGACAAAACTCCACCGACTATTTCAGCCTGCTGGTCTTTGCCTCGGCGGATTTTTTTTTTTTTCTTCATCTTTTCAGTATTTCCTGCTAAACTCGTAAACTTTATTTGATTTACAGCTATTTCATGAACCTGCTTAAACTAACATGTGTTCCGTCTTGTCCAACTGAATCATAAAAAACAATCTTGGATTCAAACGAGATTTTTTTCTTTTTTTTAAAAAAGAAACGAGTTATTAATGACAGAAAATAGGCATTGTCTTGAACGGCGGCTGCTCCGGCCCCCGGAGCGGGGAGGTTGGCGGCTCCTGCGCCCGGCAGCCGGGGGGGGGAACCGGGCTCGGCCCCGCAGGTACTGCCCGGGCTCCGGGCTCCGCCGAGGGAGGGTTTGGTGCGGAGATTTGAGCGCTTTTTTTCCCCCCTAAGTAAAATTATTCGTTGGAAACGAACGATTTCCAAGCGTACAGTACCCAAAATGTGCTCGCAAAGGCACTAACCCCCCGCCCCTGTGCCGGCAGCCTGCAGACACGCACCCCAGCAGGTAAACCCTCACGGCTGGCTCCAAAAAAACCCCACCAGTCAGGCACGAAATGAGCTCTTAATATTTTCTCAAATGCGCGAAAGCACCGTTTTCTGTGCCCACAACCGCTTCTCCACCCAGATCAAACCAGACAAGCACGTATCCAGCACGAACGCTTAATATACGTGGAAGAGGTATAAATCTCCAGCGATGTATGGAGATGGAGGCGCACATCGAAAATCGGGGTCACCAAGCCGAGCGCCAACACCAGCATCTATTCGCCCCCAAATACTCAGCCCCGTTCCCCACCCTCTGTTTGCGTGGAAAAACACTCCGGGAAAGCTACCTGCAACCCGCAGAATTAGAGCCCCTACGCTGCGGGCAGCGGGATACGGCCGAGGGCCCACTGCTCGCAAATATCGCTGGTACTTTCCCGCACACTCGTGGGTCTCTGCCCCTCGGAAAGCGATTTCTCATCCGCGGAGCCATCCGCAGTAGCGCACAGGGCCCTGAGGTTTACAGCTTGCGGTCTCATCCAGCCCTGGCACGTCCCTATAGGGGGAAAAATACTCTTTTACTCTTTTTTTCCCCTTTTTTCTTCCTCCTGTGATATTTTTTGCCCTTAAGAATTTCTGAAGACGACAAAAAAAACTTCTCAGGACCTGTTGGGGTGATTCACATAACCTGTATTTCCCCCCCGATGGTTTTTAGGATGCCCGCGACACCCGCACGAAGCCGGGTTAACGCGGTCCCCGTCCGCGGAGCGGGGCTGGGGGGGCCGCAGCCGCCCCCCCGCCTCCCTGGGAGCGTCTCCGGCTCCCAAAATTTGTGGCTATCCTGTGAATATAAAGGAGAATATGGTCATAACAGATCGGCCGGGCTCGGCTGCGCTTTCGCTCTGCGTTATTTAGGGGAAAGCAAGCGAACGGGGGGGGGAATGGGGGAAAACGGAAAAAAGGAAGAAAAAGAGCTAAATGGATTGGGAAGGACGAAAGAGAGAAAGAAAAATGAGTCGGAAAGAAAGGGAGGAAGAAAGCTTACGGGGATGAGGGAGCTGTTTGGGTGCCCCGGCTGCCCCCTCCCCGCTAAGGGCTCGTCTCTCCGGGGGAGCCGGGCCGCAAGCGGGGCCGCGGGCCCGGGGGGGGAGGCTGGGAGAAGTTACAGGTGTCGCTTGTGCGGGCTTTTTTCAGCGACTGATGGCAAGGCTTTCGGTTCGGGCTCCTGTCCCCAGCCCCCCGCCCCATCCCGCCCCCCAGCTCCCCCTTCAAGGTCATTGCAAGATCACTTTCAGGGAAAGGCTGAAGACTTTCCCCCTCTTGCCCCCCATTAGCTTTCTTCCCAGGGCGAGAGCGAAGGCCTTATCTGCTTTTATTTTCTCTTTCGGGCCGAGATAACGCCCTGATTGACACCCTGTTTGGCAAGAGCAGATTAGCCTTTCCATTCTGGCATCGATACGACGGCCCTCTCCATCGGGAGCATCGGGCATTGATCGGGGCGGGGAGGGGGATCCGACGGGCACCCTGTGCCAAAACATCACCCGGCCTGGCTCCCTCAGAGGGGGGGGGACAGAGAAATGCAGCCCAATTCCCCCTTGCCAGCACCGTGCCCGCGGGAAAATTTGGGGAGGGGGCCGAGCCCCAGCTCCCCCGGGCTGCAGTTAATGGCGGGGAGAGGCCTTTTTGGCGGCAGAGAGGGGAGAGAGAATAGATCCCTTTTGCTCCAGGGATGCTCCTAGCTTGACTTTGGGACCCTCTCCCCCCCTCCCCCTTGCCTTCTGGGAGAAAAAGGGACCTCCGCCCCACGGGCACGCGTGGGAGGCTCCGAAGGACAGCGTTGTGCCCGCACCGCCCGGGGCTCCACAGCTTATTTTTCATTTTCGTCACAGTTTTAAAGCCTGGAGCTCGTCTGGGAAATGAATGGGCTGGAGGGAACGGAGAACGGTTTTTAATTGCAAACTTTTTGGGGTTGGTGTTTTTTGGGTTTGTTTTTTTTTTTTTAAGTAGCCAGAAGGGCGGGAAAAAAAGGACCCGAAACCACAAACTTTAAAAGAAAAATGCTGTTCACCTGTAATTACAAAAAAAAAAAAAAAAAAAAGAAAAGAAAAAGCTCGACCTAGGTATCTGCCCCCGAAGGCTCGTCTAAGCATACAAATTCTAGACCACTAAATGACTAAATGCAGGGTTTTGTAATGGAAATACTGACACGAAGAGAACTGTATTTGCGTTACTTTGACACAAACATCTTGCTGATAAACCCCCAAATCAATGCAGCCAGTCACTGCTCCAGCAATTTAGGGGAAAAAAGAAATAAAAAAAGGCAAGTGAATGGACCGGAATGCTTCCAGAGACGATGATTATTTTAAATACTTGTTTTCTCCCAGGTGCGTATTTCGCCAAAGCGGGTACGCGGCCAACAAAAAGGAGTTAGAAATAAAAGAAGAGAGAACCGGTCGGAGAGGGGAAGTAAATTACCTACAAATGGAAAAGGGGGGGGGGGGAAAATATCCGTGCTATGGGGCAGCTAAATCGCTGGGAAAAAAAAAAAAAAAAAAGAAAGAGAGTTAGAAAGCCAAAAATGCCGAGGTGTACGTGTGTTAGGACTGGGGCGGCCAGCGGCGCGCTGCCCCGTCCGGGCGGGCTGGCTGCCGAGGAGCCGCCGGCCGCGGGCGGAACGCGAAAGGCTTTTCGGTTTGGTTAAGCCGCCCCAAGAAGTGATTTTAAAGGGTGTGCGGGGGGGGGTGGGGGGGAGTGAGTTCAGGCTCGGCATTATTTCTTACTGCTGACACCTCGACCCCACTGCAAGCCAGCACCCCGGCCACCCCCCCCCTCCCTCCACCTCTCCGGGGTAAAATCCCGAAAGGAGAAACCTCCAGGGCGAGTGACACCCGCCAAAGGTAGCAAGAGGGCAGAGGGGCCGCGCGGGGCTCCGGCCATGCGGCCCCCAAAAACGGGGGCTCCCCGCGGGCTGAGGTCCCCGGGACGGGCGGCGGGGCCCGGGCTGCGCGGGCCTGATCCTGCGCTCCTGCCTGCGGCGAGGAGCTGAGCAACAGGGATCGAGCCCGGGGGGGGCTGCAGAGGGCTCGGGGACCCCCCCTGCCCAGCCACGCACCCCCACACCTACATAGGTAAGTGCCTGCGGTGTGGGTGTTTGGGTCCGTGGCTGCTGATGGACGCTCCGGCATTTCTGTGCATACGGGAGCTATTTTTTATATATATATATATTTATATACATATGGAGTACGGTGTATAGGCGCTGTGCACACATTTACCCACTCGCCCGGGTTTTGGGTGTGCGCAGATTCGCACACACTCGCACTGAGCTGTGCGGAGGGTGGGGGCAGATCGACGCTTGTGCGCACCCAAAACCCGCGTGTAAACCATAGGTGAAACGTAAACGTTCACCCGTGTGTCTGACGGATGGAGCACGGGTGGCTTTGCACTTGCACAGATGCGGTTGTGCGGGTGTGCAGAACGATCTCCTTACCCGCAGATCCACGCACGTACGATTTTGTGATGTGCGTGTGTGTCTGTGCATGTATATATATATAAACAGACACGTATATTCCGCTTATGTATATATCTCTGCACTCGCGCGTTTATGTTGCACGTTCGGTCTAAAGATTTAAAAGTTTGCTTAAACACTTGAGCAAGGAGAAGGCATCGTGTGTGCGTGTGCAAACTGTGTGTGCGTCCAGACTCGTATACGCGTACACACCTAGGCATATATATACATCTCCATCTGTGTACATACGTGTGCTAGCTTTCCTACTGCTCCTCTTGCCCCGTACGGGCGGTGTTCGGGGTCCGGCCGCAGCAGGACCCCGGCGGTTCCGGGCTCGGAGGCAGAGCGAGCGGTTCCTGGGCCGGATCCGGAGCGGGGCCGGCGGGGGGAAGCGCTTCCCGGTGCCCCGGCTGCAGCCGCCTCGGGGGGGACCTCGGGGGACAATGAGGGGGGAGTCGGGTGCGGGGAGAGGATTTTGTTTCTGATTTGGGGTAAGCCTTCAGCAGGAAGGTCCTATCCTGCTCTGGCAGCGCTGGCACCTCTGGGCAGCCAGCGCCAGCCTGGCTCCCCGCAGGAGAAGGCGTTGCAAAGTGCACGATCATCCTCCGTGGAGTTTTTTTCCCCCCATCCCGGTTATTTGGGGGGACCCCGAGCTCAGGAGCGCGGCCGGATCCAGCGCTGCACTGGGGCAAATCGGGGTAAGGGCGGGGGGGGGGAGGGCTTTTCCTCGCCGACCCCCCCCCCCCTTCTTTTTTTTTCCCCCATCCTTGCTGGTGCTTATTGCTACGGGCCTGGCTTCCCCTGGGACACCCAGGGCTTGGTGCTGCTGGGGAGAGCTCAGCGATTTTGCCGGCCGGGAGGGGAATGCTGCCTGCAGCCCCCTCGGCCGGAGCAGGGCTGGGGGTCCCCGCCTGGGAGCACTCACCCTCCGCAGTGTCCAGCTCCTGCAGGAACTCCTCGCTCTTCCTTAGGTGTTCCTCTTTATTTTCTCTCTCCCTATTTCTCCTCCTCCTCCTCCTCTTCCTCCTCCTCTCTTTTTCTGTTGGAGGAAACAACGTTTTAGCATCGTTTTGTTGGGAAATCTTTCTGCAGCGGCCGCGAGTGCATCCCCAAATCCCTCCGGGGTCAGGGAGCGCGGGGAGAGAGGGGGGAAAGGTGCTGGGACGCGGGGAAGCGCTTGGAAGGGTTTTGGGGGGTTTGGGTATTGGGGTTTTTTTGTTGTTTTTTGCCTTTTTTTTTTTTCCTTGTCAATCTTATTTGGCAAATAATCGCCTCGATTTACTACTTTCTTTTTTTTTTTTTTTTTTTAATCAGAGCAAATAATTGGTTCCCGAAGCACACTTGAATCTGTACAAATAACCAGGTTATCATTTACTATATATAGCCCGGCGTGCTTGCTTCCAGAGGCGCCGGAACATTCATTTGACAAGTTTCTTGCTCACTCTAATAACATTATTTAAAAAAAAATTTAAAATTAAGCTGAATAATGCTAATACCGTTGGATTCACTGAGCTGCTCCTGGTGAAGCGGGAGCTTTGCTACTGGTTTCCCCCTTTTAATTTCCAAGAAAGAGTGGGTTTTCCTAGAGTTTCCAGCCACTCGGTGCCTGCTTGGGTGATACCCGCTCGTATGATATATACCCCCTCACACCCGCATGTATCCGTATGCGTTGTGTGTCTCGGCGTGTGAATATATGTATATATGTGTATGTATACGCTCAGGCATCTCTATGTAGAGGTTGCACACACGCAGCCTCGCTGTATTTTGCGTTGCACCGAGTGGATTTCTTTCGGGGGGGGGGGCAGCAGGAATCTCACTGATAGGGCTTTAAAAAGAGGAGAATAATACAAATTAACCTTCCATTACTGCTGCAGTCAACCATGACAGAATAGGCCAGTTGCGTGGTTGGTGACGTCTCCGTGTCCTATAGGAGCAAAGCTCGTGAGATAGCAGCTATCGCCTTGAACTCTCTTTATTTTATTGGAGTATGGCTGGTAATAAACAGTAATATTTAATTTGTCTGAGACCACAAATCGGCTTCTAGCTGGAAGGCTCCTTCGCCTTGACATTACAGTCCTAGAGAGCCTGGACTTGCCGTCCTTTTCCCAGCTGCTTTTTTTTTTTTTCCCCCCTCCATCTTCATCCCCCCCCCCCCCCCCCAACCTGCAGACGGAAATAAATTCGATTTATTTGCATCGTTTTCAACTTGTCTTCAAGGTGTTTGAGAGCTAGTTTGGCATTGGAGAGGTGAGTGCTTTCCCAGGCAGCGGCCGTGCTCGGGTTCGCTCTTACAAACTTCAGAGATTTTCACTTTTGCCTTTCTTTCCGGCGAGGGGAGGGAAGCTCGTGTTCTCCCTCGCTAGCAGCTGCGAGAAACCTTTCTCCTCGCTGCTTGTATTTATTTTTTTGAAGGGAAAAACCTCTTCTTTCGGGCAGGCTGACTGCCTTGGGGGATGCTCCGCAGTACCCGGGGCGGTGCGGGGCGGCTGCTCCCCACGCACGGCGGTCCTTCCCCCGCTTTCCCGCAGCGCCCAGCACCACGCTGATGGCCTGCTTGATTCTTGATTCCCCCAGCCCCGGTTCACACCTTTCGGAGCAGCCCATGCCACGGGAGGGCTCTGCCGGAGCCGCGGGCTGCCCGCTCGCCCCGGGGCCGGAGCCGGGGCCGCTCCCGCCGCCGCCCGCCTTCCCCGCGGGGGAAGAGCCGCCCGGTTCGCTCGCTGGTTTGTTTGTGTTTGGAAAGGCTCCACGGCTCCTTTCCCCTCTAAAAATAATGAAATATGGGACAAGCTTTGTTCTGTTTGTTTAAGTAGCGTTCTCTGGCTTATTCTCTGAGGCTACAAGTGCAGTTATTTTATGATTCTTATTTGCAACCGTTTACTGTTGGCTGTTTCTTCTCAAGTGGCGGTTTGAACTGGCGTGCACATGGAGAGGGTTTGGGAGATGCCAAACTACACCCCCACACGCACCCCCTCCCCAATAGCCGCTCACCCCCAGACTTTTCGCTTCCTCACCTCAAACTTTCAGAGGGCTCCGGTCTTATCGCGCCCTGCGAGAGCTGGGAGCACGGGTGGATTTGCTGAAAACTTCCGCGAAATGCAAAAGAAATGACCGAGAGGCAGAAAAGAGCCTCTCTTTTGGAGGGGGGGGGGGGCGGACGGACGGGACACCGACGAGAAGAGGGTGGGGGCAGGAGAAGGAGGAGGAGGAGGAGGGTGGGCAGAGCAGATCTAAACCATGCCATTTATTCCGAGTCTTATCAAAAATCCGCCTCGCCAATCTGGTTCTCTTCAGCCTGCAGAATGCGACAGGGAGGCTGTTTACCCTGCGCTGACCTATTCAACTTTACCCTCCAAATAATACATTAAAAAAAAGGGAGCGAGAGGGAGCGAAGGAAGATGCAGATAAACCCACATCCCCGCTCCTCGCTGACGGTTTGATTATTTGAGCACGGCAAAGAGCTCCGGGGGGCTGCGGCCCTCGGCCGTGGCGGCGGGGCCGTGGGGCAGCCGAGCCACCGGCCGGGCAGCGCTGCGAGGGGTGAGGGAGAGGATGGGGAAGGGCAGGGGAAGGATCCCGGAGGCCTCCAGAAGCGGGGAGAAGGGCCACAACCCCACGCACACACCCCGGGGTCCACCTTCCCTGGGTTTCAGTCCCACTCCGCCGCGTTTCATCGCCTTTTTTTTTTTTTTTTTCCCAGATTGTACCGTTTAGGCGAGTCCGGGTTATACCCAAATAGACTTGGGGGGGGATTCCCACCCCCACCCCCACCCCCCCAATAAAAGGCCTCTGTGAGCACTAGCAAATATAGAGCTGGGTTTAAATCCACACCTCTAGGCTGCCTTTGAGGGCAGGGGGGGCCGGGGGTGGTGCGAGGTTAGCGGAGCCAGCGATTTATTTAAAGGGGTGAGGGGGGGGGAAAGGGGGGGATATTCCCAGGCGCTGAATTTTCTCTTTGGTTGGGAGAGATGGATGGAGGAGGGAGGGAGGGAGCGGGGAAGGAGGTAAGGGAGAGGGGGAGGGTTGCTGGGGAGTTTGATGATTGTCTTTGTGCCTTGTTCTTGTTTGCCGGCCAGAAAAATAGGCTGGAAAAGGAGGTTTGGGGGGGGAGGGGGCGGGAGGGAGGGCTGTATGAGAGTGAGTCTCTCCGGAGCAGGATCCCAGCTGGTTGGGCAGTGGGTCCCGGCACTTGGCGAACGGAGCTGGACGAGCCCACGTCACCTCCGCGCTCCGCGCCCGGCTCCGCGCAGCCACGGCGGCAGCGCCGCGAACCTGCCCGGAGGAGCGGCGATTGCCAGCCCGCCCGAAACTTTTTTTTTTCTTCTTTTTTTTTCCAAGGGGGTGCTGTTTTTTTTTTTCTCTCTTTCGTCCTCTCCCTCTTTTTTAATTACTATTTTTATTTTTTTAAATTATTTTTTAGGTGGGGAGTAGGAAGAGTGGGGTGGGGAAAACTGTATCTTCCAGATCAGGCTGAGAAAGGGGTGGGGGCGGGGGCTTTATCTTGGTCTCAGGATCCTTTCTAGTGCGTCTGACAACCTGGAAGTGTTTGGAGAGAGCAGGAGAGAGAGAGAGAAAGAGAGAAGCAGGCAAGCAGGCTTGCATTGGATAGATTTTTTTCTTCCAGGCTGGGTTTTCACATGCTGATCCGCAAATAAATAAATAAAAGGAAATATGCACACGAGAAGCCTGATCCCATTGTAATTTCCATTGCAAAGGGGGAAAATATACACATACACTATATATATGGAGATGCATTGATTGCATGGAATTCAACGAGCAAGGTAACAGCTCTTCCATTGCCATGTATGTCCGTCGGTGTCTGTAATCTGTGCGTGTGTGTGACCGAGGGAGAGCGAAAGTGGCTGGCTGGGGGCATTGTTAGACACAAATTGTCTTTGCCGAGGAGCTGCGAGGCCTCGGGAGACGTGGGGTGCAGGGGAAGGGGGGGGCTGCTCTCCCCAGGGCTCCCGCGGCGGCGTGTGGGGCTGGGGGGGCCGGGGCGAAGCTGGAACAAAAGCAGAGGGTGGGTGGTTTGGGTTTTTTTTTTTCTTCTTTCCCCCCTTTTTTTTTCCCTCCCGCAAACCCACTTGGTGCTACTTTAGCAAGGCAAGATGCATTTTTCATACAGCCACCGCGGCCTGGTTCTGTCAAGCTCCATTTCTTCTCAGAAGCTCTTTAAAGGGGAAAAAAAAAATTAGAAGCCACGGATCGCCAATTGCTCTTGGTTGTTGCTTATTTTTTTGCCGTCACCCCTCTCCTTTTTTATTATTATTATTTTTCTATCTGCTTAATTATGTCTCGACCCGGAGAGCGCCGGGGAGGCTCGCTGGAGCCGGGCTGCCCTGCGCTGCCATAGCTGGCTCCCTCTTTGTTTTAATAAACGTGCTTTATTTAATTTTTTTTTTCCCCCTCGTCCTCCCCCCTAACTTTGCCAGCTCAGGGGGAATAATAGCTCCAAGCTGGAGGGAAATCGATTAAAAAATGGATAACCGGCACTTCCCAAGCTGCAACGAGGAAAAAAAAAAAAAAAAACCACAACAGCCCAGGGAAAAAAAAAAAAAAAAAAAAGAGGAGGGGAAGAGAAAAGCCTTAAATGGTCCCTGGAGCTGCGGCTCTGCCCCGCGGGCTGTGCCCGGGCCCGGGCAGCGGCTCCCGCGGAGCCCCTCGGCCCCGCTCCCCTCCGCGCACTTTCCGCGCACTCTCCGCGCTCGCAGCGGTTTTGCTTCGCCCTTCAGGCAGCTGCTGCCCGGCTGGTGCGCGGTGGGAAAGGAGCGTCTGGGAAGGGGGGGGCACGGCCGTTCTGTACAGGATCTTCAGCTCCAGAGGTGCGGACCAGGGGTCCCTTCGCTTTTTGTCCTTTTAAATTATACATACGTAGATGTATATATTACCCACCACTAGCAGGGAAGATAATTTTCTTCCCCCCCTCCTTTCCACTCCCAATTTTCTCTGCATTTAAAGGCGAATTGCCTTTTTTCCTCTTTTTTTAAAAAAAAAAAAAAAAACAAACGGCTTTTAAATATTGTTGCAGGGAGAAGGAGAACTCATTTCAAAACGTTCTCATGTCCTTAAAAACAATATTGCCTCCATATGGCTGGCCTTTCAAAAATGAATCCCCTTCTTTGAAACATGCAAGAGATGGTTTTTTTTAAAGCTACTAAAACTCTAAACTCCTTAAGAACAAAAAACTAACAGATAATTCAATTGCTTTTATCTTTTTTTTTTTTTTTTGTGCTGCTTTGAAACTTTTACCATTCCTGATAGAGCCGTTAATGCTACGCCAAAATACTGCTTTTAAAACTCACTGTGGTTACTCGCATCAGATGTAACCCGTGTATTTTTTTTAAGCTCGTTTTCTCTGCTGGTGCAGTTTTACTCTAAATGTTACGGCTTAGTTCACTTCAGCCCCAATTCCACCCCCGTTCACCAGCCCAAGTGCACGTTACCTTGCACAGTGTCTCGACCGATTGATTTATTTGCACTTTTATATTTTAATTACCTCGTCCAACCTTTGCTTTACTTGCATCTGTTTGGGGTGGGGGGGAGAAAAGGCTGCTTCTTTTTTTTTTTTCTTTTTTTTTTTTTTAATTTTTCTTTCTCCGTAGGGGTGCGAGAAGTTTCATTTTCTTTGAAAATGGGGTTATATAAGGGGCCTCGCGTGTCGGTGGCATTTGCCTGGTCGAAACGGGAGTGGGGTGAAAGCTCCCACTTCCCTGGGAGGAAAGCGGGGCCTTTCAGTCCCCTCGGCCTCAGCGAGCCCGGGGGAATTGGAGGTGTTCAAGGCTCGGAGGAGGCTCTGCCCCCCCACTTCGGCCCCCCGACCTCCAGAGTCATTGGTGTGATGAGTTGGCTGGTCCACGGCCCCCTGGTGCCTTGCTCCCCATGTCCTGCCAGGCAGACCTAAAATACGCTGTTTACCTTTTCCAAAAGATGCATTTAATAATACCGCCTCCCCCTTCCCCTCCCTCCCTCCTCCTCCCCCCCCCCCCCCCCCCAAATCCTATCATCCCTTGCGGGCTGCGATAATAAATAAAAGTCTTTATTTCTCCCTCTCCCAAAGTTAAAGGGCCTTGTTCCCTCCCCGGGCAGCTGGAAGTGAGTTGCGGGCAGCGCGGGTTTGTCGGGCAGCCCTGCCTAGCGCTCCGGCTCCCTCCCCATTGCATATGTGTATATATATATATTTTATTAAACGTCAGCATTGACTTATGCGTCTCTTATCTCTGCTCTCTCCCCGATGTGTGCCTGCAGTGGGGGATTCAGCGAAGGAAGCTCGTAACATGGCGGATAGCGAGGAAGGCTTTGGGCTCCCGACCACGCCGGCTGACTCGGAGGCCAAAGAGCTCCAGGCTGAAGCCAAGCAGGACACTCAGCTGGGGGCCACCAGCAAGTCCCCCACCTCGCCCCAGGCAGCCTTTACCCAGCAGGTAAGGACCCACGCTCCTTTTTCTCTCCCCCTCGCTCTTTTTTTTTTTCCTCCCCCCTTTTCTCTGTCTTTTTCCCCCCAAATATCAGCTCAGCTGGGTGGTTGCTGCTGCTCTGGGCGGTGATGAGTCGTTTTAGGCCCCACGGGAGCGAAAAGTCTCACCTGACTGTGGGCCTCATCCTGCTTTAGTGTTATTTGGGGTCGTGTCCAAGCGCTAAACCTGCAGGGAAGTGCATGCATTAATATTGGCGTGCGTGGAGGGGCACGCACGGAAAAGCACCCAAAATACTGGAGAGAGACACCCGCTCATGCAGCGGCAGGCGCACACCCACAGGCGTCCACGCGTGAGTGTACAAATGCACACGCGAACACACACGTAGACAGCTGCGCGCGCGTGTATGTATTTGCTGTACCCGTGCGTATTTGTGTAAGATATAAACATATATATATATATGCACCCCTTGTACACCTGGGCGTACTCATGCACACGCAGATACAGCCACGCGCGTGCACACGCAGCTCTGCCCGCACCCACGCGATGGGCCCTGAGGGTAGGCAGGGGTGTCACGCGTGGGCAGCCCCTTAGCGACCCGGGGGCCAGGCACGCCCTGGGGTCCCCCTCACGCCCTCCATCAGCCCTCGCCCCCCGGGCGCCGCGTGTTACTGGGACACGCGTGGGCTCCCACGCGGGACCCACCGGCCGCAGCTCCCGGCGGACCTCCGCGCTGCCGAGGAGAGCAGGCCGAGGCGGCAGCGGGCCGGGCCACCCCTCGTCTTCTCCTTCCCCGCCGCCGGGGCCTTCCCCGCCCGGGCCGGGCGGTGCTGGGAGCCGGCGCTCGGCCCCAGCCGGCTCGGGGCAGCCCGGGGCGGGGGGGGAGGCGGGGAGAGGGGCTTTTCCACCGAGGTCGCCTCGCCTTCAGCGGCTGCGGAGCCCCTCCGGAGAGCCCCGCTCGCCCCCCGGCAGGTAAATCCTCGGGGGGAAACCTCTGCCCGCTGCGGCTGCCGCCCACGGGGCCGCGGGCAGGAGGCACGGCGGGGCCGGTGCGGGCACGGGTACCGGTACCGGGCTTGTCCTGCCGGTCCTGGGGCTCGGGGCCACCGTGTGCCTTTGGAAACCGCCCCCCGATGCGTTTGGCGGGGTGCTTCGGCTCCATTTTCAGTGGGGGGAATATGTGCTTGGCTTGAGGGGGGGGGGTCCACTGTGCCTCCCAGCCCACGGTGGGGGATGTGTTGTCCCCGCGAGGGCATCTCGCGGTGCCAAGCGTGGGGCTCGCAGGGCCCCGCTGCCCGCAGCCCTTGTGGGGTGTGAATAAAAGGAGCGGGCGAGGGGAGCAGATATGACTCCCCGGCGGGTGTAAATCACTCATCGGAGGGGTGTAAACCTCCTCCGGCTGGCTCTCGGGAGCAGCCGGGCCGAAGCTCTGGGCTATTGCTCCCAGGGCGGCCGGGCTGGGAGGATGCGGGCCGGAGCCGGCCCCGGGCGCTCCCTGCTCTTCCCTCCCCGCCCCGGGAGGGCCGAGGCCGGCAGGATCGTGCCCCAGGCCCCCCTTGCCCAGCACCACCTGGCTCCGGCCTGAAATCCCATTCTCCCCCGCTTTGCAAACACACAAGCGGTCGGATTTTCCCGGGAATGCCCCGAGCTCCGGCCCCCGTCGCCCGGCCTTTTCCCTCCGAGCTTCCCGCCGGGGCCGAGCGGGGCCCCGCCGCCCCCTCCCCGGCTGCCCCCGGCGGGGTGTCCCCCACCCCTCGGGGCTGACGGTTTGTGCCTTCCTCCCTCGCAGGGCATGGAGGGGATCAAAGTGTTTTTGCACGAACGGGAGCTGTGGCTGAAATTTCACGAAGTGGGGACGGAGATGATCATAACAAAGGCCGGGAGGTAAGGGGGTGGGGGGGGGCGCGTCCCCCCGCGTGTCCCCCCTCGTTTGTGCATGTTTGCTGGGGGGAATTGCCTGCGGCGGGGGGGGGGGGCACGCGTGTCCTCACAGCCGCGTGGGTGGGGGTACGTGGTCGCGGCCGCAGCCCTGCTCTCCCTGACATTGGTACGGTCACGTCCCTCGTGTGCGAGACACGCACCACCCCCCCCCCCGTGTGCGTGGGTGTGTGTCACGGCCCCGGGAGCGCCCGCAGAGCCCTGCCCGGCCATGGCCCGGCGGGGCCGGGCGTGCGGAGAGCCCTCCCTGCGAGGATATATTCAGCAGAAATTGTTTCTTCTGGCTTCTTTCTCAACCAGAACAGTTGGATCGTTAATCCCAATTTCAGGCCTTTGGAAGCTTTCCAGGCGAACGCGAGTTGCAACCACTTGGCCAAAAGCTAACCTTGTTTAGAGCAGCTCGCTGGGCGATTTCGTTATTATTATTATTTTTAATTAAAGGAGCAGCTCGGCCCTTCTGCGATTTTGCAATGCCTTACGCCGTTTACAGAAGTTCCTTATTTATTTTGTGTACACTGAGGCGAATATACCCAGAACACCCACGCCACCCTATTTAAAAGTATATGTGGTCTTAAGCTACTGTTTATACACTGATAGCAAAGCTGTTTAGATGCACGGATAGACGTGTCCGCAAATAAATAGCATGCGGATCTAACTGCGTCCAGACACACGCTTCTGTACGTGTGTTTGTCTGCGTGGGTGTGTAGAAAAATATACAGCCTTGCAAATCCAGCTTTATTGGGACTGCGCCTAATCGATTCCATGACCGGCTTAGTAAACCTGATCCATAGATATTTCTACGGGTACGCCCGTGTGTTTGAGCGCGTTTGAGGCGATTTAACATTGCCTTTAATATTAATATGTTGGAGGAGTGTTAAATTGAAGAGCGCGTAAGCCAGCGAGACCCAGTAAAATAGTCTCTCCAGTCGCATCGGCAAACTGGGGGCAGCCCGAGAGAGGCTCTTTTCGTTGTGATTTTAAATTAAAAACCTCGGAGGAAGGGGGGGGGGTGGAACTCCCTCCACGGGTAGAAATAGTAGTAGCTTTGGATTGCAAGGGCACAATAAACGATGTGGAGTCAAACTTTCAGTTTGCTCTGTTATCTGGCATTTGTTGTGGGCTTCTAAAATGTGCCTGAAGAGGGAGAAAAAAAAAGAATAATATCGAGCTGGTTGTATAAAGTTTTAGCGAATCGATCTGCCTGACGGCTCGCCTTCCCCTTGAAGCTCGCTGCTGCTGGAAAAAGCGGTTTTAAAGAAGGGTTTTGTGTCTAAGGGGACGTGGTATTAAGAAAGGGGGGGACTGTCCGGAGGGAGGGAAGCTGCTGGGGGTCGGGGTCCTGCCGACCCCCGCAGCCCGGGGCTGGGGGAGCGGAGGGACCTCCCGAAAAACGCGAGTTCACAGGGGAAAGAAAAAAAAAAAAAAAAAAAAAAGAGGCAGCGTACGGAGGGAGACATAAACCACCTTGCAGAAATTTCAAACAAATATCGCAGTGGACAGAAATCTCATCTGGAGAGCAATAAAATAGACATTTCCAGCGCAGGGGCTTTAGGGGAGATAGGGGCTACGTTTCCTTATTTATATAATTCCCCACGTTTCTTGTTGAAGTCCGTGTTCTTGCTGGTCAGGTGTTTTCCATGGAGTTACAGATCGTTCTTCAGGTGGAATTTGGTTTCTTCTCCCTTAAAATGTTGGAGTTAAATCCCCGCTTTCTTCGCTGGTAGGTTTCCCCCCCCCTCCAGCTTTTTACAACTGAATTAAACCCAGCCTAGATGCCCTATGGCAGAGATAAGAGCCCGAGCCTCGGAGAAGAGCGCCGTATTTTTAGAGGTGTGGGCTTTTTGTTCAGGCTTATTTAAAGTCCAGGGATACATTTTCATCTGCTTTATTTTTAAATATTTGGAAAGCTTAAACTAAAATAACATCGGTGTTTGAAGTCCCTGCCTTGCAGTAATGGAAAATATTTCGGAAAGCCCCTGTCCTCAGTGTGTACCCGAGTGTTTCCAAGGATTTGTCAGGTGCGTTGGCTGGGCTCTCTGTACCCGCAGGTTTGGTGCCACACCTGAGTCCGTGTAGGGCTTTTTTTTCCCCCCCTATCTGCACATGGAACCGTTGATACACAGGGGGGTGATTGAAATAAATGTATTTAAAATATATATCTTTCTAGAAATATAGATATTTTTACTTTTTTTTTTTTTTTGGCAAATCTCCCCTCCTGTTCCAGCGGTTTACGTATAGAGGGAAGTAACTTGCTTCCAAAAGTTCTCACGACCAGATATGTTCAAAGAAGGGAAAGTCGGAGTTTTGGCGAAACAAGTAATAATAAAAAGACGAATAGACGAGCAGGCACACGAGTAGGTGAATAAACAACCCCGCCAGCCTCGTAATTACGAGTCTACCTCCATAAATCGCCTGGTTCGGCTCAGCTGGGACCCGGAGGGGCACCCAGCGGCACCCAAACATCGCCCGCACCCCGGGGGAAGGATGCACCCCTCCTCTGCCCGAGCCTTTCGGGAAGGGCCATTGAGAGTGTGGTCTTGCCCTTTTCTTAAATGACCCCCCCCCCTCCTCACAAACACACGCGAAACCACCTTGGAAAACTTTCCTTTCTCCGCTTTTATATTTATGTACTTATTTTATATATAATTTTTTTTTTATAGGCGTATGTTCCCCAGTTACAAAGTGAAGGTCACTGGACTCAACCCAAAGACTAAGTACATACTGTTGATGGATATTGTACCAGCGGATGACCACAGATACAAATTTGCAGATAATAAATGGTATGCACGCGTGGGAGAAAGGAGAGGGAGGGGAGCTCTGGGTCGGGCTTTCTGGGCTGGCCAAACGTGGGCAGCACACGTTGGGGGATACCCTCGAATCAGCGGCTCACCCTTCTTTTTCCCCTGCAAAGGAGAGATGTTGGGCTGCAGGGGCTTCACCTGAGCCTCCCGGGATGCTCCTTGGGAGAGAAACGCACCAAAAAAAGGAGAAAAGTCTGTCGCAGTTAGCTAGAGATAGAGAACTGTAATCCTGTTTGACGATGAGATTATTGGCTGTTGTGCAGCCGATGGTTTAATTATATTAAGGAAGGGAATATCTCCGGGCAGGAAAATCTTTAAGGATTGGTACACGGTCCGTTCTTTGCTCGGGTGCCAGTAATTGGGGGGGGGGGAGGATGGGGTTACACGGGGAAACAGCGAAAGCCATCTCCGACGGAAAAGGTGCTTCGGCTCAATTAATTTCGGCTCAATTAATTCCCCGAGCAGTGTTTGTAAATGCCTTTTCTCCCCAAGCACGGCGTGACCGGCCGGCACCGCGCTGCCTCCGCGTACCTGAGTGGGAGTGACCCCACTGGAGGGGTTGGACGGGGGAGCAGGAGCCCACGGGAGGGGATGGAAGCGGTGCAGGAGCCCACGGGAGGGCCCCCCGCCCCCGTCCCGGAGCTCAGTGCCCGTGTCCCCACGCAGGTCGGTGACGGGGAAGGCAGAGCCGGCCATGCCCGGGCGGCTGTACGTGCACCCCGACTCCCCGGCCACCGGCGCCCACTGGATGAGGCAGCTGGTTTCCTTCCAGAAGCTCAAACTCACCAACAACCACCTCGACCCCTTCGGACATGTAAGTACCGGAGGCGGGAGAAAGGCACCGCGCCCGCGGAGGGCTACCGGGGCCCCCACGCGTGCTCACGGCCCTCTCCCACGGCGTGTCCCTCATCCACGCGTGGCCTCCCCCACCACTGCCAGCACCACCAAGGTCGTGGCAGTGTCACCCATCCCCAAATCCGTTGTGTTGGTGGGGTGTTACTTTCTTCTCTGAGACGGTGGGATGAACCCCAATGAAGGACCCCCCCAAAAATGGAAGCAGAAACCATTAAAAACGGGCTATTTCGCAGCACTGCGTGGGAATTGATTACCGACCCCCGGGGCCTGGAGTCCGCGAGTGGGCGAAACGCGCCCGGTTTAATGGAGTATTTAGCTACCTGGTTTTAACCTTGCGGAATCTTAGAGCATTAAAAATCTGCTCGTTGCCTCCGTGAATTTGGCTAACAGGTAAAATCAATCAGGTATAATTATTCGAGGAAATAGGGCCTAAAACCATGTGGATCCCTCGATCCAAAAAAAAGCCACAATAATTAAAGACAATAAAAAAAAAATTGAAATCCCGCTAGAGCTTCTTGGGTATAAAAAGGTCTTTGCTAGACTCGAGGGGCCGCGAAAGCTTGTGTGAATTCTGCAGCCAGAAACAGCCCTCCTTCGAAGGTCTCCAAGGATGCGTGTTCCTCTGAGCAAATATATATGTGCATGTATGAATAATATATATATCTATAAAAATATATATATAATTACTTAAGCGGGTATGTGAATCCAGATCCCGCCATCCCTTTCCAAGAGTGTATTTTTCTCCAGTCTCATTTCAACACTTCAGTTTCATTTTTTTCCCAAGTTCCTTTTTTTTCCCCCCTTCGCTTTTTAATGATAAATCTTGTGCTATTAAATCCCTGCCCACGTGGTCGCTAAGGGGGGGGGGGGGCGGCTGCAGGGCAGAGCGGCCAGACGACCCCCCAGCCCACCCCCATGCTGAGCATCTTTTTCCGAGCTCTCCTTTCCTCCTCCGGTTGGGGGGGGGGTGTTGCTTTTTTTTTTTTCTTTTTATAATTTTTATTTTATTTTAATTTTGCCTTGAGCTGGGGGCAAAGCGGTTGGCAAGCGCTGCTTTCTAGGGATCAGGACCTTCCCCACTCCCCCGGGCAAGGGGAGGGGAGAGCGGGGACTCCGCAGCAGCGCAGCCGGGGGGACCTCTCCCACCCCCGGGGTGGTTTTGGGGAGCAGTCCCGGGGCGGGGGGGGGGAGCCAGGCATCCCCCGCTGCGAACAGGCGGCTCTGGGGAAAAATCCCTCTAAACAAACCGAAGGCGCTGAGGGGACAATAAGGGACTTCAGAGGAGGAGCTGCACCGGGAGTCTCTCAATTAGAGTCGCTGTAATGAAATTAAAAACCATTAGATCGTTCACCGTTGATGTCTACGACTTTCCTGGATGTCAAAGCAATTTGCTTAAACCCTCGGGACGGGAGAGGCGGCGGCGGGGCGCGCTGCGTCTCGCTGTCGCCAGGGTCCGGCAGTCATTATCGTGACCGAGCGGCCCCCCGCCGCCTTTCCCCTCTCCCCCCCACCCCCGCCACCTTCCCCCGAGATTAACCCGGTACCGAGCAGGGACCGCTTTTTATCTTGAACACAGCGCGTCCCCCCACCCCCGCCACCCTCCCCTCCCATCCCCTGCGGGTGGCTGGCGGGGGGACACACTAAATCCCTCCAGCCCCCTGCTGCCATCCCCCCTTCTTGCCTCTTTGCCCTTCTGGGGGGGGCTTGAGATACCCGGGCCATCGTGGTGGTGAGGTGGGAGGTTTTGGGGGCCCTGAAGGGGCTGGAAAGGCGGAGACCCCCCTCCAGCAGCAGGTTCAGGATGCCAACGTGTGTTGGGGAGCAGCTCCGGCCCCCCCGGGGGGTGGGTGGGGGAACAGCAGCACAGCCCAGGGCTGGCGGGGGGGGGCAGCGGGCAAGCAGCCACCTTTCACAGCATCACCATGCCCTGATGGGCTCCTTGGTTGGGGGGGTGGGGGGGGTTTCTTGAGAGATATGTCCCCCCAGCCCAGCACCTAAATCAGCCTTTCTGGGGGAGCCCTGAAGGGGGCGAAGGTTTTGGGGAAGGGGATGCGAGGGCCTGCGGGCCCCTCTCTTCCTCCTCTCCCCATCCCCGGGCAGCGGGGGGGTGCGCCGCGCTGTGCCCCCTCCATTCCCACGGGATGTCGTCTCCTTCTCCCCTTGCCCAGATCATCCTGAACTCCATGCACAAATACCAGCCCCGGCTCCACATCGTGAAAGCGGACGAGAACAACGGCTTCGGCTCCAAGAACACCGCCTTCTGCACCCACGTCTTCCCGGAGACCGCCTTCATCGCCGTCACCTCCTACCAAAACCACAAGGTGAGGGGCCGGCCCGGCCCTCGCCCCGGCACACCGCCTGCCTCCTCCCGCTGCTCCCGAGGGCCTCGGCTCCCCTCTCCCCATCTTCCCCCCCTTCGTCTTTTCTTTGCCCCTTCTTTTCTCCTCTTCTTTTTTCCTCTTCCTCCCCCCTTCTTTTTTTTTCTACTTTTTTCTCCCCCTTCTTTTTTCTCCCCCTTCTTCTTTTTCTCCTCTTTTTCCCCCTTCTTCTTTCCCCTTCTTCTTTCCCCTTCTTCTTTCCCCCCTCCTTCTTTCCCCCCTCCTTCTTTCCCCCTCCTTCTTTCCCCCCTTCTTCTTTCCCCCCTTCTTCTTTTTCTCCTCTTTTCTTTTCCTTCTTCTCCCCCCTTTCTTCTCCCCCCTTTCTTCTCCCCCCTTTCTTCTCCCCCCCTTTCTTCTCCCCCCCTTTCTTCTCCCCCCCTTTCTTCTCCCCCCCTTTCTTCTCCCCCCCTTTCTTCTCCCCCCCTTTCTTCTCCCCCCCTTCTTCTCCCCCCTTCTTCTCCCCCCCTTCTTCTTCCCCCCTTCTTCTTTTTCTCCTCGTTTCTCCCCTTCTTCTTTTCCCTTCTTCTTTCTACCCCTTCTTCTTTTCCCTTATTCCCCTTTCCTCTCACCACACACCCATCCCATGCCCTCTGTTATTCCTGGCGACACAGACAAAGCATCTAAAGACAGGGCTTAGGGCGAGCTGAGGAGGAATTAGCTCAACAGGATGGTTTGCTCAGAGAGGAGACGACCAACCGAGGAAGTTGGCTTTATCTTCTTTCCCCCCGCATCGGTCAAAGCCTTGTAATCTGGAGAAGGGAGCCCGGCGCTCCCCTCCGTGGCTGGGGTGCTGATAACCCGGGCTGGCCGCGCTCCGGCCCTTTGTTTGGGGAAGGGCTCCTTCCTCGGGTGGCCCTGCGGGGAGGTCGGCGGGGGGCTGCGGGGTTGGCAGCGAGGAGGCCCTGGAAGGAAAGGGAGGCTCTGCGCCTGAAATCAGCTCCCCGCCTGCCCAAGCAAAACAAAGCAAAAAAAAAAAAAAAACAGATCAAATAAGGTTTTCTTGGGGTACCGCTGGGCAGACACGCGTGGGTTCCTGCTGCAGCCCCCCTCCGCCTGCCCACCCGGGGGGACCCCGCCGCGGGGCTGCTGCCCCCTCTCCTTCCCCTGCTCGGCTTTTGGGCTTCCCCATCCAGTGAGGAAGGAGGCGGAGGAAGGCTCAGGGCTGGGGAGGAAGGCTCAGGGCTGGGGTAGTTCTCAGCAGATGTATTTGGCGATGCCTTTCACTGACTGCCCCTCACCGCTTGCCCGCAGACCCTGATAGCCCCTCTCTAGGGCAAAACCCCATGAAAAGCTAATTTTCCTTTGGGGGAAAAAAAAGCAAATTCCTCCCCAAATTGCATAGAAAGCAATCACTACAAGCTTTTACTGGTACTTACGGGTGGGTAGGATGGCTCCTTTGCACTTGACAGAGTGAAAATCATGTGCCTGTTTTTTCAAACGGAGAAAGGTCATTTAACACCCCGGATAAATCCTGGATGCTTTCCTGGAGATGTAAGTAGGAAGCTCCTAAACCCGTGCAAAATGATTGCGTTTCCTCCGTCCATCAGTTGGCAAGGGAGACGCAGAGAGCAGAGGTAGGCTGGAGAAGAAAGAGTGTTTCACCGTAACTAGGGAGAAAAGAAAATACTTCCCTGCCCTTTAAAATAGGAGCTGTTGGCACAACCAGGACAAGCAAACTGAATCCAAATTGAGTCCTCGCCAAATTATGCCTTAAATTATAACTCCGCTGTGGATGCTATAAAATCAAGTTTAACTTCTGCTTGATGGATTCGGGGAAAGAATATAATATTAATAGAACTGGGAGTTAATAAAACAGGACACACTGCTCGCTTTAAAGGCATTTCCCTATGAGAAAACAGACCTGAATTTAACTGCTTTCCTTTGAAGAAAAATAGGACTGTTTTATAGAAAAAAAAATTATCATGCAAATAAAACAAAAGCAAAGCAGAAACATGTAAGTACAGTAGTTTGGGAAAACTGCCATATTAGGAGGAGCAGGAATATTTGATTGTAAATCAACAACATCTGGTTGATAAGAAATGACATCTGCGTATCCGTCTCTGTCAAAACATACGCAGTGACAAACGCATGAATCCCTACAGACACACGCGCTCGCATCCCAGCAGACGCATGCACACGCACACAGACACCACTACATGTTTTACACACCCCCCTACACATCCCTCCCCCCCACACACGCATTCCTCTTCTTGCTGCACTGAATCGTTGGGGGAACAAATAAAGAGTGGCTGTAGCCCCAAGATAAAGACCCGACTGAGAAAGATAGAGCCATAAAAATAAACCAGGGAATGATCTACCCTAAATGGCATCTCCCTCCAGGGAAAGGAATAAAATTTGTAGTTTGCCCCAGTGCAGATGGAGAATAATAGCGGGGCTGAGGCGGCGCGCAGCTGATGCTGTTGCAGATGCTGGCTGTGCGGAAGGGGTAACACCCTTCAGCTGAGTTGAGTGGCAAGTGGGGTCTTTTCCACAGGCAGAAACCCGAGTTCGGCTTTCACAGCTGAGATGTTGCTTGGCAAAACATGTTTTCATGTTGCAATGCAGAGTGCGTTTCCCGTTGCCAGAAATGATGGCGGTCCCACCGGTCTCTGTCTGTCCGCATCGACCCCCCCAAGGAGGGTCTGCCTGTCCATCCCCATGTCTGTCTGTTTTGCACTACCTATTTTTTTCCCATTTACAGCCATCTTTCTCTCACTTCCACCCATCACCTGCTGCGCATCCTTCACGCAAACTTTCCTATCCGCACAATCACGCACAGTTTGCATACACCAACGTATTTTACACACAGTTTTTATACACCCATGTATTTTACACACACACACGTATACACACAAATTTATACGTGCATGTGGTTTAGGTTTCAAGAGCTATGTTATAGGTGAATTATATTACAGTATTAATTGTAGGACTTGCCCATAAATGCATTTTAGTCTATGCTTACACAGCTTACAGAAATACCTGCCCGATTTCAGATCCGTCAATTTATTTCAATAGCACAGCTGCAATCCCAATGTAGGGCTTGTGCTTATTTCCCCTGATATTTTAGACAGCCTGAAAAGATATTTAAGCACACTGGGATCTCCCCCTCCCCAGCCCTACTCCCCAAAAGGAGGCTTAAGCTACGAAGAAAGTTTCGGTAAAGTTTTCAGTGCGGTTGTCAGCAGCTCGGTCGACCACCTCCCCCCTCTCCGCAACCCTGAAAAAATACCCCAGAAATATTGAGGTGTTAAAATAGGTCACATGCACATTTCATTTCCTTGCCATTTACACAATGGGTGCTTGCAATCAGGTTGATTCCCAAATATTAACTTCCCCTGCAGTTAAGTACCATTTTGCTGTAGCTTAAATCATTGTGCTACTAGCTCATATTTATTAGGTACTAGCTCTCTGCTTAGGACCAGGAAATGAACCCTAATAGACAGAAATAATTAAGGTTCTGCCCTCATGAGGGTTCTTTCAAAAGCAAGAATTCACAACAATTATTCTCATTAATTTTTACAACCTGCTTTCCCCGTTAGCTGGACTTGGGCTTTATATTGGTTTTCCCCCCTCAGGATATCCAGTTTTATGCTGATTTTTTTTCTAAGTTATTTAACATTCTTGGTAGCCCAAATTCTTTTAAGGAAACATTAGCCCCAGCTGGGATGCTATAGGCACCCAGAAATGGTACGTGCACCATAGCAATGTGGAGAACCAGGGAAGGGCCTGGCTGAGGACTGATCTGATGCACTCCCAGGTAGCCAGTGGGCATAGAGAAACACGCCGGTGGGCTTTCTGAATATATAGGTTCATCCCACCCCCAGAAAGACCCCTGTACTAAAAGAGCGCTGTTACGTTGGCCAAGTCAACTGGTGCTCCATCCTGCCAAATTTTGGAGAGCTGCCTGTGCAGTCCTTGTCCAAGCACGTGCCCATTTGCCGCTCTGTTGAGGTATCTTGCAGGGCTGTGTAAGTGTAGCTGCTGCCGGAGGTGGGCAGGTCCTTGGGCTCGGGATGTTTTGCCCTGAGAGCTCAGTTCTCCTTGTCTTTGGTTGTAGGTAGGCACCTCCATCACTTCAGTAGAGGCCACCAATGTGGTGGCCTGGCTGGCATCCCGTGGAGTGCCTCCATGCAGAGGCTGGCCCTGGTCCAGCCCCCTGAAGCAGCCCTGCAGGGCTGAGTCCCCCAGACTCTCCCTGCCCAGCCTGGGGCCATTGGCCCCATGTCTTCCCCCCTCCATAGCAAGCAGAGGCAGCCTCTCTCCTTACTCAGGGCAGGCTCCTCTCTGAAGGGAGGTCTCCCAAGCACTGAGAGAGGCAAGGCTCCCTGGGGTTAAGCAAAGTGAGACCATGCATCTCCTCTCCGTTGCCAGGACTGGTGGCTTTTGTGCAGCCCTCGGTTGCTTGGGGACCGCTGTGAGCTTTTCTCCTCCCACTGACCCTCTCTGGGGTTCCTCACATCTCTACTCTCAAATGCTTAGTCCCGTTCCAGGCTTTAGTAGGAGAGTGCTTCCTTCAAGAGATCTGGTGTCCTTCACAACCTGTGTCTGAACCAGTTCTGCCTCCCTCTGCCCCTTTGTCCTCAGTCTTGTCCCGGTCTCCCTGTCAGTCCCAGGACAGGGTGCTCAGCCAGCCCCGAGGCCCCGGCCCCTTTCAGTCCTCAATCCAGACCCCCTCCCCAAGCTCTGCAAAGACATCCTATCTCTCTCCAGCCTCACCCCCGCCTCCTGACTCACCTCCTTCCCTCCCCCCACACCACTGTGCAAGGTCTGTCTCTTCTCATCCTCCGTTCTTGTCTCCCAGTTCAGCCAACAGCCTCCTCAATGAGCCCCTCTGTCTCGCACCAGTACCTCCGACCAGCCACTGGCTCTCAGTTCCTCTCATTTCCTTCACTGGCTTCTGGGTTCAGCATCTTTTCCCCCCTGCCAGCAGCCCCCCTTCCCCTGGCCTTTACCTTGGGCTCTGAGTCCCGGCTCCCCATCCAGCTCCTCTCTTTGGCCCAGCCAGATGTACGTAGTCTCAGCAGGCACCTTGTCTTCATCTATTTCTTTCCTTCCCACTGCTCTGTTTTGGCTTCCTCCGCCACGCTGACTTGGTTTCCACCCGGGGTATGTGAGAGTGCAAAAGAAAAAGGCTCTGTGCTGAAAGCCTGAAGCCCAGCCTCCCAGTTGCTCCCAGCACAGCTGGCTGCAGCGGTGGCAGGGATGGTGCTGGCCTGTCTCTGCCAAGCTGAGCAGGACCACGGTCACCTGCAGGGCAGGGACAGCACGTATCCCCACAGCACGGGGAGGTCCACGCGTGCTCAGTTCAAGGGTAATCAACCTGACCTCTTCATCACTAAATGGGGTGACCTGAATGGTGATTTTTTCCCCACTCAGGCTTTTAAGTTGTCCAAGTGGGGCAGATTTTCACAAGAAGAGAGCTCAGAAGCTAAGGATCCCCCCTTGCAGAATGCGAAGTCCCTTTTCCAAAATGCCCAGCCTTTAGGACAGTTTCAGAAAAGCCCAAGAGGGTCAGGGTGATGTGTTTTCCCTCAGCTGAAGTGCTCAAAAAAAGTGGGACTTGTTGATAGTAAAAATAAATAAATAAAAAGGAGCCCAGGGTATATACCTGGTGTGGAATATTTCAGCCCCAACAAAGTTTTCTAAAGTTAGAAGCAATTGAGAAAAATCTTATTATAGCAAGTGTTTGACAAAAAATAATAGTAAGTGGTAGTTTTGACCCTGGCCATACAATATTCATGAGCCTGTAGACACACGTACCCATATAAAATACATGGCTGTGCCTGACCCAAAAAAATAAGTGGTAGTTTTGACCCTGGCCATAACAACGTTCATGAGCCTGTAGACACATGTACCCATATAAATACATGGCTGTGCAAAAAAAAAAAGAAGTAAAGCATCTTTCCTCGACCTAACTAGATGCAAAGCTAAATTTTATCATGCTGGAGCTAAAGATGCCATTGGAAATATCTCAGCAGAAGTGCTTTGTGGTCAGTTAGCCCAGAGAAAGGAGTGCAGAGGAGCGGCGCTGAGATTTCTTTGGGAACTGTCGCTTCCCGTTAAAGTAAAGATGAACCCATAGGTCAGACAAGCCCTGAAAAGTGTAAATCTGGGAGGCTTCACCCTGGAAAGCTCTCATCTCAGAAAGGTCTGCAGCAGCTTTAGAAAGCAGTGGTCAGAAGCAAATTTTGCCATCAATTTCTTTCAGTAACAAATACATAAACAAAGCCCTATGGTTTTATTGAACCTGCGCTATATAATTTAGCCCTGGGCACTCTGTCTTAATGACCTTGCAGGACGTTGTATTTTTTTATTTTTCATGATGTAATTGTCATTTGACTTTCTGACAGCTTTTTCTCCCCCCCCCCCCCCGCCCCCCACAAAGGGTTACAGTCAATTAAACAGAGTTTCGCTATGGCAAAGTTGATCCAGAAGGAGGTTATTTCCACCCATTTGTTTGCTTTTCCACCTCTGAAATAGTTTGTAAGTCAGACAAAAACTGGCCAAACAAAATATCTTCCACGGGCTGTTTTCTAAAGCAGGGATTCACCAACTTTTTCTCTGTTTTCTGTTTTGTTGTGTACAGTTTTGTTAAATCTGGCTTGGACTCTCCTGGCTTAGTGCTAGGGCTGATGCCATGAGTTATCATCTAGGGAAACTTTGTTCCGAAAGCTCCTGCTGAAATCCACCTGAAATCCACCAAAGAGCTGAGACCTAATTTAAAACCTTCTGTAGTCCCTGGTTTCTAGATGCCTTCAATCTAGCAGATCTCTAATTTTAAGGAGGCTGAAGTTAGCTGTGCTTCACTTGAGGCTTTCTGCTACCAACACGTATATTAATACCTTTGCTTTTAAGAGTCTTCCTGATGAGGGTTAAGGGACTTCTCTACTCATAAAGCAATGTATTTGCAAGATCGAGGTTTCATATGATATTTTGTCCGATATTTTGTGGGTGATTAAAGGCTTGATTCATCAAACAGGGCATTCATCTGAGGCCCTTAAATTAGGGGCTAGTGTGTTGATGGCTCCTTCTCTGGTGAATGGAGAGCGTCGGGGACCTGTGAAGGCAATGCTACCCACCTCAGAGCCCCCGTGCCCTCTGGCAGTCCCCATCTCCCTCCATTGATTCCAGCAGGAACGCCAGGAGACGAGGTTCCCAGTGCAGGCGCCTTGGTTAAAATGCCTTCGGTTAGGTTGGGATGAATCTGGCCCTTTGTACATTTGTGTGCCGGTGCCAATACTGTAAATCCTTGCTCAGTGAAGGACTTCACTTATGCAAGCAAATATTGCCATTGGTTTCGGCAAGTGAGGACAACTCATACATTTAGTGTGCTTCAGAATGCAAATTGCATAGAAACATTCAAAAAGTTGAATAATGCCTATTATGCATTATAGAAGTGCCACCACCTCTCTGGTGGAAACTGATAGGCAGTTTCTTTGCAAAATACACAGCTGGTTGTCTAATTATTCAGGGCTTTTAATTATAAAATGCGCCCATGTTTTACTGCTAGAGAAGGGCTCAAATGGCAAATTGGACCAAATAGATTGTTCGCTCTTCTCTTGCAAATCTGAAATGTGTGACAAAAAAAGCGCAATGCTCTGTTTATGTACTAAATTAGGTCCTGATTTAATGGGAATGCTCATGGGCACAAGCGTAGGGGTGATGGGGTCTTTGTGTGAGTTTGGGGCTGAATTAGGCAAAAATGGCAAATAAACAAGTGGTCTTTGGAAAAAAAAATGCTATAAGATGAGAAAATAGCAAAATAATCTGGTTGTGCAGACACCTGGCGGGATTTGCTATTGACACTAGCTGAGCCAGATTTTTCTCTTTGAATTTTGGCAAAGAAGTGGGTCCAGTTGTGTGTGCTTGACTTGGTGAACATGAACCTCTCTCTGTTCTCCCGCCATTAATCTCAAGCTCTTTCCTTCCCGTTGGCCAACTTTCAATAGGAAGGAAGGACAGTGTTTCCATAAAATGTGGTGAGCGCATGAAGTTCCTCCAATGGCAAACACGGGGTTGTCTCTCCTCCTAGGCAAGTGCAAGTGGCTCTCCCGACTCCTGGCTGAGGGCTCGGACTGCCAGGCAGCGATGGAGAAAAAGAAGGGGAACTGTTGCCTCTTCTGCCTGAATATTAGGGCATTGCAGCTAGATCACACGTGGTCCAGACTCAGTCCTGCTCTGCAAAGACACCAAAGCATTTGCACCAGATTTGGTATGGCAGAGTGAGTTTGTACAAGATCAGCAGGGCAGTTGAGAGTGTTGCTGGTCCACAGTTAATATTTGCTTAAATGACAACCAAATGCTTGAGAAAACCTACTCACCTAAGCCCTCAGGAGAGGTGTGTGAAGGAGAGGATTGCACCTCTTTGAGCAACACAGTTGCTTTGGATAAGGGTACATTCTGTACTGCGGCTGCTTTAAATGTTTAACTAGATGTTGTAAGAGGACCAAAGTTAGGAGTCTGAGGGGGATTCATCCCAGCAAACTTTAGATACTGAAGGTAGCCAACTAAGTGAGCAAACTAGTCCCTCTTAATTCCTTCTAGAATTAATGGGGAGACAAACATTCCTCCAGGGCATGATGGTCAGAGGTGAAGTTGCCCTCCAAGTACCGTAGGTAGTTAGTCCATGCAGTGCTTACAGGTGTGGGGCTGGTTGGGGAAGGATGTCAGATGCAGAGCACCTGGAGTACGTTTAGCTGGTCTGAAATACAGAAAGGGTGAGCCTTACCAGTCTGAGTGAGAGGATCCAGGGTCTGAGAGGTCAGGTTTTGGTCATGGCTGCACATTGATGAGAAAATACTTTGAATTTTGGTGTCAGTGGGATGATGGTGTCCGTGGGATTTGTTCAGGCAGTATGACTTTCATTCCGGGTCCTCTGGTCAGTGCAGCCCTTTCTGTCTCAACAGCAAAAAGAAAGTAAGTAACTCTAAGAAAGCAGATTTCCTCCAGAGAGAAATTTGTGTGTGTGTGTGTGTGTGCAGTCCCATGTGTTAGTTATGGGACAAGGCCGAGCGAAGCGAGAGGTTGTTGACAGGAGATATTTTTCCAGTGGAGAGATCTAGAGGAAAGCCCACCTGGAGTGGTCAATGCCTGACCTGAAGGATGACTCGAGTTCCTGAAAGCTGTGTTTTTCCCCCACATCCCTATTGGCTTGGGTTTAATAACCAATATCCCCTCTCTCCCAGGCCATGTCTTGGACTTGCGATGAACCCATTGCATTTCCTCCCTTTCAGATCACCCAGTTAAAGATTGAGAACAACCCCTTTGCGAAAGGTTTCCGCGGCAGCGACGACATGGAGCTCCACAGGATGTCCAGGATGCAGAGGTAACGCGTGCCTCCGTCGTGGGGACCCGCTCAGGGCCGTGAGAGCCGCCTGGGCTCTGCGTTGCATGCCACTTGTGGCTTGAGCTAAGCCAGGGCTTAGTGGCAGTCCCTTCTATGGCATCTGCTCGTGCATTTTACATCAAGCTGTTGAAATACCATCAGGACGTGGGCCAAAATCCAGGACTTCCCACTCCGAGGTGAATGCCTTAACTGCTGGGTTACAGAGGCAGGATCTCACTTGTGGGTTGTCCTCTTGGCCGCAGGGACCTTGTATTTCTTTCTGACATGTCTCCATCCACAACAACCTCTATCTTTGTGCTGAACAGGTGTCTCTGTGGCTGCATGTGGGCTTAAATGTGTTTAAAGCAACAAGAGGCTTGGCCTAGCTCTGAGAAGCTCTGGTCATCAGGCTACTGCAGAAGAGCTGTTGGGTATTTTTTTCCCCAGGTGGCAGTGCTTTAAGGACAAAGCTCTCAGCCCTGTTCTGGGAGCAGGTTTGTTAAGGAAGCTCCAGATGCCTCTGGAGACCTTGGTGTGGAGACCTGCATTGGGCTGGTTTCTGGCTTTTGGAGGGTCTTGAGCAGGAGGGGAGTGTTTGCCTGGCTGGTTCTGGATGTGCAGAGCAGGAGCGTAGGCGTGGTGGTTTCAGATTGAAGAAGGAAGGTATTGGGAAATGTTGGGACCTCCAGGCCCGGGCGGCTGAAGAGGTCTTTTTGAATCTCAGTTTTGGATGTAAGTACTTAGCTGAAAATCAAGCCTAAATTCTGTTTAAAGTCCTTTTCTAAATGTCAGGTCCTGCTGGTAATTAACTTCATGCCTTTCACTTCACTTGGAACTTTGTCTATGTGTCAAGTTGTTTCCTGGTGCAAATGTTTTGCAGGAACCCTGCCATACCCATGACTATACCTAAGACAGATGTAGATGCTCAATATAGCATTTTCCATCCAGGAGGGCAGGAGTGACGCAGATCCTTTATTCTCCGGGATCAGCAGAGCTAGCTCTTGGTGGAGGGCCGTAGGGACCTGCGTTGTGACCTTCTGCTGGGAGGGCTCTCCACGGCCCGCCCGGCGGCTGGCTGTAGGTGGGCACTGCAGGCTGGAGTGCAGATGCCGGCACAGATGCAGGAGTCTCTTTTCGTTGCCGTAGTTGGCGACCTGAGCATGGTCTCCGTAGCTGTGCAAATTGTGCCGGCGGGCAACAAGTAATGCCTGTAATCCTGCAAACGCTTACGCCCGTAACCCTTCTCAAATGGGCAAATGTACTCCTGTGTACAAACATTTTCAGGCTCAGACCCAGAAAAGCCTATATATATATATGTATATAAAAAAAGTGTATATATAACACTTACTCAGTCTAAATCATCTCTGTGGTCTTCTGAATGTGCCCTGTGTTCCCTGCCTGCCCTTTCCAACGACAGCACAGATCCTGGCATAATATGTCAATATTTATTTATTTATGGGTGCACTACCATGGGAAATAGCTTCCCCCCCACCCCCTTCCCGTGCCAGCCTCCCAGCCTCTACTGGAACTTGAGTAACGATGTCCCCCGCATATTTTTGCTGCTAAACTACCCTTTCATTACGGTCAGTGGAAAGATTTGAAGGTTTACCTTCATCGTGGGGTTTTTTGGAGCAGGAGGGAGGAGGTAGAACAGTGAGGACTATTAGAAGGGCTTCATGCCATATGAAGAGCATGGCACCTAGCCATGCTGAGCTTGTGCTAAAAATTGCTTGGCATTTTTATGCGGATCTGCGGTCATAGTCGATGATACAGTGAACAGAAACACTTGGAATATATAAATACACCCGCTCAGACTTGGTAGGGTTGAAAGGGTTAAAATCCACAGCATTGGCTTTACAGGATAATTTCTGATGCTCGCTTCCTTAATAACTTATCCTTTGTACCAATAGCATAGAAATGACTGTGTACCTTTACAAAGATGTCATTTTTTTTTTTTTAAGGGAGAGCAGGATAAGATTACTATAGTAAAATAAAGACCCATTCAAGGTTGAAAATATTAGACAAATATGTGCCCACCTTTGTGGTGTTTTATGTATATCTGAATACATACAAAATTATATATAAATATATGAAAACATATATAAAATAAATTATATATAAAAGAATAAATTGCCTATATAAGATAAAGAACCATTCAGGATTGAGTTAGAGAAGTATGACTTACCTTTGTGGGTTTATATAGGTTTAACATATAAATACATATTAAAATATAATTAAATATAGATAAAATATATTTTCATATGTAAATATGTGTGCGTGTGCATACGTAGTGAAGTTGTTTCCCAGCGATGGACCCACTCCCCAGCTGGCAGGTATACGTAAGTCCATCTTGGCTTTAGCGGAGTGATGTCTATTTACACCCTTGGAGAATGTGGTGGGATGTATTTTTAGTGCTATTCCTTCATTATAGAAAAAAAGTAGCTGGAAAAAATGCACTTTTTTTTTTAAAACAGTGCACAGCCTTTTGTACTGGAAACTGGTGACCTGACATTCATCAGGTCACTGATCATCTCATTAAGGGGTATAGCCAAGGAGGGAATGAATTTTTCATGCTGAGGAAAGCCTTGGCACCTCTGTATCTTCTTTATTCAAATCTCAAATGTTTCTTAATTCCCTGCATGGGGCTATTGCAGAGGGGCATCTCCTAGCTGAGAGCAGCCCTGGGAGAAGCAAACCCCAGCAGACGAGGCTGAGAGGCAGCGTGGACCCAGCTGGGTGTGAGCTGGCTTGTGGCATCCCATTTTTGGGGAAGGCTGGCCCCAGCTATGGCCAAGGCGTGTCCCTCTGCTCACCCCCCTACGCTCGCACGCCCTGCAGCAGCCTTGGAGGCCTGAGCCCTGGCGAAGGTGTGCTTCCAGCACTAAACCTTCGGGTCCTAATGTGTTTGCGTGGGGCTTGGATCAGACGGGAGTAGGTGTGTGGTGGTTGAAGATGCCGTCTAGAAGCAGCATCCCCAGGCTGGGCTGGTGTCTAGGCTCCCTCTGCGCAAAGCAGAGCGTGATGGGCACTTAGGGAGAGCAGAGATGCTTTCCTTTGAGAGCTCTCCCCATGGATGGCAGGGTGGGTGAGGAGCCCTCCCTCTGCCTGTCTCACCTGCAGAATTTGAATGATTTGCTTAGAGTAGGTGCCTGCCTTTTAAGTAGCTAAAATTACATGAGATTAAGTCCATCCTAATAGAAAGAATTGCTGTCTGGCCAGCTCTGGTGGTCTCCTTGCACCTTCGGCTGTCAGAGGATGGGAGGGAGACCAATTTGTTGGGTCGGAAATAATTTCACTCACCTCGGAGCAGGTCTTGCAGTGGGGTGAAGCAGAAGTAGGTCTGGATGCTGGTGGAGACTTGGCCTGACGATTCATACACTGAACACCTACCCTCGGCAAATGGTAGGGACCGAGAGGAAGGAAGACGAAGCAGAGAAGAAAGGCAACTTCCAGTGCCAAGAGTGAGCTCAGAGCGAGGTCTCGGGTGTCTCGTCAAGGACTCTCCCTCCATCTCTGCTTGCCTCCGTGTGCTCTGGCCAAGCAAGAGCGATGCTTTGGCCCGAGTGGTCTCTGGGGACAGGAGCTTTGCGGGGTGGATGGGGATGTCTTTGTGAGTCCATCCCTCTCTGCGGCTTTCTCCTTCACAAGGCTTCCGTGTTGGTTTTTCTCCTCCTGTTTCCCAGAAGAAAAGTTAATAAGTCTGTCCAGGTAGACAACTTCATTCAGTAGTGATATTAAGCCTTTCAGCAGCAGATGATTTCATTCAAAAAGAATAGCCACGAGCTCCAGAGAGATCCAAATTCCAGTGAACACAGACTTCTAATACATGTTCATTTTCCCCCCGCTGCCTTTCTTTCCTGAGACACACGGGACCCCTTTAGCAGTTTCTTTGGCAGGGTGAGTGCTCTGGGAGAACAGGTTTTTTAAAGTTTTCAAGTTTCTGAGCATGAGATCAAGTTTGTTATTTCCTTGACCTAAAAAAAAAAAAAAAAAAAAAAAAAAGGAAAACACACTAGAGGAAAATGTGTAGAGGGATGTGAGTTATATGCATCTGTATCCTGTGGTTATGCTGCAATTGAAAAACATAAATCAGGTAAAAATTATGTAGTTGTGATGCTGGGAATTTTAGGCAAAGTATTCCTTTTGGATCTCTTGCCCCTCTGTACTGTAAAAATTCCTTTTGTCTCTGCTTAGAACTTCTGCCTGTGCCAAGGGAAATCTGGTGTGGAGAGCAAGAGCAAAACACGCAGCAGAAATCCACAGATTGTGAAGCTTATGCAGAGAGACGATGAGATCTGCGTTGCAGATGCCAGTGTAGGGCTTTGCCCTTACAATTCCCCATGCATGAGAGTCAGTAAACCATAGCTATTGGGTGATTTGGGGGGTTGCATGCAAGTTGTAGCTTTTAGTGTTGGTTTTTTTTTTTTTTTTAATCTGTGACTGCCAAAAGACAGCAGGGGAGAAGTATTTGTGGGTCTGGGGCTAGAGCACTGTAAAAAAGCAGTTCTATTAAACCCTTTAACCAATTTTTGTGATCATCTGCAACTCCCATTGTCTTCAGCGGTTATTATGGGTGCTGAAGAGCTTCTGGAAGTCTCAGGCCCTAGTTACCGTTCATTCAAATTAATGCAATTTAGTCCTTGAAGCTTCTTATTGGGAAAGCTTTTGAGAGGAAAGATGATTACGTGAAAGGGTGGCTCTTGGCTCCCTTGAGGGGTATCCTGGGCCCTTTCAAAGTGAGAAAAAGTTCCAGAATGATCCACTTGACAAAGAAGAGTGGCAGCGTAGTTCAACGTTATGTGTATGTTTTCTCTGTCAAAGACCATGAGCCACAGTTTGCTGCCTTTGGCATTAATCCACAGTAGTCTTCCTGGCTCCAAAGGAATTATTCCAGAGATTTCCTGGTGCAACCGAGAACAGAAACTGGGCCAGACACAAAGGACATAAAATCAGTACCATGATTCAGAGCTGGCATAATGGAGAAGACGGTGCATTTTGGGGTGCCAGTAGAATAAATGGATGAGCCTCTAGGCTCCAAAAGGGCTGTCTACCCTGGCATGCTAACCTCGCGTTGGACAGATAGGCACTGGTCTGACTAATGCAAGTAGATCTTGGTCCACTGCAAATTACCTCACTCTCCTTGCATCTTCTCATTGCACCTTTACATCCACTTCCATTTCCCGTGTTCTGTCACTGAAATCTCCCAAGAGCCACATGCTGTCTGAAACACTTTCAGTGTGAGACTTAGTTACCACCTTTGTTGGAGAGATGATGCTTTCCTCCAGCAAACATCCCTGAGGAAAACTTCCTGGTCAAAGCCCCAGTGGAAACCTCTTTCAAAGTGCGAAAGTCAGCTCGAGGAACACAGGACAGCTGTGATTTCCTCCATTGTCCCCTCTTCAGGGGATCTGTCCAGCCGGGCCTGACCTGCAGAAGCTCAACCCAGCATGAGTGGATGCTGATGCTGTCTCTGTTGGCCAACATCCATTCTCCATCTCCTCTCGTGTTCCTCTTACTCCAACATGAGCAGTGGTATTTTTCTGTGGGAATTTATCTTTTTATTTGCCTGATAATGATAGCTCTAGATCTCTAGGTGGTTCTTTTCACTGCTGGTTCTTGGGTTTGTTACAGTCATCTCTCTGGGCTGCACTGCTCAGATGAGTGATGGAAACACTGGTTGTTAACATACCATGCATGCACCCAAACCAGGGTTATTGGACCCCTTCCCATTTTGGCAAGAAGGTCAGGACATTTGATATGTTGGTGGAGCATGCTGCAGTGAACAGCCTCCCATATTTCTCAGTTGACACTTGACATTTTGACTTGACAGCTAGACATCCAGTCTAGGGTATTATTTTCTGTGGGGCTGGCCTGCAGTCCCCATGCAGAAAGAGCTCATATTTGTTCTGAGGTAAGACTGAAGGAAATACTCAGTAGTTCCCCTCCCATCAAGTCCTTTCCTACTGCAGTTTATCTACTTCAGACTCTCTAGACTGCCTCTTGAGAGTAGTTTAATTTTATTTCCATATGCTGAAAATAAGCTGAAATGAATGCACATTAACAATTGTTTTCTGGTTTGTTTTTTTTTTTCCTGGGAGATGGTATATTTATTCCAGTTACTTTTTTTTTTCTCTTCCTCTTTCTATATCTGTTATGGCTGACTTCCATTTCTTTCCCACTCTTGAGTCTCAGGAGGAAGGACAACAATTGGTGGCCTGGGAAATATAAACCCAAATGCCTTTGAGTTATATTTGCGTGTCTGGAATTGGGGTCTGATTTTTGCACTGCTGTATCCATGGGTGCTGGGCGGGTGGAGAGGACAGGACTGATAGGGTGGCAAACGTTTGTCCTTTTGTAGTGACTGACCAAGGAGGAGTTAAAATCTCCAGGCAATTTGGAGTGGAGGGGAATCACCGTGTTTGGCCACTGATATACCTATGGTCAGATTTTAGACTAGGAATGGCCATCGTGAACAAGATCTAGACAGTGCCCAGCTCAGGGGCTTCAAAGAGTGCTGTAAGAAAATAGCAGCAGCTAACCACGGGGAAATCCTCTTCTGTATCATGCCTCATCTTGACCTTGAACAGGTATCGGTATGATCCTCGGGGCCTGACACTTAATAGGTCTTCTGAAGTCTTGTTACCGTGAGCTACAGCAGCTCTGCAGAGCCTTGGTGTATAAGGCTTTGTTGCAGAAATATCAGAAGTATCTTCTAAAGTAATTTGCTTAGGGCCAGTAGAGGTTGGATGCTTCAATGCAGAAGCTTCCTGGTTATAACCCGGGGATCTTAAAAGAGGTTTTTAACAAGGTTGTTGTCTGGCAGCTGCATTTACTACGCATTGGCTGGTACATTAGGAAACTTCAAGTCTGCACATGAAAATACATTGAAATCATTACTCTTACAGCATAGTGATAAGCAAGAAAGTGGACTGCTCTGTGAAAGTCTATATTTATAATTTTTCCACAGTTTTTATTAGTTTGCAGAGGCCAACAAGGTTTTCAGCTCTGAAGTTACAAAACCTTTTTGAATTTGCTCCTTTGAATCCTTTGCTAGATACGAATTTGTGGCATAAGTGATCTTACGGAGCTCCTAAGTCTGTCATGGTGAGGGCATCATTTGGCCAGGGGAGGGGGAAGATGTCAAGAGATGTGAAACTGGGACCGAGTTTGCTAATTCCACCTGGCAGAGGTCTGATTTTTGATGGAAGCGCTCGGGAAATGCAGGAAGGATTTGCTTGTAAGGCCTGATCTGTAGGGTCGAGGTTATAGGATGAATTCTAAAGAGGAATGCGTGTGCTATTAGGAAACAGCAATGCAGAGCCGCTGTCTGATCCTATGGGTCTGGGAAACTTGTAGCCAGGTGGGAGTTAAAAACCGAGTCCAGACTTCAGGACCGAGTGCCTTCACTATAGGCTTGGACCTCATCCCTGATTTCTTCCCCCAAGCTCTAATGAAAATCAAAGTAATATTCTTTCCCGGTGGCCCTTCAGCTGGAAGCCCAGTGGTGCAGAGACTGTACAGCACCTTGCGCAATGAGGCTCCCCGCTTCCTCCCAGTCCCCCTCTGCTATTGTAATACACCAACTACGGTAACTGAATATTCATCATTAGCCTCCAACAGACTTTAAATAGACCAATGACAGCTTCCTTCCTTGTAAATTCTTTCCCCAACCAACTTTATTTTTCTTCTAATTTTACAATTTTTAATGCAAAAAAAATGTAGTCCATTAACACTCCCATGTAAAACTGTAACTCGCATTCTGGCACAGGCACGACAGTCTCTTCCTTGCTGTGTGGACGATTTCCTATATTGCCAGTGTAAGTCAGACTTCAACGCTTTTTTTCCCCTCCCTACTTCACTGCAATGTTTTTGGACAGCAAAATTTCTGGACAAAACAGTCATTTTGTGCCAGCGGTGGACAAAACCTTTCATTCCATTAAACTGTGGCCCAGGATTACAACCGGCTATTTTGGGAATTGTGACTTTTAGGCCCTGAAAAAAAAGAAGAATCTGATACATTTTTAAAGACAGAAGGACAAACTAAAATGGTAGCTGTGCACACAGCATATTGAGTGGGCTCAGGAAACAGTATAAATGTTTCAAGATGACTGTTGCTTTACAAGGTACCAAAGATATCTATTTATTAGAGCTCAGCTCCTATAAGGAAGAAAAAGGTGGAAATACAGAGACAACCGCCTTTGTGTATAGGAAAGTGAAAGAAAGAGAATATTTTAGGTATTTAGTTAGAAAATACTTTCCTTTCTCTCCCTCCTCAAATAGTTGATTTTTTGGCAAAAATAGCACCCAACATGTTTTGACTGAAATGGAAATATTTCAGTCTGGAGAGAAGTCGTTGTGATACCTCCTGGGAACTGCTGTTTGGAAACTTGGTGTCTCCAACCTGTTCCCTCTCCAGCATGACTCCCCATTCCTGCCGTGTCTCCTGCAGAGCACCACGGTCCTCTCTTATGGCCATGGAGGCTGTCGTGTCCTCTAGGAAATGCAGTCTGAAAGGAATTTGGTCCCCAGTGCACAACCGGAGTGTGGGATCCTGACATCACCTATGCTGGCACTTCGGGGTAAAAATACTGCTGTTTCAGTCACACAGCTCCTTTATGGAAAGAAATATTTTTTTAACAGAAAAACCAATCATGTTGTTAAATTTTTTCCTTCTCAGCTCTCCATTGAGACAGAGAAAGTGTAGATTTAAGTGAGAAGTATCTGGGATGGGGATAGCTTCTTAGTGTTTGTGTGGTGCCTCGCACAGTGAAGGTCTGATGTTGATGGGGTCTCTGTGAGCTACCCTGAGAATTTACTGTAAGAAACCCCCATGCAGATCTCATCCCATGGGTGAATGGGGAGAGGATGATGCTCCCAAAGAGACATCTGATACTTCCCCCACCGAAGCAGGGAGAAACTGTGACAGCAGTCATCTCTACATCCTCCAAAAGAGCCACAGAGAACATGATGTGGCACCATGCCATGTCCCTCCTCCACCGTAGCTCACAGGTACCCCACTGAAGAAAAAAAAAAGACCCTCTGTCATTTTTTGATGGGGATGGAGGGTGGTGGTGTTGGAGCTGATGAAATAAGAACCAGCCAATCCATGCAGCAGCCTCTCATCAGGGAGGAGAGGTAAGGGCAAGGCCCATGTGTCACGTCCCTATGGCTTGTCTTCTTGGAAGGGAAACGTGACGGGGATGCAGTTTTGGGGTGTGATGCTGGTACTATTTCCATAAGGATCCCTGTGTGAAGGTGGAGCACGACAGGAGCAGGCAGCTCAAAACCAGGACCTGGCAGGGCTGGGGCACCCCCTAGAACCTAGAATGTTTGAAGGCCATAGCTCTTGACCTTCTTGAAAAGCCACCAAAGCTGCCCTCCAGCAAGAGCCCCTGGGGTGGAAATGCTAGTGCTGGGTGTCCACAGGCAGAGAGGTCCTCTGAAGCCCACCACATACCCTGGCATCCATTGCTGTCTTGTGTATGTGAGGGATAAGTCTCTGCTTCCTCCCAGTCCATCTCTCTTTTGTTCCTCGTGCACATCCTGGACTTCGGTTCAGGAAAAAGCTGCCTGGTCAGCCAGCCCAAGTGGGTGGAACGCCATGCTCTTGCTGGCCCTGCGGGGAGGAGCTGCTGGGCTTCCAGGGGAAGAAACCCCACCTTTGGAATAGGCTCTGCTTGGCAAGCCACCAGTGCCCGGGGTTTGGAAAGCTTTTGTGGCACAATGAGAGACACATTTATTTGGTTTTGAGCTCCTGGGTGAGTTTCCCCTCCATTACAGCTCGGTTGCTGATGTTTCTGGCAGCCACCACAGCAGTGGTTTGGATGAAAGCTCCCTGCTGTGAGTAGGTTTATATAATTGGTATTGTTAAATTTTGTAAATAAGTTCTGAGTTGCTACAGTGATAGGCCCTCTCTAAGGGGCATAATTGGAGATTCAGTGCTCCTCCTCCATGTATAAGTGGCCAGGTGATCTTGTTGATGGGATTTAAGGATGTGTCCTTGCTCCAGCATAATGATTTTGGGCAGGTGAGTAGGATACCTCAAAGCCAGCTTGGTCCAGTGGTTAGAGGCTCAAAGGAGAAAGCTTGTGTTGGAATCTGGACTCTGGTTCATGGCTGCTCTGAGCCTGGTGGCACTTTGCGAGGTGTTGCTGTACTACCTGATCTTTACGCATTTTAGCAAGTCCTTGGGTTCAGGGAGCACCCAGCTGTCTTGGAGACAGCCCAGGAGGAGGCTTGCACCTTGTCTGAAGTCTCTGAGACCCCCTACTCGGCTTCAGTTTTCCCCCCTGCAGAGCAGGAATAATCTTGTCCAGCCATGTTGCTGATGTGCTTGGAGAAATGTCTCCAAAACACACTGTAGGGTCTCGTAGGAGAGGAGCTTTCCAGCCAATGTTGGCAAAGCATCCCTGCTTCAAACCAGATTTCAGACCAAGGGAACAAACCAGACTTTCCATCAGTGCTCACCCTCCCAGCCTGGCTCTGCTGAAGTGTGTGGCTCTGGAGTGCATCAGGTCTTGGTGATTTATTTATTTCTCTTTCCTGAGCGCTCTGGAGTGGAGCTTGTTCTCTGGTCCAGGGATCTCCCGTCCAGGATAACCAGGCTGGCAGACCCTGGGGAAAAGGAATGGGGACAGCTACCGTAAGGGGAAAAAGCAGACCTAAATATTTAATCCATCTCCAAGTCAGCTTGGCAGAAACGAGATTTTTATTTACACGCATGTGCACATCCATATATACAATATAAATAGTATATAATTTATAAATGCTATCACAATATGTAAATATAAATCTTGTGTATTTGGCTATAACTGCATTTATCTGTTTGATGTACGGGTGTGAAATAGCAGTTGTGGTGGAAGAGGCAAGAATCTAAAGGGAAAGATACTAAGAGGAAAGTGAAACAGAAGAGTGCGGCACCAATAAAGTGTGACGGGGCTGCAGTCTCCTGGGAGGGATGCCTCTCTTTCCCTGAAAGTCTAAACAAACACCATGACACTAATGTGCTGCCTTCGTTTATGAATTCACTGATCTATTTATTAATTGATTGCTTTTCTGTCTTGTGTGTGTTTTTTTTTTTTTCTTTTAGTAAAGAGTACCCGGTTGTTCCCAGGAGTACAGTGAGACAAAAAGTGTCCTCGAATCACAGCCCCTTCAGTGGCGAGACCAGGGTCCTTTCTGCCTCCTCCAACCTGGGCTCCCAGTACCAGTGCGAGAACGGGGTGTCGAGCACCTCCCAGGACCTGCTACCGCCTGCCAACCCCTACCCGATCTCCCAGGAGCACAGCCAGATCTACCACTGCACCAAGAGAAAAGGTCAGGCCTTGGCTGCTCCCCGCTCAACGCTTGCTATGTGGCTTTCCCCTTCCTAACATGACTGTCTGTGGTGTTTTCTGATGTTTCCCCTTGCCCACAGGCTGGACAGCCCCAGCCTGCTTTTTGGTGACACTGGAGGATGAGCAAGGGATGAGGGTTGTGGGCTGGAGGTGGGCAGTTCCCCCAGGCTGGGCTGGGCAACTCTTCTCGGTGGTGTTAGCCTAAAAACCCATCTCTGCCGCTGGGCTGGGAGCGAGCTGTTTGGAGGGGTGGCAGTGCCTTTCACCCATGTTGAATCCACATTCAGTAAGTTAGCTGGTGCCGGAGATAAAGATGACTTATCTGTCCCCATAGCCCCTCAGACAGGGTTAATCTCCAAGTGGAGATACCTTGACAGCTTGGATTTTGCACGGGTTTTGACTAAGAGTCTCACAGTTGGGAGACAGTTGTCTGTATGCAGAAAGCAATTCCACTTAAATGCTCGGTCTAATGAATGGGGCGTGGGATTGAAAATCATGATATCCATGTTCGTTCCCCTCTGGTGCGACTGACCTGCTTTGACAGAGCTTGAGGGATCAAACTGTGAGGGCTTTACACTGACCGCTCAGCTCGTCCTGGCGTGAAGAGCCCCATGATATCGATGGGATAATTATTCTTAGGCAGGAGCGAGCGGTTTGCAGTCTCTCCCTTCCTCTCCCAAAGCAATGGGAATGACGAGGTGCAGAAACACTTGCAGGACTTGGATAGCAAAAGCCTCAGATCAGCTCCACCCCAGACACTCAGAAGAAAATAGGGAATTTCCAGGGCTGAATGCAACCCTATGGGGTGGGCAGAAGATGGTTACTGCCCACCCCTGTTCCCTTTTCTCAGGATTTAGTCTACGTTGCATGGGAAAAGCTAACAGGAGTCAGCATGCACATGGCATTTGAACGCACCAAGAATTTCTCCAGCCCGGTAGCCTCTCCCCACAGCAGATCCCTTCCTGCTTCCCTGCACAGTCCTATCAGTCAGCCATAGGTCATTATTTTTAGCAACGTAACCCCTGGGGCTCTGGGATGTGCAGTGTAGACACACAGTCTAAGGTAGTGGATGCTGGGAAGTGCTGGCAGATGAGGCAGGAGGGCAGTGGAAATATCTCTCACATCCTTGGTGAATCTCCTGAATGTTGTAACGTCACGTGCGTTGCGTACAAGTATATATGCAAAACAACAAAAAAAAGTTGATAAATCTTAATATTTTCCTGATGTGAGATTGAGCCAAACAGCGGAAGACAGAGACATCATTTTCTGACCCCTCCAGCTGACCAGGCAACCCTCGTGCTCGTACAGAGTGTATCAAAGCTGTGATGGGAAATGGTGATGCTAGACTTGACCTAGCTTTAAGGTAGGGAATAAAGAGTTGCAGTGGTCTCCCAGAGTGTCCCCGAAGGTCAGAGGTGGGGCGTGTGGCCCTTGCTACGCCCATGCTGGTGTGGGACTGTGGGTGCGAGGCTTTGGGACGCAGCTGGGTTGCTGCAACGCCCCGCTGTTGGCGATGGAAAGGCAGGTCCTGTTCGCCCTCGGCGTTCCTCAGCCTGCAGTCCGTCCTCGGTGCTCCTTTGCCTTAGGAGCTGAGCTCTCACCACTCCTCTTTCCCTTTGCAAAAACTAACCGAAACAAGCTGGCCCAAATGGCAACAAACCCTTTGGACAATCTCCGACTGCTGCGTGTCCCCGCACCGCAGGGCAATTCATCATTCGCCTCCACGTTGTAACGTGATAAGGAATCAACAGAGGTTTCCTTCCAGTTTTGGGATTCCCGCTAAGTGGTGTCTCTGTGGGTGGTTTCCCTCAATCCCCCAATTATCTCACTTCCTCTTATTGTCACAAAAGAGACGACTATCTGCCCCGTAATAAGCTCCCCGGCCCCTTTTGGCCTGCGTGGCCCTTGCGAAAGTGCAGGAGACTGGCAAAGCGCGTCCTTGTCTGTATGGCTGATGGCCCCTCATTATCTCTATGGTGGCTTGAGTGGCACAAGCAGTTAAGGGCCTTTTATCAAAGCCGCCAAATGCTTTAATCGAAGAGAAGCAGTGTCCTGTCCGATACCACCGGCTTCTTCCGTGAAGCCGTACGTCTCAGGAGCCTGCGTCTCTGCTTTCCTCCCTGTGCCTTTTCCCCCCTCCCCATGCATCTAGTAAATCGAAAACAGCCACCAGGGCTTAAAGAAAAGAAACACAAAGTTAATGGGAAACAGAGAGCCAACATAAGCTGCCAAGCAGCTCTTTGCAAAGTGAAATTAATTTAAAAAAAAAAGTCACTAGAGATGAGCAATTCTGTTCAGATAAATCAGAACGTGATCCAAGCTTTCGTCTCAAACTCAGACTGAGCGTGGCACTTTCTTCTAGCACTGAGCAAGGATCTTTATTGAACTTGGGAAAATAACCTTACCTATAATATTCCTCTTTTTCTTCCTTTTCCAGCCTCTCCTTTCTAAGTGAAATATTAAGCTTTCCCTCACAGCTCTCCTGCTTTCCTACTTTTCTGCATGACTTTTAACAAGCCTCGCCAACTAAGAAAACATGAAAGCAAGAGTGTGTTCACTCCTAATGCACCTCTGTCTGTTTTCTGGACTGGAGGTATTATCGATTTAGTTGGCTCATCAACTCCTCAAACATTGATTGCTCCTCAGTCAGTTTAGGATTTATCTCAAGCAGATTATTTCCTTTTCTCAAGGCTGCAGTTATGGATAAGCGCTCGCAGGGGCAGAGGGCAATTTGACTAGGTTTGAGACCAGCTGGTGTCTGTATCTTCTGTAGCAAATACCACCACTGTTTTCCAAGATAGTCTTTCAGATACAGCTCCTTCCAGCTTTGACATCTCGTGATGTTTCTCTGCATCCTTTTTAATCAGGAGGTCAAGTCTTAGTTTAGGCTCGGCTAAGAATAGGTCTGCATTCGAGCAGCTCAGAGGCACCTTATTCAAATTCTACTTCCTTGGTGACCTAAGACAAAGATTTAGTTCTGTGGTTGACAGTGTTGTTCTTAGCTGTCAAGGCAAGATGGATTCACTCTGGAGATCTGATATGGAGTTACATTAGGGGAGAGCAGCAGGACTGCGAGGGAATGTTATCTCTGAAGGCTCCTCTGTTTCAGGGAGCTGATGCTCTTCTGGGTGAGGAAGGAAGGGAGGACACATCCCAGAGCCCCAAATCTGGCAATGCCTGGTGCTCGGGTGGGAGTGCAGGGTCGCAGCATTGGGAACGACCCCAGCGTGGTGCAATGGGGTTGCTGGTCCAGGCACCTTCTGAACATGCCGAAGGCTGGGGAATGGCAGTCCTCAAGGCACGAATCATCCTGCGTTGCATCCCAGCTCCACACTGAGATTGCTTGTGGCATTTCACAGAGAGTCTGGTCTTGAGAGGATGGATTAACTCCAATCCTGTATCTTACCAAGGAGTGGCCTTGGTTCTTGATGTGGATTTTTAGGTTGCAACAAAGACCAGTTAGAGCTTTGCCTTTTTTCTGGTTGTTCTCCACCTCTCCCTCTCATTGTTGTGCTTGGAGAAGCCCAAAAGGGCTTACCAGCAGGCAGCTTGCTTTCTGTCTTTCATTTTAGCCCCACGTCCCAATTAGGGCATTGGGGCTTGTTTTCCCTTGTGTTATCCTCCTCCCTCAGACTTCCTGCAAACTAAAAAGCCATCTCTCTAAACCTCTGCTCCCTCCCAGCCTTACACAATCTCAACCACTTGGCAGATTTCTGGGATGCTTGTGATGCTGAACAGGAGGCGACTGGAACAGCCTCTCCCTGGGGAGGTTATAAAAGTTGTCGTGCTGGCACTCTGAGGGAGAAGAGGGACATGGCAGAATCCACCGGCTCCAACCAGCGAGGATCATATCCTTCAGCCACCTAGCTTGGACATGACCCTGCCTGTGGGGAAGAATATATCTTTCATCTCCATCCTGCTCTGCTGAGGTCGGTGGAGATACAGCAATGCCTTCCCCCTTCTCCACAAGAACAGGCACTGCTAGGGTGGATAGACATCTTTGTTGATTGAACTGATTTCTCCCTCATTCCACCCGGTTTTTATTTCACTCGAAGAATCTGTAGGACAAAATTCAGGTATGGGATGTCTTCTCGGAGGACATGCTGCTCATCCTGCTGACGTTAGGAGATGCAATGTGTTGGCCAAGGCTTGAGCTATGGTGCAGCCGGAGGTGTTTGCAGCTTGGGTAGATGCAGTGGAGGCCAGAGCAAGGTGGCTGCTGGGGCACCGAGAGTGAAGAAGAGCCTGCCCGCATGGCGGGGAGATACCCGGGGGGCTGTCGTGCACCCATCTCTTGCTGTGCAGCCACGTTGCTTGTGGCGCTGTAGTTTCAGCAGCTTCATATAAGCATCCCGCTCGCCCATCAGGAGGTGCCTCCCGTGCCTCTGCGGGCAGTGCTGCCAGCTCACTGCCTCTAGAAGAGGTTCCAGCTTTCGGTGTTGGATTGTCTCTGCCCCTACCCTTTCTGTCGTGTTCCCCTGCAATGCCACACGGCCATATTGCAAACCGTGCGATTGCTGAAATAACTAGCGTGTCTTAGGTTTCACGTCCTAGGATGTGCATCTGCTTTGCCCTTTAGGGATGCTCATTTTGATTGAATCTGCCTTTTTCTTTTCTTCTTTGACAACCCTTGTCAGTTTTGCATAGTGTGATTGGCTATTCAGGCTCATGCTAGATTCGTACTAGAAACCAGACTGGATAAAACAACAGTGTTAGTGATAATCACCCATTGTGTCTCCCTCACAAAGTCAGGATGAACCTACTGTAATGCCCTAGAAGTGTGGGTGAGCTTTAAAAACTAAAACAGTTGGGTCCCATTCTTCATTGTCCTCTGTTCTGGGGAGCCAGTTGTCATGAATTGGAAAGGAGCTCTCCTGATTTACGCTAGGGGAAGGGGTGGGCCCAGTGCACCCTGAAGTCCAGAGATTTTACATGTTTGCATTTCATTCTGGACGTCCCTAATCTTGGAATTGGGAAAATTCCGTTTAAAAAGCCATTTGTGTGGTATTTACAACCCAGCTGGAAGTAGTAAATACCGGAAATCTTGGAACTACTTACGTTCTCACTCAAGCTCCTTCATTAGATAGATCATCAAATTCCTTGTGAGGGAGCCAGTTTCCACCCCATTCTGCAGGCTTCGTTTTCCTTGGATCCACTTGGAGCAGCTTCTCCCAAGCGCTGGCAGCTTCCCCTGCTTGGCAGAACCTTTTGCTTTTTGAGGTTTGCGCAGTGTCGAGGGGCTGGTCACAAGAGCTAATCACCGCTCTTGGCTTCCAAGAATAGCAAAAAACATGGTGGATAGTCAGCATCTCCCAGGATGGTCAGCATCTCCCAAAGGTGCCCAGCACCTCCTAGGACCCAGTGACAACAGGAAAAGGACAACGAAGTGCTATCAGGGAACCAACATCAAGAATCAAACCCAGAGCAGACCAGGCAGTTATCTGCTATGTCCTGCCTACATTGATGCTGAGGAGGTAAGAGGACCTTCAGAATGAGGATTATGGCCTTGGGACACACTGTCCAGGCTCCAGAACAGGTGGGGATGACTTCAAACTGCAGCCTTCAGCACTGCGCGAGAGCTCTGTTTAACTTGTCCTCCTTTTGCCATTCTCTTACTTGAGGATGTCCCCTTCCCACCCCCAGATCTGCTCTGCATACCATGGGGATGCACTTCACCTGCTCTGTGCTGGCTCTGGTCTCCTCTCCGAGGAGCGGTGAGACAATGCCAGGTCAGACCAGAGAGCCTGGAGCAGTGTAAACCGATCAGCTGGCACCAGCTGAGGATCTCTGGACTGCATCATCCCATCTGATGAAGAAGATGGACTCTTCTCTTCCCCTCCAGCACTTTGAGGTTACGTAGATGGGAAAATGATCAGGAAGAGGGGCCAGAGGGCAGGTAGAAGCCATTAGGGTAGGCTGTAATCCTTCGTTAGCAACTATATCCTCTTTGGAGATGGGTACGGTGCCCTTACACATCTTAAAATCTGGAGTGATGGTGCCCTTTCCAGACAGGACATCAGCGAGCCCGGCTCTAGAGGGCCCAGCAGAGGGATCGCAAGAGCTTACAGAAGAAGAGATGGCACCTCTAGGGTTTCCACTGAAATGCTGGTTTTGTTTTTCTCTTTTCACCTGCGATGAATTCTGGAAGCGGATCTGTAACTGCGGCTCTGCCTGGCTGGGCTGTGGCAGGCAGCGAAACGTCTGGGCTAAATGGAAAAATCAGCAACCTCAGGTTGTAAGTCAGGAGCATTTTTACACAACGGAAAAACAGAGTTTGACTGTTTTGTGTTGTATATTGAAAAAAAATAAAGTAAACAGTCAAACCCCAAGCCGATGGTTTCTAATGCCAGCAGAGTAATGCGGTTTAATGCTGAAAACTTTATTAGCAGAACAATGCTTCATTTTACAAGACATTGTTTTCCCACCCTAGTGTTCTTATTACTCAGTGGTGGGTTAGGGATCCAAAACTTTTAGCCTGTCTGTAAAAGCTAGAGCTCAGGCTGTTCTCCCAGATGTACCTCCTGTGACAGACCTGCGCTGAGGAGGGAGCTTAGAGCTGTGCTTCCAGCTTTTGTCTTTCAGGGGACTACAACCTCTCCACCGCTCCTCTACAAAATGAACCTGACCAAGGTTAAGGAGAGCGATACACTTTTGCATCTATCTGCTTACCGTTTCAGCTGTTTTAAAGATGTGATTGCGTTGCTCGCTTATCCCATCCTACTTTCTGTCCCCATTTAAGAGAAGGCAGAGGAGGAAGATAATCAAGTTATCGGGGCTCTGCGTTGCTGAGACTAAGGTGCCAGGTTTTGCTCTTGTCAGGAAGAAAGCATGAAATGGGACTGTGCCTCTCCAGCTGAATTTACGGGCAGCTGCTATTACGAAGTCAAAGGACACCAAGGGGAAAGTCCCCATGGTGTGTACCTCAGTACCTGATGTTTGCTGGGGTTGTCAGGCTGAGAAGACTAACAGCAGTCGTTCCAGCTGGACTGGCTAGGCACCTGAGTGGGAGTAATGGGTTGTTTTACAAGCAGGGTGGGTGCAGCCTCCAGGAGAGAGCACATGGCTGTTTATAGTAATAAGGGTGTGCAGGTTTACAAGAAACAAAAGGTGCCTGCACTGCCCATCTGCACCTCCTGAAGGGGAGACCTTGGAGCAGCCCAGCAGCAGCACCTGTGTTTTTGCAACTGCTTCTTGGGGGGAAGATGCTTTTAGTCCTCTTTTTTTGTGGAAGGTAGTTTTTTTTTTTTTTTCCTTTATATTTTGGGGGTGAAAAAAATTGCAGCTCAAAACATGTTGGTTGAGAAAATTTGAAAAGGCCCATTTCTTGCAGTATTCTTTCAAATTTTACCCCTGTTAAAGGGTGCAGCCAAGAGGGCTTTAAGCGAAGCGGGATGTTTTTCTGCCTGCACCAAGAATCTTGTTCTTGAAGCAGCAGCAAAGTTAATCTGGGTCAGAACAATCTCCCTTTCCCTTGCCTCGCTGTCCTTAAAAATCTCTTGGTGAAGCGTTCATCCCTGGGAACTTTGCCATCCATTTCAGCAGAGCTGGATTTCATTTGATGACCCTGCGAATGAATAAATAAGTGCATATTCATTTATTCATTTTGCTTCACCCTAGAGATTTCACCTAAATTGTTTATCTCCTTCCCTCTGTTGGCTCGGGATGCTGCAGGAAACAAAGGGCTCTGCAAGCTGTGCCTTGCTGTTTCTAGCTGTGAAATTTACTTTTCTCTTTTGTTGCGCTTGGCTCCAGCACACAGCACACAGCCCTGCGTGGATTTATGTGCCCGGCTCCCTTGGCACAGCTGAAGACTGGGGCTGTAAAACTCCAAATCTGATCGTCTCAACTGTGCCATCGCTGATGCTCTCCCGGGGGGATTTTTATTGTGATCTCCATTTTTGTCTCATTTATCGTGAAAGTATATCACTGTTCGCAGCATCGGCTCTGAGCCTCTCGGCTGGGAGTGGGGACCCCTGTTAGGTGCACTGGAGCTGCAGGCAGATGTTACTCCTCTGCTCAAAGCGCTGGCAGCAGAAAGGAGACAAGGAGCTTGGTGGTGTGGGGGTGTGCATGGGGTGTCACCACGCAAGCTAAGCCTCGGAGTCCCTCCAGCATCTTACAGCCTTGATTTTCCTCCCAGAGCTCCTAGCTAATCCCTTCCCCGGCCCAGCAGACAGGGCTAAGTGCAAGACTTGGTTTCAGCTGGATCGATTCAGGGTGATCCCAAGGAAGGGATCTGGATTTACACTGACATAACTGAGAGAAGTGTCTGGATCAGCTCTGTGCAAACTGTGTCCTCGGTAAAACGAGGACTGTGGAGAGGGAGGTTCAGCCCAGGGCATAGTATTGTTGTTCGCTACCAGGAGTTTTCTCTCCCAACAGATGAGGAATGTTCCACCACCGAGCATCCCTACAAGAAGCCCTACATGGAAACTTCTCCAGCAGAAGAGGATCCTTTCTACAGGTCCAGTTACCCCCAGCAGCAGGGACTGAACACTTCATACAGGACTGAATCAGCCCAGCGCCAAGCATGTATGTATGCCAGCTCTGCTCCCCCCACGGACCCTGTGCCCAGCCTAGAAGATATCAGCTGTAACACGTGGCCGAGCGTGCCGTCCTACAGCAGTTGCACAGTGTCTGCCATGCAGCCGATGGACAGGTTACCCTACCAGCATTTCTCTGCCCACTTCACCTCGGGGCCGCTGATGCCCCGGCTCAGCAGCGTGGCCAACCATACCTCTCCCCAAATAGGAGATACCCATAGCATGTTTCAGCACCAAACCTCGGTTTCTCACCAACCCATCGTCCGGCAGTGTGGACCTCAAACTGGCATCCAGTCCCCCCCCAGCAGCTTACAGCCCGCAGAGTTCCTGTATTCCCACGGCGTGCCTCGAACCCTTTCGCCCCACCAGTACCACTCGGTCCACGGCGTGGGCATGGTGCCAGAGTGGAGCGAGAACAGCTAACAAGGCAGTCAGAAAAGTGCAAGAGCATTAGCCATGGAAAAAAAAAAAAAAAAAAAGGGAAAAGGAAAAGGAAAAAACACCCTGTCGATAATAAAAGCGAGAGTATTCTGCAAGACTCCTTTAACTGAATGTTCACCGATAGCACTCGAGAGGGATGGACACTGATTGAAACCACAGATGAAATAGTCATCGGCCTCGGTGTGACTTGCCCCCCCTTTTTTCTTTTGTTTCAAAAGAAAAATCAACGGATCGGCACACTTCTCCCCCGCCACGTCCCCACCCAGTTTGTGTTGCTGCCACCGCCAGCCCCGTGCCCTCGTCCCCCCGCTGCCCTCCTGCTCTTTTTGTTCTCCAGGGGACATGAAACTCCTGCTGCCTTTCTCAACACAGTCAGAGTGCTTGAACGAAAACAACTAGGATGTTACTTTTTTTTTTGTGGTGTTGATGTTGACGATGTTATATAATAAATAATAATATATATATATTTTCTTTCAATTTTCTCAAAAAAAAAAAAAAAAAAAAAGACACCGACCCTTTTTACCGAGGGTGGATTTTGGAGTGGTGTTTCTTTTTTTTTTTTTTTAATTAGTATTATTGTTGTTACTTTTCAACACAAAGAGGTATTATGATCCCACAAATAAGAAAAGCAGGTACCTACCTCGCCCAGAATGAAACCGCTCCCCGCAGCGTGCCGTGTTGGCCGTGCCCCAAAACACATCTCTGCAGGAACAAGCCCTGTAAACTCATCTCCTTTACCACTTGCGTGTAATTCTCTCGCTCTTCTTTCCTTCCCATCTCCCGGTCTTTCCCGGTCCATCAGCTGTCTCTGACGGAAGCGCGGGGTACCTTTCAAACTTGAAAACATCCACAGCTTGTCTCCTGCTGAATTTTTACTGGCATGCGGAAAGTGAGGCTCTGAGCCAGCTGCGAGGGGGAAGAAAGGGGGGGGAGAGAGGATGCAGACAGTGAAAGGAAAAACTTTGCTCATAAAAATGATGATGACGCTCGTTTGCAATCCCGGACTTTCATTTTATCATGCCTTCTTTTTCTTCCTCTCGAAAAAAAAAAAGAAAAAGGGATACTGGTCTGGGTATGTTAAGTGAGATATTAAGTAAATGTGTTTAAAAGGAGCAGAAAATGATCATGAGAGGCTGGGAGCGGGGGAGGCAAGAAGAGAAGAAAAAGCAAATGTGTGTAAGCAAAAATGTCTACTGCAGAATTTTTCAGGTGTAAAATTTCCTGGTACTATTTATTTATACATGGGAGTTCAAATAACTCATAGTATGTCACAAAGCCAGCAAAGCAGCTGATTCAAAGGGGTTAAAATTTTTATTGAAACGGAAGTTTGCTTTCTTTTCTTCTTTTTTTTTCTCTCCAAGCTGTGCACACTCTATATAATTTACATATATTTTTAATTAAAAGTAATTCTAATTAACAAAAGATGTATACCTGCGTGTCAGCAACTGAGAATGTGGGTGTGAATGCGTGGGAATGCCGGTATGTGCGTGAGAAGGATTATAGACAGGTATCCAAAGCCGTGTAGCTAAGAAGAAAAAAATAATCCCTACCTAGCTACGCTTTCCTATTTTTGTGTGCCAATTTATGTCTAATAAATAACACATGCTCTCAATGGCAAGGGACCTGCCCACCTTTTTTAAATCTTTTTTTTTTTTTTGGTTTTGGGGTGGGTCTTTTTGGTTCTTTCTGCTTGATGTCCGTAAGTTTGATTTTTATTTATTTATGGTGTACCACAGGAGGTACAGCATCCCAGCGGGGAAGGCTGTTAGGCAGCGATGGGCTGAGCTTGAGACTGCTGTGTCTGGGGCTGCGTGTTTCTCTGCTACAAAATGTCTGGGTCCCCCAGGTCCTTCCCACCCAACCTGTCCCCAAGGGAGATGCTCTCTTGGGGTCACTTTCCCATCAAGGCAGATTTAGGAGTGACCTTGGGAATCCAGGTGGGTGTTCAGGTGGCACCGGGAAGCCCTCGTGGAGGTGGAGCTGCCCCCCTTTCCCACGCAGATGGGGTCGGTGGGGGATGTCTGGCCCATGGGAGGTGTGGGGCTGTGTCCCAGCCTCAGCGAAGGAGGGGAGGATGCTGGATGCTTTGTGGATTGGAAACAAGATGGGAAAATCAGCTCCAGAGAAGTAGATTGCATCTGAGAAGCCCAGCAGAAAGGTCTCCTCCATGAGGCCGGTGAGCCACGGCCACCCCAGGAAGCAGCGTGGCCAGGTCCTGGGAATGAACCGAGGAGGTGTCCCCAGACCGCCCCACCAGCAGCAGCTTACCTGGCTGCAGCAGCGGCACTGCCAACGCGTGGCTGGCAGCCTGGGTGGTCTCCTGTGCACCAGAGATCTAGGGACACCTCGCAAAGGGGCAGAAAGTGAGTAGGATTAGTAGAGCCCCTTCACAGGTGATGCTCCCACCTAGCTGCCCCATGGCAGGTGGGACCTGGGGGATGGTGTCTGCTGGGGCTATCCCGGCGCTGGCTACAACGCAGCTTCCTTCCTTCGGCTGTCTCTGTTTTTACTGTCTTCTGCTTGCAAGAACTGCGTTTCATAAACCTCGGGTAAGACACAGTCAAAATGTGATGCTGTGCTACCCTGGGAGCTCGCTCTGGGTATTGGCCACATTCGCAGGCAGAAGGAGACGTAGGCATCATGTAACCCTTCTGCAAGCATGGCTGGGACCTCAAGTTATACGGAAAGCTGTTTGTCTTCGTGGGGCCTCCCCCAGGGAGTTACCCAAACGTTGCGTTGCTCAGTAAATCACATGCTGTTCCTCCAGAATATGCAGTTGTCCAAGATTAATGGCTGAGTAAATTGCATTTTGAGTTAAGGAATAAAAAATTACACTGTATTTAGCTGTCAATTACATTGTACTTGCCAGGCTTCGTTATCCCACTGCTAATCATGTAATCATCTTATCACTATATGGTAATTTACATGTAATTAAATGGCCAGTGGTTACTCTGTAAGTAAAGAGGTCTTACCAGAAATGTGTGCCATGCATCTCAAAGAGTATTAAGAAAACTAAACCCACATGGTAAATTATTTCTCAAGCTTTGGAAGGAAAACCTCAAGCTTTCATAGAATCATAGAATCATTTAGGTCAGAAAAGACCTTTAAGATCATCAAGTCCAACCATTAATCTAGCACTGCCAAGTCCACCACTACATCATGTCCCTAAGCACCCCATCTACACCCCATCTTTTAAACACCTCCAGGGATGGCGACTCAACCACTTCCCTGGGCAGCCTGGTCCAATGCTTGATAACCCTTTCAGTGAAGAAAAATTTCCTAATATCCAGTCTAAACCTCCCCTGGCACAACTTGAGGCCATTTCTTCTCATCCTATCACTTGTTACCTGGGAGAAGAGACCGACCCCCACCTCTCTACAGCCTCCTCTCAGGTAGTTGTAGAGAGCGATGAGGTCTCCCCTCAGCCTCCTTTTCTCCAGGCTGAACAACCCCAGCTCCCTCAGCCGCTCCCCATCAGCCTTGTGCTCCAGACCCTTCCCCAGCTTCGTTGCCTTCTCTGGACACGCTCCAGCCCCTCAATGTCTCTCTTGTAGTGAGGGGCCCAAAACTGAACACAGCATTCGAGGTGCGGCCTCACCAGTGCCCAGTACAGGGGCACGATCACTGCCCTAGTCCTGCTGGCCACACTATTTTTGATACAAGCCAGGATGCCATTGGCTTTCTTGGCCACCTGGGCACACTGCTGGCTCATATTCAGCTGGCTGTCAACCAACACCCCCAGGTCCTTCTCTGCCAGGCAGCTTTCCAGCCACTCTTCCCCAAGCCTGCAGCGTTGCATGGGGTTGCTGTGACCCAAGTGCAGGACCTTGCACTTGGCCTTGTTGAACCTCATACAATTGACCTCGGCCCATCGATCCAGCCTGTCCAGGTCCCTCTGCAGAGCCTTCCTACCCTCCAGCAGATCAACACTCCCACACAACTTGGTGTCACCTGCAAACTGACTGAGGGTGCACTCAATCCCTTTGTCCAGTCATTGATAAAGATGTTAAACAGAACTGGCCCCAACACAGAGCCCTGGGGAACACCCCTTGTGACCGGCCACCAACTGGAGTAAACTCCATTCACCACCACTCTTTGGGCCCGGCCGTCCAGCCAGTTCTTTACCCAGTGAAGAGTACACCCGTCCAAGCCATGAGCAGCCAGTTTCTCCAGGAGAATGCTGTGGGAAATGGTGTCAAAGGCTTTACTAAAGTCTAGATAGACAACATCCACAGCCTTTCCCTCATCCACTAGGCGGGTCACCTTGTCATAGAAGGAGATCAGGTTGGTCAAGCAGGACCTGCCTTTCCGGAACCCATGCTGGCTGGGCTTGATCCCTTGGTTATTCTCTACATTCCGTGTGATAGCACTCAAGATGATCTGCTCCATCAGCTTCCCTGGCACCGAGGTCAGGCTGACAGGCCTGTAGTTCCCCGGATCCTCCTTCTGGCCCTTCTTGTAGATGGGCGTCACATTTGCTGACCTCCAGTCAACTGGGACCTCACCAGTTAGCCAGGACTGCTGATAAAGGATTGAAAGCAGCTTGGTAAGCACTTCCGCCAGCTCCCTCAGTACCCTTGGGTGGATCCCATGCAGCCCCATAGACCTGCGTGTGTCTAAGTGGTGCAGCAGGTCACTAACCATTTCCCCTTGGATTATGGGGGCTTCATTCTGCTCCCCATCCTTGTCTTCCAGCTCAGGGGTTGGGTACCCGGAGAACAACTGGTGTTACTATTAAAGACTGAGGCAAAGAAGGCATTAACTACTTCAGGCTTTTCCTCATCCTTTGTCACTATGTTTCCCCCCTGCAAAAGGATGAAGATTCTCCTTAGCCCTCCTTTTGTTGCTAATGTATTTGTAGAAACCTTTTTTTTATTGTCTTTAGACTTTCAACCTGACTAATTTCCTTTGAGCTCCTTGCATTATTTTTTTGGCTCTTCAGAGAAACACTGAGGCTCTTTGGTGGAGTCTGTGATGCCACGATGAGCTCTGATCGCTGGGTTTTGGCTGCTGAAAAGTCAGGTAGCTCCCTGAAGACGCAGCCTTGTGAAGCCACGTTGGCATGAGGAGGAAGGAGGCCATCAGTGGCAGGAGGATGGACCCATCACACCAGCAAAATCTGGGATGAAGGCTGGGAGGATGCAATATAGCCTGCTCCTCCTCTTCTTGAAGAGTTTGTTACTGGCTACTGCTTCAATATGGCATTTCTGGGCTTTAGTCTTGATGGAGCCCAGTTGTGCCGCATGAGCATAGCCTGCTCTTCCATTTGAATGAGTAGAACTGTGAGGAGTCAGATAGGATGTGAAAGAAACAGTGACTTGTTGAAAGGGCTGTGGTGACTCCCAGACTGGATGTGAATATGCCTCGTCTATGTTGAGCCTTGAGGAACAGCTTGTACTTGCCAACTGGTCCAAAACAATACTGGGAGCTGTCAAGGAGGAGGGTGTTCTCTCCTTTTGGTTGTGATTTTATGTTACAAAGAGTCTGAAGTGATTGCCTTAATTTCTCTTCTTACGGGCTTACTCCTTAGCAGAGCATGATAATGACGATAACAATAAACAAATAAACAAACAACAATTACGGAAAAAAATATATAGGAGTTACTGTCACTGAAAGAATTGGTCAAAAGAGGTTGCAAAATTCACCCTATTCAGAGCTAAACTGGCAATTCATCCATAAGAGGCCTTGCAACTTGAGGAAGACCATTCCAGTGTGGCACAAGGGACTGAGCATGGCCACCACTAGCCTTTCCCTTCTTGCCTACAAGTCCCAGGAGCCATAAAACAATCCTCAGCGTTGCCTGGTGGCTTCCCAGCACCATAGGCACCACTGAGGGTGCTGGGGGGTGGGCTGGACCTGGGGTGCTTCTGCTGTGGGCCTGGGGACATGGATGGTGGAAGAGTCCTGTAGAGCTGGACTCACCAGTCCCACTTCCCGGGAGTTGACCTGGAGGGTGAACCATGTCCCCAGGCTCGGAGGGAGCTTGGGCACCGAGGGGAGCCCTGCACAGCTCGTGGAGGAGGAGAGCTGGTAGGGCGGGTGGGGCAGGCAATGGTGGCCCGCCATCCTCCTCGCGGGCAGGGGACCTTCCTCACCACAAACCTCTTCCTTTTGATGACAGCCTTGGAGCAAGCTCACCGCTCTGGCGACGTGGAAAGTAGCCGTAAAACATCACCAGGCAGGAGAAAAGCAGGGCTTTATCTATGAACCACAACAAATAAGTGCAGGCTGCGCAATTCCTTCAAGCAGAGAAGGAGAGAAAGAAACCCAACCCCTGCTAAAAACATCTTTTAAAGAGCGAACGCGAATTCCCTGGCTGTGGTCGCAATGCTGTTTTTTCAGCTGCCTTCCTGGGCTAAAATACTCCCTGCAGTTACCATGGCTCGTACCTGGGGAGGCTGCAGATGCCCTGAGCAGGCACACAGAGAGCTCTTTGTTTGCCCCTATCAGCTTGCCTCCACGTTTCTACGTTTCTAGTTTCAGCAGCCGGGATGCCGGGTGGTTTTGGGAGGTGACTTTTCCCCGCCGTGGTACCTGCTGGGATCGGCAGCTCCCAAACCTGCATCCGTGAGGTTTTTCCTAGGACAAGGATGCTTGAGAGGGGCAGAGTCACCTCTCTCCTCCTCAGTCCTGCTCCAGGCTGCGGTCCCAGGGCAGAGCCGTCCTCCCTCCCTGCTTCCCAGGGCCGAAAACTGCCTTTGTGCCTTGAGGGCTGAGGGAAAAAAATTTCCCCAAGCCTCAGGATTCTTGCTCATAAATCCAGCCCACAATATCATAGATTTTACGGTGCTGCCAACTCTGACAATTTTATGATAGGTCTCATGCAATCTGCGAAAGTGTTGGGTTTTTTTTGTTTTCCCTTTTTTTTTTTGTTTTCTCTCCTCTTAAAGTTTCCAGTTCCTGGAGTCCTGTGATTATATGAGATTCTCAAGGGATTCTGAGTCTTCCCCCCACCCCGTTTTTTCTTTGTTGGGTTTTAGGATATATAATAAAGTTGGAAATTTTACTGGCAAGAAAAGTGAGGCAGAGAAAAGAAATTACTTGTTTGGAGGTGGGACTAGAACTCATCACCAGACAAAAAGTATTTTGCTTTTTTTTTTTTTTTTTGAGTTCTCACTGGAAAAGTGAATGTCTTTGCTGCATTTTTTTGAGTAATAAAAATTTCCAAGTTTTAAGTGAATAGAAAATGTTCAGAAAGTGGCTTGAATAAATTCCCAAATTCCCAAAAAAGGAGAAATATTTTGTTTACATTTAGAAGATTTTACTCTCTTTAAATTTCAAAGGGAATTTTTCAACCTGAAGTAATTTCAGAGTGAAATACTGACTTGGTTTCACTTGGAGCCCACCTCACCTGGTGGCTCCGATGTCTTCTGCTTCCTTTGTTTGGTTGAAACAAATCCTACAGCCTCAGTGGCTGGTTCTGACTGTGCTTTGCTGTGAGTTTTGCAGGCTTTACCCTGCACCTGGGAGGACTCAGCTACAGTAAAATACAGTTAAAAGTCAGCAAGTGTCTCCTATGGTTCCCCTATGAGATAAATAAATGCATGTAGGTGCGACGGCTCCTGCTGTCAATCAGAGGGGCTGGTGGCAGGGCAATGTTGCTTGTTCGAGCATCCTGGCCAACGCTGTTAGCATTGCCGCTCTCCTGGGAATACCTGGGCAATGCCCATCGCTGCCCACCAGCAGGAGGAGAGTCCTGTGGGGTCTGCAGCTGCCCTGAATTAGGCAGCAGCAGCTGGAGACACTCCTCAAGGCTTCCCACCAGCACCATTTCCACCTGGGTGAGCCCTCCCACCACGGGGATTAAAGGCAGGGACAAGACCAGGGCTGGGTTTTGCCGTGGAGGTTTTGCATCACCAGCTCCTAGTGATACCGTCAGCTCAGCAGCACTGCTGCTGTTGGGAGCACGTTTAAGCGCGAGTAAATAAAAAATGGGGATGTGATGCGGAGAGGGAAATTGGTCCCTGTGAAGGGCTTTGTATGTAACATGTGCAGTGCTCTCACTCAGTGGTGCATCATGTGCTACAAGTCAGGGGGGGTTTGGCCTCTACTTAAGACCTAACAAATGACTTGTAATCTGCCTCAAGGCAAAAAAATGTTGCTTGAATTATGAACAGAAAGTACAGGCCTAAATTGGAGGGGGGAAGGGGCAGAAACCTGCTGCAGTGCATAGTGAGCCCTTTAATGGCAAGGGACTGAGGGCTCCGGTAGTACTTATGCTCATAAATGCTGGTGTTGAGATGTTTTTGTTGCATAAGGCCAAACAAGTATATTATTATTTTTATTATCATATGATAATAATATACTGGAGCTCTTCCTCTAGTTTGTGTGATCTGGCACATGGAGAATGCAATTATTAATGCGTGTCTGTATCACTGCAGGGATTTGTGCTGTTGTGATATCCCCATCGCGAGCTCCAGGGATCCCAAAGTCATCAATATTTCACTTCAGCTTTTACTTAGACCTGGGCTGTGATGAATCAGAAATTTGTTGGTTGTCCCTGGGGTTTTCAGGGGAATGTTCTCATCAAAAGGTAATGAGGTGGTCACGATGGAGTACTATTTCCTCTTTTCCTGCTCTTGGTGTCTGGACTTCTAATGCATCCCTTGCATTAGATCGCCAGCCCTTGTTCTTGTGGGGGACTTCAACCTGCCGGATGTCTGCTGGAAATACAATACAGCAGAGAGGAAACAGTCGAGGAGGTTCCTGGAGTGAGTGGCAGATAACTTCCTGACACAGCTGGTGAGGGAGCCAACGAGGGAAGGTGCCCCGCTGGACCTCTTGTTCACCAACAGAGAAGGACTTGTGAGCCATGTGATGGTTGGAGGCCGTCTTGGGCAGAGTGATCACGAAATGATAGAGTTTTTGATACGTGGAGAAGTGGCGAGGGGGGTCAGCAAAACTGCCACCTTAGACTTCTGGAGGGCGGACTTTGGCCTGTTCAGGAGACTGGTCGAGAGAGTCCCCTGGGAGGCAGCCCTAAAGGCAAAGGAGTCCAGGAAGGCTGGGCATTCTTTAAGGAGGAAGTCCTAAAGGCACAAGAGGGGGCTGTCCCCAGGTGCTGAAAGACGAGCCGGCGGGGAAGAAGACCGGCCTGGCTGAATAGAGAGCTCTGGCTCGAACTCAGGAAAAAGAGGAGAGTCTATGACCTCTGGAAGAAGGGGCGGGCAACTCAGGAGGACTACAAAGGTGTAGCGAGGCTGTGCAGGGAGAAAATTAGAAGGGCCAAAGCTGAGCTAGAGCTCAGTCTGGCTGCTGCTGTGAAAGACAACAAAAAATACTTCTTCAAATACATTAGCAGCAAAAGGAGAGCCGAGGAGAATCTCCAGCCCCTAGTAGACAGGGGAGGAAACAGTGACCAAGGATGAGGAAAAGGCTGAGGTACTTAATGCATCTTTGCCTCCATCTTTAATAGTAACACCAGTTGTTCTCCGGGTACCCAGCCCCTGGAGTTGGAAGATAGGGACAGGGAGCAGAATGGAGCCCCCATAATCCAGGGGGAAATGGTCAGTGACCTGCTGCACCACTTAGACACTCACAAGTCTATGGGGCCTGATGAGATCCACCTGAGAGTACTGCAGGAACTGGCAGATGTGCTCACCAAGCCCCCTTCCATCATTTACCAGCAGTCCTGGCTAACTGGGGAGGTCCCAGTTGACTGGAGATTAGCAAATGTGACACCCATCCACAAGAAGGGCCGGAAGGAGAACCGGGGGAACTACAGGCCTGTCAGCCTGACCTCAGTGCCGGGGAAGCTGATGGAGCAGATCATCCTGAGTGCTATCACACGGAATGTAGAGAATAACCAAGGGATCAGGCCCAGCCAGCATGGGTTCCGGAAAGGCAGGTCCTGCTTGACCAACCTGACCTCCTTCTATGACAAGGTGACCCACCTAGTGGATGAGGGAAAGGCTGTGGATGTTGTCTATCTAGACTTCAGTAAAGCCTTTGACACGGTTTCCCACAGCATTCTCCTGGAGAAACTGGCTGCTCGCGGCTTGGACGGGTGTACTCTTCGCTGGGTAAAGAACTGGCTGGACGGCCGGGCCCAAAGAGTGGTGGTGAATGGAGTTTACTCCAGTTGGTGGCCGGTCACAAGGGGTGTTCCCCAGGGCTCTGTGTTGGGGCCAGTTCTGTTTAACATCTTTATCAATGATCTGGACAAAGGGATCGAGTGCACCCTCAGTAAGTTTGCAGGTGACACCAAGTTGTGTGGGAGTGTTGATCTGCTGGAGGGTAGGAAGGCTTTGCAGAGGGACCTGGACAGGCTGGATCGATGGGCCGAGGTCAGTTGTATGAGGTTCAATAAGGCCAAGTGCAAGGTCCTGCACTTGGGCCACAGCAACCCCATGCAACGCTACAGGCTTGGGGAAGAGTGGCTGGAAAGGTGCCCAGCAGAGAAGGACCTGGGGGTGTTGGTTGACAGCCGCCTGAATATGAGCCAGCAGTGTGCCCAGGTGGCCAAGAAAGCCAATGGCATCCTGGCTTGTATCAAAAATAGTGTGGCCAGCAGGACTAGGGAAGTGATTGTGCCCCTGTACTTGGCACTGGTGAGGCTGCACCTCGAATCCTGTGTTCAGTTTTGGGCCCCTCACGACAAGAGAGACATTGAGGGGCTGGAGCGTGTCCAGAGAAGGGCAACGAAGCTGGGGAAGGGTCTGGAGCAGAAGTCTTATGAGGTGCAGCTGAGGGAGCTGGGATTGTTTAGCCTGGAGAAAAGGAGGCTGAGGGGAGACCTTATCGCTCTCTACAACTGCCTGAAAGGAGGTTGTAGAGAGGTGGGGTCGGTCTCTTCTCCCAGGTAACAAGTGATAGGATGAGAGGAAATGGTCTAAAGTTGTGTCAGGGGAGGTTTAGACTGGATATTAGGAAATTTTTCTTCACTGAAAGGGTTATCAAGCATTGGAACAGGCTGCCCAGGGAAGTGGTTGAGTCACCATCCCTGGAGGTATTTATAGTACATTTGGATGAGGTGCTTAGGAACATGGTGTAGTGGTGGGCTTGGTAGTGTTAGGTTTACTGTTGGACTCGATGATCTTAAAGGTCTTTTCCAACCTATATGATTCTGTGATTCTGTGATCCTTTATGATCACATCCCTGGACCTGCTGGCTATGTTTCTGCTCATACAGCTTAGGGTGCAGCTGATCTTTGCTGCAAGGATGCATGTTTGGCTCCTGTTCAACTTGTTGCTCACCAGGACCCTCAGGTCTTTTTCTACAAAGCTGCTTTCTAGCCCTAGCCTATCCTGTTGTATGGGGTTGTCCATGCCAGAGGCAGTTTGCCTTTCAGCCTTTGAACTTCATGAGGTTCCTGCCACTCCACTTCTCCAGCTTGTTGGGATCCCTCTAAGTAGTAGCTCTGCCTTCCAGTGTATTGGCTGCTCCCCCAGTTTGGTATCATCTGTGAGCTTCATGGGTGTGCTCTGTCCCATCGTCATTCTCGTTAATATATTAAGACATTGAAGAGCATTGGTGCCAATACTGACCCTTGAGGGATGCTGCTAGTAGCCGACCACCAGCTGGACTTCTTGCTGCTAATGACCACCTTTTGTGCTTGATGGTCCAGCCAATTTTCCACCCTCCTTGTTGTCTGCTTATCCAGTCCATACCTTGTCAATTTGGACTTGGATAACACTATGGGAGACTGTCAAAGGCAGTTGCAGGTCCTGATGTTCATCAGAAACTTAGGCTGGGGGGTCCCCCAACATTTTCCATCTGAAGATCACTGTAAACCTGAGGATGTCTGCATGCGCCTTCTTCATCACAGCTTTTCATTAGAAAGTCTGTGGCCCGCTAAAACACACGATGGTTTTTGTGGGGCACGTATGTGGGGAAAGCAAGCCTAGCTGAAGCCTGGCTGAAAAGCTAGGTCAGCATGATGTATTTGCTGCTGTTCAAGTAGTGTTGGCTGCCCTGCCTGAGCTTGGCGTTTGGCGTGCCCAGGCAGGGAAGGAGAGGTAATTCCAGACTTGGAGAGCTTTTAATTTAAGGCAGAGGGTCAATGGACCACGGATGGTCCACGATGCTGTAAGCTGTCTCGAGCTGGTCAGTGAGTTATGAGAGCGTGTGCCTGTACACAGACGCTTTAACAGCCTCACTGAGTGACAGGCACCAATATTACTATTGGGTCGATGCCAGTCAAGGTGGCGATGACAAACCCAGCTTGGCAGTGACTGCAGAACTTGCCTGCGTGGGGAGCAAATAATAAAACTCTCTTTTGGTTCATTTCCAAGTGTCCTGCACTGAGATTGTGTAGCAAGGGAAGGAGGCAGCACTGCATAGCCAGGGTCATGGGCCACAGATGAGGCAACCTTGCACTGCTGGGTGACCTTCAAAGCCTCCAAAAACACTTTGCAAAGGAAATTAAATACCAATATTGGACCAATGTGGATAACTGCTTTTTTTGGGTGTATTTAACCAGCACCAAAATACTGCTTAGGCTAGAATGACATCATTTGCTTAGCTTACAAAGAAATAATTGTACTTTTCCCTCCATTTTTAAACAAATCACCTGAAACAATAAATTATGTTTCTATGTAGAGCATCTCCTAGAATAGGAAACATCAAAGCTTCTTAAGCTTTGACATAAAACATTGCTGCTGGGGTGGGAGGTGAGGGTAGTTTTTGTAGTGTTGCTGAATCCTTTTGTTAAGATAACTCGATCTAATCTGCCTTTTTTTTTTAATGGAAAAAATGCAATTCTCATGTCATGCCACCCCACCATCCCAAAATGTTGCTCAGCTCTAATCGGTATTCAAAAGAAAAATGAAACACGACAAAGTCAGGACCAGGAACCAAAAGAGCCACCTCATTCCTAGCTGTGCTATAGCATTAAAAAAAAATAAAATTCTGAAGTCTTAAATATTTTCCTAATGTCTGTCTTCCAGACATTGTGGTTCAGTTTATGCCAACATTTGAAGACTCTTGCCCGTAAGGAAGTGAGCTCTTGGTCTGAGCAGGATTATCACTGTCATAGGGTATTGCTGATCCTTATATGGGATTATTTTAATACTGGTTTGCTTGGATTTTACTCATATTTACACAGCTGTTAATAAAGTACAGGCAAGCTGTGTGTGATATCTCCTTTCTCATCTGATTGGGGCAGCTTTTAGGAGAACTTTAACAACTTGATCAGTTATTGATGGATGGGGCAAGAACCCCCTCGGTTCATTAGCTGGGTCCTGTAACGCTGTCTCCTATTCCTGCCGGTTGGCAGGCAGCTGCTGCTCTTTCCAGGAGGACTGGCTTCCAAGAGCAGGAGAGGTGGCCCTACGTCTGAGAGGTGCAGCTAGCTGAGATGTAACGGTAGCTATATATAACCTAAATTAGGACTTAATCTGAAGCCAAATCTGGAGGCTCTGTGAGCCAGGAAAAGTTTAACAGGTACTATTTAAAGAGTGAACTAGCTTGAAATACTCTTTAAGCTCAATGTCTTCTTACTGAGGACTCTCAACAATATTCAGCCTGAAATTTTTACTTCTGTCTTTTTGTTGAAGGTGGTTGAGTTTGGCTCATGAAGGTGAAAAGCCCCCAAGAGACGGCTGCAGTGATTTGATCAGGCTCATTTCTTTAGGAAATTAAGCTACCACATACTCTCTGGGCCATCTAGCCCTTAACCAAAAGGCTTTATCTATCAGTCTTGTCTGCAGCGGGGCTGCTATTGGCATTCCAGTAGGAATATTCCTGTAGACAGGTTATGTATGTGCCCATGCAGGGTTAGGCTGGTAAAAAGGTCTTGTGGCTTTTTTGAGCTTGAGCCACCCTGATAAAGTTGAGTGCAGTGGAACTGTATTAAATGAATCCTGTGCTGTTGGGAGTCTGTCCTCCTGCAGGACAAGATGAGTGGGATAACTGGGGAGATAAGGTTTTTTTGTACATTAATGATAATAGAAAGCGCAGCCATTGTCCAGACCTGGCTTGTGCAACTCATTAACTGCACTGCTTGGGATTCAATCAAGGACATGATACTTGCCTGGAGAAGAGGGATTCAATGACAGGATAAAAAGAGTAAAGTGGCAAAACCAGGCAACTACTCCTCGCTCCAGACTCTGGTGGAAGACAAGCAAACACTGCTTTATTCTCACCCTTTGGAGTGACCCCAGCAGCCGGCAGTGCTGGCGGGGAAATGCTCCCTTGTATCTCAACCCTTCCAAAGTGCTCAGTGCTGCTGTTTGTGGCAAGCAAGCAGCTTCTTGGTGACACAGCCCTGAGCTGTCCTCTGCTCCCATTGCTCATACTAGTGCTGAAGGGCCTCTTTATTAGTGTCATTGATGACCATGACCTTTCTGTTCAGTCTCTGCTAGAGTTCACGGCGCTCCCCCATGCTGGGGAGGAATCAGGCTGGGAGACCTGGCAGTGCTTCCTCCCAATCTGCCTCCTGGCTTTAGGTGGGATGGAAAAATCTTCAGGCTACCTGCTTCCATTTCTTGAAGCAAAGGAGATGAGGGGAAATGGAGGAAAACCCCTTACATCGCTGTAATTTTTGAGACATAAAAGCTTTTCTTTGAGAGCAAGTCCTTTTTTTTTTTTTTTTTACTCCTCATGGCATTAGGGCTCAAGAAATTCCTCAGAAAATAATTTGTCAAGGCCCTGACTGATCAAAGACGTATATAAAAGGACCCTTTTTTTTAAAGGGGAAAAAATCCCCCTCCGAGCTCAGAATGAATTGGCAATTCATTTACCAACTGTCAGATAAAGTAGCTCAATCCCTATCACGTCTTTAGCTGGAGCTGTGGCCAGAAGGAAGCAATTCTCGGCCCACTGTGCGTACATGTTTGGGGTATGTTAGTGATTAGGGTATTCCTGCCTGGGGGATGCAGAAAGATATGACTCAGATTCGCAAAAGAGCCATAAATCTCCCTCCTTTTATTCAAAATGTGTGTTTTATAGCCATTTCCTGGCCAATTTCTGCCTTGAATAAATATGTAACATATCTGTGTGTGTATAGGTTTTTTTAGGTCCAAGTGCTGGGCTCCCTCTCAAGAGTAAACTGTCTGCTCAGGAAAAGGTTGAACATGGTTCTCTGCTGTTCTTTCATTCCCAGAAAAACTCCCCATTGAGCCTTAACTGGCTGAACAGTGTCCTGGTGGCACCTGCTCCCGTTCTTGTTCATCTGCCGTGGGGTGACCTGGAAATGGATCAGGTGGGAGGTACGATTCGAAGGACCCCAAAAGGTCATCCAGGCCCCAAGGCAGGATCAAGTAGATTGAAAACTGGAATTTTTGGTCCAAAGGCTCAGGCAGGATTTTGGTAATCCCAGCCATGAGTCCAGCCTCACACAACACTGGATTTGAATGTCAGCAGCAAGTGAAGCTCAGAAGCTCAGTAGGTGCTCTGCTAACGTCCGTGACTGGGCTGGTGGAGCTGGGCTTATTGCGGTGTTGGACCCCACTTGTCTCTGCAGCTGAAATCACATCTAGTTCCCAATTTGTAGGTGACAATATATCTCCAGCCCATGGGACCTGTGGAACTGCCTTTCCTCAGGTCAAGAACAGCATCATTCACATAGCTTTCCCCTCCTTAGCCTCTCGCCTCGCATCCCTTCCACCCAGCTTGCTGTCTCCCAGTTTACTGCTCCCACAGCCTCTTTTCCACCCCTGTTTCCCAAGTGCCATCTCTGTGTGACATAGAAAGGAGAACGTAGTTCTGAAGGAAAATGCAGGAAACGGACAGCAATGCGGGAGGAAGTAAAGGCAGGGATATTTCTCTGTTCTGAGGTCCCCGTCATAGCTGCACCAGCAGAAATGCCCAGTGTCTTTTAATCATGTTATCTTTTGGCATTTGTTTTAATCATGTTATCTTTTGGCATTTGTTTTAATCATGTTACCATTTTGGCTGTAATTCTTCATTGAAATGAGTTGAAGTGGCTGAGAAATGCTCACCAGGAAGAGGCTGAATCATTTGCTCTTCTCCATGTTTAGCCAGAGGATGAGTCCCAGGGAGAAGAAAGAACAACAGGAACAACTCTGCTCTTGGAGAGTAATATCACTAAGTTTTCCGTCAGTGTCCTGCTCTTTCAAGTCATGCAGAAGGCTGATTCTTCTCAGTAAAACAACAGGAAAACCCATCCTCTTTGCAAGGAAAGCGGTAAAAGTTTGGAGTCTGGCATTGCTGGTACTTTATTTTTAGCTCTTCCTTCTAATCCTTTAAGCCTGAAGTTCCTTTATGTTTCCTTTTCCCCTAGACCAGGAGCTGCAATCATTTGGCTCCAATTCAAAGTCTCAAAGCCAATGGCAAACCTCCCAGATCCCATGCCAGAGAAGTCTGGTAGGGGCCTAAGGTTTATCTCGTAGAGGGCTTGATCTGAAAGCTGCTGAAGTTGGTGGGAATCTTACCACTAACCCTGAGGAGTTTTTTTACCATGTCCTTAAACATACCCTGCCTATCTGGCCAGCAGCATACCCTGAGTGTACTTGTTATTTAAAAAGAACATGTGTGGTTGCAAGAAACAGTCTCCAAAAGTTTCTTAAACTTTGGTCCAAGAATAGAATTGGTCTCTCATATGCAAAAACAATGGGATACCTCAAATAAAGGATAAACCAAGAAAGACATCGCAGAGCAATGACCAGGGGGTCACAGGAATCTCTTATCAAGGTAGATGGCAGAGGGCAAAATCATTCACTGGTGAAGTATGTGTATGCACGTGCGCTTTGGATGCTCTTCGGGGAAAGGTGCTGTCAGGCTGCCCTTTCTCTGCTGCTCTTTGCTGCTTCTCAGTAATCTCTTTTGGATGAACATGGGCTTCTCATTGCAGGTTTAGACCCTTCCATGAGCCATTCCCAACATGTGAATAGCCCTGTGACTCCCAGTGCCAGGAGACATTAATTCCCTTGAATTACTCTTTACTATTGCTACTACCTGTGCATCAGGCACTACCGTTACCGGTGTCATTTATTAGCAGAGGAAATTACTTCTGGGGATCTCCCAAGTGCTAGGGTTAGTAATTCTGTATCTGGGAGGACAGTTTGATTTCAAATCAAGAAACAGCAGATGTGAAACCTTCCAGGCAAGTGTCTTTCAGCTCTGGTTGCAGCTTTTAGCTTCATTTCTTCCCCCCGACCCCCACCGTGGTATCTCCATTCAAGGCCTATTCATGTAAACATTTATAAGCACATGATAGTTTTAACAATGATTCATCCTATTAAAGTCAAAGTGGCTACTCACAGGATAGTTTCCAGAACTAGGCAATAGATATAAAAAGGGCAGAGACCATGACTTTTCTGTGCTATCTCAAGTGGCTAACACTTTAGGCACACCAGACTCAACTTCACAGGAGCTGGTCTCCCTTGACTGTATATTAAAGCTGCTTAGAAATATGATTTTTTTTTTTCCCCTCTAGGAAATCCTTTGTGTTCGAACATCCCAAATAGGTTCAGATTGTTGGGGCAACCCAAGGTTTTCAGGCAGCTCCACTGATGGTTCAGAGCAGCGGTCTCATATAAATGGTCCTGGGAGAAGGAGAGTGGGATGTGACTTTCTACGGACAGTGAGCTCTTATTATCAGCCAGGAAAAAAAAAAATTAAGTTGAGACATGCCAAATTTTCATTTTTTGACTCAGAGGGCTTCAGGGCAGTAACAGAGAGATACTACTTCGAAAAGCTTTTTTCCCTGACTTGTGACACTTGTGTTTTACCTGGCCCCAAAATGCAGCCGGTGGAAGGGCTGTGGAGGGATGCGTCTGGTCCCCAGCTCGACACAGACATTTGGGAAACCGATCCCGTGCGCGTCGGAAGCAGCGGCCAACAGTGGCGGCAGCTCCCAGCTCTGCGTGGGGACCACGTGATGCCCTGGAGAAGGCACTTAGCTCTCCGGGCTGCGTTTGAGCACTTCAAATACCACTGTGAAGTGGCCTGTGTACCCAGAGTGGCTCTGTGCCCCCTGGTCTGGGAACCCCCGTTCTGGCCGGGAGAGGCAGGTCAAACCGGCTCTGTGCTGCTGCGGATGTGCCGACAGTGACGTCCGTACCTGGCGGTGTCACGCAGCATGTCCCACCACTGCAAGGGTTCTCCAGGAGCCTGACGGGAGGTGGGGAAAAGCCAGGCAGGGTGGAGAAGAGGAAGCCCTGAACTATTTCTTAGCTCCTGTTTGTGAAAGACTATCAAAGTTATCTCAGGAATGAGGCTTTTTTGATGCCTCCCTCTGCATTTAGGCAGTGAACCTCAGAGGAATTTCAGGGGATGTCTATGTGGTCTTTTGCAAGCAGACGTGACCTTCTCTGCCCATACCCTCAGCTGGCTGGATGTCAGCCAGCTCTGCACTAGAAGGCATGTGGCTCTGTCAGCGTGGTGCTAAGCCTGAGCTATTACCAAAAATAGGAATTAAAAATACGTTCAATGGGGTTTTTTTTAAATGACTTTTTAAAAATGAAAAGTAGTAGAGGTTTTATTAGCAAACGGTATGTTTTTTCATGCAAAACTTAGATGAAAGAAAAAAAAAATTGTCCAAAACTGAAGCTATGGCAAAATTCATATTTTTCATTACAAGATGATTCAATGCAGAGAAATGTTTAACTTTTTAAATGATTTATCAACTGTCTTCAAATATATAAGGCAATTTAAGTTAAAAATTATCATTCTGTTGAAAAATTACATTTTCTCTTGAAAAAATGTTTCAAGAGAAAATGCTTTCTCTAGGTACCAGTGAAGGGCTGCTGGAGATATGTAGCTTCATGCTGTGGTAATAGGGAAAAGGAATGAAGTGGGCCGATATATACACACACACACACATATATATATACACAGACACATATATATATATACATACATATATATATGGTATTTGTAAGGTGTCTACAAAATATTTTTAATCTGCTTGATTGGTGGGCAACCAAACACTGAGGTAGAGATGCCAATGTAATATCTTTGTGGGAGTGACAACCTCATCAGGCATTTGAAGTTGATATCTATGGACTCTTGAGACTTCTGCAAAAAGAAGAGTGGTAGCAGGATGTTACCAGGGAGAAAACGCAAAAGCCAAAGACCCTGAGCATGGCCAGGCAGTTGCTGCAGAGAGGAAGGAAAAAAAAAAAAAAAAAAAGAAAAATCAGAGTTGCCAGGAAAAGCCTCAAGATGATCGTGGTAAGGTTGAGTGAGGGAACACCTGGGGAAGATTGATTAAGAGACGGCCAATGCGTGTGTGTGATTTATGAGGAGTGGTCCTGGCTTTAGTAGGAGTTCTTTGGAGATATTGCTGCTATGGTGCAGGACAAAAAAACTCCTGGATGCAATATAGTTACCAGATTGTCAAACATCACTTAATAAGGTTCCACAAGTGAGATTATTAGCTTAGCAAGGGAGAAACAGAATATGAGGTCAAATAAGCTGTGGGGCAGAAACTTGCTTCAAGAAAGTAATTCTCTCCATGCATCCAACTCAATGTGTATGTATATGTGTGTGTGTATATATATATATCTCCATCTGTCTGTCTGCCTGTCCATCTAGCTATTTACTCAGCTAACATCAGTCACTCCTGCTCCTCCTTCCTGGCAGCTGGGAGCAATTCAGTGTGGTGGAGGGATGACTGCTTCAGCTGGGAGAAGATTATTTCAGGAACTCCAAGAATGCCCCTTTGGACTTGAGTTTTCTCATGCAAGGAGAGAGACTGCTCTCCTGTGTGTTGGCTGATGGAGTTGAAATCAGGGGGATGGGGTTTTGAGATGCAGCAACTGGTGAGTAGCCCTTTGGGCTCTGGGCAGCGGGCGCGTGGGCTGGGAATCATGCAGAAAAGTTGCGTGCAACCTGGGGGCCTGTAGCCCAGAGAGTGTGAGTTCAATGCTTCTCTCCTCTAGTTCACCGTGGCTTTATAGGTCTCCCCTGGTGCCCATGCAGGCTGGCTCCCCAGTAAATGCAATGGCAGAAATTACCTTGGAAATGAAAGAAAATACAGCTGGGCTGTACTCTTATCCCATCTCTGCTCCTCTCCATCTCCTGATGGGCTTCCACCCATTCCTTTTTCTCTTCCACTACCATCATTTTGATCAGCTGTCTGTCCAGAGTCTCTGAAAAGTTTCCCGATGAAAGGCATCAAGCGTGAGCGTCAAGCCCACCGGCACCAGCTCTTCCCTTTGAAGGTAAGCCACAGAGCCCCCAGGGAACGATGGCCACAAGTGGAAAACCACGGCTCTGATAAATCCATCTCTCCTCTAAGTGCTTACACTCTGTCCAAGGCACCAAAGCCTCCATTTTAAGATCTGATGAATAAGTAGACTGTTATCTGAAAGATGGCTAAATGAATACACAGTGTTTTCCAGCTGGATAAAGACAGGGGAGCAGATAAGAGAAGTTGGATAACTTTGGCTTTTGGTGTGAGAGATGACCTCAAGCTATATCTTATTAATGTTGGCAAAATGAAGGAGCTCGAGCATCCCCGGAGCTTGCAATGCCCCAGGGTCTGGGATATGCAGCCCTATATATAGAGTCCTTCAAATGCATCAGTAGAGTTTTCTGTAATGTAATCTTTGGGTTTATTTGTTTTTGTCATTTTGAATTCTCTGGGGAATAACAATGACTGGGCTGTGTTCCCCCTCCTTTGATAAGGTTGTAGCTTTTGGAATTTCACATTTGGAGGTGAAGCTTTGAAAGATGTGTCTGAAAGGGAGTGAGGCAGAGAGGCAGACAGCTTTATAGACTTTGCTTCTGCTCTTACTCAAGACAAGGTACCAAGCTGCTTCTTTCTGTTCTGCTCTCCAGAGCCTAAATAACAAGATCTCTTTCATTCCTGGTCAATAATCACCTTCCTTGGCACAAAAATGTGCACCTCTGAAACCATACGATGAGACATCAGAATGCTTTCAAGGTCATATCGAGAAGCCAGACTATTAGAACAAAAGAGAAAAGAGGAAGGCATAAAGCCTTCTTGTAAATCACAGAAATCTTTTGATGCGTTCAGCTCTAAAGCTACAATGGGGTAAAAACCACAGCTAGAAAAAGAATATGGGACGCTGGGGTTCCCTGTAGCAAGGAATCAGCTGGGAACTTGGATGACACACAGTTATGGCATCACCTTGGGAGAGTGACCATACTCCAAACAGTGACTGCTTTTGCTTGTGGTTGTAAGGAAGGATGTTACTGTCCTATGGACTGGGGCAATCAGGAGAAGTCCATATCCAAAGCATACTTTTTTAGCATACTAAACCCCTAAACTGAGGTTTTCCAAATTAGGAAAGGATTGAGCAAGGTAAATAGCTCATACTGGTATGGGGAGGTTCAAAGTCAGTGGGGCCACTGTCTGGCCATTAGTAAAAAGGGAATTCCAGACAAAGCACTTCCCTGACAGGGCAGTAAAATGATGGAGGCAGTTGCCAAGAAGGCCACAAAGGCCTTATGTGCTTTTAAGACCCAGTTAGACATGTTTATAGAAAAAGAACTGTGTGTGGGGAGCTCGGAGGGAAAGGAGGGAAAGTAAGTGGGGAGGGGGATGGGATGCAATAAGTGGGAACCGGGATGGGTTTGGGGGCTCACAGCCCTTTTTGAGAACTGTCTGTAGGACTGTCTCCCGTGATCTGTGTCCTGACCTCCCTAATGTTGACCTAAAAGGAGCTTTTCCAGCAAATTCCTGCTCTGGCTTGCTGTGTATGAGGCTGCCTTGAACCAAGACCTGGGGAGAGCAGGTCCACACGGAGCAGAGCCCATAAGCTTTTCTGGGGGACCGTGCCTGTGAGCTGCACCTTGTACTTGGGTCCAGCTGATGCGTGTTCCTACAAGCACCATAATCTTGCTGAAAAAGGTGCTAAACCACCAAAATATACTTGAGAGCCTTTACCCTGCATAGCCTGTACCAGCACTTGCAATACCCTGGCAAGTGCAGCATCTGTCACTCTTCCAGGGCAGAATGGGATGGCTGGCAGTGTAATCCCATCCCCACATATGCTTTCCTTGAAAATTAACTCTACCCCAGCCAAAACCAGCACAGGGAGAAAACTCTACCTCCCAGAGAGATCAGCTGTTCTTGTAGCCAGGGCTGTGAGTCCTCATCTAATTTTAGCAATTTAAAATTTAGGCATCGAATCTAAGCTACCCATCCAGGCTTTTCTTTAAGCAACATGCGTGTCCTTTGGCTCCTAGAGACACTGCAGGTCAGTACTGCAGCAAAAGTACAGATAAAGTGCATGGTCGTAGGGATGCCCCAGCAGTGCGAGACGATGCACTGGCTTTGGGTGAGGACATGACGTTGGCACAGAGTCAGATTTCTGTTCTGAGCCTCTCGTATGCCTAGACAGAAAGATAAACAGGAATGGGAAACAGTGGCTGGATAGACAGAAATGCAGCTTCTATTCTGATATTTGCTCTTGGTGGTGGTTACATTCTTTTAAAGCAGAGACAAAGTCAACAACAACACTATAATAATCACGGCAACAACAACAAAAAATCCCCACTAGGCCTGTTTCCTAACTCATGCTTTGGCATGGACTGCTGCTCGCTGCTTGTGTTCTAGCGCTGCTTGGAAGTGATAAGAAGCACACAACCTCCTGTACTTTAAAGTGCACTAGAAATAGAAAGAGAGATATAGTGCTACAAAAGGAAACCGACTGGCTTCAGGCTTTCCCCGAGGCTGACTTTGTGGTTCAACACCCAGGAGCCTGGTGTGGCATTGCAAATCAAGAACAAGTTTTCCATTCTCTTTGACGGGCAGTAGGTCAACCTGCTTGTCAAAACTGAAACAGCTCTGCTTTAACCAAATTTGCTGGGATTGAGGCATCAGTGAGGTAAATGGCACATATACCATTGACGCAACCATGCTTTGGCTGAAGCCATTTGGTTGAGGGCCTCCTTTTCATTTTAGGTATAAGGTAGCTGTTGTCTTACCAATATTATAAAAATTCCATCATTTTTCTCAGAAAGTTCCACGGATCACCCAAGTATGATGATAAAAAAGAAGACAACCTCCTCCTTCTCCTGTTTGGAAGGGAGGAGCTTTGGGCGGCTTGTGGCTCATCAGATGTGGTCCCTCTTGGGCTCCTATAGTTCTTCACTGAGTCTGTTGCCTGTTCTTACTGTGTTCATCCCACAGATGGCAAATCCCTTCCAAACCAACATCTACAGAGACTGGCAAGCATGCTAGGTGATGGAGTGGGGAACTTTTCCAGCAGATGTGGGCTTGGGCTTGCAAGACCAATGGAGAGCGCCAGACTCTGTTTTCCCTGTACTTGGTGAAGTATGCAGGAGAGAGAGATGGCCTCTGTAAAGCCAAGAACTTTGCCCAAAGACCAGCCTTAGGGAGCACTCGTATTTCACCAAGCCTTAGACCAGTAAAAAACCGTAATACTTAACACCAAACGTTTATTTAGATCCCTTGACCTCAAGGGACCATCCAGCCTTTGGCCTCAAGATAAGCGAAGGTGGGATCACGGTGTTTGCTTGCACAAGCTGGCAAGTAAGTTCAAACCATCTCGTGCTGAGCTCACGCTACTGTGTCTTCACCAGCACTGTTCTTGTGCTTGATCTAGCACATGCTCACCGTGCATTTTCATTTTTCGGCAGCGAATTTAGTTATGCACCTGCTCAACTATTTTACAGAGGTAGACCCAGGAGATCAATAGCTTCATGAGAATACCTGGTGTCCATTTTCTACCCCACTGGTACATACGTTCTTCTACCCTCCAAAGCAAACATTTCTGCATGCAAGAAGACAAGGACTGCTTTCCATGAATAGTTTTGCTCTCTTCTTAAAGAAGAGACCTGGGAAAATCTGTGGAAACTTTTTTGCTGGCCCAAGTGAATTGAGAGAAAGAAAACATTGCTTCAGAGTCAAAAAGTGAAATGTTTTTTGGTTTTTTTTCCTTGTGTTCAGAGATGAACATGAAAGGCAATTCATGAGGGAAAGGGGAATGGCTGTCTGTAGAAACCACAAAAAAAGCTTTCTAGGACCTGGCTCTGATCTGGCTGTGCTTGGATTAATCACTGGTTTACAACCTGGATGTCAAGGAGAGCCATGCATGATCTGCTCCTGTGCAAAATGGGCCACATACCATGGGACAGGGGAAGGGGGTCTATCAGTGAAATTCACTGTTGGACAGGCCAACAAATAGGCAACTGGTATTTGATCAGAATTAGTTCAATCTGGATCTGAGCTTGCTAATCTCTGCTAAAATCCTAGCCTCGTCCTTCTTCTTGCAACCCTCCCCAGCTCAAGGAGGGGGGAATAAAATAAAAGGAAGTGGTTGAAAAGTCTTTAAAGAGGAAATTCTTGTCTAATTCTAGGTCGTGGCAGGGGCTGTGTGTTCTGCACGGGGAGATGATAGAATCTACCATGACTGGAAAAGACATTGGCCATTTTGAATGCAGCACTAAAGACTTCCTCCCATCTGGCTCTGAAAAGGGAGGAAAAAGAGAAGTGTTTTTGTGCATGGAAAGGGTGGCTCGTTACATGGGAGGAATCATGTCCTGGCTGCTTGGGGAGGCAGGATGTCAAGCTCGGAAGGCCAAGCATTTATTTTGGAAAAGCAAGCTCCAAGTTTCTCATCTCCACATGGACGTGCTTCACCTCCCTCTCTTCCTCCAGTCCCCTCCTCTTTCATGCCTTTCCAGGCAGCGTTCCTGGGAGGAAGAGGAGCTGTGCTCCCAGCTCTCCTGGTGGCCCTGTCCCCTCCCTGGGGCACAGTGTCACTCTGTCACCTGTTGGCAGAAAAGCTCCTGGCAGAGGAGGGTGAAGCTGGAGGCTGGCTTCCTCTTCCCAAACTCATTGTGGCGCTGCCCTGCTGGGAAGCCTTGGCTTCTTCGGTTTCCCACACTTCAGCTCACTCCCTCCTTCCATGAATTTCCAAAGTACTTTGTGAGAAGCCAAAACACCTGCTCTGTGAACTCAGATCCTCGGGAGAAGTTGGCAGAGATGTTCCTCTTGGACTGGTATGATTTTTTTTTTTTTAATTGTAGGTAGATACGATTCCTTCTTTCTCTCCTGAATCACATAGCACACCGCTTCACTAGTTCTCTTCACGCTTCTCTCCTTTCCCCTTTGCCAACAGCATCTCCCCTCCACCTCTTCCCTTACTGCATTTTAACTGCAGAAGTGGCATTAGATTACCTGTGTTGGATGTGTCAACTCGAGCCCTCTGCCCTGGCTCCGTGAGCATGCCGCCTCGCAGCCAGCAGCCACATCTTGCCTCCAGGAGTTGCCTGCTATCTACCAGCCAATGTCACTTACAGAGCTCTGCTCTTCCCGCTGGATGGATAACGGCATCACTTGGCTGTGCCAGCTCTTATTTCTGCCTAATGCAACTGTCTGAAGTCAGTCCAGGAGTCTGATCTTGAATTAGAGAATGACAGCGAGGACTTAATCTCATGTACAATTAGTGGTCAAGACTCAGCTCTAGAGATACAAGCAAAGAGACGCAGCTTCTGCTATTTGCTTTTTCAGCAACAGTCCAATAATTCTCTAAATCCAAACTTTGGATTGCTCGGCTATTATTTTGGAAAGGGGAGCAAAAATAACATAACTAAGCTTGTTGCAGCCCCTTGAAGTGGACTCAAATGGAAATAAAAGCCCTTTGCGGAGTGAGCTTTGGATTGGTTTTTCATTTCATGTCCAAAAATTACTTGGAAAGACCATGTCGGCCAAAGGCCAGGGTCTAGTCTGCGTACCTGCGCTGCTGTCCAGATGGAGAAGAAAAAGAACAGATGCATCGAGATGAAGAGAAGGATTTCAGAATGTGTTTTCAAAGCCTCCTGTTCGCTGAAAGGGCTGGAAAGCGATTTAGAAAACATATCTAGGGTTTCCTTTGAACATAAGGAAAAAATTGACTTGGACAGTGCTAACATAGTGCCTTTCCAGGCTTACCGCAGTGGGGAAATGTCATTTGCTTGCTAGGAACTCAACCCAAACTTTCCCTTGGGTCAGCTGCCTCTGTATTGAACAGGCTAGTGTGGGAGGAGACAAGCGCATGGGAAGTTGAATGAGACTTTTAAAATATTTGGCCTTCCTATAATGGAGGTTAAAGTTGGCAAATGGTTTGGTATTTTTTTTCCTATGACTTTGCCCAAGTGTCCGAGGAGATCTGTGATTGTAGTGCTCTCACAGGTTCATTAGTTAGAAGCAAAAAGGAGGAAAATTCTTTGGCTGGCCCAGATTTGGCTATTTGTAGAGAGGGCTAGCTGAGGCTCCCATCCAAACAGGGAGGCTGAGCAGTTACACCCGCCTTAGGTGGTGCACATGCTCCGTTGGCTGGTACAAGTGGGCTCTTGCTTCCAGGTCCTTCAGTGAATCTGTACCATCTCTACCCAAGCCAACCTCTGCCAGTAACCTCAGTGTCTCTCTTTGGCTGTGGGCAGATCTTCCACCTTCTACCGCAGAGGACGCAGTTCTGCCTAGCTCCCTTGTCTCTGGATTCGTACAAACATGGATGGAGAAATGAAAACTCTGCACCCGCTGTCCCATTTACACAAGGCAGGCAGGAGGTGCAGGGAAACCGGCGTCTTCCCCGCCATGGTTGCAACATCAGTGTGGCTTCAGCTCCAGCTGCCTTGGACCCTGGACATGGAAGTCGGACTCCCTTCCTCTTCTCAATCTTTTAGACTTATTTGTTTTTCCACTAAAAAGAGAAATTTTTGAAAAACAGGGATTCACATGTTTCTTTTTCTACTGTGTTAACTGAAGGCACAGAAAAAGAAAAAGCAGACATCTAGACTAGTATCAGCAATGATTTCCATGGAAATCATGGGGTTTTTTTAACAACTCTGGAGACTGATGGTGATGTATGTTCACTAAAGATGAAGTTCTGGCAGCTGGAGCTAATGCTGAAACCGATGGATCTAACATGGAAATCAATGTGGGACTAACGTTGAGCTTGATGGAAAAACATGGTGCTCACAGTGAAATGCTCTAAGGCCAGTTGTACAAATTGGGTAAAGCAAATATGGAAGAAAACATCAAACTTGACCAAGAATAACCAAATGGAGGGCTAATGTCCAATCTCAGATATGTGGACACCAGACCCTGCTTTCCGTTTATAATACTGCTTTACAACCTTCTGGCAGCATTCCTTAGCCTAAAAGTCTTATTCAATTCCCTTCACACTGAAGGCCTATGTATTCCACTACTGTGGACTAAGTTTTGGGATAAGAGAGAACTAGTCTTAACGTGTCCAGAAACCACATACAATGAGAAAAGCAGGATTGACAAGTGTGAAAAGTCTATTTTTACAGAGTCCAATGAAATATTTGAGCTGCAGCAAGCTGTCAAATGCAATGCAGACTGAATTCATCCAGACTTTAGCCTTTGTTGTGGGAAATTATAGAATCTCCTGACCTCCTTGAAAGAGACCCTGAGGAAGAGGCGCTGAGGTCTAAGACCCAGGTCTTGCGTCTTATTTAGTCTCGAAGTTTTGTTGCGATTCTTCTCTGAATGTGGATTTAGGGACTTCATCCTTCATTTTCAGCTTACCTAAGATGTGTAAATTAGTATATGCCTGAATCTGCTAAAAAAATATATATATATATATGTGTCCATCATCACTGATACCATCTAAGAGTTTCTAGGCTTGAACGTCTAATGAAGACCTACCTACGCCTTGGATGTTGAGCTGGAAGCGACAGTTAAACAGAAAACGAGACTGCTGCTGTGGACAGAGAGGGCAGGGGAAGAGCAGGAGAGATCTTACCCTTGCTCATTGGGGCTCCTCAGCAGAGCTATGGACGTGTGAATCGGGGCTTGGGGCGGCCGTTCCTGATCTCTGTCCCAGGGCTGGTTTTGGCTGCAGCGTCTCCTGAAATGTCTTGGAGCGTAGTCTTGGCAATGCAAGAAAGCTGCCTGCTGGCATTGTCTCACCACTAATCTAGAGAGCCTGGCTTTGATGGGCTCACACTCTGGTTACCATGACTGTGCTAAATGGTAGCCTGTGCTAAAAAAGGGGGCTGGAATAAACCCTGAGCATGATGCATGTCTTTGCATGGAAGAGAGAGAAAATTCCTCAGCTAGATGCACAGCACTGGTAGACTCATGCGTGGAAGATCTGTGCCTGAAAAATTGTCTGTCTTCAGCTGTCGTCTAGCTTAATAAAGGCAGGATGGAGAGGGAATAGCTTTTGTTACCTCCTTAGACCATCGCAGCTACAACAGCACTACAGCAAAACTGGATCAATATGCAGAGAGGGAGAAAAAGTTGTCTCTTTAGAGAGACAAGCAGACAGACAAATAGACAGCTAGCCAGATCCTTCTCTGTTAAATGCATGTAACTCCAAAACTATTAAAGGAACTATTTGTAACCAGGAACAGAATCAAACTGCTGGCGTAGTTCACTGTAAAAGATTTTCAGTTCAATCTTTGATGGCATTTTAATAGTAACAGCTACTCATCAGCAATGTCAGGGTTAAATACTCCCAGCATGTGTGCAATTGCAGAAATACCCCAAGAAGAACCAAGGAAATATTTCCATCTTAAACTCCGATAAGGAGTGAAAACGTGCAACTCGTTCCATATGGTGGCTGAAAGCCCTGAGCCAAGCGGAAAGCCGCGGAGTCTGCCAATGCGTAAGAACTTGCAAGCCTGATAAATGAGAGCGTTACTTTGGGAAAGCCAGAGACGAAGACGCACTAGAAAGAAGAAAACAGAAGAAAAGTGAGGAGCCCTTTTTTTTTTTTTTAAAAAAAAAAAAAAAGAAAAAAAAAGAAAAGCCAAGTCCTACCCATTTTTCATGTTGGATGGCAGCAAGAATTTCTGGAAATGTTTTACATGTTAAAGATTTAACCAAGCTGGGATGTTTGTGGACAAGCCATTATGCAATGAATAAATAAATCAGAAAAAAGCAGGGGGAAGAGTCGAGTCTATCTTCTCTCCTGCTTTACAAAAATGATCCTGGACTGCGACAGCTGCATTCTTCTGGGATACTCTGCGCAAGCCAGGATGAAAGTGCTCCCAAACTGGAGACGGACCATTCTCGGATTTCTCCAGCATTGACATGGACGACAGTGCTGTGCTCGGCCGTGTGGCAAGGAGGGAAGGGGCACTAGGGGAGAGCTGGAAGACAGCTTTGCCAGAGAAGCGTCTGAGCAGCGGGCATCCTCCGGCAGCAGGATGCGGTCTCCCCGCTGCTCTCCAGGACTGCGACCACCCCCAGCATCAGCCGTGGGTGCTTGGCCAAACAGAAGTGGGGCCGTGTCTGGCACCCGGGGTCAGGGAGCAGGGGAGAGCTGGGCTGTGCTGGAAGGGAGCAGAGGGTCAGAGCAGATTGCGCGTCTCCTGCTCGGTGCCTGAGATTTGACAGGTCTGCATTCTTGGCTGAAGGGATCTGGCTGTACAATCGATTTCTGGAGAGGAGTGGGTAAATTCACAGCTTGGCTGCTTGGAGGAAAGGCTGTGCCTTTGAAAAAGTCTTTTGATGGTTAAACGAGTCACCTCCTACAACCTGAACGTACTCCCACGTTAAGTCAAATTAGAAATAGAGGAGGAAATCAACCATACAAACAAAATCAGCTCCCCTGTTCCTTCTCCAAACAGGGATTTTTCATCCAGGAGCTGCTTTGAAGCTGTGACTACAGAAGCACTTAGGTTCCCTGCAACAGACAGCAATAGGAAATCTTAGCTGGCTCATTTGCCTAAGCAAATTTGTTGTAAAGAAATTGTCCTGCTACATAAGCACTTCTACATGGGCAGGAAGCAGTTTGACCTGTGCCAGCTTGGTGACTTCACCCAAACAAGGCGTGCAAAGCCAAGAGCATTTTGTTAGGCTAAAAAGAGCAACAAAAAGAGCAAACCCTGCAGGTTGTAAATTGCTAGGCAAGGTGATAAATGGTACGTGAACTGGCCAATATAATCTGTCTGGAAAGTTGAAAAGAATCCCGCCTTCTCATGAGCCTAAAATATTTCTTTTTCTAGAGTACCTTATTTTCCAACTATGTGCCACATCATTCACTTGCCAAAACGTTTGTTCTCTAGTCTGTGCTTCTGTCTTGCAGCTGCTGACAAAACTGGCCTCTCAAAATCTCCCTGGCAAAAGGGAAATGAAAGTTTCCCGTATTTCGTGTGCTGTGCTGGGACAGCTGTGTCCTTACAGCGGTGCCCGGCCGTCCGGGTTATACCTGGCTTGCAAATAAGGGTGGGTTATTTGCCCAAGTGTGCTGGAGAGGGTTCAGACAGAAGGAGGTAGGTTTGCTGGGACCAGTGTGGGTCCTTGTGTCTGCAGTGGGCTGGGGGGACCTTCGTGGCGTGGGTGCTCAGCTGAGGTCGGGCTGGGGCAACGTCCTCAGCAGAAGAAGGGTGTCCCAGGCCCACCTGGACACGCAGAAGGTGAAGATGTGATGGAGCTACAGTGGTGGAGCAGGGAGGCGCAGGGATTTAGGAAACGTTGTTTCCTGATTCAAGGGTGGGTCTTGGACCATGTAGAGCTTCTCAGGTCTGTCTATCGGTATATTAGCCAGTGTCTTGAACCTGCGTGGCTCTCCTGGGGGGCAGTTAAGGGCTCGATTAAATCAACAGGCTGTGCTGAGACTTACTGCTCCGGTTGCTGCTAAACCTGCTCCTGAGCCTGTCCCATCCCCTTTGCCAGCCCTTCTATCTGCAGCATAACTTGTGTGTCATTCCTCCCCGCCCGAGCTCCGGCAAGATGCTTCACTTTGGCCACGGCTGTGTCCACCCTCTGACTCAGCCAGCGTACCCTGCCGCTCTGTGCTGTGGCCTCTCCGGGGCTGCCACCTCCCCTTTAGTGTTGCCTAATGTGATGTGCGTGCTCCCAGGCTTATGGCAGGGAGGTGCTGTGTAATCCCACCCCTCCGTGCCCACAAGCCTGGCATTTATTATTTGCTAAGACTTTCTTGAGCCAGCCCAAGACACTGCAGGGAAGTCCTCTCTGGGCCTGGGCTGGCCAAAAATTCAGTGGGTGGAAAATCTTCAGAGACTGAATGTTGAGACTTCTCAGACGATGCTTCCTTTGATTTCCATTTAAGAAGAAGTTAAAGAGCTAATTTTGATTACAACATCTCTCTGTCCTTGCAAAATACCCTGCTGCTAAGAGGCATAGGCCTGAATCTTAGGGCCAGATTTTCCTTTGTATTTTATTTTGTGCTGTCATTTACAGCTCTGAAAAATGCCGGTCAATACGCTCATTTTCACCCTCGGTTCTCCTATGCAGCCTCTACGTGGCTGAACAGATCCTGTCAAAGTTCTCAAAGGCTTGTAGGCACCTAGTTTTCACCAGTGGGAGTTAGATGCCTAAACGCCATTAGGTTTGGACACAGCTTGCTTCACTTCAGCCCCTGCTTTTATTAGACAAGAGAGTATCTGTAGTGGCTGGAGAAGTCCCTGAGCTGAGGTCTGGGAAATTCCAGCTGTCCTATTCTCCAGCTGCTGCTGAACGTTCACCATGGGGTTTGTGCCACGCCGAGGAGCCAGCAAGAGATCTGTGCTACCTCCTGCACCAGTGCTAATGTTAATCCAAACAAGGTGACTGCTCAGAAACCAGCCTCGTTTTCCAGCCGTTCATTTCAAGCAGGTGAAGTTCCAGGTTGCTCAAGTACATTTATGGGTCTTTTAAAGCGCCGTTGAGTGTGAATGGCTGGTTCCTCCACGACAAAGATAGCTGTCAGCTCTGCCTGAATGCATAACCTTAACGTAAGGTAGATGTTCACCCCCTGCCATGCAGCCCCAGCCAGGTGTCGTGCCAAGGTTGCTCCCAGCAGGTTTCTAGTTGCTGCATGGATATATCGCTTTAGTGGGAATGTCGATCCATTTGAAATGTTGCTTGTCGCCTTATGAAGATTTGATGTCTTCAAACAGGAATCTCTTTGACTTAATGAAGTATTATGAACTACTTCTTCACTTCAAGAATAACGCTTAGGCCTTTTTCTTTATCATCCCTTGGAGTCACTCTTTACTACCTGTGATGATGCTTTAGATCACCTGCGATAGCAGGGGATGGGACCCCATAGCACCTATGTGGTATCCCCTGCTCCTGCAAAACCAACTCAGATTTCTGCCATGCCCTGGGGGTTTCCTGGTAGGTCACTGATCACAGGAAAACAGGTCTGAAGTTTTGCCCTGTTTAATGTACATCAAAGCGTCGCCAACAGTGGAGAAGCTTTGAAATAGGTGTCGTAGAAGCAGCTCTTCAATTGGTATGAAAAATCTTTGTTCCCTTGATTTATTCCTGGCTGTGTCAGTTTAGTGCAGCAAAGGGCTCAGCTGGATCATTCTTCAGCTGCTTTGATTGAAATAAAGGGATTTTCCCCTAATGTTACACTAAGTCGATGACCAACTCTGACATCTTCTGAGACCGTGTTTGCCTGGAACAACTTATAAACACCAGCACGAGGTAAGACCAAAGGTCCATCAGGTTTCCCCTCAGAAGGGAACTGTTTCATGAATCCTGCAAATGCAGGGGACACACCTCACCTGGGAAGGTCATTTCCCCAGGCTGAAGCTCCTCGCTTGCACTTTGGCTATGCTGACCCCTGCCATCACCACAATTGTGGGAAACTCAGCTGCATGTTTTGTGAACTGGGATGATGTTCATGTTCTCCCCTGACATTTATTTTTTTTAAAGCATTGCCAACTTAGGCAATCAGAAAACTGAAGCAAACATTGCAACATTTGTTTTTCAAGGTTTTCTTCCCAGTCATAGAAAATTCCTTTAACGAAAACTCCCTTTTGAAGGACTAATTGAGACTGAAGCTTGGAAGATGTGCCAATCTCCTGACCTGAGGTTCTGGCTCAGTCTTCTAGATGGAGACGATACAGCTTTTAAGTCAGGTCTGTATCTTGCAGGCCTGAAGCACAATCTAGACTTGTCCTGGCCCAGTGCCTTCTGGAAAGAGAGATCTGGTAAAGGTCATGCTATGTAGACATCGGAGTAGATGTGCTGGCTCAGATCAAAGATACATCTAGCCCAATATCCTGTCGCTAATGGTGCCAGCAGCAAATGCTTAGGGCAAGATATAAGACCATGGCAAGCCCCTGGTGATACTTCCTATGGTCCTTCCAACTCATGGCAATTTGCAGCTGAAGGACTTCCTGAGCCATGGGTCATATCTGCATCCTTGCGTGTAATTGTCCTTGATGGATCTTTCAATGTCTTTAATTGTTATTTGAACCCATTTATGCTTTTGGCTTCTACAAAGTCCTATGACAATGAGTTCTACCACTTAATTATGTGCTGTTTAAAAACATAACTATAAATCATAATAGCCTTCAATTATGATAAAAGCCTTGAATTTGGATAAGATTGCCAGCATGGATAAAGTCTACATAACTACATTCATGTATTATGTCTACAACAATGGGAGCCTCATACCAAAGTGTGGGGAATACGTACGACTAGTTTATGGCAAGGTCTCCAAGAGAGGCTGGTAATTCAGGATCCTTCAGCTCTCAGCTGCCTGATGGCATGTGCTTTGGCAGGGTCTGGTTTATACAGAGCTGTCCGTCTGTTTTCTTTTCCCCAGTGCAGTTAGTAGGAAAGGTTTATCCATCTTTGCAGACTGCTGTGCTCTCTTTTGTTTAAGGAGAAAGGTCAGGGTAAGGGATGCTTTTCCTGTGACTTTTGCTTCCCCATGAATCTGCAAAGGGTTGAGGAGCAATCCTGCTCTGCACTGCAGTTGTGTTTCGAACCTGCCCACAGATTCCTCGCTTATGGCTCAGCCTGACAGAGCTTCCTTGTGAAAACAAGCAAAGCCTTGGGCTTATTACTCACAGGCCACGGAGGAAAACCTGGCTCTGCGGGAGAACTCCGCTGGGACATTAATTGCTGGCTAAGTCCTTACTGTAAGGTAAGGGAAAGCTTGCACCTGCTTTGAAGATCAACCTCACCCACCACCCATTTGTCTCTGTGCAAACCTGGACTAACAAGTGCTTGCTGGAAGAAGAGAGCCCGGAGAGGCCGGGACGAGCCCACGCTCATTCGGCTGAGGTACCCCGAGGCATGGGAGACTGAGGGCTGCCGCCGGCCCCCCATCCTGTAGAGAGCTCCCAGGAGGGGTTCCCATCTATCAGAGCAACATAACTAGAAGACCTCCTCTGAAGCTTGGTCTTCATAAGGTAGGGGGACATGTCCTGTGTCCTCAAGGCAGCTCTGAGAGCTAGATCTGATCTGCTTCTTGGCATTTTCACTTTTCCTTCCCAAGAATTGATTTTTGGGGTGACAGTGGCAAAGTGCATGTAATTCTGCAGTGTTTTCTGATGGAAAAATACCAACCTTTTGTTTTTCCTCAGGGTGCTGGTAACCTTGGCACCACCAGCTCCTCTGAGTTTCTCTGGGCAGTTTTCTGCCGTGAGTTTTGGGGGGAAGAAAGGGGATCCGATTGCTTAATCCTTCCAGCTAAGTAAAATCATCTGCACTGGTAAATTCTCCAAGAGATGTACAGTTCACTGCTTGTCAGGCCAGGATATTAAATTAAGCAATTTTCATCAGATAACACATCTTCTGGTTCATGTAAAATGTCCAGCAAATCGCTGCACTCATAATTCAGCCTGATTGAAAGTGAGCTGCTAATCCATTTCACTTTGGAGATACGCAAGAGCATGGCAGAGGGGCCATCTCTGCGGGAGACTCCCGTTTGCAGCCACGCACGTGAATGTGCTCCCCTTGGGCTCTCCTGCCCTCCCCGCATCCCCCTGCAAGGGCAGGCAGGTAGTGCTGCTCGTGCTGCCGGTCTTTGCTGACCCTTTCAATGCTATGTAGCGTGGCCTGGATTAGCTGCTACGCAGGGTATCCTTTTAAGCGATAAAACCTGCATTTGGGGAAATCATTCTGCTTCAGTTCCCCCCTGACAGATGTGGATGGCGGAAATCTCCGGTAAGGCTCATCTCTGGGTTTCTGTCCTGTCGCTCTCCTCGGTGGCCCTGAGCTCCTGCCCCATCTAGAGCTTTGCTGTCCTTGCCAGCCCGTGGGAAGGTCTTGCCCAGAGCAGCCGGCCGGCCCTGCCAGCCCTCTCTGGCAGCCTGCCCCCCCATTACAGCCAGTCCGGGTACCCAATGTTAAAGCATGAATTTGAACATTCAAAAATTTGTAACTTGGGATGCGTCATGAAAGCGTCTCAAAATGTTCTGGTTGTCGTTAGCAATAATAACGATAATAGCGGTAGTAGGGGAACTTTTTATTTGCGGATGCTTTATAGATTCACATTGTTCCAGCCTCCCCAAACAGGAGACTGGGAACCATTCCCCATTTCTTCTATTTCTTTTTTAATTAAAGCTGAGTTACCCGGTAATTACATGACTACAGAAGCTGGAGCTTGAGGAAAAGCAAAAATGTCTGCTGTCATGAGGTTCAGGAAAGGGACACGGGTTCTTTCCCAGGGTCAGCCTGTCTCTGAAGAAGCCTTTCTCCTAATAGACTAGAGACAAGCGATTTCAGCTAAGTCGGGTGAATTGGGCGTTTTGCCTTTATGGGTATCCATGGCCCACTGGGGACTACTTGCCATACTACACCTGGGGAGTGGTCGCGCATACAAAGCATCTAATCCAATTCATTTCCCTTTAGCCAAGATGGAAAATACCCATCTTCAGAGCAAGAGACGTGAGCCAGGGGCAGCTCCGCACCTCTCCAACGCGATTAGCAAACCGGACATGAATTGCTTCATTAAAGCCGAGCAACCCTGGGCAACCACATCATTATAAAAGACCCAGGAAATCCTATAGCCGGGCAGACCAGAGACGTTCCCCCTCCCCCTGCGAGCAGAGCCTTCCTCTTCAAAACCCGCTGACCTTATGCTCGCTTGCTGCCCAACTCCTGCTGCTTTGCTGCGAGGCAAAAGCCCTGTGCAATGCGCGGAGGGGTAGGGCTTTATTGCCTCCTTCCCCTCCGCGGGGGGCCCGTTTGCAAAGCCCAGCTCTCTGTATCCAGCCCTGCCCGCTCGTAAAAGGACTTGCAGCAAAATAAAATGACAGGTGAACAATCCCATGCGACCAGCTCCTGTCCGGACAGGAGGGCTGGGGCTCGGTGACGAACAGCCGGGGTTTCTGCCTTGGGCAGAGCGGGGCAGGCGGTGGGAGGGAGCAGAGGGACAGCGGTGCCCGGCTGCTGTGAACGAGCTGCAATTAGGCTTGCTATGATTTCTTTGGTATATATATATAGCAGATTTAAAAAGCCTGTGTCTATACAAAGTCACTCTCTATATTGTTACGGCTCTGCAATGATGTTATATCTCTCTATACATTACCGAACTTTGAATGTTTTACATACAAATAATAAATAGCAAGGGGTTTTCTTTCCTTACGCAGGTTTGAGTGCACCATCAGCATTTTCACAACCGTTCCACCTTGGCTTCTTCCCACTCAGCCTCTCGTTACCTCTTACCGGTGCACCCTTGCTTCCACTGCCCGGTGCTATGAGGATCCTGGCTTCATGCTCTGCTGCCTAGAAAAATCCTGCCCTAAGTCCTTTTCGGGTCCCAGCTCCTTAAAACCTCTTTGCAAACCCCACAAAATTTCATCTGTAAAAAAACTAGGAGGGGTTTTGCTTTAACGGAGCTGGATTTAACCTGTTGTTGCCTTTATCAGCTGCCCTGGAAAGAAAATCAGGTCGAAACAGTCAGGTGCTTGGCAAATGTTCCCCTCCTCTCCATGTTTCAGCTGTAATATCAATGACTTTCTGTCTGTTGGTTCAGTCTGTATTAGCTGTGTGTGGATTTGCATGCCACGATTAATTGCAGAGCAAATTAACCTTCTTCAGACCATATGTTGCTGCTATAATGTATGCAAATATGTTATTAGCCACTGTAAAAAATAAAAATAAAAGCACAGTTGGACTCGTATTACTGCCAAGAGATTAAATGCCGATGTTTAAAAAATTGGCAGCATTTCCACAATAGGACTTTTGTCGTATAATGCTGTATCTACTGGGATTATCCTTTTAAAAAATTGGCAGTGTCCTCAAAAAGCGCAGCCTCTAGCTTATAATTTTTCTTTTATCTTTTTTTGGCAGCCGCTCGAAGAAATCTCTCTGCCATTTCCAGACTGGAGACCTTTTGTTTTTACATAGCAAAGTACCAGTTCTGTAAGCGACAGATTTCTCCACTCAGCATCTTTGGGACACCCATCGATCAATGACAGGGAATTTAAGTAAGAGGAGGGGTGACTTGGAAAATAAACTCTTCACATTCAACTGACGAAGTGGGAAACATCCGCTGCTGGCCTATCTCCACCGACTTTGATGGAGTTGTGCCAACATGGAGTTTGGCCCGGCGTCTTTCAAGTCGTTATTCTTTCATTGGTTATTTGCTAGAGTGTATTGAAAGCCTGAGTTTTACATCTGCTTCCTCGCGGACTTTCTTTCCTTCTATGATGAACACACTTTGTTTTCATATTTGGCTTTCACGAGGCTTGGGTTGCAAAGCCCGGTTTAATGGCAAACAGGTTTTTTTGGGGGAATCGCGGGCCATGTGCACACACAGGTATATATATGAGGTTTGTTATTATAGAGATACTCATCAGCAACGAGGTATTTTTATGTAGCTGGAAAAAATTAAATGCAGAAAAAATTCTTCTGAAGGAAAAGCAGCACGTATGAAATATTTTGCTTTGTTTTTTCTTCAGTTTTAGTAGTCCTATATTTAAAAGCAGAAATTGGTGGCAAAGATGCAGACGTCTTAAGCGCTGTCTAGTCTGCCTGCAGTTTAGATAACAATTTAGATAATGATCAATTAAATATAAACAATCAATGTTAAGTTAATTATAATAATTAAGTTAATTATAAAAAGTAATTATAAATAAGTCCATTGTTTAGACAACAATTAATTATCTTGCTGCCTTCCCTAGGGCCCCATTTCCCAACAGCTCTTGAGGACACGCTCAGCCTTGATGACCTGAGCAGAGCTCCCTCCGCTGCCGAGTTCACCCTCGCCATGGGAGAAGGGGAGACCGAGAGCTCAGTGATGGCTTTAAAACCTGAAGGTTAAGCAAAGCTGCTGAAAGGTAAGTAATTAAAAAGCCTATAAAATGGCATTGTTTTTTTAATGCCTTTCAACATTTCAGAAACTAAAATTGTAGCTGTGTGTTTGATGGCTGCCAGTTCGTCAAAAGCAGAAGATGAATTTCAGGTATAAAATGCTTCCTGGCCAACAGTAAGATCCCAACGAACCCACAAATCAGGTAGACATTTGGGTCCCAGACATGTTTAGTTTTTAGCACATGCAAAGAGGAACCCCCAGCCATGCCCCCGACCTCCTGTGTGGCTCCTGCAACGGGAGGAGGCTATGGGACCTGAAAGCTCCCCGGCAGAAAGTGGTTTGGCAGCATGCAGGCAAAAGAAGCCTGGTTATGGGCGTCCCAAAGATGGAGCTTTGGAGAGAGGGGACAAAACCTGCCTTGTCAGCAGTCTTCAGAAAGGTGTACGCTCCCAGATAATCTAAATTTTGTCAATGCGCTTCCCAAGAGGGTGGAGGAGGGCATGGCTCCTGAAAGGGCAGCATCACAGCCCCTTGCTGGAGAAGCTCGCCCGATGGCTTCTGCAAAGAGCGGACCCCAGCAGAGCCCTTGGTGGCCAGCAATAAAGGTGATCCAAAGCCCCCTGATCCTCTGATAACAACAGTGGCTTGTAAGCACGTTTGGGGAGGGCTTATCCCTCCTTTGCAACAGGAGTGTGCCTTTGGCTGTAAATTTCTTCCAGCTGTAAAGTCAGAGAAAGCACTGATAAGCTCTCCTGGCCCCCCCGGCCCCCCAGCTGGGAATGATAGATTTACCAGAGCTAACTCAACGTACCAGTTCTCTTCTCCTCCGCTATTGGAGCATATGGAATATATTGTGGTCTGAGGGAAATACATCTTAAGAATTTCTCCTGCATCTCTTCAGGAGCGTTTCAGGGTGGATTACAGCAGGTGTCACAAAATTGCACACTGAAAGCGGGTTAAGTGACCAGCCATAGTCAACTACACCCAAAATCACAGCAGACCTGTGCGTCAGGCTCCAAAAGCTTTGCTATTGCTTGGGTTTGGGTGAGACTAGCAATGGAAGCTCCAAAATATTGGAAGAAAAAGAGAGACTTTCCAACAAGAGGGACAACAAGGAAATATCCGAGATCTGCCTGGAAAAATCTGCTTCTGCAAAGCGTCTGATCTTGGGCTGTGATAAGCAGTTTCCATAATGTGCTATTTATTCTCTGCTGCCGGAGGATTAAAACTGAAACACCCTTGCTGCTCCTCTGCAGTAAGTGGGATTGCCTCGGAGGTGCACTGATAAACGTGAATTACAGGAGGTCTTCAATTCTCAAGGAGTCCTCACCCACATAAATTTTTCTTTGCAGTTAGTAGCAATTTAGGTATTATTACTGGTAATATTTTCAACCAAAAGCAACAGGCCAAATCCTGCCGTTAACCAGCACCTTCTATCAAGGTACCCAGCACCAGAAAGGACAGAGTCATCCCCACAGGATAAATACACTCTGGTTTTTTTTCACTAGTGGCTATGATTCACTTTGAGTAAAAAGTGGGATCAGGCTTAAAATACCAGAGAAGGCACATCCATTACGGGTAGTCAGAGCTTAAGCTGCCAGGCTGATGGGAACTCAGAGTTGAGATAAAAATCTGTGCATTGACCCATGAGGCTGAATTATCCACTATATGGAAAACCACTGACCTAATCATCTTCCAGGAAAAGGCACCGTGTGTTGGAAAGTGTACGGAGAGGCTTGGGAAGAAAATTGGGAAAGACAGACCATTTGTCCCACTGGAAGATCTGGGACCTACTGCAGGCTTGGGACGGGTGTTTCCAAAGAGCTTTTGCATGTGGAGGAGTTTTCTCCAGTGAAGTTTTCACCACAGCACTGAGCAGGCCCTGATTTACATCCCTCAGAGCATCCAGGATACCAGAATTGCATTCGGTTTCATGTCAACCCTGCATGCAAAGGCCGGACTTAATGCAGGCTAGACCCGTGCCTGTCAGGCTTTTCTTCTGCCTTGGTCCCTCCCTGCTGATCTGCAGCATTTTCTGTTATTTCTGCCCCAATCAAGTCTGTACCAGATCCAGGAGTATCTCTTGCAGGATACTGTCATGCACCTGGGGGTGTAGGAAGCTGGACACCGGTGGGGATGTCAGTGGGTTTGCCTACAGTTGGGTTTTGTCCATATCCTCTCCATAAGAGAGAAAAACGTATCTGGGAGAGGTTTGAGGCTTACTGACATTTGTCTGGGTTTTCTGGATGTCTTGTCAGACATATAGGTTGCAGGTTTTTGGCCTGACAAATAATGTGAAGTCACATATATGGCAACAGGGAATCACCATAGTCTTGGTCAGAGCCTGATGCCAAAAAGGAGGCAGGATGGTCTATGGCTTCTCCGTGCAGTTGTGTGTGCTGATAACCCCCTGCCCTGTGCTCGGGTCGGGGGGCAGAGAGAGTCCAGCCTTCTTGCCCAGTGTTCTGGAAAAAGGGACAATAACATCCCAGAGCACGTGGATAAGATGCGGGCATAGAAATGGAACCAGTTCTCTGTGGAAGAAAACACATCTGAAAAAGTGTCTGGGCAAATCAGTCCCTGTTTTTCCCTGAAAAGGATCTTCACTGTGACTCTTTGCTGCAAGGAAAGGCTGTGACATGCAACCCTGTTGCGTGTCCCAATATATTTTGATTGCCAAAGTCTGAGAGCACGTCTGAAGCCCACCACTGAGGGATGTGAGATGATGCTAGCCACACTGGAGGAGAGGGATTCTTCTCAAGTAACTCTCCTCATCTACAAACCAGATTTCCAGTTGTCCAGACTCCATCCATAGCCAATGGAGGGTGATCAGCAGCCCAAGAGACCATCCTTCAAACCAACTGCCATTTTTAAGTGGAAAGAAAGACCTTCTGAGGTGTCAGTCCCTTCACACTATCTACAGACGTGGCCTGGGGACAGCCAACCTTTGATGGCCAACGTTGGGTAAGACTCCTAGCCAGTATCAACCCACAGCATCAACCCTGATGAGTGAAGACAGAGACTGGAAAGAGCACTTCCAAACTGGGTTAGGAACACATTTCTCTCACTCGGAGGTTTATGGGAATTTGCTACTAAACTAAGAAAATTTAAAAGCTGACAAGGTGTTGAACTTCTTCAGGCACAAGAGATACCCAAGGATTTAACAAAGTGCAACTTGAATATCTTACACCTTGCCAGTGAGCCATGCTTAATGGGTCAGGTGGCAGAGGTGTAATGAAATCAATAGAGTTGGAGTGGAGATCTTTGCAGATCCAACAACTGGGTGGTTTGTTTTGTTTTGTGTCATATTGTTGTTGCCTTTTTTTCTTTTTTTATTTTTCTTTTTTTCCCCATCCCTTGTCTCTAAGTTTTTTGTTCTCTTGTAAATGTTTCAGGTTAAATCCTCGGGAGGGCTAAGATTTGAAGGGTAGCTGCAAGAGAATGGAGGTCTATTAGGATATAAGGTATTTGACATGATTTGTGCTAAGAAATATCTGTGAGAGTAGAAAAGAGGAGCCGTGTCCAATACACCAGGGAAGGAGCTGAGCCTTGCAGACAGGGCTGCAGGCTCCAGCTCTAACCCCGGCCTGACAATTGATATAGAAAAATCCTGTGACTGCTGTATTACAGCACTAACGAGGAACGCACGTTCTCTTCTGATCAAAAGTCTAAAACACAGCGTGCTCTCCGCTGTTCTGCCTCTGATCTGCAAATACATCGCTGGTTTTTATCACTCATTTTTTCTTTATCTGAGCGGAGCTGGTCTCAAGCGCTACAACCTGATTATCTCCGAGGAGGTTGCCAAAAGCATGTCAGGGATCGTTAAACGTAATAATAAAGGAAGCAGGAGGAATCAAGTGGTTTGAGTAGGAAGTCAGAGGGAATTCCTGGCCGAGGTTGCCAGTCCAGTGAAGGCTGGGACTTGCAGCTTGCTGTGAAAGGAGGAGGTCACAGCTCGCGACTCCCAAGCCCCCTCAAATCAGGGATACGTTAAATGGAAATGCCAGTATGCGTCCTCTTCCCCAACCCTCACTAAGAGTGTGTTCACGGACGTGCATATCATCTGGAAGAACAGGTACCATTTAAAGCAGAACTTCAAATCCCCGCAAGCTGGCTACAGGCTTGGCCACACAGAAGTGCGTATTAGACTTTGTTATTTAGCCTGTGGCTTTGAATTTATTAGTGCTAAGGAAAGAAGCGGTGTCGGTTCCGTTCGCAGGAGAATGAACAGCAGCACAGCTACATTTTTTTATTATTATTAATTAGAAAATAAGCAACAATATTCTTGGGCCAAAAAAAGGGCCAATTCTATTCAATTTGAAATTAATTTCATTTTGCATTCAAGAAATCTTGAGAATAATTTTTGAAGAAAATGGAAAGACATTTTTAACTAAAAGTGGACTGTAATTAAATGCTTTGCTTTAAAATAACAAAACAAAGTGTTTGGGTTTTCTCCATTGTTGACCTTGCCAAATTATTTGTGTTTTAAAAATGTATGACGGAGTGGTTTGCTCTGATCGAATTTCCACTTATTTTGCTTCAAAATATAACTCTGGCCAAAAAAAGTCTTTTAGCTCTAATCAAGATCAAATTAATCAAACCTTACTTGCTACTGGCTTGTAGCTACCACATTAACAAAGAGGATCTTCTCCAGTTAGAGAAATGGGGTTTTGATATGAATTCAAGTTTTTTATTGGTCTTGTAAAAACTTTCATAGGAATAGGATAAAACCAGAATAAAAAAAAATCTAGGCAAGAATTGCTATGAAAACCAAGCCATCCTTAAGTAGATCGAGTTTCTCAAAGCTTTTTAGCTCCCCAGTCTCATTAAAGTGGATCTTGGCACCTCCGATCCTCTCTAGATCTTGATGGAAATCCTCTTTGTTGTCTTTTGTGTCTTTCTGTTTTAGCAATGGTGTTTGCATTTCCTAGCAGTCCAAGCCCATCTCTGTTACAGCAGGGGGATTTAGACGTGCCTGCTCCAGAAGTCTCCGCTTTATGAAAGACTTTTCGTTATATTTTATTCGTGTTTTGGTTTTTTTTTTTTCCTTTTTTTAAGTCGAAGTTGATCTGCAAGGGGTAGGACTTACGGAGCTTGGTTTCTTGGGGCTCTGTGTCTGGCGGCTGGATTATCGCGTGCCTAATAAGGTGTGAGCTCTGATCGAAACATTTCCTGAGGTTGGGGCCTTTCAAATCTCTCTCTCCTGTGTGCCTTTTCCAGCGTCTAACAGCCTCGCTGAGCTCCAGCCATGGCCTCTCTCCCAGCAAGGGCAGTAGTACAGCGTTTTCCCTCTATCCAGCTGCCTACAGCCACCAAACTGAGCCAACTCCTAATGCTTTTGAGGTTTTTCTGTCTGAGTTGATTGAAATGGACCCATGGATTTCAAAAGTTATTACGGGAGGGGGCCGAGTGACACACAGGGATGGTGTGATTCCTTATGAATGACTGAAAAAATGAGGTTTGGGTTGCGATCAAACCTGGCGTGCTTCATTCCAGAGGGATGCTGCTTAGGAAGGCTCCCACGTGGAGCGTAGCCTGGAGGAAAACAGTGAAGGAGATTCAACTCTAACGGGGTTTAACCCACCATACGGTAAACCTAGACTTAGAAAGTGAATATTTAGGACCAGGACAGGAAAGGTGGAGCCACGTGAAGGTGTCAGACCTACCTTAGGCCAAGTGTTGTGAACAGTGTGGCTGCGGGGACTGCCCTGGCAGATGTCTGGTCCAGAGGCTGGAGCGATGGAAAGGCTGTCTGAGCAATTGGACATGGGGCTTTCACCGTACAGGTGCACTGCAGCCCCATGCAGCAGAGCAGGGGGAGATGGTCCTACCACAGCAAGGCTTAAAAATACCCTACCAAACCCATGCATTTGGGGGGTGATTTGCTACATGGAAAAGGAATCGCCCCGCAGGAGTGGTTTGAGCTTCAGGCAAATTGTTTATTCTGAAGAGTCTGAGGAGTGCTTATTTCCTGTGATTTGAGAATGACCGTGAACATGAGGTTGCCAACAGATTTATACCAGCCCAGGCTGTGTGTCCGCCATTTTACCCACCGAAAGATGTTAATTTTAAATCAAGGATGCCTCAAAGCCATCAGGATGCACCAAGGATTTGGGCGTCTCTAAAACTGACATGATATCTGAGTTCCAGGCAGGACCCAGCTCTGGTGTGGTCATGTCTTTATTGACATAATTAACGACTGTTTTAATTTCTCATGGGTATTTTTGGGTGCCTACTAGGAATAAATCGCTTGGAGTTCATTACCTGCCTATGTCTGCCTGCATCATTTTCCCTGAAACAAAGAAACTATAAAAACATTCCTGATCTCATTTCAAAAACGTTAATGCTTACAAATAATTCTGTAATGCAGAAGAGGAGAGAATCAGGCTCTTGCTCTCCGCACGCTTTGAAATACGCATAGTGTGAGCCTAAAATTATTCCCCCCGCGTGTGTCCTGCCCTGAACGGCTTCCCTTCTCCTCCTGCAGATGATGAGGAAGGCCAGCACTATCCCCTTTGTGTCTCAAGAAAAGTGGGTCTTGAAGCCAGCCAGTGGACGATGCCTCCTCCCTTTGCTAGCTACAGGGTCATTTTGCTTTTCAGCCGGAGCAGCCGGGGTTCCCTGGCGCTGCTGCTGCCCGCAGGTTTCGGGATGCTGGCAGGGTGGTGGTGCAGGCAGGGGCGGCAGGCAGGCACGCCAGAGCGCTGTCAGCAGCCGCCAGCATTCCCGTGGGGACCGTGGCACCTTGTGTGTTTTGACAGGGGACAGGTTGTTCTTCTGCTAATAGGCTGTTGGACACGGTGTTCGCTGCCTGGCGGGAGGAGAGGGTGGGAGTGTACAGACTCCAGGCACAGCTAAAGGTTAGGGATTGAGCAGTGGCACATCCATCCGAGTGACAAGTGCGAGGATCGATACTCCCGTGCGTTATTGCTCCTGGGGGGCTGGAGGTCGGCTTGCACCGTCTCGGCTGCGCGGGGCCGGTGCTGTCCTGCCGAGGCATGGGGGAGGTGGACTGGAAAATACGGCTTACGGAGACTTGGGGGTAATGTGCCATTTGGCTGGCACCAGGGAAGGAGGGAGCTGGCTTTTTAGGCTGCGTGCCAGCAGTATGGTTGCAATTTGGGGAGCCAAACCAGAAGCTGCCACCTTGGCTCCTGTGCTCGATCTGGGTTTGTTCGAGGAAGGCGAGTTGGCTTCCAGCTTTTTTAGTTTCAATTTATTTCTTATGTTTGTCTTTCCTGATCAGGGGAGGCAGAGAAGGAAAGAGGCTGGGTCGTTTGTTTATTTACACGCACTGTTTTGCTGCACAGTCCAGAATTACAGGGCTTTAACTTCTTCAGTTTATGAGATAACTGAGAGGGGAAAAAATTATTAACGCTTGCCGGCTTAACCGCTCTGAAAATCCCAGACAAAAGTTGTCCGTGTGCCCTTCCTTGCATACATCCGTGAGGATGCAGGTTTTAATTAGGTGATCGCAGCACACAGGCAGTGCCTTTGCAACAGTGATCCCAAAGCAAGCCTGATGCTTGCAGGGAAATGTGCCTCCGAGCACTTCTCCCTGACCCCATCCGTGAAGGGAGCGGTTAGACCAGGCTGCGAATCATCCCGCAGGGGACCGACGGACCCAAACTGAGGGATGCAGAACCAGGTGGACGCAGCCCCATCGGGAAACTCTGCGTAAGGTGTTGCAGTTGGGTTGCTAAGCCAGTAAGCCCATTAAAATCCTTGCTAGGGGAACAGAAGAGCTTGCATTTGGTGTGTCACCTTCAGGCTAAGATAAATAATAATAATGAGGACAATGAGTGATTTAGAGCATTTTACCAGCATAATTAATGCTGATTTATATCGCAGGGTAGCAGAGAGATGGGCTGTGATAGAATGAGTGGGTGAAGTTTCTGAATGAGACAGGGAAGGGGATGACAGTGGGGAGTGAAAAATGAAATGTGCTTGCTAAAAAAAGCAAGCAGAGCTGGCTCGAGCACCGTGTGGAGCAAAGCAGGTGACATAAATAATACCAGCATATCTGCCATTCCTCTTAACAGGGATCACTCACTCTGTAATTAGATGGAGTTATTAGTGTCTTCGGTTGCTGCATGAGCGGATATAGGGTTCTGTAAGACAGAAAATAAGAGTATCTCTTCATCCTATGGAGCCAATTAAATGGCAGTGAGGGAGAAAATGAGTTCAGTCTAGGTAAAAAAATGACTGCGTGAGTTATATGACTTTGAGGGTGGGCTTCATAGGATCCAAATTAAACCACCTAACCTCTGGCTGGAGAACTTGTTCCTCAGACCTTGAGCTTCTGGGAGAACCCTTCGGGACCTGCTGGGGTCACCAGGGCTCCCTGGGGTCCTCTCTGGTGTCCCAGGGCAGCCAGACAGCCCTGCAACTGCTTGCTTTTACCCTGTCCCCGACTGAGAGGTCCTGATCCCAGTGTCCTCCTTTACAGTCAGGTCTAGCACAGATGGCCCGGCTGGTCACACACAGAGTGTGAAGAAGGTGATGGGGCTCTCTGGGCTGATTCTGCCCCAGCGTAGCCACTGGACCTTGGCTGTTGGCTGCAACATTGACTGCAATTCATTTGCTATGAATTCAGGATGTTGCTGATCAACATCAGCAATGACATGGTGTGTACCAGAGAGGTGAAGCGAAGCTGTCACCCTGCTCACTGGGCTGTCAAGGAAAAGGGGATCGTTTCTCTGACATGGTCCCAATGCCTGCTCCTTGGAGCAGTGGGAGCTTCAGCACATCTGAAAATAACCTTTTTTTTCTTTTTTTTTTTTTTTTTAATGTGAACTTCATCTGGCAACAACCCCATTATGGAAACAACAGGTTGGATCAATGCAGAAGTATCTCCCAAACTCCCTCTGCTGGGAAGGAGAGCAGTCAGAAATCAATGGGGAGCTTATTGGCCTATGCAGCTGGCTGCCTGGAAGTAATCCCTGTAATGAGCTACCCCCATTTCCTTGAGATGGATTGCAGCATGGCTTTGGGGAGCTGGATGGTCGGGGAGTGCTCTGTTGGTCAGCCAGGACATCCCACCCGTGTGGGTAATGGCCCATTGGCTCGCAGGTTCTGGTTCCCTGCCTGGCTCTTTGTCCTTCTCCCATGCACAGCATCGCCAGCCAGCGGCTTCTCCCTGACTCCTCTCCCAGCATTGCCCTCCATCCCACCGTTGCCACCCAAGTGATGGCTTCAGAGGCTTCCTGATGCCTGCTGTGCATCCTCTGAGGTGTACAGCCTTGCTGAGGGATGTATGTACAGATTTTGCAATGAGACAGGGGCTGATTCTTCCTCCAGACCCAAAGTAGCAGCCACGACTAGACTCCAGGGATGCCCTTCATCTGGCTGCTTCATACAGCTTACGAGTGGACCGAGGAGGTTCTCTGACTCTCAGGGACTCCGTTTGAAAAAGTAAATTAACTAAAATGCACTGGGACCAGGGACACATGCGGGACAAAGCAGCCAGGGAGGGCTAGGGAGGTTGTAGGCTGGAAGGACATTAAGTACAAGAAAAACAACAAACCAGCTTTGGGACTGCTAAAATATTGATTGCGTTCTTCAAGCAAAGCATAACATATCCCTGCTCCCACTGTGCCACCTGTGTTTAACGTCTTGATCCTCCCTCCACCCTTTTCTGCTAGCATTGGACAGGACGAGTCCAGGTCTGTCTGCATCCCTTTAAAGAAGGAACAGTTCAGCATTTCAAAGTCTTTGCCCAGGAAAAGAGGGATTTTACCTCCCCGCAAGGCTCATAGCTCTTGGTTTGCAACGAATTCCCTCCAACGCATGCTCCCAGGGCTGAGGGAGACATTGTGCCTGCGAGCCCAGGGACTCCCCCTTCATCACCGTCCTGCTCTTTGCCCAGACATTTTTGTCCCTTCTGCACCCCAGGCAGGTAGCGGGGGGCACCGGGCTCTGCATCCCTGGTCCCAGCCACACCAGCCTCCATGTTTCCCATCACAGCCGTGGGCAGTGATGCTGGGGAGATGGCCAGTGGGGCCACAGCCACGTGAGTGGCTGAGCAAACTCCCCACCACCCCGGAGCGGCTGCACTGGTCTCCCTCCCCCACCCAGCATCCAAAAAGACACCATGACTCACTCCTTTTCCACAGGCAGTGTTGCCAACTCTTGAAATACTTGGTGTTTTTCTTAGAGTCCTGGATCCTGAAGCCATGTAATTACTTGAGCTTTCATTTGCTTTAAATAAAGCCCATTTCTAACACTCGTATTTGCAAAGAATAGCCGGAAAATGTGACCTCTTATGAGCTCAGAAGCCACATAGTGAAAACCCCACCTTTATTCTTTCTTTTTCTAATTTTCTTTCATGTCATGGTTTTTACAATCTTCTCTTGCAGACTGGGGCTGCTGGAAGTCTTCTTTCTCTACCCCTTGAGTCTTGAAATGTTGCAAATAATCTTGAGTTTGTGCCTTGGTGATGGTGTTGACATCTCAGGTCCATTGGCTTCAAGAATTTGTTTTTGATATTTTTCTGCCCGGTGACACGCAGTTTTGTGCAACGTAAGGTAAGTAAAAAGGTAGCAAATCCCAACATACAACAACCCGTTGCTGGTATGACTTGTCTTGTCTCTGCATGTCCTGGATCTATCCCTTGTTTTGAATTCCATCAGAAAACCCTGAGTTTATGCTGGTCAAATTTACTTGGCTCCCAGAAGAGCCGAAGTTCTTTACGAGCTCCGTTCTGCAGAGCGATGCTGCATTTCCTATACTTAGGCAAACCACAATCCCACGCTGTGCTGGTCCCTGCACAGCAAATATTCTGGTCCCAACTTTGAAACCTCTTGCCCATCTTGTTTCCCCACTCCTTTTAACCCCACATAGCAGCGCTGAAGACGCTATTTCTTCCTCTCTGCCCGCAGGTGCCATGAGGGTAGAAGTCACAAATAAACCTCATGCTTTCTGGCCCAGGAAGCGCTCCAAGACGTCCTGGGCTCTGTGCAGCTATGGACAGCACAAGTTTGGCTCTGGAATTTGTGATCCAAGCGTATGGCCAAGCTGGTCTTTTAAGCTTAGAGGAGAAACAGAAGTGCTTTCCTTGGGTGATTCAGTCCGTCCCAGCAGCAGACATACCTCAGGTGGGAATGGATGAATGACATACTAGAAGAGTTGCCCTTTTCCCCTTGATTTTGAAGGTGTCTTGACAGCTAGTTGTCTATCCTCCAGCTTTGACGTTTAGCACTAGGTGAGATGAAGAAGCTCATCTGATGTTGCCGTGCTGGGATACGCTATGGGGAAGTGGCGTTACCTGGTGACAAAGAAGGAACCCTGCCGGTCCCACCCATCAGCATCAGGGACATGTGCAGGATGGAGATGCTACAAAATGATCCAATCCCAGGCAAAACTCCAGTTGAAGCTCTTGTTTTATGGGACATCAGAGATTGCAGCCACGAGACACAATGGCACAGAAAACCAGCCTCTGCAGCTGAAGGAACAACGTTGTGTTTTCCTTGCTCTGTTCATGAGCTTTGAAAATTTGTCTTCTGTCCTCAACCAAAATGGCAGCCAGCGTGCACGGGCAGGGGACCAGGGAATTGCCTTTTGAAGTAATCCACTTATTTTAACAACAAACACCAGTGATCTCCAGCAAGCGAGAAGCTCACTATTAAAAGTAATCCAGAGACATTCCAAACCACATACTTTCCAGAGGAGGGGGCAGCGAGCATTTTTAGCAACATCAATCAATGCACTGGCCAAAGTCACACATTCAAATCAAGACCTGCAAAATATGGAAAAGTTTAAATAATACTTGGAAGCAATCCAGGAACTGGTCATTCAGTCTGCAGGACCTTTTATGAATAACACTGTAACACAAGCCTGTAATGGAAGCACCAAGATCCAGTCCATTGGTTTTCCAGTCAGAGTTTCCCATTCCAAGATGAATGACTTGGATTTTGGGGAGGGAAAGTAGCAGAAATGGTTTGTCTCCTGGCTGGGAGAGTCTGGCTTTGAAGACCTCAGCTTGCAGGAACAGGCAGCAATGTGAACTTTCTCCACTTGAGGTTTCTCTTGGCCTGGATTTCCTTTTTATTCTCTGTTTATGCCTCTATTGCATAGTCAGGAAGTTGCCTTCATTCTACTGCAGGAGATGCTGTGCTCCCTCCACTGGAGACTTGATCGCCATGTAGTAGCCAAAGCCCTGGAGATCCTGTAGACCCGCACATTTTTCTTCTCTGGGTCTCATCTTTCTTCTCTCCCTCTCTCCCCCTCATCCATGCTGATATCTGAAGTTTTTTCATTCTTGAGGCTATGCAACAGAGGAATAGGAGACATTTCACTGCAAAGGCCACCAAAGTGACCTCCCCTTAGCGTAGGTGTCTTTTCTGTAGCTCTGTGACCCCACTTTCCCAACAGCAGCAGCCAGTGGATAGCAGAAGAGAGAGGAACTCACCGTAGTGAGAGCTGCTCCTCTGTTTTTAATTAAAGCCAACTTGCTTCAGATCTTCACAGCAAAACCCCCAGAGTTTTCTCACTTCTGTTCTCCCTATTCCCCAGCAACAACCTTAAGCAGAATCCCCTTTGCCACTGCTAAAAGAAGGATGAAGAAATAGATGTGGGAGGTTGTGTTTCCCAACCATCTTACGAGTCAAAAGTCTCTGGAAAGGACGGGAGAGGATGGACGGGAGCAGAAAGCACAGCCGGTGGGTGTATTCCTGTGTTACAAAGTGCAATGGGCAGCCTTTGGCACAGCAAAGCATCCTGCATCAAAACATCTCCAAACTGGCAGCTGCTGCACGGGGTCTCTTGATGACCCCAGACATCGGGCCATAGGCACATCTTCCACCCGCCGTGAACGCACCGATGTAGCACATTAATGCATCTTCCTTCTTGATGTTAGGAAAAAAAATGAGGAGCTTTAATACAGATATGCATTCACTGACGTGCAATTCATGCTGAAGCAGTCAAGCACCTTCCACTTGGTTTTTATGTGGTTTTAAAGGTTTTTTAGAAGTATCTGTTTATTACAGCTCAATAAAGTTTTATTTTGCGAAAAACCATGATTGATTTCCTCTGCTTTAAACAACAAACAGTCAACCTCCCCAGCTAGCACCTCCTCCTCAATTCATAAAAATGTGTTAACAATTCATTTAAAATTCATATACAAGCCAAGCACAGTTTATTCATGAAGTTACACAAATTAATACAAAGCAGCACACTGCCTAGGCCTGGCATAAAGTCAAAGCGTGCTCTGAAGGCCTCCCTCTGCTGTACAATACGTCAATGTGTTCTTGGAAACTGCCCTCACGTCTGGCGGTTCAGCAATCAGCAGATAGCGTTTCGAGTTTCCCCCTCCCCTGCCGGCTTCACTCTGCACGCCTGATGGAAACACGATGTAGAGCAACAATTAAAGTCTCAGGCTGTACGAGACTTTGGGCACCTTCAAGGTCTGGTCATCCTCCAAAAGGTGCATTTGAGAGTTGTCTTCCACATGCCATGGTGAAAACGTAGTTTTTCCTTTCTGCTGCGTAGGTGCCCAGAACAGAGTGTTGTGAGCTTGGGAAACAGATGTGGTTTGATGGCCAAGGGTGGTAACCAGCTTTGTGAGTCTATTGGTTGGGAAGGAGAGCTCCAAGGGAAGACCTCTGCTCTGATGTTTGTCTAGAACAGGTACAGGTGAAACATTCCGAGGAATTCACAGGTACGCCTGTAAGTGAGAAACTATTTTTTTCCTATGCGGTGCTGAGGGCAGAAATGGCACATCTGTCCCATCTGTCACCATTCAGCAAATCCGCCACATCAGATCCTTCTGTTGGCTCCCCACCAGCCTGACTCACAGGCCTGGGCAGTGGGACGCACTCAGGTCCTTGCTACTCTTGGAAGATGTTTCATCAGTGTGATTTTCCAACCCTGACCCAGGGTCCCTTGAGGTTGTCTCACCAGCCTCTCACCAGCCTCTCCCCTGCAGATACCACAGCAGGAGCAGCTGCAAATTGGTCATCTTGAGGCACTAACTGGCCTTAATTAGCCTGACCAGCCTCACTTGGGGCCTCTACCCATCCCTCCTCTTTCCATGGCTCTGGGGCTCTATTTAGGGGAAGCCCTGAGCCTTTTCTCCCTCCCTGGGCTATGTTGTAGGTGTGCCTGGTATGTCCCTGGCCTCCTGGATGGACTGTGGACATATACTGTAGGTAGTGTGTCTCCTGCCCTGCTTCTGGGGTGCATCTAAGCCCTCTACTGTAGGTATTTTGTCTCTAACCCCATCTCCTGCATGAACTTCAGACTCCTAAGTAACTTGTCTCTTGTCCTGGCTGGACCTAGGACCTCTACTGTAGGCAGTCTGTCTACCTTCCTGTCTTCTGGATAGACCCCTTGCCTCCAGTCCTGTCTCTGGCTTTGTCTTCTGCTCTGAGTGGAATCTGAACCTGATTCATCACTCGCTTTGTCTGAGACTGTCAATGACCCCCGCTGTGTTCAGACCCTGCAGAACAGCATCCCACTGGTGAGGGCATTGCCTGTCCTGAGGTCACCCTCAGCTCCCAGCTTGTCCCTCCTCATGGGGCAGCCCTGCTCCTGCTGCTCCCCAGCAGGTTCACCTCCTGGAGCTGAGGTCACCTAGAGCAGCATGTCACCTCTGCTGGGCTTTCAGGTGCCCACTATAGTCACTGGGGAAGGATGGGCAGCTCCAGAGGGCTGGTCAACCCAACCAAAGAAAGGTGGGCAAGAAATATAGGAGCTCTCTTTCCATTGGCGGTAAATGGAAGTTAACTTCATGTTAGACTGAGCTCCTGTGCCTTGCACCAGGCTAATGAGTAAAAATAGTTTCACGCCAAATGCCAGAGGTAGCGACCCTGGGCTGCTGTCCCTGCTGTCCTCTCCTTCATGGTGCCTCTGCTTCCATAGCTGCATGTCTAGCTCTGGCTGATGTCAGTGTCCTCACTGCAGAAGAGTCTGGGTCCTGAGCCGTGAAGGACCTGGGCTTCTGCTAACGAGGCTGGAAAAATGGCACAACACCGTGTCTGCCTGCGCTGCCATCCACAGCAGCGCTGCAGGAGGTGGGTGCCTGTGCAACGCTGGTAGCTGCGGGCTGGGCAGAGGGACGGAGAAGCTTTTCGGTCTAGACGGTATTTAAGAGTACATAGTTCTGAAATGCCTTCACCCAAGGGGTAATGTCTCAGTAGTGCACGAATAGAGCCTTTGCACAAGAGGGCAAAACCAAAACAAGACTGTGTGATACTGTCTGTCTGGAGGAAGCTGGGATTTGGGCTTGTTGGATTGTTCAGGTCGAGCATGCAAAAATGATCCAGAAAGAGTTGAAATGTTTTCACAATGAATTTTGTATTTGAGATGCTGAGACCTTGCAGAACAAAATATTGGGAAACAGATATTCCCACTCAAGAGTTTCGTTGTATCTAAGAAAAAACAGGTTATTAATCCTTTCATTTGTTTCATTGTTTTACTTTTCAGCTGGCCAAAATAAATGCTGCCATTTTCCAGGACTGCTAGCGTGAAGGCCAGTTGGTCACACTGCTCTTAAGGCAAAGCAAACACAAAATGTGGCTGGGCTTGCTCCTTTCTGTGCCCTCGCAATGTCACCAAACTTGTGCAGAGGGTTTCCTCCAAGTTTGTGCTTGGACACCACCACCAACTGCCTTTCATTGGAGGCAGCCACGATGGACAACACAGCTCCTTGACATCAGCTCTCCCTTCACAGGGGCTGGGATGAGGCAATTTTAACATTACAACAGTGATGCTTTTTGGGGAAAAAAGATACAGTTAAATATTTTGACGAGTGTTTAGGGCTAGATTCTCTAGGGTAGCATCCAGCATTGCTCTGCTGATCTGCAGTCTAGGCTGATTTATAGCAACGATTTGATCTACTGAGTAAGCGTGTGTTTGTTTAAGTACCTATTCAGCTCCATTCCCCCTCTTTCTTCCTTTCCAGCAAGAGACAAGCCAAGAAGGTCAATGCTGAAAGGCTACTTTGTACAGGAAGCCTGGGGTTTCTCCCCCTTACTGCCTTGTCAGCACAGCACCTGCTCCTGCACCCGAGCAAAGCCCTGAAGTTGCCTTGTTCGTCAGCAAGGGGAGGGAGGGCTGGGACGCATCGATCGTCCTCGATGAAGGAACCTGGAAGTGGCAGGAAGGAAAGCGTGAGGCCAGGTGGGACTTCAGAAAACATCCCTTGCTCCCACCACCTGTGTCCTTCTGAGCAGGGAGTGCTCAGGTCCACCGAGAAGCCCAAGTGTTGCTTGATGTTATCAATAAAATGTCAGCCTGAATTTCTCTGCATTGCCAAGGGTCACCGGCTGCAGTGTTGGAGGCATCTTCCCCAGGGAGGGTGTGGAGCAGCCAGTGAGGAGGGTCCTGCACGGTCCAAGAGCATCAGCTGTCCTGCCCGGAGGGACAGAGGTGTGGATGTTTGTGGCTCTCTGAACTCCAGCCTCTTCCACAGGGACCTCGTGAGATTTGTGATTGACAGCATCAAATATCCAGCATGCTTGCTCCTTTTTTTTCCCTCTGCTGGCCTCTTATCTAAAGTGCTTTCTCCTGCCTCCAGCAGCTGAGTTTCATCACACCGGGGAGGTCTGGCACCCTGTAACCCCTTGGAAAAATCCACTGCTCCCAGAGCACGTAGAGTTGGCCACAAAATGCTGCAGTCACCTTTTGGCTGTAAGTGCAGAGTCCCCTTCCCCAGCCCCTGGGGGAGCAGCCAGGGTGGCTGAATTGTCTCGAGATGCTATTTCACGGTGCAACTTCCCCAGGGCTACCAGGATGGGAGGGAATGATCCTTTCCGAGGGGCTTGGTCTTGCCTGTGGTGAAATACAGTTGGAGTTTGGCCTTAACTCTGAATCAGCTGCAAACCTAAGGGAAATCCTTGGCACCGGCTTCAAAAACTCCTGTGCTTCTGGGCAAGGCAGGACCTGAGCATGGCTTGGCTTTGCAGGCTTGCTTGTTTGCTGGAGAGCAGACCTGCACTGGAAAGTCCCTGTGGGAACTTTTAGATAGTTTCGAGCAAGGTAAATCTACTGCATGTAGGAGAGATGTGGGGATGAGGAGGTAGACATTTCATCAGCTTTGGCTGAGTAAAAAAAATAGGGGTTTAGTCTAGCTGTTTTCAATCTTTTTCTGAGTTGCAGATTCCCCCCCCAGAATTCCCCATGAGCCCTGCACAGGCATTTTAAGCTCCTGATTATGGACTTGCTTTCCTAGGTATCTCTCGTGGTTCCCTTCGTAGCAGTCTGTGGCTCTGTGAGGGTCTGATAATCGACCGAAGTCTTTGTTGTGCAGGACGGCACAGTAAAGACCGTGCCTCTGCTCTCCCTGAGCCGTGTTGCTCTGTGGTTGCTGATATGCGCTTGCGACCTTCAATGCTAGCAGAGTGTCTATCCAAAAAAGCTGAAGTCGAGGACATTGTGTTGAGGACTGCTCGTTTTCCAGGTTCATTACAGAATCTGTTTGCAACGTCCATACTCAGTAACTGGCAGTTGTATTTGCTGAGGTCAGACAAGAGTGTATTTGAGACCTTTTCATTCTTCTTTTATAGCAAAGAGGCTGGGAAATACTGTGGTGATGGACCAGAGTCCCAGTTCCCCGTCTGCCAAGGCTGGTACGAGTCCAGAACTGCACTCCAAGGTAAGAAATGATGTGCCATGTGTCTTAGCAGACTGTAGCTCTCTGTAAGATAGATATCTGACTGCCCTTTATAGCCAATGGAGCGGTGCGGTGGGGATCTCTCTCCCTGTAGATCTACCGTCTGTTGACGGCAGAAGACGGCCACACAGTCAGCACAGATGAGACACTTCACTGCAGATGGTTAAGCTTAAGCAAAATGCGTCTATATTACACTCTCTTGAATTAAATTCCCAATTGTTTTGGGAACCTATTACATAGAGGAAAAAGTAGATCACATTTCACCAGACAATGCCTGAGCTGAAAAACTGGAGCTGCTTTTATAGAAGACATGGTTGATTTTTCTCCCAACATTTGTTCTTTTTTTTTTGCAGGAGGGGGAGAGAGAAATCCTTGCAGACTGCAGTCCTCGATGGAGAAAGGGAGCGCGGGTGAAGGCAGAATGAGAGAAGATGGTCACTCCTATGGCCGACAGTAGCAGGAGAGGGCACCGAGAGCCGCTGCTGCTCCTCCCAGGCTAAGAGCCACAGCTGAACCCTGGGAGAAAGGTTGGGAGTACGGAGGTAACTAGCGATCTCCAGGGTAAACGCTTTACATCTAGTGGATTCCAGCTGAACACATGGTACCCAAGTTGCTTTGGGCTTTGGGTTTTTCTGAGGGGTCTGATGTCAACTCAGGACTGGGAGAAGAGAAGCAGGAAAAAAGGTAGTGCTAGAGCTGAAAATTCAGGGAACAGTTAAGTTGAAGATAAGTGTCACTCCAGGATGAGCAAGAAAAGAAAGAGAAATTCAGGTGAGAGGATGGCAGGGGCCTGGCTGGTATGAAGAATGAGTCTTTAACTCACCAGAAAAAAAAATGGAAGGTTGTTTTTTCCTCCGATCCCATCCTGAATTGGGAAAAAGCCAGTATCCTAGAATTTCTGCATATTCGATTCCAAAAGGAAAAAACCTCTTGGAGTAGTCAACAAATTCCATTTTGGTAGAAAAGTTGATTTGTTTTGAGTTGAATGTAGAAAATGAATGTCAAGGAAAAGTCATTTCGAAGCAAGAAAGTCCATCCTTTTCGTTGGGGAAAATGTCAAAAGGGCACGCTGACATTTACATTTTTTTTTCTCTCCACTTTGTTCCTGAACAAAAATTTGCCAAAGCCAACAGGGTGTCGTTTTCTGATGGAAATCTGTTTTGACAAAAATTTTCCAACCAGCTTCACTAGCTATGCACAAACATTTCCGCTCTCGATTCCAATCTGGATTTGGCAGGGAGTGGGGGTAAGGATGAAGAGGGGCTATTCTTTTCAGTACCTGTCAGTGATGTATTGCCCTGTCAAAGGACCCAATACTGCTAAAAGCATCCTGCTTCCAGGGAGATCTCAGACCCAGGTTCACGCTGGCTGGCTGACCTGGGCAGGAATTAAAGCACTCCCGTAATGTGAAATGCTCACATGTGAGTTGAATTAGGGCTAGATAGCTGTTGATCCAAAGTTAGGTGCCAGTTAGACTTCAAACGGGATGGGGTCCCAGTATTTTGTCTGCATCTATTTACTACTGTCCCTAGCAATAGAGGATCTCTTTGTGCATATCATGCTTGGGACCGGTTTGGAAGTTCACCTAGTCTTCATTCAAGCTGTAGCCCATACACATCTTCCATCTGGCAACATGGACTGAGATACACTAGGAGGAAAGTCCTCAGAGCTTTTCGTTCGGCTGGGCTGAAGTGCAGTCGTAGCTAACCTGAAAGGGCCAACATAGGTAATGCATGCCACTTCGGCTTTTCAAGGGGTTGTTCTGCCAAGTTATAGTCGGTCTTGCAGTTTTTGTGGTTTTTTTCTTTATGATGCAGTCCCTGGATCACTGTAGTGATACCAAATGAAAACAGGAATCTTTCTGGCTCTAGCCGAAGGCAAAGTAAGTGTCTGCTTCAGCTGTTTGTGCTTTTTCTACCATCCTGGGCAAAAGGCTGGCACCTCTAGAGATGGCTAAGGAGGTGGAAAGACTCTTCTTGAGGAGCTGATCCATCTTCTCATTATGGTTAGACTAAACATTAGCTTGGACTAGACATCACTTTTAGATTGCCAATGTTAAGTGGGATTAATTCCACTCCAAACATCTTGCACAAATGTGTTACAGTGAATACAGGAGGGTGAGCATGTGTAGTTCACTCTTTTCTGGTGCAGAAGACCAAGGCATGGGCTGACAAAAGGTTTTTGGGAAGGAGGGAACAGATGCACACTACTCTGCACTTCTGGGTGACATCATCAGCTTGTCTTTAAGGAGGGAACGTCCTTGATGACCACAGGCTACAGATCACAGCCAGCTCCTACCTGCTGACAAGGTGCTGCTGAGATGTGTGACAACTGCAGATGGCTATCAGCTCCTGGAGATTGCTTGTCCATGCTCTCCTGTCCCTTCACTTCACTGAGTGGCACCAAGGGAAAGTGATGGCTGGAACACCACCTGACCAGACAGCAAAAATACGGGCAGAAATGCAAAGGGAGATTTTCAGAATTCTTTTTTCTTTGTTTCTTTTATGACCAGCTCAGATGTGCAGTAGTTTTGATACTACACCACTTCCCCACTGGCTGAGCTGTTCCTTGGAGTTATTAATTTGGCCTAAAGCTCCAATGACCAAGTTTAGCTCTTCCTGCAGAACATGGCTGCTCCCCCCCATCTAGTCACCCTGCTTTAAATATGTATCTGAGCTCCCACGGCTCACCAGCTGAGCTTGTGGCCATGGTGTAACCCTGTTCACTGATGGCTGTCTTAGCCTGGACCACGTCCTTCTGTGCCAAACACGTTGCCGGCTGCTCCCCTGTGTGCACGGGACCTGAGACACAGAGTAGGGAGCTTGACTAGTGGCCAGGTGTGAGAAAACGTCTATTCACCCCAAAATCTACAGTGCCAGTCAGTTCTGCTTCTCCTTCCTAGCGTACCAGCTGGGTTGGAGGCAAAAGCTGATTTTCTCTGTGTCATGGCTACAGAAACATTTGATATATTTAGCCTGTTCTCATGTAGCTCTTCTCAAACCATCGGCCTGGGAACTGGGCATCCCAAATAATACTTCGTAGGTATCCGTGAGGTCCATTACCTGCTTATCTTTGGATATTTACAGACCAAAAAAAGTATATTCTTGCTGTAGTTCATCTGTACAACATTTAAATCCAGTGCATGTGAAGGAAGAGGTTTGCAAGTCTCTCTCATTACCTTGTGGGATGGTGTTGGAGGGAAGCATTCTCCTGGGGACTGAGGTGAGGGCCCAAGCCATGCTGGCAGCCTCTTTCCAGTGCCTCCCCCTGGGAGGAGGACAGCCCAACTTGTACCTCAGCTCCGAACACAGGGCACTTGCGCAAAAAAAAAAAAATCTAAGCACAAGTGCTTGGATGTTACTGGCAGAAAAAAAGCCACAGCGGCAATAAAATTAATTTCCTTCCCTAATATATACAAGACTTTCTCCAAGAGAATTATGACCCAAGCTGATCAAAGTCTGTAAGTGGTACTTATGCTATCAGTTTCACCCCCTTAATGCCCTCCTGTCAAAACAAAATCCCTTCGAAAGGCTTTGAGGAAAATCACATGAGCATAATGGCTTTCAAAAAAATGGCCCTAAGTACTCAGTAACATATACAGAGAAGACTATTAGATCGGCTGGTGTAATTGTACTTATATTCAAATGTAAACATTCTTATATGAGCAAGTTACTGCTTACCCACAGAGCAGAGCAGAGGCGAATCAGGCTGAAAAGGCTTGGGTTATCAAGGGAAAGGAGGGGAGGGGTTGGCAGTGGTGGGAACTTTGCCCTAAGACAGGATGGTGACTTTAGGCAGAATTAGATAAAAGGAGCAGGGAAGGGGTGGGGGAAGGATGGGGCTTATTAAAGAACCATTTTCAGATATACAGAGAGAGGATGAAATTCAGGCAGGGTACAACCGTACTGCTGTGTTGCTCTCAGGTAGGAGTCAGAGACATCAAACTATCTGATCCTTTATCTGCTGCAATGTGTTTGTTTGAACATGTTCTTGGTGGATTTAGTGCTGCTCTGACAGCTCTGGGAACCGGAGTCCTCGCTGTATTCCCAGAATAGATGCACCAGGCAGTGCTGCGTCCAGAGCGAGGGGTGATGGGGAGGCTCCAGCTGCTCAGACCATGACCATTCCAGGCTGGTGGGTACAATAAAGATGGTATCTCAAATGCCCAGTTTTCAGTACCATTAGCACTGGGAGGCTGTGCAGACACAGCTCCGGTTAAGAGCCGCTTTCTGGCTTTTGAGGATTTGTTGATACCCCTGTAGGGAAGCACATATTTTGGTCCTCAGCAGCTTCACAGGGGTACCCCATCACTCTCTGGAGCGATGACAGTCACAGTGCTCCTTCCGTGTGTAGCTCTCTTTGCTGCAGCCTTTTGCAGGCACCTCCTGATTCGGTGCTGAGCACTCCTGATATGAGCGCTGCCCTTTTCCCACCGCTGTTTGGGAATGTAGCCGTTCTTCAGGTCTCCTTTGCTATGAGCAGCAATGCCCCAGGTGTGTTCAACAGCTGGGAAAGGATGAACAGCATCAGTGGGTTCAGAGCCTGGATGGTCATGGTGGGTGGGTTCAGATACTGATGTTACGGCAGCAAAGCTGAGCATCGTTGGTGGTTTGGATGCTTCTGAGTGGAAAAGCTGCTTCTGAGGGTCAACGCCATTTCTGTTTCATCCTGTGCAAACCAAAAGCAGACACAGTGTCCAGCGCAGAGTCCAGCACTCATTTCTTCAGTCCTTGCTTTCCCCTCTTCCCCTTTTGCATTGCTCCCCTCTTTCAGGCTGAGACCAAAATGTCCTTCCTTGGAGTCTCCTTTCTCTTCCCCATGGGTTTCCACCCTTTCTTCATGCCCTACAGACCATACAACCTCTTTGCCACATGACTTGTCTCCCTGGGGATGCCAGCTCAGTCTACCAAAAAGCGGGATCAGGCTAGCTGAGCCAAGGGCTCTTTTTGACAAAAGCCTGAAATATTTCAAAACCTTTCTAAAAAAAAAATCCAAACCAACCCAACAAAATAATACCAATAAACCCATACGGTTTCCATTACTTTTTTTTTTTTTTCTGGTGAGTTGGAAACAAATCTTCCCTGACCATCCTTCTCTTGTGCCGGGGCAGAGACAAAGTCTGCTGGAGTCAATGAAAAGATATTCATAGATCAGGCTCGTCCAGATTCCTAACATCTCATAGAGGTATTTCCCTATCTGTCCCTCTTTCCTGGACTTACTGTCTTGCTCTCCCTTTGGAGGAAATTCCTTTCCTGGTGATAACCATGTCTCTAACTCATATTTCCTCTTTCTTGTTGACAGTTTTAAACCAATAGATTTATGAACTTTGAAGTAATAGAAATATTTAAGACATACCTACTCTTTCCCTTATCTAGAACAGGCTAGGATTATTCTTTTTCTAGACACTGCACTTGTAAAGGGAGACATTTGCCTTTCAACCCATCTTCTGGAAAGCCAACCCTAGTTCGCTTAATGAGGACTTTGGTAACCTCCGATTATTCATGTATAGCACCAACTGTCATTACCAGTTTCATCCCAGTGGGTCCCACAGCTGTTTTGCCAGCTTTTACCCCAGCTGGGACCAAAAAGGTGAGCCTACAGTTGGGGTGGGCACAGCAAACTGCTAATGTCCAGCATCTCTGATGGCATCTCTAGACTGGGGCGGGGGGACGGTCAACGGAGCAGTTTGCAATTATTTTCCATCAAGGCTGGCTAGGACACCAGATTGAGTTAGCAGGTCCGTACCCTGCTCCCCTCTTGCAATCCCTGGCCCAAATGCCCTGGTCTCATCTGAGAATGCCGCACTACTTCCCAAACGTCAGCTCCTTTTCTGAGTTTCATCCTTCAGAGGACGAATAACCTCACTCACAAAGTGACGTAGGCTGGATGGCAGGGTCAGAAGCAGCCACAGCAGTGACAGGGGACATGGAGCTGCTCTCATGTCTTAGTTACATTAGGCAAGGAGGGGCGTTGCAGCCTATAGCCCATTCCCGGAGTGTCTGTCCTGGGGGGGACAGCTCTTACCCCACCAGTTCTCAAGGGGCTGGGCTGAGCATGCTGGAGCATTGCTCTCCTTTTCAGACCAAGAGCCTGCTGAGTGCAAATTCCTCCTTCAAGGGCTTCACAGATAGGGACAGACTTTCTTCACCTTTTTGCTTGCTCTCTCTGCTGGATCCCTCATTAATGAAAAAGGGTGGAGGGAGGAGACCCTTCCTATAGAAAGTGGTTCTCTCTGTCATCTAGGACATGGCTGGACAGGACAGGGCTACATCCAAGGCATGTTAACCCACGTGCTGATTTAATGCAGCAAATCCCACAAGAGACTGTCTTTAGAGGTAATTACAGCGGTAGCAGCAGCTTCTCACATTAAAATGAGTGCTGCGGTCTGGGGTGTGTGAAATTCCTTGGCACTAATGACTGCCACCTCCCAGTACTGCCAAGGGGCAGAGGAGGAATACTGCAGGGACGATAACTTTGGTGTTAATTCAGATTTTGCGTAGCTGTAACCTCCAATGAGCATAACGTGGCAAACTCCTGTGGCAAAAGTATCCCTAGGTACGGCTGGACTTAGGGGAGGTTGTACCTTAGCTCCAACAGTTCAAGACCCCAAAAATGACGCTGCAAAATGATGGCTGTGGAGAAAGCAAGAACATCCCTGCGGTGTGCTGGTGTCAGGTGTGAGGTTTTTCTTTTCATGCTGCACACCAAGCAGACACTGGGCAGCTTCTCCAGCAGGGTCCTGAGACCATATACCCTGCTCCTCGCCAGCAGTACTGAAGGCAGTATTTTCTGGTGGGATGGGGGACTGTGTGAAGGCATTGGAGGACGCTTGGGTTCTGCTGGTGGGTGCTGCCTGGTCTGCATCGCTTGTGGGAGGGGAGAGCCAGACTAACCCCAAACCAGCACTTTTCCCAGGTGAAGGAGGATTGAAAGAGTTATCCTGAAGCATCTGGGACAGCTTTGAGTGCCAGAAGGTGCTGGTTGTCTGCTGAGGATCCCCTCTTTAATCCACCCCATCCCCAGCCTGTTTGTGTTCCTATCTGAAGATGGCTTGGTACTGGAAACAGGGCAGATTGGCTGGGTCCGTGCCCAAATGGACACAGATCTGCATAAACAGTATTTACCACCATGGTGAGCAGCGGATTTTGTGGCTTTTTTTTGTTCGAGCGTTTCTCCCCCTTCTGTATGGCTGGCGTCTCTGAGATGCAGCGCTTGAGCAAGAGGCGGTACAGGGAAATCGCACACTGGCATTTCCCCAGCTTTATCGCATGTGGGCTTAAGAAAATAAATCATTTTCCAAGGCTATAAATCCAGAGCCTTTCAGCAACTCTTACAGTAACTCACATGTGCAGAACAACAGCAGGCTGTTTATCCAAACTAGCGAAAGCATCTGTAGCGGAGTTAATGGTTTTGCAGCCACGCCGGTCACCCACTGGCTGTGGGGCTGGGAGCTGTGCTGCTGCCCCAGAGCGTGGCAGAGGAAAGCAGAGGCTTCAGGGTAAGACAAACGGCATTCCCTCTTCCAAGAACCAATCTGGGATGTTTTGGAAGGGTATTTTTTTTCTTAAGACCCCAACTTTTTTATTCCCGCTTTACTTCCATGCTGCTGCTTAGCTGTGATTTATCCAGATCAGCTTTCAGAGCCGTAGAAATTGGTACTGCAAGGGTTAACCTGATGTGCTGGGATGTTCCTCTCTCCTGTTGATCCCCAGGTCTTGGCTCTGTTAAACATCTCCCCCTCTCTTTTACATTCAGATCCTCTTTTACAAGGCTGGGCTCCGGAATCTCAGCCCAGCCAAGAGCCATCTTCCCATCCATTAAGGCTTCATGACAGCAGGTAACAATATCACTTCAAAAGGACAACGTTGCACCATTTCCCCCCTCCCCAAATTAAATTCTCTGACAACAGCATCTGAGCACAACATAGGAAGAAGCAGCTGCCCTGTTTCTTTGCAAGCCTTATCTGCGTCCGCACCCTAACGGGCCCGTTTTGGGGGCGAAGGCAGAGCTGCGCCCAGTGGCCACTGATGCCTTGTGGGAACCGCAAGGCTGTCTGCTCAGAGACCTTTGCCGTCGAGTTTTAGCCATCTGACCCCCCAAGAGGAGCTGAAGATGCTACGTTTTATCAGCCTGCTGCTGACCTCTTACCCTGCATCAGGCCAGCGAAGGCTGGATCATGTCTTGGCTAATCACTGCGGCTGCAGAGCCCTAAAGGTCTGCATCTACTGTGGGATGCGCTGAGCTCACTTTCTCAGCCTCTCTTGCTTCCCCCCCCCGCTTTTTTTTTTCCCCTCTCTGCTGACTCAGTCTCACTTTTCTCACATCTTTATTTCCACACCTTGCCGCGCTGGCTGCCATCTCTCACACATCTCGTGCATCTTTGCTATCTCCCCATCTCGCAGGTCGCAGGTTGCTCTCGCACTGCCGGCCGTGCTCGTGTGTGGTCCTCCACCTGGGAGGAAAAGGGCCGAGTGGTGTAATTTTGTCTCTCCTGCCTGGGCACTATTTAGCGATAACAATAACAGTCGGAGGAAGGTCTCTTGCGAGGGGAGATCAAACGGGAGGTGGAATGTCCGGTTGGATGATGCTGGGAGGGCAGCCCAGGAGGTGCCAGCACGCTGCACGGGCAGGGGAGGACGCATTTTCTTCCTTTCTTTCCAAACATCTATTCTTTCTGCAAGAAATACGCAGAGAAATAAATAACCCTGGTACCTTTTTAGTTTTCAAAAAGCAGTTTAAAAAAAAAAAAAAAGTCTGAAAACCTGAAGGCATGCACACACAGAAGCTCCTAGACTCTACCTACAATTTCTTTTTAATATTTATTTCTCCCAGCAATATTTATGTAAAACACAGCTTCCTAAGAGTCCTTCCCCCAAACCCAGTTAACTACAGAGCTAGCTTCAGCTGCTGCAGCACCCTCACGCACACCTCTCACCGGAGTTAGGAGCTGCTTGTAGCTCACCCTGCTTTTGCTCTAGCTTTCGAATTGCTAAGCCTCCCAATTTCCAGTGAAATCTTCTCTCAGGTGATTATTGGAGGAGCTGCAGCCCTCCTGTGCCTCCCCAGAAATCTTCAGCAAGCCTGGATGGGATGAGAATATCTCCTCTAATTTGCTAGTAACGAGTTACAGTGTGATTGAGCTTGCAGAGTACCAGGTGGCTGCGTGGCGAATTAATGCACAGGGCCGTGCAAGTATTGCAGCTCGGACCTGGGCTATGCCAGCGCTCTTACTGCAATTAAGGGGCTGAGGTTTATGGCTTGTAAATCAGCAGAAAACCAGTCCCGAATGTCCAGAGCCCTTCCCAAACCTTGCTCTGAAGGGCGGGAAAGTCTGATGCTAAGGGATGGAGAGGCACCTGCGGTCGTGTTACCGTCCCATCTCCCTGCTGTGTCCCAGCCAGCCACGGCGGATACCTCGGGCTGCGCCTGTTGGAGGGCTGTTGGCTCCGGGGGAGACCTCGTGGCTTCTGGCCTGTGGTCCTTGGCCCTGCTGAAGTCCCCGCATCCTAAAGGACACCCGCTGCCGGGCACTGCTGCTGCAGAAATAGCTCCTGTGCCTTCAAAGGCAGAGAGCTCCTCCGGTAGCATGGCTCTTAATACATAAATACTTAGCGTTTTTAAAAGAATGAGGTAGATTTGGACCCATGTAAGCCCTTGGAGAGCTCTTCAGTCTCTCCCCAGGCTTTCTGATATCTTTTTTCTGTGCTTTTAAAGGAGATTATCTAAAGGAGACCACTCTCATTCCGATTGATGGGATCAGTGTTTAAAATACAACTTGACTGATAATTTGATCAATTGATTCAGTTTATGGCTGGTTTGAAAATGGCTCTTTCAGGACTCTCCCCAAACCTGTGATTTCCAGAAGCACAGTCCCCTCTGCCCCTGCACTGCTCCATGGCTGATGGCTCTGCACTAAACACCCCAAAACACAGGACCCCCCTCAAACCCTGGGGCCAGGCAGGGCAGGGCTGGCACGGCCGGGGGCTCACCCGGGCTCCCATCAGTGCCCAGACAAGCATGGGGTGCTGGCATCTTTTGGCAGGAGGAAAGGTGAGGTGCTTTCCCCACGCCAAATCCCTCCCCCAGCACCTCTCGGGTCTTTTTCAGCCCACTGATCTCCAAACACGTCGCATGAAAAGTCAGTGTTAGCATCCTTCCCCTGCCCCAGATTTTCAGGTGGGGAAACTGAGGCACTTGCAAATTAAATGAGCCTCCTTAACTGCACCCAGGGTGGCTGACCTCAGTGGGCAATGCAGCAATGCAGTCAGAGGCAGAATTTAGCCGTTGAAATAACTTAAAGGCTGTAGGACACTTCTACAACCTCTGATTTTTTTCCTATCATCCAGCTTTTAGGATGCTGGAGAAGACACAGGTCCCCCCACAAACACCGAAGTGCATGGAATGACTTCTTTCCAGCGAGCTCCTTGCGGTGTCAGCCTCCCCTCCACCTACTGACCACAACAAATCCAACTTTTTGCAAACAACCCCTCCAAAACTTGAATGCCAAGTTAAAACAAAGGTGAAATCAGGGCTTGGATCCTAGCGCTGACCCTACTTTTGCACGTCTTGCTGGCTGTGGGGCTGCTGCCATCCTTCTCCGGGCTGCCTGCACCGCAGCCAGGAGGGAGCATCACTGTCCGCCTGTCCGTCTGCCCCCGTCTGTCTGCGGGCTGACAGAGACGGATGGCGGCGCTGCCGGGAACGTGCTGTCAGGCTCAGGCTCTCCTCCCAGGAGAAAGCTGCAGGCCTTGAGGGAGCCCCGTGATGAAGATGTAAGAGCAGTGTTTGACACATCAGCTCCTTTGTTGGGGCAATTGTGGCTCGCGTCGGCCGCCTGCCATCCAGGAGCGCGCTGGTCCCCCACCCTAAAGGGCCGCCGTGCTTCATGGCCCCTTTTCTGGCTGCAGGAAACGGCTGGGGCATCACGGAGGACGTTGCAATAGGAAATCTGCTCAAGGAAAAGCTGCAAGAACCATTTTTTTTGGGGGGACACGGGGTAAAAAAGTCATGAAAACAGCCATGAAGCATTGCAGGGCAGGCAAATGCTTGCTCCTTCTGCAAAAGGGGAGAAGGATGAGCAATGTGCAGACAAACCCTTCCTGGGCAGAGCCCCGTGAGCCCGTGCCCGGCACCGCACCCGAAGGAGTTAATTCCCCCGCCAGTGCACTAAGTGGTCAGCAGCCCAATAAATTATGCCCTCGAAAGACAAACCACAATCATCATTAGTCACGGCTCATTGGCCTGTTAAGGCTCCTCAGTGAAGTTTATCTCTTCCCTCCTGTCCACCGGCAGCCATATTTCATGCTCCGAAAACAGATGACCCCCGGGGTCAGTGAAATGAAAGCCCCATTCAACAGGTCTGCGAAGGACTCGCCACGGAAAAAAACGGCCGAGGTCAAAATAACATTGAGATACGGGCAGACCTTCAGCCGCTGCCCTCCCGGAGCAGACACACACCACACGCTCAAGTGACCAAGACATGTTAATCCGTTTCAGGATCAGGCAGGGTCAGGCTGGGGCTGGGAGGAACAGTGGCATAATTAGGTGAGGGTGACCTCCATAAAACAGTAATGGGCTTCCAGAGGCACGCCAGCGCAGCCCGTCGTGCTTTGCACCCACTTCCCCACTCTTTGCAAGTTGGAAATGGCCAAGTGGGATGGAGGGAGTCCCAAATATTGTCCTCGTCCCTGCTGGCAGCTGGCCTCGTGGGCAGGGAGGGAGGCAAGCACATGGGGACCGTGCACCCAGCACGGTGAGCATCACAGCCCAGTGTTTCACCGCTCAGTGTGATTTTAGTGTGAGGCATTTTAAAAGAAAGGAGGGGTTTTGTCTTCGTTTCTATTAGAAAAAAAGGAAAATATTTAGAGCACATGCAGTTTTAAGCTGAAACAGGTGGTCTTGAAAGCCCCTGCCTGCGCATAGCACTGCTAGGCACCAGGAAAAGAGAGGAAAGAGGGTGTGCTGAGAAATAAGGGGGTTTTGATGAACATTTTCATAGGATGTTATTTTCCCAATACCCTGTACGAGCCTGTGTATGGGTATGGGAATCTACCTGGGAAGAGGTGGACAACTTGGGGTGAGATGAAGCGCTCCATCCTAGAGGGGTGAAGGGAGAGGAGCTCCAGGCCAGCCACAGCTTCAGCTTCCTACACGGGGTGATCACAAAAGTCTATACTGGAGGGCACACGGTAGCAAGGCTCAGTGTAAGTTCATGTTTTTCAAACAATATGAAATCATATGGCCAATTGAAGACTCCAAATAAAATTTAATGCCTTGAAATTAAAATCCCAAAGACCAATGTCCTGTGAGAATACGCACTCTTCACCAGCACGGCAGGGCAACATTTTTATTCTAGCGAAGTGTTTCTATGATGTGGTGGAAAGACAGAATAAGAAGGATGGTGGGGAAAATACCTTGATTTTTTACATTTTGTATATACCTTATTTGAATGGCATTCAGTTCTTGGCTACAAAAGGGCTAGTCAACATTATGGCCGTTATTGAACGTGAAGTTGTAAACATTTCGAAATACTCCTCAGTTAAATTAATTAATTCAGACTTCAAGGGTTTGACTGAGAAACAACAAGTTTCAGAGCCCAAGTCAAACTCCTATTCCACGTTTTAGTGGGTAACGCAGCGTCACCTTTAGGGAGTCGGAGCTGTGCTAACGTCTCGGGGCCGGGGAGCCCTGTGGAAGGCAGCACAGGTATTTATCTACAGGAACTGAAGGTTTTCCTGTAGCGGCAGGAGATGCTGGTGCAGGAACGCGTTCCCCTCCCTGGTGCCTGCGGAGCTGGTTGCCTCTTTATCCCACTTCATGTACAGCCTGTGTTTCTCCAGGTGATAACAGATATTTAGACTCCGGAAGACACGTTGTGCCCAGTAATATCATTTTCCTGGCACTGGAGGTCAAATGTGGGGCTGAACCCACTTTGACATCCCTGTCTCTATAAAGGAAGAGTTTTAAAACCAGCTCCCCTAATGACTCTGATCTATGTCTTTGAGCACCATAAATCAGGAGGTGCTGGCTCAGGCCTTTTCCAGCAAGGGAGGCAGAAGAGGAGTGAGTAACAGGGGTAATTCTAGCTAACGCTCCGCTGAGATAATTTCTTTTCAAAACAGCTTGCGGGGATCACGTTTTAAAACGGCTATTTGTCTGCCTATTTATTGCAGCATGCATCATGGGATGTTTTAATACAAAGCAATAGAGATGACGTGATTTGGGACATTCAATCTCCCAGCTCCCTCCCTCCCTCCCTAATTACAGCTGTGCCTGGGCACAGGTAATGGCTGGAGCACGCTGCAGGCAGGTGCAGTGCATCGCAGCCCTGGATCTCCGCCACCACTGCTGGGGAGCTCAGCTGGGGTGAAGGGATCTTATAAAGGGAGGGGACGGTGAGCAGGGCTGTGTTTTCTCCCTTTCCTTGCTGCTGGTGCTCAGCTTGGGCTTACTGCCGGAGATGGGGCAGCCGCTGGCTCTGAGCACCGTTTGCGGCCGGTGATTTGCGAAGGAGACCTGCGGGATTTGGGTAACCCAGCGCAGGAGCCTGGGCTGCCCGCTTGCAGGGTCTGAGCTCTGCGGCCAGCCCTGGATGGCGGGGAAGGAGAGGCGTCCCCTTTCTCTGCAAGGCTGGTGTTGGGTCTGCCTCCCCCAGCTCCCAGGGATGCGGGATAGGGTCCCTGCCGCTGCCCAGGGAGGGGGTGTCTGGCTGGGATGCTCTGCTTGTGGGATTGCAGGCAGCACAAGGGTGTGAGAGAGGTATTAGGGAGCTGAGCGAGGAGTGCTGGCAGTGGAGCTGTGAAATGGAGCCTCTCTCTCCCCCCACTATCCATCCAGGCTCCCCCAGCCCTCAACTCTTCTGCTGTGTACCTAGATGGCTAAATTGAGTGGTGGCATCCCCCTTCCCTTGTGTTGATCTGCCAGGAAAACTTCAAACAAACAAAAAAATCTGTTCTAGATAAAAAGTGTGGGTTGTTTTTTTTTTTTTCCCCCTCCAGTCAGAGATGGGAGTCTTTGCTGCAGACACTTCTGGGAGAGTTTTCTGCAAAGCTTGCATCCCACCTGGAGCTGCCGCCTCTATTCCCATCTGCTGAGCCCACGTAGGACCCTTTTTCTCCTATCTCAGCTGGTGGGGTGGCACCGAGCCCCTAGCCAAGGAGCTGGGGTGTTGCACCACGAGTGCCGTTAGCAACACGGAGCTGCTGGAGCAGGTCTGGCCCTCCCGACCCGCAGAAGGTCACAGCGGTTGTTTGTGGCAGCCCAGGGAATTGAGCTGTGATATCCTGCACCCTAACTGAGCAGGCCAGCCAGCAGCCCGTGCTTCCTCCCTGCTGGCCACCAGCTATTTCTGATGGCACTGTACAGTCAGGACAAGGTGCGAACTGATGTGGTATTGATTTGTTTCTAGACAAGGGAGATGAAAACGGATAGCAAAGTAAGAGCATGAAAGACGTGGAGCTGGTGGCAGATAAGACTTTGTTATTCACATCCATTTATTTACAAGCTGGTCGAAAGCAGACGCAGAGGCGAGACTGAGAAGTCGGGACGGTATGTAATACATATGGCTTTTTATTCCCCAGTATATAATGAAACCATTAGTTAAGTTGAAATAATTAGCTTCTTATGGTGGTGTTTCCCGTGCTGCACGCAAGCCAGGGATGACCTGCCAGGCTCTTCCCTCCAGCTGTCCGCATGGAGCACAGCAGAGCCTGTTCTCCGTATCAGACATGCCTCCCTCCGTCCAGTCATCTGGCCTTTGGCAAAAGAGAAGTCTATCCTATTTTTTTCTGCCTTTCCCCTAAGTCATCTTGCCCTTGCCAGAGTATCTATTGAATTAAAGCCCATTGGATCAGCTTCTTTGAAATGCCTAAATCAGCAAGGCAAAGTGACAGGACACAAGTCCCAGCGGTGGGACCGGGCAGAGCGGGGAAGAGATGCAGGAGAAACGTCTGAGCAGGACGACAGGCACGGTGCTGGCGGAAAATTTACAGCCTCAGGCTTGGGCTCTGGGCCCCCTTCTTATTACATTTTACACCGAGCAAGCTAGATTGAGTTACCATTGTGTTTTCATCTGCTCTATCAGGGCTGCTTTCAGATCCAAAGACCGCAGGGTTAGAAAGAGGGAGCCACAGAGATGTCGGTTCTGGCCATCAGCAAATACATCAGATATATAAATAAAGAGCAGGCGATATTTCATAAGCTTAGAATGGGATTTAGCTGTCCAGCAGAGTCCGGAAGAAAAGGAGCACAGCTAGCAATTCCCCAGTCCCCAGGACTGTATAACTTAGATGAATCTCCCCTTTTCTGTTGTCCCTGAATAATAGAGGCATTTCTAAGCTGTGTTTGCTGGCTCCTCCATCATCCTGCCTTTACCAGTGCAGAACGGCTGCTGGCAAAGCTGGCAGCATGGAAGCAAGCCCGGCTGGTGAGATTTTAATAGCTCGTTTCCAGAATGACAGTCACGGCTCTGGAGTTTGGAAGGAGAACAAATCTGGGCTCAGGACTTCATGTGGTGCTGTGTGAATGGGTTCTTGCACAAATGAAGACGCAGAAGAAAGGGGACTACCCTAGAGCTACTTGCAGGTGGATATGCCTCGTCCCAAGGCACTCTGGCAGGATGAAACGGGACTTCAGTGGTTGTGTACCTATTTTTATGGCTTCTCAGCTTTGAAAAAGATTGAAGCTGATGAATGTCGGTAGGCATGGACCAGTCTCCGCTGCTTGGGTAAGTGTTGGGATGCATCCAAGAGGTATCAGGAGATACAGCCTCAGCCAGAAAATACTGTCCAAAGGAGTTTTTCTTAAAGAAAAATAGCACGTGGATGCCCGTTACACCTTGAGCCATGGTGGAAATTGGCCATGGGTTTTGGCCAGGCTCTGCCATAGATGCAGGAGGGGAGGGTGCAGATGTTTCTGGGGCACTTACTGCAGCCCTCTGCTGCAGTCCTGGTGATGTGGGCTGCTATCCAAGAAGCAGCAGAGCCAGTGTGCTCCTTGGATTATGGGCCATCTCTTTATTTTCTGGAGATGCTTTGTCACAGAAATTATCTCCTCAGCCCCTAACCTCCTTCAATAGTTGGGATTTTGGGCAGCAAAGGAATGAAACTGGGCATAAACCATTTTTTCTCTCGGGGGAATTCAGAGGTTCAGCTCCCGTCTGCCATCCCTCGGCATCAGAGCGAGTCCCAGGCTCAGTCCTGAGCCAGAGCAGCTCAGCTGCCAGTGAATCTGCTCCCCTTCATCAAGGGACTTCACCCCAAACAACAAAACGCTGTAAAATAGAGACAGATTGTTTCATATGGCCAAACCAAAAATGATTCTTGATTTTTTTTGTTTGTTTTTGTTTTACCAGTGTTTCAAACAGTCTAACTGCATGGGAAGAGACCCCAGCTTGTGCCAGAGGGTAGGAATCTTGCAGGCACTAGTTTTGCCCAAGTTTCTCACCACCCCACTTCCAGGCACGTGTCTCAGAGTACAGGTTTATGGTAGTCCTGGTCCACAGCTGGTCACTGTGCTGATGCTAACTGGTTTTTGTTCTTCTCAACACCAAGCTGGAGGGAAATGGTCAATGAGCTGGAGGACAAAGCTGCCATTTTTGAGGGGTCTCCACAGGCTGGAGGCATGGGCTCACAGGAACCTCATGAAGTTCAACAAAGGCAAACCCAAAGTCTTTCTTCTGGGAGGGACTTAGTCCTGTAACAGGACAGGCAGGGGCCAATTTTTCTAGGCAGCTTCGCAGAAAAGGGGATTCTGGTGGACAAAAAGCTGAAAAGGAGCTGGCAGTGAGTCCTTGCAGCAGAGATGAGCTGGGCTGTATGAGCAGGAGTGTAGCCAGCAGGTCGGGGACAGTGACCATTCCCCAAATAAAGGGGGCTGCATAGCCCCTATATAGTCCCTATGGGAGTATAGCATCCAGTCTGGGGCTCTCCAGGACAAGGAAAGCATTGTCATAGTGGAGTAAGTCCAGCAGGGGCCACCAAGATGGGGTGGGGGGAATCCAGTGCATGTGATGTACAGGACAGGCTGAGAACTGGGTTTCTTCAGCCTTGAGGAAAAGGTTAAGGGGAGATGTTATTGCTGTCTACAACTGTCTGATGGGAGGATATGGAAAAGATGGAGCCAAACTCTTCTCCAAGGTGCATGGCAATAGGACAAGAGGCAACAGACAGGCTGGAACATGGGAAACTAATGTTAGAGATTAGGAAAAAAGTTTTTCACCTTGCCCTGGTCAGAAGCTGGCAGGGCAAGCTGCCAGGCATTGGACTAGAGACCTCCAGAGGTCCCTTCTAACCTACATGCTTCTCTAGATCTCAGAATTAAATTGCCTGGTAGATCCAGTTGCCTGTGGTCACTCTTTTCCAGTGGAGCAAAGGCTGGGGTTATGATGTTTCCTTTTATTTGCTGGAATGATTTCACACATGGCACTTCACCCCTGCCCTCCCTCCTGCTCTGGCCCCAAGTTCTCTGCTCCTCTTCCGAGGCAAGGCTGCTGCAAGCTTTGTTGCTCCTTGGCTGCCTTCCCATCCCTTATCTTCTCTCCTGGAAAAGAGCTTCCTCTTGCATCTCTTCACTTCTCCGCTCCCCACACCTGCACTGCCCTTTACTCTCCCATTTCAGTTCCCCTTGTGGCCCTCTGTTCCCCTCCTGAGCGTGGGCCATGTGGGCATGTTCGTTAGACCCTTTAAAAGCAGGATGGCGTTTACTGTCTTCAGCTGGGCCTGTCTTGCCCTGATGTGCACAGGGTGGGAGATGTCCAGGGACCTGCCAAGCCCATCCCGGCAGCACGGACAGCGAAAGCTGCCTGGACCATCTCTTCCCAAACCTCCCGAAGGTGAGAGCTGCACAGCCCCATAGCGATGCCTGCTCTGTTCAACCATCCTCTCCGCTCGGCAGGTTCTCCTGGGGTCTTGCCTGGTCTGGCTGGTCTCTCTGCTGATTAGTGCATCCTCTGACCTAAATTTGGTTATATCGCCAGATGCCAATGTAGAAACCAAGCCATCGCCTCACCCATCTGCTCCCTCCCCAAGTCCTGTACGTAATCTCTGGCTTTCAGCTTTGAGTTGCAATATTTGCTTGGGCTGTAAGCCATCCACTCTGCCCTCACCAGTATATGGCACGTGGTGGTAGCAGCTGGTTTAGCAGAACTACTGGGGCCCTTTTCTGACCGTCACTACGCTTCTACAGACAGAACTGTTTGGCATCCTGTAATCGGTCGAGTTTAATATGGCTCCTCCACTTGCAATTTGTCATGGCCTTATCAGAACATCTGCATCCTGGCCTCTTATTAAGCCCTTAGAAAAATAGAAGTATCTAATGCCTGAATAGTTTTAAATTTGGAAGCAGAGTGGGAGTAGATGGAAGAAAATACATTCCCCTTCATGTAATCATCAGAGGAGGACAGTTCTGAACAATGACCAGATCGTCCTCACACTGACGATGACAGCAATTTCAGACTTATCGCACCCCAGCACTATATTAAGGCACTGAGATTACATTGTTATTCATTAGCACAACATCTGCTGAAAATCAGCATGGAGAAGGCTGGTGCAGGTGCTAAAAAGCTTTATGATGGGAGCAGAGAAAATACTCCCCCATAGGGAGAATAACGTCTTTGCCCTCCTGGGTGTTGCTCAATGCCGCTGCTCCCCAGGAGCCATCAACACGCCGATGCAGCCGCTTGCCTCGGGTCGGTGGGGACATCGGTCACTGAGATCAGCAGGTCCCAGGTCTGCCCAACCATCTGGTCTTGGGGGAGTCTCTTCCCTTTCTCTTGCCTATTCTGAGTGGTCTCTTGCTATTGTGGGCACAGCTCCTTGCATGACACGTTAAGTTTAATGCATGCCACTGCTGCGCTTGCCATGACATAGGACAAAGATCCCATTTCCTATATTTTGAAGTTCTAAAATGTTCCCAAGCTGGCCAGTCTCAACACATTCTTACCAAAATACTTTGATTCATAACAAACCCAGTCTGGTGTAGGAACTTTCTGCCATTTATCCAGCCTTGCACTGAGGCCTCCAGCAGCCCTGGCTGCTGCACAACAAGAGCCTCAACTTTCTCATTTTCCTCTGATAGGTGAACCAGACTTGTGGATAACTTTAGGATTGACTTGCTGACTCGGTTCCCCGCCTGGCCTGGCCTGGTTAGTACCTAATCTCCACAGCCCTCCTTGTTTATAGCCTGGAGGAATATCTTACTGCAGTATATTTGCTGATTCTCATGTTTAGCAGTTGCAGCAACATTAAGCAACTATTTAGACCCACTGCTTTGATTTTTACAAGCAATGTAAGTTATCCAGAGTACAAGGAATCAGGAACAGTAGGGCTGCAAGGGTATTTCATGGTCTTGTTGCTAAAAATGCAGAAAAGGCTCTGAACTGTCAAGATCTCCTGGAACTGCAATGGTGGTGGATTTTCTTCTATCTTAAGTATGCAGCTCCTGAAGCTATGCTGCACTTCTGAAGGTGGTATCTGAGCCTCTCCAGTCATCACAACCCCTGACAGCCCATGATTTGATTTCATATAGCATATGGATGATTTGGAGGATGAGGAGCATTACTGTGACGTGTGGCATTGTGTTGATGTGTGGCTCTGCAGTTCAGCCTTCTTCAAGCTGCCCTGCTTCTACTCAGAGGTCACTGATGCTGATCTGCAGAACCTCAGCTCAAGGAGCTTTCAAAGGACCATTTTAGCAGCTAGTGTGAACCATCCATCAGTGCTCCTGTCTTTGCTCTAACTCGCTCCATTCTGGGTTGCCTTAGTTCAGTTATGATGAAATTTAGAGGAACTACTCCTGACAAATGAGACTTTTTCTAGTGGGTCGCTTCTTTAAACCATTAACACGTGCTTAAATATTGTCAGAGCTTAAAATGAGAATATTTAAGTTCTCAAAGATCCTTCATTATCAAAGGCAGCTGCTGGCATGCAGTGGATCACTGCTACCCAACAGTGTATCAGCCTGAGGGTAGCCTTGCACTGATCATCAACCCCAAGCATGTTAAGAGAGTTATAGGACAGATGGCTACTGCCCTTGAAAAGTAGCTTGAGGTTATAATAGCGGGGGTGGATAACTGTTTACAGGCAGAAGAGGAGAGTGATGGAGATGCAGAGTGGACAAGGATGACTTAAGACTTCTCCATGGATCTCAAGGAACTTTGGTTTTCAAGGAAAGATCTTGCAACTAGAATAAAGGTTTTATGCACCTCCTCTTGCAGATAAGATGCCTGACAGCCATTGTAACTAAGCTTGTCCTCCAAAGAAAGAACCCTCAAGAGATTTCCCTTCTGCTCCTCCCAACCTTTCCAGCACCAGTTTCCACCGGTGCTGCTGTGACAAGTCTCTCTGGAGGGCACCAAGAACTCTGATGGCAAATACTCATTAATTGATTCACTGGGACCAAGGAAGCATCCAATCCAATTAGAGATAAATAATTTATGCCATCGAACGCTGAGATTGGGACAGTATCGATCAAGGGCAAGGAAGGGGAAGACAGCTGTTCCTGTTGTCAGCGTTATGGAACCTGAACTGAGATGATGATCCTTCAGCAGCAGCTGGGATTGGCAGGGGATCACCAGTCCGAGATGAACCATCTGAGGTCTCCACACACCATAGAGGCAACCATTTGTATTCTTTAATCCTTAGCCTCTGACCACACCAAGGGCCTTGAAACCCATAGAGCTCCTGAAGGTTTTAAAGGATACCTACCTCAGGTACAGCATAGGTTTCAGGAGGTAACAACAGGTGGCAACTTTTTTCCATGGGACCTCACAGATCAACCAGCTTAGTTTTCAAATAGCCATTGGTCATCCTACTAAGCCCATACCCTGTAGAGAAATGAAATGTCTGCTCCAGAAGCACCAGAGAGGATCTCAGTTGTACTATTAGGACAGGGTAAGAAACAGTTCTGCTGCAGCTTTGTGGCTTGGTGTCTCCAGACAACATGAGAAGCAGCAAGAAGGAAAGTCCTCATGAAAATGCAGGTATGTCTGGCTTCATGTCCAAACTCCTGTCAGGCAGCCTTCTTGTCCTCAGGCCGAAGAAACCTCACCTCTAGGCCCCAGGGAGCTCGGTGGCCCTCTGAGGGACTTCTCCTGGTGCAGCAGCCCGGCGGAAGCCATGTTGTCTCACCCCCTTCTCTTGGGGCTCAGAGCAGAGGAGATGGCACCCCTTCAGAAGGGGTGGGAGTAGGGCAGAGGGTGGGGCAGAGGAAGGAAGGGCTCACAAGACCCGCGGCCGTCAACAAAATAATTGTTGATGGCGGGGAGATGGAATATGTGTGCCTGCAGGCCGGCCAGGCGCGGAGCGTAGGCGTCCCAGCTAGCGCCTGGTGCGGAGGCGGCGCCGACGGTGGGGCGCGGGCTGGGCGATCCTCTGGCACTTTGCCAATGGTGCTTTGGAGGGCAGCCCTGGAAGGAGCCATCCTGGAGGTGGATCCACCTCCATCGGCTCCTCCTCGTCTTTAGGTGGATCCACCTCCATCGGCTCCCCACCATCGGCTACATGAGCGATGGCTGTGTAGCTGGTGGTGCCTCCGCTCTGATGCCACCTCTTCTTCTCTGCCTCCCGCAATCGCTTCTCTGGTTGCCTACGCAGAGGTGGACAACCGCTCGCTTCGCTGCTGTGGGTCCTCTTTCTTCCAACCATCGTGGAGGTCGAGGGCCCGGAAGCTCAGCGAATGTGGGCCAACTGCCGAGGGCCCATTATTTATAGGGTCCTTAACAGAACACGGAGAGGTAGCTTGTGACATCAGGAGGCCACTGTGATGGCTATGCAAATAACCGTATATGGCTATTCTGGCAGTCGGCGGGCCTGTGGCCCTAAAGGTATCCTACCGTGGGAGGAAGAGGAGGGCCGGGGGGGCTGAGGGCCCCTTTCCTGGGGATCGCTCCCCTGTGTCCTTTCCTACTGGAGGGCCATTTCAGGGATTGGGTCTGAAACATGGGCAAAGATTTTTCTGAGGAGGGCCAGAATTGTTTAGATTCTACCCACCCATCCTTTTCGGCATTTTAGTGGCCGAGGGATTGTTAAAAATCTGTGTGAACCAGATGGAGAATTTCCACTGCCTTCGGTGGAATTTGGATCAGGCCCAATGCCAGCGGGTCCTTACAGAGCGCGGGGAGAAGAGGGGGAAACTTTGCAAGGTCTAACTGGTCCAGAGAAGCGAGGATCGCTCAGCTGACATCCCCCTGGAATGAGCACGTGGTTATTTCAGGCAAAGGCAATCTGTTATTTCCACTCCTGAACGTTTATTTGGGTCAGGGTGGGAAAGACTGATTTACTTGCCAAAGTCCCACTGGGGTGGTAAAAATATAAATACCACATATTATTATGTGTGTATTCTGAAAAGTGGTTAGTGACTGTGTTTATTACATTTGGCCACTCGCAGGGAGTTATTCTCTCTCTGCCCCCTCCCCTGAATTCACATGCTTACACTGAATACGAGTCCTGCCGGGACCTGTAAAACCGCTGCAGGGGGGATGGAGCCAGAGCGATCCTGTACCCAGATCCTCACAGGGCTTCCCACAGCACAGCCTGCAGAGAGGAAATGTCTTTCCACGCTGTTGGCCCTACCTGGCTGAGCCACTGCACGGACGTGGTGCGATGCTTTCCCAGCGCTAAAGCTACATCATCTGTTAAGGTCCCGTTTCCCGCCTCATCTACCAAAGATGCGAGTTGTTCACAGCATCATCCTTGGACCCATATCTCCAACAGGAGCAGGCCATGTATTTCATCCAGGCAGCGCCGAGTTTGAGCCGTGATGGATCAAGTAAGGCGGAGGGCAAAAAGGATGAGCGCTACGAAGATGCTGCTACCATTGCACTTCATTAGTAGAAGGACACGCTGCTGCTTTCTCAGGGTGGATGGCAATAGAGTCCTGGACACGATTCTCTTTTGGCTACTGGGAAAATGAAGGGGAGCTTTACCAACTGTATGTGTGAAGCCACATGACGTCTTAAATCACAGCAGCTATCAATCCATCCCAAAACCCAAGTGCTTTGTGCAGAGCACGGCTCGCAGACTCAGTTCTCAGCCTCTCCCAGTCCTGGCCAGGCGGGGAGCAGCAAGAACCTATTGCGATTTTGGCAGTCCTAGGAATGGATCAGATCCAGGCTGCTCCAGCCCTCGAATGCATCATCGCCACCCAAGAGCTACAACTGCCCATCCCAGCGCCGTTCCTGGATGCATCTTTCCACTAGAGGAAACTTCAGCTGGTGAAGATGCTCTTCCTCACCTTCGTACCCAGAAAGATGGGATGACACCTTGGTTTCTGGGTGTTACATAGGACAAACGCAGCACGTCACGAGGCAGGGCTGCTGTGGCTTTCAAAGTGAGCTTGCAATTTGTTTTGTGACTTCCGTACCTTGATCTTGTAGAGAGGGTTGCGATGTGTTTGCAGACTAGGTGGCCTCTGAACTGGACGGATAGTCCCAAATACCCCTTTTTTGGCTACTCAGAAGTGCCAGGGGATTGGTGCCTTGTCCAAATGGTGCTTTCCAGCCCTACATTCCCGACTTTGGGCCAGAGCCCATCACAATTGGCTTCTCAAGCCCCAGAACTGCCTTATAAGCTACACAGCATCTCATTAATTTGAATCCATGCCATTTCCTTCTCTCGTTTACCACTTCTTGCAGGGGGCTTTGGTTGCGTGTGTGTCAGCACCAGGACGCTGTGAGTTCAAGGCTCCTGCTTTATGTTGGCTGAACTCTGCTGCCTCTGCAGATTGGGACTGGCCTGGCATTTTTCAGGCAGGAGAAAGGCAGTTCTGATACTCTGGCGCTATCAAAAAGCATCAGCATTTGCATTATAGCAACACCTAAGAGTCCTGCTGGGTTAAAACCACCAACATGAGTGACTGCGAAGAACACGCAAGCTCCTGGTCCCAAGGAAGGTTATGTCTTTCTAGCTCGCAAAGTCCTTCGTATTTACTCCCCAAAGCAGCCCAATCAGCTCCTCGTGTCTTCTGCAAGAACAGCAGCCCCATCTCCAGCAATGCACAGCAATCCAAGGTGAAAGAGGTGCCAAGATACAAACAAATGCGACCCTCGCATCCCTGCTCACAGCATCCGTCGCAGACCGGTGGCTGCGTGCGAGCTGTTGGTGCCGACACAAGACACAAAGGCACTCCCTCACCTGCCCGCGCTGACAATGCTGCATTTAGCTCATATTTAGCATGCTCCGTGAAGCACTGAAAGGCATAAAAGCAAAGGAAAGTCATCTCGCAGCCTGACCTTGGACTCGCAGGACCCCATGGACTTGCTTCCTTTTCTTCTGCAGCAAAAGCCGGCACGCACGCTTCCAGATAACAGCTTTTACCAAGAAAATCCGGCATTGTTAGGAGGAGCTGAGAGGTATAAAAAGCAGGTGCTGTGCAAAGAAGACAGCAGAGCCCGCAAATGGAGAGTTCCCTCGCAGGCAGATGGGGAACGCGTCTTGCTAGAAGGAAAGAGGGCTGGGGGAGGTTCGCTCACACCACGGTGGTGTTGGTTACAGAGCTCGTTGATTTGCATATTTTGTGACTTAGTGCACATCTCCGTAACGTTAGCTCACCCGCTTCCTTCCCCAGCCTCCGAGGAATTGCTTGTTATTTGTATTTGCGGCTAATTAAAACCTCTCCGAGCTCAACCCCCTGATTACGGAGAGAGGGCTGAGACCACAAGCAGACCACAGCGGAGGATGCCACAGCCCACAGGCTGACCCCACGCCACTCTGCAGACCCCACGTTTGCAGTTAGGACATTATTTACTCTGATACTAGCAACGTTCTCTTAAAATATATTGAAGGAGAGATTGGGAAAATGAAGTGTATAAGATTTATCCTGCACTAGAGGATTTCAGCATCCAAGAAAGCCAGAGCGTCCAGTCCCTCAGACTTAATAGAAACCTCCTGCTTTATTAATGTTGCCTTATTTTTTTTTTTTTCCTTGTCCACAGGTCCTGGGCAGAAAGTCAAAGCTGTGTTTGAGGAGCTTTCCTGGAGGTTTTCATTAATAACAGGGCCAGGGAATCCACTGCAAATATAAAAATAATAGATTTGAGAGCCCTAAAAGGATGGAGATTTACTCACTGTGGAAATATTAGGGAGAAAGTGGGAGTGGGAGGTTCCCATGGCTCAGCATTGCCTGCCTGTGAGCTTTGAAAGCCTCCTGAAGGCCAAGGAGATGCTGGGGAATGGGAGCAGGAGGGAAGGTTGCCTCCGAGCAGCACAGAAAAGCAGCTGCAACTGCTTCGCTGAGCACTGATCTTCCACTGCTGGTGGATATGGCTGAACCTAGGAGCATTTCAGGGTCCTTCTCAGGCTAAAGAGAAAAGGAGTAGGTGTGGACAGAGAGCTTTTGTCAACCAGAAGACCTGCTCCTTGTTCACCCCTTGGAGATGAAGGTCCAGGATGATGCTGATCCTCAGCAAGTCAGGAGGGACACACAGAAATGTGGGTGGGAGAGAGGGATGCTGCTTGGTGCCAGACAAGGCGAACAGTGTCCAGTTCTTGTGGGGATGCTGAGACCATGTCCCCTCCTCCCAAGTGACTCTTGCCAGCAGAGCCAGTGCTGCTCCCACAGTTATCACCTGGCCATGTTGTCACCTCCTCATGCCGGTTTGCTGCACAAGAAAAGGTGACACCATGCCTGGATCAGTCCCTGGTCCCTGGAAAGGTGCATCAGGATGGGAGGAGAACAGGAGACAGTTTCCCACCTCTTTCCCAGCACAGATGTGTCAGCCCCAGTGCCCGAGGATTTATAACCTGTGACTCTGCCGCGGGGGCCCCGCAGAGGCCACCGGTACTATGGGCTCTGCAGGGGTACAGCCCCCTCTCCTTCCAGTGCTGCTTTGGGAGCACCCATTTCTCCTGGCTTTTGTGGTACCGACCTCACGGATAGATTTTCATTTGGCTTTTTGTCCTGCCAGCTCCATCTGGAGCTGTTTCTTAGCCCCAGCTCTGTCTGCCTGGGAAGGGGGATGTGAGGCTGTGCCCCCTCGCCCGCTGCTGGCAAGGGAGGCTGCGCTCTTCCTCCAGGTGCCACTGCTCTGCCAGGACCGCTCACCTCCGGTGACACGTGCGACTCTGTACGTCCCATGAGCTGCTGTGGCCCTGTCCTTGCCTGCAAGGACTGGATCTGCTCTGCTCCCGTCCACAGCAGCATCGCTTCAGAGTAAGACCGTCCGTCCCAGTGCTGTCCTCTGAGGGAGCTGGATTCAACCCCTGACAAGGAGGAAGAAAAATCAGAGGTGGCATTCAAAATATTTCCGTCTGAATGGGAAAAGACTCCCAGGGCAGGTTCCCTCCGATCCATGGACCAGTCTCGATGCACCAGGCATTCGGGAGAGGACAGCCAGGTAACGCTCTTCCGTTCTGACACCCACCAAGGCTTTGTTTCAAGACATTTATGAACTGTGTCCGGTTTCTGTGAACCCTGTAACCACCTGGCTTTGAAACCTGCAAGTTGCATGGTCTCGGGGTGCAAGTTGGAGGGGTTTTTCATTTTGGGCACTCCCGTGCCTGCTCCAGCAGTGGCACAGCTGATGGTGTGCCCCAGCTGAGGGTGTCTCTGCTGCTAAGCCTCATTTTGCAGAGCCAATACGAGGAACCCTGACAACCATCAGCGTTTCCAAACCTGAACCTAGATAAATTTAGGGCCAGGTGAGAGGTGGGTGACAGGGTCTCGGCTCGAGCTGAGCCCATGCACAGGAGCTTCTGCAAGGAAAGAGCCCCTTTTCCTCGATGAAAAGTTGCTTGAAGGGTTTGCACTCCCCGCTCCACATCAAATTATAGTAAGCAGGGTGCAATCTGCTAAACCTTATTGGGATCGGTTGTTTTTACTGGTGGAAAATGGGTTTAAAATGGGTACAGATCATTATGAAAGGAGGACCACAGCCTTCCACTCTGTGCCAGTCCTCCAGGTACATGCAAAGAGAAGCCTGTGTGGAGAGCGGAGCTTCTGCAAAAGAGCTAAAGCACACAAGCAGTGAGCTTCCAGCCAGCTGAGACCTCTGGCCACCAGCGGCCTGGGAGATAGAGGGAGGGAGAAGTGAGTTTTCTTACCAGTTGGGAAAAAAAGGCAGCGAAGCCTATGGATACAGATGGAGACTGACTACGGGGTCAGACGCCAAAGCAGCCTTCCTAGGGCCGCTGCTCAGACCCCTGACAAGCCCTGGTACCCTGGGAGGCAGCAGCCGGCCCTGCAGCCTGCCAGCGAAGCACTTCAGCTCCTACACAGCTCCTCCTTCTGCGCTTTTCAACAGCTCCGCAGCCCCCCAGCCCCGGCCCACCGCGCTGGTGGGCCGGGGGGCTGGAGGCATTTTCCCAGCGCTCTAATCTAACAGCACCAGTGGGAATGTTTACAGCACGCTGCCACTTGAGGGCTTATCGGCCTCCCTCCCTATCTCCCACCGCCCCGGCTTGATAAACGGAGGGGCTGGTGGCACCCGGGGGAAGCGCCCAGAGCAGGGGATGGAGCTGGGGACTGGCCAGGAGCAAAGGCGGCAGGGCCGGGGTGCTTCTCCTGCGAGCCCCTCTGTGCCGATGAGGACGTGGTGGAGGGGAAGCAGCAGGGCAGACCCCTCCCCAAAGGGCAACTGAGAGCAAAGGGTCGTCCTTGGGAGCAACCCGCTTCCAGGCCTGGGGCAAGGGGAACGTCCCGTGGAGGGGTGATGGGGTACGTTGTGGGAGCGAGGACATGCATCCCCGTGAAAACTAGAGGCACGCTAGAGAGAGTGGCTCCGATATTTCTGGCAAGGTGGAAACCAGCTGCTGACACCTGCCTGTCTGGGGCAGGAACAGGTTTTCCCTAAATTAGCCTAATCAGCAGGGGAAAAAAGGCGGCTCACCTGGGGCTGTATCTCCCTGCTTTGTGTCGGAGCTGACGGCTCTGAACTGCAACGGCCTGCGAGCCTCTGCGATGTCCTGGATGCTGCACGGATGCTGAAGGTGCCTCCCCCCTCCCCTTACCCACCCGCAGTGCTTAAACCGAGCAGAAAACTTCAACGGGACTTTTTTTTTTTTAATCTTCAGCAAAGAAAGACGCCCTGATGTGTCCCTGCGGACACCCGAGCAGCCCCTGCGCATCCCTCGCTGCCCCCCGGCAGCCCCCCGGCCCCGGCCAGCTCCCAGCCGCCGGCGGCCTGGGACACACCGCCATTGCCCTCTAGTGGCCCCCGGCCCGGGGAAGGGCCGCTCCCCGCCGCCGGCACCGGGCCGTGCTCGGCTCCCGCTCCCGTCCCCTCCGGTCCCCCCACCCGGGGACCCCCGGGCCCGGCGCCGCGGGTGCGATCGCGCCCAGCAGCAGCTCACCCGCTCGGCAGCACCTCGTCCCTGTCGCCCTGCACCGCGCCTGGGCTGGAGCATACCAGGAACAGCTGGCTTTGGGGTTTTTTTCCCCAGGGTTTGGTGTGACCCCCCTGGCTTGCAGCCCCCAGGCACGGCTGACGGGCACTTACACCTCTCGGCGGGTTGTTTCCCAGCCTGGGAGAAGGTTTTCCCCAAGCGAGGAATCTCAGACTTGAGATCTTTGGAGAATAATTTGAACGGGGAGTTTGTTTCAGAATACTCCCTAGCTTTATTTTAAACGCACTTTAACCCATTCAAGATGAGAAGCGCTATGTTTTGGTGGTGTACATCCAAGAAGCCTGGTGCCGCTCGTGACAATGTGGCCAAGAGGGAGGTAGTGAGACTGCGTAGGGGCCGGGGCTCAGCTCTGCAGCATCGCTGCACGAGTATCGCCCCAACCCAAGAAACAGAGGAAACTGAGAGGCAAGCTCAGGGAACGGAGGGATATTTGTAAAGGGAATGGACTTTGTGTAACTCCTGGGATCGACGGAGGGCCCTTCCTCCACGGAGGGCCTCGGGAAATGCAAGGGAAAGAGAGGGGCTGGAGAATCACCATGGACTTTCAAGGGTGCTGGAAGAACTGTGCACGGCACACTTTGCCCACCTTCCTCTTCGCTCTCCCCCTTTATCTTAATACATAAGGGCCTTTTGGAAACGAAAAATGTCCTGTTCTTCCCAGGGTATGTTCCCAAAGCGTCTTTCTGAAGCTAATTCGTCCGCTAGCAGAGCTCCGGGCTGGATGTTGCTATTCTGGTTCCTGCAGTAACAGGAACCGTTTTGAGTGACTTGTCAGGACCTGCTTCATCCCAGACATGAGATCACAGTCTCATTTCTCATTTATAAATAAATACATTCCTGCCAGGGCTGGAAACACTATGGAAGTGTAAGCGAAGGCTTCCCAAGTCTGCCTGCAGCCCAAAATGCTACCTCCTTGGTGCGATCTGCCCATTGCGGTGGTCCCAAAGGGCCGGGCAGGGGGAGAAGATGCTGCAGGAGAGGAATGAAACCTTTTATCATCCCATCCTCTGCAGACCTGCCTGGAGGTGTTTGAGATCTTGGGCTCTTCCTCCATCACTGGTCTACTTAGGACAGGAATGGGCAGCGGTGCTGCGCTGCCTTGCGCTGGGACTGTGGTTCCTGTGTGTCCCTTTGCAGTGGCCAGTGCCTGACATGGGAGAGAGAAGGCATTAGATAAGACTTTAAAATGTGTGGGATTTTTTAATATGAAAACGCCAGTAAGGAAAACTATATATATTTTTTTTTCCCTCAAAAAAAGAAAAAGGAGAGAAGCAATGGAGCGCATCAACAACGCATGCAAACCACAACCTAGACCGTGACGCTGTGCACAAACAGCAGACACGCATGCCAGGTAAGATGTAAATGAAATGTGGGCCATGGTTTACACAGAAAAAACACAAGTGCAGAAAAAGGAGGAGAAAAGAAAAAGAGAGACCGGGAAAAGAAAGTGATATAGAAAAGCCAGAAGACCAAAAGAAAAAACAAAGAACCATTACAATAATGGGGGGAAAAAATGCTGAGGGAAAGCAAGAGGAAGAGAAGCCATTGCAAAGGATTTATTGTTCTCACCTCTTGTGGGTTGTTTTTCCTTCCTCCATTACCTGGACCTGTCCCCAGGCGACCACAGGATTTCACTAACTCACTGTGTGACCCCCAGAAGTGGCCCAGGACAGATCCCGGTGGTCGTCACCATCCAGAGCCACTGGCCCAGCAGCCAACAGATGTGCCCAAGCCCTGCCGGCACAGGGGATCCCGTGTCTGCCGCACTGAGCTCTGCCTGAGCCCTCCAGGCTGCAGAGCAAGAGATGTTGGGGCTTCAGATGTTGCGGGGTGCCGGACACCACAGGGTCCTGGATGGTGTTTCCATTCCTGCCCCGGAAGGTGCTGTCCCTCAAGAGCAGAATAGGGCACAGGAGCATCCCTTAAAGCCGATTTTTAACTGTTGGCAGCAGTGCCCTGGAGGCTCTGGTTGATTTTGCAATACAGGGCACGCTCACATGTCCCCTTCCACAGGCAGAGCAGAGGGAATGGGGAATGGGGTTTTGGTGATGTGGTGAGGAGCTAGGACAGGAACATCTCCAGCTGGGTCCTGTCCGCACCCTGCATCTGCATCTGAATTTTTATATCCCAGAGAGAACAGGGGTGAGAAAGTCCCATTTCTAAAGTTACAGGGGCTGATTTTTATCCCGCAGACAGCGAACTCAGGTCTGTATTTTGTGCTTTTCAAACAGAAATACAGAGAGCCCAGCTTTCTCCTCTGAGGTTGCCCTCTTATGCGCTGGCTCCCACCTGCCAGCAGCATCTCCCCAGGAGCCTCCAGCACCCCCAGCCCAGGTACCCACTGGCTGCCCAAGCCCCTGCCCTGCCATCCCCCTCCTCCTCCACAGTACCGGGGCTCGGTGCGGTGCCCTTGCTGTCGGAGACCCAGCGGCAGCTCCCTCTCAAAGCCCGCTTTGATGGTGTGCCAGCCCTCTGAGCATGGCCAAGGGTACCCCTCCTGCCTGCCGGCCCAGGTGGGGCCTGTTAGCCGAGCCCTGGAGCACAAAAGGGGCTGTGTGGCTGCTGTTTGCCCTCTGGGAGCTGGGAGGAAACTTGGCAAGGAGAAAAAACCTTTAGAAGCTACTGGGAAGACCAAGATTTATGTTTAGCCGCTCTCGAGCAGAGAATAAAGGGAAACTTGAGCGTGAGCAGGTATAGCAGAAGTGATGTAGGTACTTTATTTGCGGAGTGTCTATCTGAGGAGAGCAGCAAAGGGGATTTGTCCTCATACATCCAAGAGGAGCATTCGGCTGTGCATAATTGTAGTTTATGTCTTAATAAATTGCCTTTGTCACCTGGGGGAGGCTGATCCTGCTCAACTGAGAAAGTACCTTTGGTTTCTGAGGGAGGAAGAGGTGGTCTGGAAAAAAAACACCTCAGCCATGTATTTTTAACCTGAATGTCTTCAACTTTCGATTATGGAGAACAGCAAGAAAGATTTAAAAAAAACAAAAAAAATCCCTCTGTGAAAGAGGGCATGGTGCACGTATCTGCAAGTCGCAGCAGCCTGGAGAACAAAAAGGCTGCTGTTTGGAAATGGAGGCAGAAGTATAGCGAGCTTAAAGGCACAGCACATGGAAAACCTGCTGCGAGCCCTATTGCCAACGCTCCCCGGAGAAAGACAGACTCTACCCCTGTGACATTGTTCCAGGACTCAGGTAAGATGAACTTCCCCGGAGATGAAAAGCCTTGTTGTGAATTTATTTTGTGCTTGTGTTTCTAAAGGGCTAGGTCATGGATTCTTCTAGGCTTTGTGGTTAACTGCAGGCTCTCTCCAGCCAAACAACAAAATAAATCTCCATCCTAGCCTAACTGAGCGGGGTCTGAGCTGGGAAATCTCCAGGATGGACTGGGCTGGAAGACCAGTCTGCAGTTGTGTGTGCCACCCAGGCTAGCACAGAACTGTCATTCAGAGCCGCGTGCAAGACGTGCGCTGCAATGGAGCCTGCCAGACAAACCATGAATCTCAATTTACGTCTCGGTAATGCTCTTCCTGGTGGTCCAGCTCTCAGAGCCTTATTGTGAGTGTTCCCAGGCAGAGAAAGGCACTTGCAGTTGTATGGCAAAGGCTTAAGAGTGTCTTCTACAGCATCTCATTGCCTTTTACAGTCAGATACATATGAGGGATTTCTCCTGCTGGCTTTTGCTGTCCCTTAGATCCACCAGCATCTCAAGAATCATAGAATCGTTTAGGTTGGAAAAGACCCTTAAGATCATCAGGTGCAACCAAGGAAGGATTTGGGCCCCTCCTAATGAAGGGCTATCTGCCCCACAGCCGTCCAGAGAGGTCCCCTCTAGCCTGCTGTCCCTGCATAGTCAGTCTTCAGCTTGATCTCGATTCTTTTGCAAGGTTGTAGGTCAGGAACCTCTGATCCGAAGAGCGTTTGTGTGTTGGAGTTGTACAAAAGTACTCTTCATCCGCTTGAGCTCCATTCTGTGCTTAGCTGAGTGCCGATGTTCTCCCAAGCTACCAGACTGCAGGCAGCTGTAACCTCAGCCTTGTGCGCTGCTGAGAAGAGGCAGCAGAGTCTGTCGGGGCTGACATAACTTCCCGGTACGCTGAGGGCAGTGGAGTGCTGGGAGCCAGAGCCAGTACAGCTGCTGGGAATGACTGCATCCCCATGAATGGTCTCCTGTTTGAGTCCCTGCAAGCACCAGAGAAGAGCTCGTAACCACCAGCCCGTCTTGGCCACGGTGCAACAGCTCTGGTTAAAGCATCCTGGAGTGCTGAGGGCTTTTTGTGAGGCCACTCTGAATGTGGGTCCTGCCCGTCTCGCCCAACCTTGTTGGCCAAGGAGAACATTACCTGCAGAGCACACCTGTGGGTCACCTACTGACTACTGCTCTCCTGTCCATTGGCAGCTGACCAAAAGCCAGGGTGTCTACGTTTGACCGCTGTTTTCAGACACTTGGCTTCCAGTGCCAGATGCCCAGACTGACTGAAACTATAAAATAAATCCAGAATGACACCATTCCCTGGAAGAAAGCAGCTCATGCCCCAGGTTCTGTGTTCTCTCCTTTTTCCTCATCCACATCACGGGTCTCCAGGAAGTCTTGTGACTGGTTATTTATAGGCAGGGGGTAGTAAAAGGTAGAAGGAGCCTGACCTGGGACTTGCTTTTTGCAAGTCCTCGGGGGACTCTTGTGAGTCACCCCAGGCCTGAGCTTGCCTAGAGGGTGTTTCTTGGCGGTGTCTGCAGGCGGGGTGAACCTTGCCAAGCTAAGGGGGAAGCAGAGGAGCATGAGACCACAGAATTAGTTCATGCACCTTCTGCAATGTCTCCGTGGGCAGAGTAAGAGCAAAAACAACTTGTAAGAGCTCTGAACTTGAGGATGGGTCCAAACTGAGCTAGCCCAGCTGCAAGCTGTTCTCAGGAACTGCTTGCACAAACTAACTTTTGCCACCAAATGTCCATATAATTTTATGGCCCTGGTCTATCCATCGTGCCTAATACGTGGATATATAACCCACATTTACGTAATGAGATATGACAGGCTGTACGTTTCTTGGCGATTATGGCATGTGTCATAAAGCAAAAAGCTGAAGGCAATAATCCCCTGGAAACACATTGCTCCGGGGTGTCTTGTTACTATTATGAAATAAAATTACAAATGAAAAAATAATGAAAACATTCAAGAACGTGTGCACTTGAGCCATAGGTATAGTAGAACTGTCAGACAATCAAACCTCCAGCCCAAACTGTGAGGATCATTTATATCCAGTGTAAACACCCGCTCACCCACCCCACATGTGTTACTGACAGGCTGGCCCTGGATGTTGTTTTTTCTGCAACCAGGACCCTGAGTAGAAGCAGCCTTTCCTTGGTAGCTCGAGGGGTTCACCTGCACTCTGCTCACGAGTAGCTCATCACCTGGGGCTGCTGTCCTCATTTCAAACCCTCGGAAACGTTAAAGAGGTCTCCACTCTAAACTCATTCCATTGAAAGCTTCATCTTTTTTTTTCCCCCTGCATTTAAGGTGGAGAATCTTGTGAGTTATTTGGGCTAATAATCTCTCTCCTATTTTAACTAGGCTCAAGGCAGCAGCTTTCTGTGGAGTCCGAGACATGCAATATCTCAGGAGAGAGTCACTGGGAAGCTGTCGCTTGGGTTTCCTTTGTTTCAGCACTTTAATGAAGCTCCTCTTTCTCCTAGCCTCCACTCGCCTCATCTGGGGCTTCAGGTAGGAGCAAGATTTTTTCCAGAGAAGGTTTGGAACAACAACTGAGGGAGCTGCCTGAAAGCACAGGGATATGACTATCCTGCCTTTTATATATGTGTGTATATATATGTGTACGTATATATATATATATTTTTTTAACAGAAGCGTTAGGATGTCACAATTTTCTAGAAGTTCTTAGTGCTGTATGAACACACAGCAATAGGTCTGTCCTGGAGACCAAGAGAGGTGTGATGAGAAACAGAAGCAGAGTGGTGATGCCAACATTAGTCAGCTGCTTGGTGGGAGAGGGCTGGACTTTCCCCAGCTGGGGCTGGAGTCCTCAAATGGCATAGCAAGCCTGGCATGGCAACGGGGAGCAAGGTTGTGACTCCAGCTGAGGGACTGAGAGAGGGAGAGTGGGAACTGGTCTCTCACAGTGTGGGTCCTCCCAGCACAGCCCTGACTGCTGCTGCTATGAAGTCACTGGAACATTCTTCCAAAACAGCTTCTCTTGGTGGTGCCATAAACCCAACAGTCAATAATGGAATAAGAAGTTTACTTGCATGCTGTGACTCCATCAGGGAATGCCTCGTAGCTCTGCTAGTGGGTGAGTAATGCAGGCAGACCAGATTCATGCCAATAAAAACTTCACTGTGTGCTCTGGATGAGAGATACGTCATGTGAACTGACTTAATAGCGATGTTGGCAGAAGATGAGGGGTGACCACACCATTGCATTATGTCCTTTGTTTTGCTTGGTGGCTGAATCATCAGCTGGGAAAAACTGAAGCTTCCTAGACTGGGTGAAAGTATAATGCTGTTGTCAGATCAGTTCTCCATCCCAAGAAAGAGATGTAGCGTGTGGGGTCACGTAGTACTTGGTGGTCTTGGGATCTGACAATCCAAACCAGACCAAAGAATGCACCAAAAAAAAAAGAAAGAAAGATATTAGTCGTGAAGGACAAACATGTACTAATATGACCATATGGGGAAGGAAGAGGTGTTTTTGTAGCTTTTTGCTGGACAGAGGGCCCAAGGAGGTCACGGGATCTCCATCCTTGGAGATGTTCAAGGACCGACTGGACAAAGCCCTGAGCAACCCAGTCTGAATTCAGTGTGGACCTTGCTTTGAGCAGGAGGTTGGACTAGAAACCTCCTGAGGTTCCTCCTGAAATGATCTATTCTGTGATTCTATAGAAATGCTGTGCATTTTGGGGGTGTTTAGGAGGAAAGTTTGCCTTTCGTTTCTGTGAAACCTTATCCATGAGCAGGCCACTCATGCTAGTACAAGGGAATAGTTGTTACGTTTTTTATCTCTTTTCTCAGCTTCATTTGCATTAGATAAGGGATTGAAAACAGCACCATGACCTCGCAGCCAGAGGTTTGTGGGAGGGCTTTCACCACCACACATATGATAGGAATACACGTTTTCCCCCATGTGCAAGCTGTAACCCCACACTTGCCAAGCCACCAAGTGGGTTGTCTGCAGCTGTACAGATAGTCCATAACTATCTGTTATGAACTGAGGGCTGTCACCTGCCCTCTGCCCATTACCTCCCACAGAAACAGCCTTTAACAGCAGAAGATGCTGAGAAGCTATAGCACAAGGGTATTTCTTTTTTCTTGTTTCTTGTTTCCTTTTTCCCAAGCTTAAGAAAAACATGCAACAAAGAGGATTTGGTTTTTTTCCTTCCCACAGGTAGTGACAGGAGTTGCCAAGTAAAGACATTGCTGATTGAGGACCAAGAAGTACTGTCCACCATCCCAGAAAGGTAAAATGCCTTTGATGTTCCATAGGATCCAGGGTGCATTTGCAAATTTTTGGCTTTTTAAGAGAAATGTTTGTCACCAGTTCCATTTTCTGGCTTGCCAGAAGCTGAGTCTTTTCTGTCAACTGCCCCAAGTTTTTGCTTAACTGATAACTCAAAAATGTTGACGGAAATGGGCGTCTCTTCTTCCTCCTTTCCTTCCGAGGGGAAAAAAGGGTCTGAGAAATTCCAGTACCTTGAGAGCTGATTGAGAATTGCAATTTTTGGTTTGAAAACAATGAAATGAAATTTTCACATTCTGAAAAGCAATTAGAAGTCAGCATTTTTCATTCGGTAAAATTGGACCAAAGCAAAAAGTTTGTTGGAAGTCTCAAATGCTTCCTGACCGTGTTTTTTAAAAAAATCCATTTGTTTAAATAAAAATCTGACATTTTAATATGAGAAAATATTTTGTTTGGACTTTTGTATACATAGTTTAAATTTAACATCATAAAATACATTATGACATTTAATATGTAATAATATGTAATTAAATATTTTAATATATTTTAAACAAAATGCTCCAACAAAATAATGTCCAAAATGAAATTAAACATTCCAGCACTGCCTCTGGAAAGTTGAGGCAAACGCTTTGATCCTCTTCAAAAACTTCATAGAAATTGACAAGTTCTTGCAAAATATTCTGATTCTGATCCAAATGTGGTTTTGGAAGGAAGGCCTCCATCAATAACTTTTTGACCAACTGCTTTTGATCCACGGCTTTCTAGTTCTACTTGGTACTCAAAAATGGTTTTGGTTTTTTTTTTTTTTTTCATCATTTTCTTAAATTGAATTATCTCAGCCCTTCAGAAGGAAAGGCAAAATCATTCATTATCCTCATTTTACTGACAAGGAAGCCAAGTTGTAGGGAGAGAGCTTGGCCAGCGCTTGCGGGGAGGGAGAGCTGAAGGGGAAGCCAAAGCTTAGGGGCCAACCCAGCGCTTCCCCCGGTGTGGATCATACCCAGCTCCTCCAGGACCAAACGGGACACGTGGTCTGTGCTGGGAGGGACTGTGGGCAGTCAACCTCTCCGTTAAACCCGCTCGGATGGGTGGTACTGTGTGCTTTGCTGTGCCGTACTCCGAATTAACTGGGGTGTTTACACGGTGCAGCTGGTACTTGCTTGCATCTTGGCTTGCTCCTTCAACGTGTTGCAATTGCCTAGTCTCATTTTGCAGTTGCCCGGTCTAATTACCCTGGCAAGGTGCTGTACCACCAAGGTTGCGCTCGGTGTTTGCCAATGCTCAATTTTCTGGAATTTTTTGCTGTAAAATTGGAAGCGGGGATGGGTGAGGGGAGGGTACTCGCTTGGAGAAAGCTCAGGGTTGAACGAAGGTTGTATCCCATTTCCTGAGGCTCTGCTTGATCTTGATGTTAGAAGAAGCTTTCTGAAAATAACATGACAATTGTCGTTTGTCCCATCACAGTCAAGGTTTGTCCCATCAAGTTACCCTCAATAGATCTGCAGGGGGTTGGTTGTTAACCAGATTTCTGAGAGTTAAAGCATGTGTTTCTTTTTTATTTTTAAAGTGCCTGGTTTTACCTGGGGGGCAATCTCCGTAGTACTCGGGAAGACTAAAGAGTGAATGAATAACCTCTCTTTTTGTACATAGAAGCGTTAAAAACTGGTTCAAGATGAAAGAGAGCATTGGGAACATGATTGATTCCGCCCCCCCTATTGAAAACAAATAAACAGCCTTACAGAATGGCACTGCTATATTTCCTTACTTGGAAAATAAGCTTTTAATAACCAAAATATTGACGTGTTAGTTCTATGCAAAAGTCACGTGCTAAAAAAAGGTGTGCCTCTAATGAGCCAGCTCTAGCTTGAAATTGGTAATGAATAAAATCTTCACCGAAGTGTCTGACTGCAGTCTCCTCTCCCCGTCTCCGCTATTTACAGTCAATCACAGCAGCGTTGACCTTGGTGCACGAGGTCCTTTGACCTAAAACCTTGGTGGAGTTTTGTGAGACAAGCTCTCCGAGGGCATGGGCTTAGGTACCTGGAGCAGGATAAGGTGTCTCCCCTTCTGGAAGCGCCTGCTTCTCTCCTTGGAGGAGCTAACATGCAGAGGTCTCCATAAGGTCAGGCGGATTCACATATTTCTGCTTTTCTTTGTCCTTTTCCAATGCACTAAGCACTAGTCCCACGGCTAGTTTTGCAGTTTTGAGCTGTGTTATCATTGCAGCAACGGGTGGGAACCTGTCTATTCCCAAATCTTCGTTAGCCCAATGCCATGCTTAGATGCATCTGACTCAACAGCTTCTAGAAATGTGCGTACCCAGGGTAGCTTTGTGGTTTCCCACAGCAGTAATGATAACACAGTGATGAAAAAGCGACCCTCCAAAGAAATCCCTTATCTTTTCTGACAGCCACCCACAGGAAGAACGTTCATTTGCAACCTGTTTCTAAACATACTGACAGTGGGTGATTCGGGGAATGAAGGAAGCAATATATTGGCTACTTGGCCATAAATGAGGAATTAATTGAACACTTTCTTTTAACCCCCCCCCCGACTGAACCAAACTTGCATCTCTTTGGCTGACAATGTGCTTCCTGGTGCAGGAAAGCTGCGTGGTGATTATTTTTCTCTGTTGGTTGGTGTTTCCATCGCTTTCTGCTTGATTTGGACAGTTCTTTGCCAGTTCTTTGCTCCTTTCACACCAGCTCTTGCTTCTTGGTGCTCCAAGTATGGTAGAGCTAGGAGGAAGGTTTGGGTCGCTGCATTTAGAAGACTTTCCTACAGTTAGCGGCGTCTGTGGAAAAGATGTTTTGTTCACGGTATGAGGTCCAGGTAGTGGCAATGTTTAGTCAATGCTATGCCTTGTTATCAGCTGTCTGCATCCTGCGCAATACCCGGAGACCAGGGGCTGTAGCAGCCCTGATTTAGGAGGGCTGGCTCTCCCGTGTGTCCCATCACATCCCATCTTTCAGCTGTGGATACTCCTCGTCCGGACCTTGGTGTGACTTCAGAGAGATGCTGTGATCCTTGAACTTGATAGCAGGTAACCTGCAAGTTAAGCTCCTTTCCCCAGGGGACGTGGCCAGCTACAGAAAAGCATCTGCTGCTGTGGAAAAATGAGCTTTTTCTCACCTCTTAGTGTCCCTGAGACTGGGAATCCCCCAGCAGCAGAGCCATGGTCCTGGCTGGCTTTGCAGCATCTTTGTCATACTGCATACTAGGGCGAAACTCGGAGGCAAACACAAATAATCGATTTGGGGAAAAGTTCTCCTGAAAATGGTGGGAAAAATGAATATGTGCCCAAGGAGAAATAGGAACGTAGCGTGGTCAGCTTACGTGCCCCCCCCCCGCCCTTTCTCCCCACTTATTAGTAAAAAGGACCCATGGACACCTCTGGGTCCCTCCCGTGGGTCTCCCCTTCCAGCTCAGATCCTTTGAGCTGAATGAGCCTGTCTGCCTTCAGTACTGGACTTCCCCGGTGCGACCTCAAGCACTTCTCGCAGAGCAGCGGGTACCATCCCTCAGCCTGAGCACTAGGTAGGATTTGACGCTGCCTTTACCACTAAGGAGATCCACGGCCTGATGCTCACCATGTTGCTCCTGAGTCTCGGGAGCCTGCAGGGCCAGCTGTCCAGTAGCATATTTTGCGGCAGAATACAGATTTACAGAGGAGATCTATCTTTGTGCAACACTGGGAGATACGAAGCTTTCCTTTCTCTTGTTGTCTCGCCTTTTCTTCCCCCGACCGCTGCCCAGCCCCAATTACATCCCGGGTGCTCTCAGAGGAGACAGGAGCACTTCAAACGCAACAAAGCCCCGTTGCGCGCCGTCCCGCCAGCCCTACAAAGGCGACATCTCCTGGGCTTCTGCCCTAATGAGAGCAAATTTTTTGTCCAAACATTTGAAGCGAGGAGGTGCCTTCTCTTGCCACCCCCTGCCGGGATTAATATTATTATCCAGTTTGCTCTGGTTAGAAATTAAAACAAGGGCATTTGCTTCTTTTAATGAGAGGTGACAGTGGCTCCAGCACTTCAGAAGGGAATTAGGAAAGGAGGGATGGCTGCGGAGCCCGTCTCCGCAGAGTCTTATCCACCGGCCCTTCTGCCCCGGGCGGTGCGCGGGATCAAAGGCCACCTACCTGCTGCTGAGCACAAAATCTGCTGGGACACCCCCTCCGGGGTCCTGCCCCGCGCTGGAAATAACGGCTTTAAAGGGCAGCGTGATGCAGGGCTTTGCTTCCCTGGGGAGGATGGGGCAAGAAGGCAAAGAGGAGCCCGTTGAGCTTCTGGGCATCATAGCCAGATCCGCTAAAGTGGGGTTTTGGAGGGCTAAACCTGTCCGGGTTTTGGCTTAGGGCTTTGGTGGAGGGGAAAAATGTTGGTGTTGCCAGACTTCAGGCAAAACTGGTGAAAATGCAGCAACTGATATGTTGTGGAGATAATTTTTTTTTTTTTTTTTAATGAAAAGCTTTGAACTTTAAGTTTTTAATGGGACCTTTTGACTTTAGATAAGTGTTTCAGATAAGGGTGGTTTTTTCAGGAATTTAAAAAAATGCTTATTAGAAATACCCCACCAAGGTCTCCCCATGACTGACTGTCTTATCACTGACAAACAGCGAGCTAAACCCATTCTTATATCTGTCTCAGGATAGGTTTGATTAGAAATGTCAAAAAAATACAGGACAAAAATGTGAATTTTTAATCCCATTTTAAAGGACCTTTACCCATGCGTGAACTTTTCTTTTGAAGTGCTGCAGTCAGCTCTTCCCCAGTCTGCTCGGAGAAATGCCTCCTTGGAGGGGTAGGTGGCCTGCGAGCCCCAACAAAGGTTCCTCGCTGAACCCTTACAGCAGACGGCGTTGATCCCTACTCACGGCAGGATGCCAGGGCACCGGCTCCTTACGCTGAGCCGGGCTGGGCACTGGGACACGACCAGTAAATCTGTTTGCTGGAACGCCAGGGAAATTGCTGGTGCTCTGGAGGTGGAGAGGGATGGTGGGGAGCAGACACCGAACCACATAACCGCAGAGAATGGATTGGCCAGGCTGATAGCAGTGATTGCAATGAATTTTCTTGGGTTTTTTTGGTTTTGGTTGGTTTTGTGCTGGAACAGTTTATAGCTGCCCTGCAAAAAGGATGGGGAGGGAAAATAATTCCCCATGCACAGATCACGTAGAGGATGCTTTTCGCAACCCTCTGCTGTGGGGCTGGGCTTCCGTGAGCCTTGGCCATGTCTAAATGACTTTGGTAGCTGATACGGGGTGGGTGAGTTCAGCCCAAATCCCACCCCGTCTCATGTGATGGTGCCCTCCTTGGGGAGCATCCCAGCTTAAAATTCATGCTTTGGGTTTACTAGCATGAATCCGTCTGGGGAGGCAGGATGTTTGCTGGAAGCAAATGGGAGAGAGCAGTTAATGGCCATGGGGATGTTCCCTTCTCAAAGAGCCGGGTCAGAGGCGACGTTGCCGGTGGCTGGGGACCTGCTGGTTATTGCTGTCCCTTTGGTGGCACTGGGAGCCAAGGGACAGCAAATAACGGCTTCACCAGGGCATTCACCACATCAGGAAAACACGAACAAAAGTGTTGCAGTTAAAGCTGCAGGGGGAAAAAAATCCCTTCCCCCCATCTGCACCACAGAGGAAGATGTCTGCTTTTTTTCTTTGATTGGAAAGCTGAAAATGAACGCAGTTTTAGGTTTCTGAATAAGAAATTTTCAGTTTTCAATGGCTATGCAACATAGCTTAGGGAAAGCTGACACTCTTAGGAAGAAAACACCCTATTTTGGCGCTTAGCTCCGGAGCGGGGCAGGACCACGCGTGAGCCGCCGCGGCACGCGGCTGCCAGGGGAAGGCAGTACGCGTGGCGTGAGCCCGCTCGTCCGTCTCCGTCGGGGCCGGGGGCTGCCAACAGCGCGAGGGGAAGCGGATGGGGCCATCGTCCTCGCTGAGGGCTGGGAGGGGGAAGCCAGGGAGCAACCCCTGGGGAGCCGAAACGCTGCGGCTCTCCAGCACAGGTACGCTCAATAAATAGCAAGCGATAAAACAGCCGTCTCCATCAGGAAATCAATTAGACGTGGGGCCTTTGGGTTAGGTTTTTTTTTCCTTTTTTTCTTCCTCCCTTCCCCTCCTCTTTTTCCATTTTTCCAGCAGATGTCTAAGGTGAGGGTTGTGGAAGCAATTGCTTCTCGAGGCAGTTGCTTTTCTGTTCCCTCCGTTCACAGCTAAAGTGCAGCGAAGCCCATCGCTCTGGGGCTTCATGCTTCTTCGCCGTCCCCCCCATCCGCTGGGAAGCTGGGCGGAGAGAGGCTGGAGCTGGGGAGGTTGCTGGGGTCACGCCTTTGAGATGCTCGCAGCTTGGAGGAGATGCATCAGCCTTGGAGCCAAGCCCAGCCAGCAAGACCCAGAGCGGGGCATTAGCGAGGGAGAGGATTTGGAAGTGCTAGCTGCGATGCATTTGCTCTGCGTTTGGCTTTTGAGCTTGCTCAGAGATGAGGAGGGGCTGAGAAGGGGGTTAAATCCAGCCCTGGTTGGGGCAAAAGAGCAGGATTAGCTGCTGGTCCTGGGGATGTGCTGGAAGCGAATGGGCAGCACGAGGTGTTTGGCAATAAGAGACCGGGCAGGGTGGTTCGGGTGAGATGGGCCAGTGACGGGGGATATGCAGGTTCCCCCCCAACGTGACCAAGCTTCCTTGCAGCCCAGCAGCCCAGCCCTGGGCACCACACGGCTCCCCTGGGGCTTTTCCTCAGCTCCCACCTGCAGCTGTTTGCAGCCACGGTTCTGCCAGGGACTCCGGGACCTCAGGTCCCATCCCAGGCAAAGACGATGCATCTGCACTTTAGCAGCGATGCTATAAACCCCCCCGTGCTCCTTCCCCAGCCCTTCTGCCCTCCTCACCTCATGTTCACAGGCATTTCTGCCCTCCCAGCCGACGCTGTGGACTCCCTCGTGCATTTGCAGCGTCCACCCAAATTGCTTGCAGTGCCCTGTCCAGTGCAGCAAGAACCACCCAAAACCATGGTGTGCATGCTGGGGTGGAACTGCAGCTCTCCCTCAGCCCTAAAATATCCAAGCAGATGTTGCCCATAAGTATATGAACGAAGGTTTTACAATTAGCGTGATGTGTCTGAAATAGCTCACCTTTTTTTTTTTTTTGCAGGCAATACAGATGTTACGGAAACCCAAAGCCCTGAGTTAATCACACCTTGAGAGCATTCGCTTCTGTCCTCCGTGAATTCATAACTGCAGTAAACAGGTATTTGAAGTTCTGCTTTGCTCCTTACACTTTCTTGACTTGTTCCTTACACTTTCCTGATTTTACCGGAGTTGCAAAGTCCTTGAGAAATTTTAACTTGTTGAAATAGTGATGGGTTAATTTATTTAATTTGGATTAAGGAGGAGTTGGAATTGGAGATGGAGGTCCAGAGACAGGCCTTTAATGATAGAAATAAAATCCAGTTTATGGAGGTGGAATAAATATTTCCATCTTTTGGTTTGCTTTCTTTTCCTTGTCAGAATAGTAAAAGCAAGGTATGTGATGGGTTGGGCTTGATGGATTCAGCAGGGCTGTGTGTATTTGGGAGCAGACCTGCCTTGGTTTTTGGAACTAGAAGTTCAGGTTGAAGGGTGAGCCAGCTTTGAGGCACCGGCTTTGAGACCAAGTCTTTGATTTTAGTTGTTGTTAACGTCCTCTTTGTCACTTGTCCCTCTCAGTGTTTTATGAGCTTGGCTCTCGTTTGCCTCGCTCCTCACTTAACCCTCAGAAGCTCAAAACTGCTCAACCCTTTCTGCTGCTGGTTGCACAGAGACCTGAGCATGTGAGGAAGAGATGGCGTAGGCTTAGCAAAGGGGGGCCAAGCTGCTTTGTTTAGAGATCTGTGTTTTTTGCAAAAATGGAGGTGAATTTGAGAGATCAAACATTACCATGGAGTTGAATTTTGAAAACCTTCCTGCTTTGAGAACATGAGAATATTTGGTGGGCTGCGTTTTAATGTCATGTTTTCATAAGTCAAACTGTAAGCTCCTAAATAGCTACTTTGCTAACCTAACTGTCAGTGAAAAGGGTAATTCATCCTACGAAGTCACGACGAAGAGAAATGAAACAGCAGGGGCAAAGAGAAAGGCTACTTGTCTGCCTGAACGAAAGCATTTTGCTGTCACTTGAAGGAAACAAGTAAATTTCTCCTGGTGGAAATTTCACCAGCATTTCTGCAAGATATTGGGACTTCTGCAAATCTGCTTTTTCTGCTGGTAATCTGTGTCACAAGGCAAGCAGCAGCCTCCTCCCGCTCCAGCAGAGAGCGAAGGGGGCTTTTCCCAGAGAACGGGAAGCAGAGGATGCTCTCCCGCTGGTGCTGCCACTTGCCGGGGACGGAGCAGAGGACAGATTGCCTTGAGTGCAGGTCCTACACCCAGTACCTAGCTGTAGGCAGAGACCTTGATATATCAGCCGTCCCGTTAAACAATCACAGGTGGGTGGGTTCATTCATCTTCTCTTCCAGAGAAGGAAAGGAGCAAATTCTCTCTGGTCTGGACTCCAGATGTTGGGCGGGGGACACACACACACACACGTGTAGTGGCAGTACCGGGGGTGCAGAGACGGTGTGCCTAACCGCAGTCCTGGGCTCTGGAGAGCGCCGGGCGCTCCCGCCAGCAGTTGCCAGCGGCAGCACGTACGCGCGCAGGGGCAGCGCGTGCACGGCACGCAGATGGTGTGCGCGGGCGCGCCTGCCCCACCCTCCGGAACATCGCGGGCTGCGGCGTGGAGGGGATGGGTCCCGTCTCCTGGTGGGGTTGCCACCCGTCAGCTGAGCGGCCATAACTGGCCGCACGCGCGTTCCTTACCTGTTGCAAATGTAAAGTATTATTGAAATGATCTCTCTGGCGGAATGGCTTAAGCCCGTGGAGTTAACGTCACGGCCTTGTCGTTAAGGCTCGGCTACCAAGAGATGCCTCAGCTGCTTTTAATTGTATGGACATCCCCTGAGCTCCCAGATGCCAGACTTAGGCTTATTACCCTGCAGGAACTTGTTAGGCTGTCAGCCCTAAATGTTCAAATATCCCAGGTGAACCACCTCCCATATTAATTTAATTATATATCTACAGTCACACACATATATAGAGTCTTGCAGCTGGTAGATTAAAATAGATGACTTCGGAAGGAATGGATGTAAGAGTATGTTTACTTTGCCTTTTGTTCTTTAACCATCAAACATAGATTTTAACCCACACGTAGACAGAAGGTTTTAGGATTCAGTAACAGGGGCTCATACGTTTGCTGCTTGCGTGTCTGATCCGTACAGGAGATGCGTTGAGCTGGTTAAAACGTGCGGTTTTTTGCTCCGTTGACAAGTTTGGCATTGGGAAAGGAAATGTCATTCTGGTTCATAATTTCAGTGAAGGCTTTGGGAAGGGGATAAGAGGCAGTCAGGGGCACTGAACAGCACCTAGTTTGGGCAAGGTGATATTTTTCACTGTCCTTTTCTGGAATTTATTGGGATTCTGCAGTTAGCAGAAGGGAGCTCTGGTTTTGTTCAAACCGAAAGCAAATGGAAATATTATCATTAGAAAGCTTCAGAATGGCTTGGGGGTTTTTTTGGTTGCATGTACATGATGTAATCTTTTAAAACTTGTTTGTGTAAAGTACCGTATCCGCAGTCAGTCAGCCCGTTGCGGCCAAAGCACGGTGGTGTAGCTCACATTCAGCTCGGTGGGTCCCCAGGTTGGTCCCCGTGAAGGAAAGATAAGGCCGTGAGTTATGTTTCTACCTCTCAACTGTGTTTTCTGTTCACCCCAAATGAGCTGAAAACACCCGGGAAGACCTCTCCTGGGGTTTTTCTCCAGTCGCCTGCGAGCAGAGACTCTGCCCAGGCTTGAACGCGTGCAGCGTTGTTGCTCGCCACGGCAAAAGCCAAGAGGTGCCCCCAGCTCTTACGGGGGACCGAGGGCTGGCCGAAGAAAGGGAGGCTTGGAAACCAAGCACATTTCCTTTAACACTGGCTGCCTCTGTCATGGGTTGCTCCCTCCCAGCCCATCCTGTTTCAATCCCGCCAGCCCGGCAATGTTATTTCAGCAATCAGCTGCAAGACAAAACAGCTGGCCCCGCCAGCCGGCATGCAGAGGTGTGGAAAGTCCACTGGGGGATTAAGCTGGTCTTACCATCAGTCCTCACTTGTGAAAATACAACCTACTAAGTTTTCCTAGATGATGCAGTTTTCAATTGCTTTTGTTTGCTTTTCAGACAGGTCTTAAATCAGGCTGTCGGTCAGCCTCCCTTCCTCCCACCGCCTCGCCTCCAAGGCAGCTTCCAGGCACTTTCTGGGAGGACCTGTAATATCTTTCCTATCACCATTTATTTATGGGGCTTTCCCTTCCTCCTGGTAGGAAGGGAGGTGCTTTGTCTCACACAGCGAAGCGTGCGCTCTGCAGCTCGTTGTTCGGAGCCCCAGATCGCTCTTGGCCCCAGGGTAGCCAGCAGCAACGCTGCACGGGGCAGGGGGGCAGCAGCGGGGGGAAGGACGAGTGGGGACCCTGCCCCGGTGCTCGGCGTCGTTGCATCGTAACTCCGACCTGCTCTCCAACTGTCTGCTTTCGCATTTGCAACGCAGCAGACTTGGGAGGGTGGGGAGATCGTTATCGGTGGTCCGACAAACCTCTCGCCCCTCTCTTCATGCTTGCCACGGGGGCTTTCCCGTGAAGAGCTAGGGGAGAGGGTTTATCTGTGTTTCCTCTCCTTCCTCTCCTCCCTCGGCTGTTACATCCATCTTCTTGGCTGCAAAAGATATTTGCGCAACGTCCCGCGGGTAGAGCGGGGCTGAAGGCTCGTTAGAGCTCATTGCTAGAGTTTCCTATCCTGGCCAAAAAGGGTGCCATGGTTTTTGGAGGATGAAGTACTGGCTGAGATGTGCAGGAAGCAGGTCTGCAAGGTGCAAGCCTGCGAGTTCAGTGAGAGTCAGCCGCTCGGCTCTGCCCCGTGCTCTGTCCCACCAGGCGCATTTTTATATATCTTTAGGTGCTTGAGTACAGTCCTGTCAACACATGAGAAAGGAGGTGGTCCTGTCTGCGTGTACACAGCAAATCCAACACATCGCAGGCAGAGGTTGACTCTGCTTGACATATGGAGCAGGTCGGTGCCTCCGGGACGTGGCAGCCCCGCGGCAAATGTAAAGCAGAGCTGCTCCCCATGTGTTCATGGGCGGTTGGTCCAGGATTTCTGACTGTCCGGAGCAAACCCTGACCCAGGTCTCTGGGCATCGGGTTGCTGCTGCAAGTCATGGGGCACAGGTCCCACGGGCAGAGGTGGCCGATCTCCAAGGACCTTTACAAATCTGGCCCAAATCTTCTAAGCAGCCGTGGCAACATCTCTTCCCCCCACCCCGGCCTCAATGTTCCAGGTGTTTTCTTCCGCCTTTGTCTCATAACACAATACACAAAGGACAGACCTCTTCCAGATATGGGAATCTGTGCGCCAAGTCCACTCCCAGCAGCCCACTAAATCCTACCCCTCCATGTAATTTAAATCACAGCGGTTGTGCCTAGAGGAAGGTGGGGGAGGTTGCTGGATTTGAATGTCACCTGGCTAATGAACGTGCTGCGATACCTTTTCCCCCTGTATATACAGCAAAAGTCAGGGGATGGAAGGGTTTTGATCAGTGCTGCTGGCTGAAGAAGCCGATCCCTCTGGCAGAGCTGCTGTGGCTGGTATAATGCAGACCCGGTGTGCTGGCAGAGCCGGGATGATGTTAGCAGACAGGGCTTGCAGCTCTCCCCAAGCTCCTGGGGGAGCACGGTGCTGAGCTGCTGGCAACTCTCATCTCAGATAAGGAAGAAGGCAGAGAAAACCCAGGGCACGTCCCCGTCCTGGAGGGGCCGAGGGCAAGCGACTGGGGTTCTGCATGGTGCAAGTGATGCAGGAGGAACTGTCCCTTCCCCACGGAGAGAGGTGTGCCCTCCCACCTCAACTATAGAAAAATTCAAACGCTCGTCTAATATGCCCCATTGCTGCCACCGGCACAGAATCACAGAATCACAGAATCATATAGGTTGGAAAAGACCTTTAAGATCATCGAGTCCAACCATAAACCTAACACTGCCAAAAACCATCACTACACCATGTCTCTAAGTACCTCATCCAAACGTCCTTTAAATACCTCCAGGGATGGCGACTCAACCACTTCCCTGGGCAGTCTGTTCCAATGCTTGATAACCCTCTCGGTGAAGAAAAATTTCCTAATATCCAGTCTAAACCTCCCCTGGCGCAACTTGAGGCCATTTCCTCTTGTCCTATCACTTGTTACCTGGGAGAAGAGACCGACCCCCACCTCTCTACAACCTCCTTTCAGGTAGTTGTAGAGAGCGATGAGGTCTCCCCTCAGCCTCCTTTTCTCCAGGCTAAACAGTCCCAGCTCCCTCAGCCGCTCCTCATAAGACTTCTGCTCCAGACCCTTCACCAGCTTCGTTGCCCTTCTCTGTACGCGCTCCAGTACCTCAATATCCCTCTTGTAGTGGGGGGCCCAAAACTGAACACAGTATTCGAGGTGCGGCCTCACCAGTGCCGAGTACAGGGGCACAATCACTTCCCTAGTCCTGCTGGCCACGCTATTTTTGATACAGGCCAGGATGCCATTGGCCTTCTTGGCCGCCTGGGCACACTGCTGGCTCATATTCAGGCGGCTGTCAACCAACACCCCCAGGTCCTTCTCTGCCAGGCAGCTTTCCAGCCACTCTTCCCCAAGCCTGTAGCGTTGCATGGGGTTGCTGTGGCCCAAGTGCAGGACCTTGCACTTGGCCTTGTTAAACCTCATACAATTCACCCCAGCCCATCGATCCAGCCTGTCCAGGTCCCTCTGCAGAGCCTGCCTACCCTCCAGCAGATCAACACTCCCACACAACTTGGTGTCGTCTGCAAACTTACTGAGAGTGCACTCGATCCCTTCGTCCAGATCATTGATAAAGATGTTAAACAGAACTGGCCCCAACACCGAGCCCTGGGGAACACCACTTGTGACCGGCCGCCAACCGGAGTAAACTCCATTCACCACCACTCTCTGGGCCCGGCCGTCCAGCCAGTTCTTTACCCAGCGAAGAGTACACCCGTCCAAGCCATGAGCAGCCAGTTTCTCCAGGAGAATGCCGTGGGAAACTGTGTCAAAGGCTTTACTGAAGTCTAGATAGACAACATCCACAGACTTCCCCTCATCCACTAGGCGGGTCACCTTATCATAGAAGGAGATCAGGTTGGTCAAGCAGGACCTGCCTTTCCTGAACCCATGCTGGCTGGGCCTGATCCCCTGGTTATTCTCTACATGCCGTGTGATAGCACTCAGGATGATCTGCTCCATCAGCTTCCCCGGCACCGAGGTCAGGCTGACAGGCCTGTAGTTCCCCGGGTCCTCCTTCCGGCCCTTCTTGAAGATGGGTGTCACATTCGCTAATCTCCAGTCAGCAGGGACTTCCCCAGTTAGCCAGGACTGCTGGTAAATGATGGAAAGGGGCTTGGTGAGCACATCTGCCAGCTCCTTCAACACTCTCGGGTGGATCTCATCAGGCCCCATAGACTTGTGAGTGTCTAAGTGGTGCAGCAGGTCACTCACCATTTCCCCCTGGATAATGGGGGCTCCAGTCTGGTCCCCATCCCTATCTTCCAACTCCAGGGGCTGGGTACCCATAGAACATTCGGCCCTGCTAATAAAGACTGAGGCAAAGAAGGCATTAAGTACCTCAGCCTTTTCCTCATCCTTGGTCACTGTGTTTCCTCCCACATCTACTAGGGGCTGGAGATTCTCCTTAGCTCTCCTTTTGCTGCTAATGTATTTGAAGAAGTGTTTTTTGTTGTCTTTTATAGCAGCAGCCAGACTGAGCTCTAGCTCAGCTTTGGCCCTTCTAGTTTTCTCCCTGCACAGCCTCGCTACACCTTTGTAGTCCTCCTGAGTTGCCCGCCCATTCTTCCAGAGGTCATAGACTCTCCTCTTTCTCCTCAGTTCGAGCCAGAGCTCTCTAGTCAGCCAGGCCGGTCTTCTTCCCCGCCGGCTCGTCTTTCGGCACCTGGGGACAGCCCGCTCTTGTGCCTTTAGGACTTCCTCCTTAAAGAATGTCCAGCCTTCCTGGACCCCTTTGCCCATAAGAGCTGCCTCCCAGGGGACTCTGTCGACCAGTCTCCTAAACAGGCTGAAGTCCGCCCTCCGGAAGTCTAAGGTGGCAGTTTTGCCGACCCCCCTCGCCGCTTCTCCACGTATCAAAAACTCTATCATTTCATGATCGCTCTGCCCAAGACAAGGCACGCAAGGAACCATCCCCAACTATTTTTGTGAGTGAAAGGAATGGATATCTGAGCGGATCAGCAAGACAAGGTACCCTAAAGCTCTCAGAGGAGGGGCTGGGTGTGATTTGGGGGTGCATGACATGCAAGTGAGCGGTGATCCTCTCTGGCTCCAGGAAAGCAGTGGTGCGTGGCGCTGCGGGACGAAGGAAGGGGCTTCGCAGCCTTTCCTCCTGCTCTTTCTGGCTGATGTGCCCAAGGCTTGGGCAGCTGCAGAGCCCTTGAGAGTCATCGTGCAGGCATGTGGTCCCTGCAAGAAGGGGACAGGGGGTGGCCACCTCTTTGGCTAAATCCACAGGAGGTCCTCGCTCCAAGTCTTAAGCTGGTTTTACATCTGGTTTTAGCCAAGCCAGAAGAACACTGGCATCTAGATAAGGCTTTGTTTTTCATCTCCTGCCCAGCATCCTGGAGACACTTGGAGAAAGCTGCATCCAATACTCTGGTGAGGCGGAAATGCCAGGCACTTGCCAGGAAATGCCTGTACAAGGCACTTCCCCAGGGATTTCCAACCTGTGTTTGCAGACCTACAAGACCTACAGGCCCAGAAGAAGGACTCAAATTCCTAGTCTTAAAATTACGTAGCTAACCATAAATCAGACAGGTCTTACTCTGGGCAGTAGGAATAAGTAAGAGCTGGACTGAAATGTGAAGGTGTCTGTGCCTCACAACCCTGATGTGAAATCCAGGCTGCCTCCCCTGCGTGCATCTGCAGAGCTGTTTCTTCTGGTGCCTTCGGGAGAAAACAAGGCAGGAAGGAGCTGTGCCAGATGGTCTCCAGTGCAGCGTGGTGTAAAGGCCTGCGGTGCTTTGCAGGTGAGGAAGGCAGGCTGAGGTGCACAGCGCGGCTTGAAAGCCTTGGAGGGATGCTCTGGATGAGAGTCACCTTGTTGTCCTGCTAGCAGCATTTCTTCAATACCTTCATCACTGGCAGCTTGAGTAGGGGCTTATCCAGCTCCCAAGCTCCCCAGGGCCATAGCTCACTCGGCTGTCTTAGCTGGAGGAAGGAGAAGCACCTGGCCGGTGTCAGGGCTGTTTGTGGCTGATAGAGCAATGAGAAATCACCGTACTGTGCTTCGAACCATGCTCTGCTGGATCTGGGACCTCCTGGATTTGTTGACAGTCTGTCTGCTCTTGGACTGTGCTCCCAAAACATCCCCCAGCCGCTGCTCCTTGGCAAGGAGAGGGGATCAAAGGAAGTCCTTCATGCTCTGGTGGTGGGAGTGGTGGGAAGCCGTGGCCCTACCTTGTCCTGGCCTGGCTCCTTCCCCTTTGCATCTTGCCTCAGATGGTTTTGAAGATGCCCAACTGGCAGCCCTTCAGTGCATCCCTGCAGAGACTGGAGTGAGCTACAGAGCGAGGCATTGGGCCAAGAGCCCCCTGCAACCCAAGATCATGAGTGTGCAGCAGCCTAACAACGAGGAACAGCATTCCCCCCTCTCCCAGGGCTCCCAGAGGAGCAATACAAGTCAGGTCCACCTTGATATTGAGATGTTTGTGTCCATCTCTGGAGACTTCGCTCCTGGCATTAGTGAAGCCCTGGCATTGGATACCATGGCCCAGGGCCTGAGTGGAAGATCTCACAGCACCTGGAGCCATTCGGGTGTCTCTGCACAATGCAAGTTGCTGTTAACTTGGAAGCTCTCCCTGGTGAAGATAACGGCTGCTCTCTTTTGCTCCACCCTGCCTAGGGAGAAAATGATGTTTGTAACTGGAAGTGGGGTTTTTTGGCTTGTTTCATCCTTTCCTCTTGCAGCCTGGGAAGCAGAATAGCAGATTGGTGCCCTTGCAAAGCTGCTGGATTCATTAATGATGGATGATATGTCACTTGGAAAATGCTGCTCAGGAGTCTTTACATGTGAGCTTGGCTGTGGTAAAAATAGAAGCATCTCAGGTAAAAAAAAAGAATTCCTCAAGGAACTCTGAAATACCTGCTGTGGGATGGCAAAGGGTTAATGTTTTAGCTGAACTCCTCTTTCTGTGCCTCAGCCTCCCTGGGAAACAGTTTTTTAACCTGATATAGAAAAATTTTAAAAATGGCATGCATCTTACATTTGAGTGGGACTAACCTAGCCGGGAGCATCCAAAGCCAGCACTCTTTCTCCGAGTGGGGAGAGCTGGAGGCAAACCAGGCTGTGATGTGTGCTACAGGTGGCATTGCCATCCTACTTGCCGGAGCAGGTCTTGCAAGGTGATTTTGGAGCAACTGGAAGCAGACCTGGCTGGGAATTTTTTTGATAAAACATGTGTTGGAGTTTCTTGGTCAGATGAAACTTCTCATAGCTACGTGTGGTGCTTGCCAAAGCTGGAGTTGGGAATGGTTTCCTCCATCGGTAGAGGAGAAAAAAGTGGATCCAGGAGAAGCAATGGCTTTGTGTAAGTGTGTCCTGGCTGAGAGTGTTGGCTTCGGCTCTCTGCAGTGGTCCGAAGCACACGGCATGGCTGCCACTGACACCAGGGGTGTTGGACTTCCTTGCCCATCCACCCTTGCAAGACTCCTGACACGGTGCCAGGATCCACCAGGTACTGCTTGGTGGTGCGTCCTTCTCAGCGGCGTGATGCATGCCAGAGCCTCTTGTCCTGCGCATGGCGTCTTGGATGAGCTGCCAGTGGGCAATGCTCCTTCAAATCCCCACCCCACAGCAAGCTCTTCAGCCTGAGCCAGGGGATGGTCTGAACCCCCTAACCTCTTCCTTCACCTTTCTCTTTTCAGTGCTAACAGAAAAATTTTGGAAGGTGGCCTCTTCTGTGTGGTGGGAAATAGGAAATTCTTGGAAATGTCCCTTTTTGCCAGGCGAGCGGCGTTTCTGCTGCTCTCAGCACAGCGACGCCGGCCAGGAGAGGCTGCGCTGATGGCGAGCTCCTTACAGCTGCTCCTCCGATATAAATCTGACCCGCGAGCTTACCCAATTCATTAGACACTGCCTGTTGAAAAGGCAGTAAATCAGCTAAAACCTCAGTCAGAACTGGCTTTGGCATGTTTTATGGTGGAATTAGAATAATGAATGAGGAGCTGGCTGTTTATGTTAGTTTTGGCTTGCAAGCTGAAGAAAAATTCTGGTGTTGAACTTCATGATAAACTCTCCACACCAGTGGGCTCTGAGATTGGAAACAACTTTTAAAAGCCTCGAGGGCCCAAGAGGGTGAGAGACTGGCACATCACAAGCTGAATGAACACTAGAGCTTAGATAAGAGGTAGGGGCATGTTTTGGAACACGGGGCATGGTGAGATCTTGCTGCTGGAGGGGCTCTCCAAAGCTTAGACACCTGCAGTCTTCTGCTCCTTAGGGTTGGTCTCCACACCACGTGCTGGAGGAGTAAAGTACATTAGCCAAACCTGCAAGTGTCCAGCTATTTCCATGCTCTGACTCACTTGTTTATACCTCATTTGGATGCTTTGGGATTCCTCCACACCTTGTGGTGGGTCACCCATCATCTGTCCTTGATGGTTTTTTTTCCAGCTTTGCTCTCATATCCTTAGTTGAGCTCATCTGTATATAATGGGCTTCGTGCTCTGAACCTGCCAGAGCTGCAGGAACTGGAGTGAACTTCACTGTGGTTTTGTCCAAGCTTTAATATGGGCCTGGATGGCTCATGGTGGAGCTGGTCCAGTTTTCCTCTGACTGAGGAAAAGATCATAGAATCGTTTAGGTTGGAAAAGACCTTTAAGATCATCAAGTCCAACCGTTAACCTAGCACTGCCAAGTCCACCACTACACCATGTCCCTAAGCACCACATCTATACGTCATTCAAACACCTCCAGGGATGGCGACTCAACCGCTTGCCTGGGCAGCCTGTTCCAATGCTTGACAAGCCTTTCGGTAAAGAAATTTGTCCTAATATCCAGTCTAAACCTCCCCTGGTGCAACTTGAGGCCGTTTCCTCCTGTCCTATCGCTTGTTACCTGGGAGAAGAGACCGATCCCCACCTCTCTACAACCTCCTTTCAGGCAGTTGTAGAGAGCGATGAGGTCTCCCCTCAGCCTCCTTTTCTCCAGGCTGAACAACCCCAGGTCCCTCAGCCGCTCCCCATCAGCCTTGTGCTCCAGACCCTTCCCCAGCTCCGTTGCCCTTCTCTGGACACGCTCCAGCCCCTCAATGTCTCTCTTGTAGTGAGGGGCCCAAAGCTGAACACAGGATTCGAGGTGCGGCCTCACCAGTGCCCAGTACAGGGGCACGATCGCTGCCCTAGTCCTGCTGGCCACGCTATTCCTGACACAAGCCAGGATGCCATTGGCCTTCTTGGCCACCTGGGCACACTGCTGGCTCATATTCAGCCGGCTGTCAACCAACACACCCAGGTCCTTCTCTGCTGGGCACCTTTCCAGCCACTCTTCCCCAAGCCTGTAGCGTTGCATGGGGTTGTTGTGGCCCAAGTGCAGGACCCGGCACTGAGCCTTGTTGAACCTCATACAATTCACCCCAGCCCACCGATCCAGCCTGTCCAGGTCCCTCTGCAGAGCCTTCCTACCCTCCAGCAGATCAACACTCCCGCCCAACTTGGTGTCACCTGCAAACTTACTGAGGGTGCACTTGATACTCTGGAAAACCTGACGAGCGGTTAATGGGATATAGTCCAGCTTGATGAATGGATGGGGAGCATTTCTGTATTAGTATTAATAATCCAGTAATGCAGTTACAATGCATGATCCATAATCCAGGCATGCTGCAGGAAATTCCCATTTTCTTGGGCACTCTGTGTCCAGGCAGCCCCTCTGGTACTGGGAGGAGTGAGCACCTCGACGTGCTGAGCTCCCTTTGCCTCATGACTCCGCAGGGGTCTCCAAATAGCTGGCATAGCCTCCCCTTGCTGAACCCAGGTTCTCATTTCCTGGTGGTCCTTTGTTCCTGCGGAATCTTGCTGCTTGGCTCAGAGCGAGGCACTCCCTTCACCAAGGTTTAGGATCCTTCTGTCGCAGCCCTTTTAACCCAGCCAGCAAAGACTAAGCAGGTGCACCCAAATCTCTCTGCTTCCACAGTTTTACCCGTGGTCAAAACTTGGCAGTACTCATGGTCTCATTTTTGCTTCTTTCCAAGGGCTGTAATGCACATCACCTTTCCAGCAGAGGAACCCAGCCTTGTCATTGGCCTTGTCATTGTTCATCTTGTTGCTTTGCCTGGATTTTTGCGCTTTGCTTTCACAAATTTTCTAAAAGGAAAGTGCATGGTTTTGTTGTGGGGCGTTAAAATTGCACAAAAGCCTCTGCCACCAGGTGGACTATGAAATGCAATTTGTAGATGAAGCCTCCCCATTTGTACATGCTGTTTGGACAGGCAGGCTGAAAGCTTTGTGGAGGGCTGCTTAAAGCATGGATTTTGAAGCATTCTCTGCCTAAATTCAAGCTACAAAATTTGTAAAGGGAGGAAATCTGTGTATAGATTTCCACTGCGCTGCATCTTCTGCAAGTAATCTTGTGCAAAGAGCCCAGGCTTGGACTTGCACAACAGCGAGCACAAGATCTGAGGATGTGGTAGTTCTCTCCCTACCTATGACACGACCACGGTCTTTGCACGCCCATTTTATGCTCAGAAGCATAAGTCATGTACCATCTCAGTTCACCCCTCTCATCCATCCCTTGACTGTCATCCCAATGAAACGTCCCAAGAGCTTAATCTGAAGTCAGCTGGAGGCCGTTGACTTCAGAGGTCCGTTCCGGCAGGCCCAACCACTGCCACAGCCGGTTGTTGGCGGTCACGACTTCGTGTCTTCTTCTAAGCTGTTTTGCGCTCAAACCATGCGTACGCTTGCCTAGCAGGAGGAGCAGGGCTTGGAGGGAGAAGAACACAACAAGGCTTCCCTTTGTGTCCGCCGGTGCCACCGCAAAGCCCGGGGCTCTCCCAACAGCCCCTTAAGCCCTCACCCACCGCTGGATCCACCACGTCCTTCTGTCCCCTTTCCTATTATCCGCTGAACCCGACCACGCTCAGTTCAAGTTTATCCTGGGCTTATTTTGTGGCTGGATTCACCTCCGCGGGCTCCCCGAGCACCGGGGCCGCGGCTGCCTCCTGGCGGAGTGGCTCGCCCAAGGGCAGCCGCCCTCCTTTATCTCTTTGAAGATTAGGGGGCTTTAACATGTCTTTAAAGTGAATTTCTCCCCCCCTCCTCTGTTTTATTATTATAATTGATGACCAGCAAACTTTTCTTTTCCTTTATCTCTTAAATATGTTTCTTTACCCTTAAAAATGCAATATTTCTTTTAACTCGGAATATGGATGGGTCTGTGCGTAGCAGGGCCGCCTTTGAATCATCTGTCAATTTGATCGTGTAAAGCCTCTGTTTTCAGCTGGCATCCAGTGCAGATTTCAAAGCCATGACTCACCAGTTCTTGCAGAGTTAGGACTGAAAGGGAAGGTAAAACGAAAAAAATTAAAAACAAAATGAACATTTTTCAAGCAGTTAACTACTAAGCTTTATTTTGCGAGATCTCTATATCGGGGCTATCGGGGAGTTTTCCGTGTGCGCGCACAGGAAGGATTAAAAGCGTTGCAGGGTTTCAGTAGTGAGGACTACAAAATGAATGGTTGCTCCTTGGAAAGAGTAGGTTGGAAGAAATAAAATGATTGTAAATGAAGCTGGGAGGCCAAAATGCAAACTTTTTTTTACAAAGCGGAAGGCAGGAAAGGGGGAAGGTGCTTGAATCATTTTATATATAGTTAAAACATTGCACTTAGGTATAATGTATAAATGCTTATGTAGCAAATGCTTGAAACTGAAACTGCTTTTTCTCTCCATGCACGTCTGTATAAATAGCTAAAACAAACCTGCTTGCAGAATGAAAAGATCTGCTGAACTGAAAAACAGAAATTCCCTTTCCTCTGAAAATGTCGATATGCCTTATTTTTTTAAGCAAAATCCCCCCCCCCCCCATTTATATAATTTGACCAGAAAGATCTTTTCTTCCAAATGCCATTTTTATCAGCGTGATTGCAGCCCGACATACCCGCCGCTGGGACCTGGTCCGTATTTTCTGGGCCTGATCCCCCAGCCCAGGGCGGAGCAGGGTTATGAAGCACCGTGCCCCGGGAGGTGACAGGGTGCTGTGCTCCTGCCGCCGGTGGCTTCTGTTACAGAATCCCAGGCTTTAACCAAGACAACTCTACAAATAGTGTCAAAAGAATATGCGTGTAGCAGCTCAGTGTTTCCTCTGTTGTCAGCTATTTTTATGACACCTTATCGTATGCATCTTAAATCCACATGTAGAGAAAGCAGGCATTAAAAATGAACATTTGTAACCGACTGATGAGCGCTGGTGCTGTCTCTGGGTCAGCGGCAGGATGCTACCAGCAGCTGGGACATTTCCTACAGGCAGTCCCCGCTCAGAGGTAGGGCAGGACTCCCCGTGTTGTGTGTGACAGTGCCGGTTTCCAGCCCCGCTTATTTTAAAACATCACACTCCGGGACGGGGCGAGCCCAACTGTCTGCGGACTTTGCCCCGCTAGGTTTGGAGACGGGGCACGGGGCGATGTTGCTGGTGAGCGTGTGGTGTGGGTCCCACGGACGTCTGTGCAGCCGGCGTGCTTGAGGCTCCCATCGGGACCAGCCCTGCGCTGGGAGCACGTGGGAGCCATCAAGGCAGAGGGTTCTTACGGTTAAATGCCACCTTATAACACCACCGGGGACCCCAGAGAGGCTGCATGTGGCAGCGGGGCCACGGTGGAGCTGTGTTTCAGGAGGTGGGTGGATCACAGAGGCCCTTGGAGCACCGGTTAGTACCTTTGCGTCTTTACAACGCTACGGTGCTGGAGTGGAGCCTGGGAGAGGCTCATGTTATTGCCCAACGCGCTGGTCCAGTACGTTGTCTATCACTCCAGCTCCTCGTTCCTTCATTCCTCATTCCCAGTGCTAATCTCAGCATTTATTTGGCAATCCCGATGGGATTTGCCACATGGCTGCTACATCATCTTCTGGAACACAACACAGTTTTAAAACAAAATTTGCAAGCAGCTGCTGATGGAAGGCATTTCATGATGTCAAGCACTGAAGAAAAACGGGGATTTGATGGTTTTTCATCCTTTGTAGTCAAGAGTAACACGGCAGCGTAGGAGGGCTGCGAAGTGCGTGGAGCTAGGTGCACGAAGCACAGAGCCCACGTGTCCAATCTCATCTACTGAATTTACTTGCACGGGCCAGTTTCTGTAGTTATTCCTTTCCTCAAGCACCAATGTTCTCCAAAGCTTTTTGCACATTGGCACCTCCAGCCTCTCTTCTGGACCTGTGTGGGAAGTGCTACCTGACCAGCTCTGCCGGGTCTTCAGCCCACCATTACCACGTGAAATGGGCCACATTCATCTTTCCTTTGGCAAGTGACTGATGCTGTTCCGTTGTCAAAGGCCCTTCGGTCAAAACTTGTTCAGCACCAAGTTCCCGTTGAAAGTGGCCTCAGTGTTTCCTTAGCCTCTGAAGACCAACAGCTGGCCACCGGGAAACGTGTGCCGGGGGCACTTACACCATCCGAATGTGGCCTTACAGGTCAGCCTAGAGCAGTCGAGAGCTTGAAATTAGCACTTTTCAAAACCCCATCGTTCATCACATGGTTGTCTCGGGCCACCCAAAACAAAGTAGAAAGTCTGAGACAGGGAAGGGAATGTTGGAAGGAGCTGGTGGGGCAGACAGAGAGGAAGGAGGCCACCGGCATTCAGGGGTCATCGGCTGTCTTCATCTCCAGAAATACAAGATTCATCCCAGAATACCCCAGAGTTAGGGTTCTTGTTGTCAGGCTCTGAGAACGGGAGCTTTGTGGTGACTCCAAGTTCCCCGGCGGCTCCCAACACACGACAGCGAACTGGCTGTGCTGACGTGGTCCTCCGTGGCTTGGTCTCCTGCAGACACCCATCTGCTCCTGGGAGAGGCGATGAAGATGGAAGGAGACAGTTTTAAAAGCAGAGTGTGAGTCAGCCAGAGCTGGGGAAAAGCTCTAAGCAGGGTCTCTCTTGCCCAGCCAAGCACCCACTGCTATCAGGGGGCTTTTGGGGGCACGGCCAGCGGTAGCAACTGGCTCAGACTGGATCCGAGCCTGTGAACTGGGAGATGAAAAGCTGCGTTACAGGTCCAGGGAGCCCACCCAGGGCCCTACAGCCGGCCAAGCCCCAGGCGTGAGGATGGATATGCGGGCTATTGAAAGACCTCATCCAGCGTATATTTGGTTTGTCTTGTGTGACACAAAGAACCTGAGTTATTATTTGATCCTGCTCTGAGTAATAACCAGATAAATGGGCCTGCGGATTTCCAAATAAACATTTTAATAAATGATGGGTGAATTAAAGGAGAGCTGCTCCCCCCCTCCCCTGCTCCCAATATTAATGTTCAAATGAAGGCAGGCAGTGTCTAACAGAGCCCCGTGTACTGTAAATACATTTCTTGCACTGTCACACATAAACACTGGAGAGATGGAGATCAAAAGGTCTCTCTGTGCAGAGCAGAGCAGTGTGATGAAGTGAACATGTTGCTTTGTGGCTGGGGTGGGGTGATGGGACGCCTGAGAATAACAGACTGGCTGGAGACGCAGGAGCCCAGAAGGCCTGGGGGGCCTCAAAGGGGGGGAAAAAAAAAAAAAGTCCCCACTAGGAGCAGGAAAAATAAATAATTCCGTTATCTCTGATGAATTTCTGCCTTTGATCTAGTTTTCCTCTCCCTCGCGCTGCCTTTTCGTTCCCTCTGTCCCCCCTGCTCGCGGCCCCCCCCACCTCCCCCTCAGACACTTTTTTTCCCCCTTCCCCTCTTGCGGTTTGATTTATCCCATGGCCGGCTCGGGGAGCCTGACGGGCCCTGATGAATGGGCAGAGCTCGTCTGCCCGTAGCCCTGCCCCGGCGTCTGCCAGGACATCCCCAGCTTCTTTTCATTCTTCGAAACCCGGCGTCCTGCCGGGCAGCCTTGTGCAATATATTTGGTTCGCGGGTTGCGCTTTCCTCGGCCGCCTCGGGGAAGATGCTTTCTGCCTCTCCCGCTCCTACGCACACACACACAAAGCCCAGCATTCCCCGTCCCGGGGTTATTTAGCTTAACCCTGACAGCTGCTAAATAATTGGGTGTTTCTTCCACAGCCAGCACCTCCTTTCTGAGTCAGTGGAGGCCACATGGGTGCCTCTGATATTTCCCTGCAGCATTGCCAAAAAAAAATAATAAAGATAGGTTTTTGGAACCAGAGCAGAGCGGAGTGGAAGTGGTCCGAGCTGGGACGGTGGCACGGGAGGGGGAACAGCCCCCCGGGGCGTTGAAGAGGGAGCTGCGAGGGGAGGCGGTGGGGTTCCTCCTCCCCAGGGCTCGCAGAGCGGCTGGGCTGACCCTTCCAAGGAGAAGAGAGAGGAGTCAAACCAAAACGTTGCTCGCCCGCAGCTCAGGCTCAGCTCAGCTCTGAAATTCAGGTCCTCCACAGGGCCCGAGTCGTGGCACGGGTCAGCACAAGTGACTGACGTGAGGCACTTCTGTTTCGGTGCCCAGATGAAGATGTCTTTTAAAAAAAAAACCCTGCTTTTTTGACTCTGCATGCTTGAACTGTGAAAATCCGTACCACTGTGAAAATCCATCAAAACCGTACCACGGGCCTTCTGTAGACCATCCCCTTCTCCCTGCAACTACTTCAGCAAAGTCTACAAGATTTTGTAGCTCAAGTTGGGAAAAGAGGCCAGCGAGATGCTGTGTAACAACCCGCCCGGACCCGTCCTTGCCTGCTCCAGCTGTCCTCCACTGTCCCAGTCCTCTGCTGGTGGTGGGACAGACCCCTGGGTTGATGAATCAACTGTTTCCCATGGCTTGAAGCCAAAACTCATACAGTAGCTTGACCATTGAATTGTTAAAAGGCCCATTAAAATAATAAAAAAAAAAAGGTCTTGCAATTCTGTTTTGACATCTCCTCTCTCCCAGTCCAGCTGGTGAAAACTTTTGCTTCTACGTGACCCTTAATATTAACAATTTCCATGAAAATCACTGTGAAATACGTGACGTTTCTGTCTGATTCAAGCCCATGGATCCAGCCCAGCTATGGGTCAGATTTTTTTCCCCTCTCTATTTCTTTGTGCCCGCAGTGCTCTTCTGGTTGATCGTTCCTGATTTTCCATTCCCTGGAGATGTCTCAGTAACGGCAACCTCCCCCTTTGGGCTTCTTGGCCCTGAGTGAACTTGTCCTTCTCCCAGAGGAGGTTAGCTTAAAAATTCGTGCTCTAGCCTTGGTGACACATATTTGAAGCTGTTTGTACATTGATACAGAGGTCTGGTTTCTCCCATAGCCTTTTCACTGATCCACTTCCTTCTTCAAAGTCCTCTGTCCTCTAGTCCTTTTCTTTATGTAAGTTCCTATTTTTGTTCCAGATGAAAAGAAGTTTTTGCATGGAAGAATTTTAAGAGTTTTTGTACAGTCAATATATTCATGGAGCCTGCTGGCAATAAAATACCTCCAGGCTTCTTATCCCCACCAAAAGGTACGTAACCCTTGAAAATTCATATATAAACAATGTCTTAAAGCCCTAAAATCAAACCCACCCATCACGCTGAGCACTATACAACCCATCGCGCAAGGCATTCCTGCTCTAAACACTCCCAGCACGGATGAAGGACTGACAGCCAAAAGCACAGAGAGGTGAAATAACTCTGACAAAGTTGCTGAGCAGGTTGGAGGCAGAGCTGGGAGGAGAAATTGGGTCTCTCAAAGTCTGTGTTTCTTTTCCTGACCCGTTACGATGCCCACTCAGCCTGTGCCGCTAATGGCTCTTGATGAGAAACCTGCCTCTGATAATTATGCGTTTGCGTGTTGAATAATCAGGAGCTCCTATACATCCCAGCAGCGGGGTTTTGGGGGCTGTAAGGTGAACGGTAGCAACCGCAGCGCCAGGGAAGGTCACATCCAGCCCTGGGCTGGCTTTTGGGACGGGGCTCCCGGGGAGCATCCAGCCGCGGTTTGAAGACATCCAGAGATGGCAAATCCATCACTTCCCATGGTGGGCTCTGCCAGCGGTTAATCACCCTCACTTAAATATGCACGCCTCCTTTCTCGCTGGAATTCGCAGGGCTTCAGCTTTTGAGTCATCTTTGGCTTTTCCTTGCAGAAGCACAGACCCTGCCGTGGTCGGTACATGGCGGGTTCGCTGTGCCGGCTGCACGGCTCGGCACCCTGATGAAGAACTCGGACGGTTTTTCTGGGCTTGCTATCTGGGGTGCTTTATTAATTCACTTTTTTCTATAGCTCAGTACTGGGCTCTGTCCTCCCATCACCATCTCCTTATATTAATAAGGAATAAACAATTGTGTTTCTATTATAAATCAATAGATATATTTCCATATCCATGGATAGGATTTTTTTACACTTAAAAAAAAGTTCTGACTTAGCATGGGTTTTTTTCCCCATTAAATTTCCCTAAAACGGTCACTTGCGAAAAACAATCAACAATCAGAAGGGTGCACAATAAGTAAGGTGCCCTCTGTGTTTCTGCAGCATCATTTTGGTTCTTTGGTTTTCATTTGTCTATGCTACTTAAGTGTAATGTGCTATATTACGTATGATAAATACTGCATCATTTAAGGAAATACTTTTGAAGTATCACTTTGTTTCCAGCCACGCGCTGCAGACCAGCTGTAGGGCTCCACAAAGCAGAGAGACGGGTAAGAAGACCTCCGCTCTGATTTTGACAAGGAATGGGATGTCCTTGTCAGCACAGCTGGTAAAGACCCAGGAGTGAAGGAAAGAGGGCTAATTAGCTGAACAACCTGCTGGTAATTAGAGAAAGGGCAGGACTTTCCCTCCCTGGGGTGGCAAGCCCCGTATAAGCCCCCGCACCAGAGGGGTTGCAGCAATGCTGGTGGTGTTTGGGTGATGGCGAGCTGTGCTTTCCGCGAGGTACGGGGAGTTTTTTCATATGGGGAGGAGGCTACGTAGGGTGGGAAGGTGTGGATTGCTTATTTGTGTTATTCTGGGGGACATAAATGTTCTGCCCGGGGTGCTGCTGGTGTCCAGGGAGTGGTGTTTGGAGTCCTGCTGTGCAGATACGATGGTCCAGGGCGCACCCACGGGTGCGGAGCCCTGAGGGACTGAGGGGCAGGGTTAAATCTCTCCCTGTCCTCTAGAGATGAAGACTACACCGAGTCCCTTCATCAGGCAGAGCCTATTTCATGCTTTTCAAAGGGAAGAGCTCCTCTTCCAGCTGGGGCAGTTTTGGAGCTAACACAGTAAATCCGGTGGATAATCTCTAAAAATCCGAAGAGCATCTATCTTGGGGCTTGGCTGTCTCCAGAAGTGAGAGTAGGAAGGAGAAATGGATGTGCTGAGTTCTGGGTTTTGGTTTTTTTTCTTTCCTCTTTCTCCTAAAGTGCAATGGATAGCCAGTTTTCAGGCGGCCTTACTGTAGAAGTGAGGGCTGAGGCAACTTCTCTGCTGGGTGGGGTGTTAAAAAAGGAGAGGTGAGGGCTCACACGAGCCTGGTGGGGGTCGTGCTCTGGTCACTGGGTGCCTTGTGCCCTGGCTGGGGGCAGGGGGTGATGGACACCGGGGTAAAGGCTTGCACCTTCTCTCCTGGCCTCTAGAGGGGGATTGGTTTTGGGGAGAGCTCTCAAATGCTTCAGATGAAGCAGCCCTTGGTGAGCAGAGCACTCGGAGTTAGGAGCAGGAGTGGAAGCTACTGCCCGCTCGATATAAATGAGTCCTCCATCGCAGATTTCTTAGGAAGTGACTTGAAAGACGTGAAGTTTTAACTCCGTAAAGTTTTTGCCGTGTGCTTCAGCTCTCTGCTTTTAACTGAGGGCTTGTTGCCCCCGGTCTTGCCTGCCCAGGCTCCGTGATGCGCCGCGCAGCCCTGCGGCAGGGGTGCAGATGGAAGGCGAATGCCTCGGGAGACGCTGGGGACCAGCAGCGTCGAGCTGAGCGGGCTGGGGCTCGCCTCCCAGCACCGGGTGACTTGCTTGTAGCAGCAATATGAGGAGGAGGCTGTTGATCAAACATTTCTGGAAGACCAGGTTTGTGTGCCGTTTGCTGAGTGACTGGCAGAAATAGCCCAGGCTGCCATCGCTCCCAGGGACCGGCTGCGGCCGGCAATCGCGCCGCGGCCTTATCTTTCCCCCAAACATCAGAGAACCGATCTTGCTCCCGAGGCCAGGACCTGACAGCCTTGTACATTAGCACTTTTTTAAAGTGATGTCCACTTTTGAAATAGTACCTGTCCCAAGAGTGGTCACTTCATTTGACAAATGCCAGTGATGACAGCTGGACGCCACTTTACAAACTCCAGCCTTCTGCTCGCCCTCGCTCCAGCCCTGCTCGCAGCTCACCCGCCCCAAGAGAGGCGAGGGAGGAGAGCTGCGCTCCCCTTCGTCTTGTCGAGATATTTGTACGTAGTGCCCTCTCTGAGCCTCTCTGTTGGGACCTTGGATGCAGGCTGCTCCCCTCTGGGACACGTGCCTGGACCCCACCAGCAGCACGGTGCATGGAGCATCACCAAACAGGGCAGCTGAAGGCAGAGGGCAGGTAGATGGGGATTTTCCCAAAAGGACAGTGGGGTTTTGTCACCCTCTAATGTCTGCCTGGTGCAAGGAGCGAAGCCAGGCAGAGAAACTGGTGTCTTTTCACTATGCAGGAAGGTTTTGGCTGAAAACTTCTGGCTGAGGCTCCTAGACTCTCTGACTGTGCCAGTGCTTGGCTCAAAAGGCGTCCCTAGATGTGTTTTCTTGCCCTGGAGAGACCTCACTGGTGCCCAAAGGGACTTCTCCGGCTTGATGGGGTGGCTCTAGGCACTGTGCTGAAGAACTGAGACAGCCTGGGCAAGAGGAGATGGGGCTGAGGCTCCTGGTGACCACGCAGCTGAGTGGAGGCCCTAGAAGGGAAATCACTGCCTGCCCTGCTAAGCCAGGGCACGAGCCCTTGGGCTGGCGCTGGAGCATTACCTGGCTGTACAAATCACCCCTAAAACCTGCGTGGAAACAACATTATTGAAGTGACAAATCAAGAAAGCCGAGAAATACTAGGATTTGGGTTGCTTGATTAGTTTTATGCCTTTTATTTAAGCAGGAGACTAAATGCACCCCAGGATGCGTTCCTTGGGGTGGGGGGGGGCCCTGTTGAGGATTTCCCGATGGCGCTTGAGTGACGTGTGTGCAGGCAAGGCAGGAGCGTCGTGGGCTATTTGCAGCCCCTACGTGAGGAGGCGGGAGGAGCAGCTGAGATACGGTGGCTGCCCGCCTGCGTTTTCGGATGCTCGCCTGCTGCTGAAATGGCAGTGGGCTGGAAAACTTAAATCTCAGCCCTGTAATTTAATGGGGATAAACTGTGGGTAGGAGCAGAGGGAGCACCTGGGAAGGCTGGCTGTGCTCATCGGGGGCTTCTCTGTCTTCTGTGGTTCAGCGAAGCAAAGGGATTCAGGCTGTCAAGTGTCTCGCCAAAGTTTCCCGTGTTGCTCGGCGGGATTTCCTAGAGAGCAGCGTGTGCACGTGGGCAGCGCGGTGAGTACGTCTTGAATGCTGTGCTCTGGGGAACGCCAGCTTTGCCGCCCGTGCCTGATGCGCTTCAGTCTAAACTGTATTGCAGACGTCAGCGGTTTTGGATGACTGCTGCCAGCGATGCCACGGTTCACGTGCAGTGCCCAGGTGGGCAGGAGCATTTGAGACCTTAGGGCAGCCAGCGAGGCATCCAGAAATCCCTGACCCTGGCAAAATTTTGAGGCAGAGGCAGAGAAAACATGTTTGGGAAACTCAGGCATGGCTGAACTCTAGTCTGCCACTGATGTATAGAGGAAAGCGCTCTAAGTGATCCTTAGGTCTTGCCTTGGCTGCCGTCTCTGCTCTACAAGTTTCTGTGTGTTCGTTTTCTTCTCTTCCTTAACTTTTTGTGGCTCTCCATCGTTTGGTCCCACCTCACTGTGTGCTTCTGCACACCATCTCCTCTGCCAGCCCTCTCTCCCCACCATTAACGTAAATCCTGTTGGACGGGGAAGGCTTGGGTAGACTGGCTTCATGGAGAGCTGGTAGCTTGCAGGAGGATGGTTGTCTCTGCTGCTAAATGGCACAGGGAAGTGCTCCAGGCTCATTCATGCTCCTAGGAAATGGGGAGTCTCAGCAACTTATTCCCAACTTGTCAGCTTTTTGGCAATTGTGAGGTGAAGGGGGGGAAAAAAAAAGTGAATCGGATGAATTCTCCTTTTTCTCCCTTGACTGGCTCTTGGATGCGTTCTTCAACCACCAACCTGTCTCCTCCTGGCCACCCCTCTGAGCCATCTCTTGGTGCCCACCTCTCGACGGGGGTGACCCTCCCATGCAGCTGCCATCTGTCCCTGCGTACGTCTCCCTCCACGACTCCACCGAGACCCAAGTTATGATGTGAAACTTGGACCCGTACGGACAACTGGCACGGCCCAAGCTGAGCCTGCAATTTCCTGGCTCATAAAAACATGAGCTTCCTTCAGGCCCGGGTCTCCGCCAGGTCATACTGATCCGAGTCCCACACCTCTTCCCCTAGGCCCCCCCACCCCCAAAATATTTCGTGACACCAGCTACGAGCTAGATCTTTTTATTGCTCCATATGTTGGAGACACATGGAAAAATGCATAGGAGAAATCCCCTTAGCGAGGGAGTGAAAAGCCACCAAGTTTACAGGGTGTTGCAAATAATCTGAGGCAAAACAAATGTTTAAGGCTGACTTGACTGCCAATTTCGAGTACATTGTTTTAAATCCGGAAAAACAGGCCAAGGGGCAGTTGTTAATGGACCAGTGATTTTCTTCCTTTCTGGACACCCCAGAGCAACACATATCAAATATTCCTTGGGAAAGAAATCAAGTGTGGGGGTCTCTTTATTTAACATATCAAAAGGCATCATTGACTCGCCCTCATAGAGCGCTGCTCCTTCCAGCGAGGGACTTTTACAAGCAATAACCTGTTTGCAAAGCAGAGCAGCGAAGCCACGCAGCCAAGCTTGAGGCTTATTGTTGGTGCTGACTTTTATAAGACACTGTGGGGGCTTACAACAGACGTGCTTTTTGTAAACCAGTCCATTAAACAGCGCAACCCGAGCTAAACGGCGGCGGGGGACGGAGCCTCCGGGGACCTTGCTGAGCCGACCGCTCTGCTTCTGTAATAAACTCAGCAGCATCCCGCTTATGGCTCAAGCGGCAAAGAGCCTGTACAGAGAGGCTAATGTATTGCTGCAGAGAAGGGCAAGTGTGAAATGACCCAGACTGGGATTTTTCTAGGGGGGTTTGGTTGTTGCTACAGGATCAGTTGGCCAAAATGCTGCTGGTCCATGTGGTTTTTATTGCTGGTGGTGCTTCTAGCCCTGGGTTTGGGATTTTTGGATCCTTGTCGAGAAAGTTTCTCTTGCCGAGGGTTGCTGTGATCTTGTGGGTATTACGGTGGTCTGCAGGCCAGGAGAAGTGGCTGTGCGCTGGGCAATGGTCCCCACTCTGCCAGGGGACCACGGGCTGCTCGTTGTAGCTTTGTGTTCCCATCTCTTGCTGGGCACGGTGTGGCTGCGGGCACTCCGCGTAGCTGCGTTACAATTTCTCCAGCTACCGTACGGGAACGGGAGCGCTTCCTGGAAATTACCTCAAACAGAGCCAGCACGAATTTTGATGATAAATTGTCTCTCTCTTGGGCTGCAAGAGAAGGAAGGACCTGTTGCCTTCCAGCATCAAGTGCAGGACTTGCACTCCTCTGTGCTGTTTGCATGCGGTGAGAGCATGGTGGCACAGGAGCTCCGGCAGCAACGCGGGGTGAGGGGCGGCGATCGTCAGGGTCTCTGCTGGCACAGGGGAGGTTTCTGGATGCTCACTCGAACAGCGTGGCTGAGAGCAAGGGCTAGCACAATGATGCCATATGGTTTGGATGAAAAATTCAGTTCTGAGAATGCAGTCTAAAATATCCAAGCCAGAAGTCTCCATGGTCTTGTTTGGACCAAGGAGACTGAGAAACCCCAAAGTTTGCTGCTGTCAGTGTGTCTTGGAGCAGTCAGTGGCTCCTGAGCAGCAGAGGAGGGACACAGGGAGGGTGTTTCATGTGTCATTTGCAATTGGTGGCACTGAGCGTGTTGCTGAGCTCAGCCTCCTCTCCCCCTCGCTGCCCGCAAGCCCCTGATGCAGTGGGCAGTGATGGTCCTGAGCGCAGCCCTGCCAGGGGTTGTGTGGGTCCTGTCCCCTGGCTCAAGCCCCTCTGAAATCCCATCGCTCTTGGGCAGTCCTGTTGGTCCTGCTACAGTCTCCACCTGGGCTCCCGGTTCTGCCCGGCTGGGCTTTGACCGCAGGACCAAGCCCGGGACTCTTTGGAAGAGCAGCGGCTGCTATGGGAAAGCTGCAGCTCCATGGGGCGCTGGGGGAAGGTGCCTTTTGGAGGGGTTCAGGGAGGAGGAGAGGGAACCACCTTCCTGGGGGGTCACAGAAAGGGCTTGCTGTCTGGGCAGGGACCACGGCCGGCAGCATGAGATGCCTCTGTGGCCAATGTCCGCAGACCCTGGTGGCACGTACTTGGCGACATTGGCTGAGGGATGTCCCAAGCTTGAGAGGGCAGCCAGCCCTTCTTGGAACTTCTCAAATCTTTCTGAGCTCTCAGTTGGTCTCCATGGCTTGTGGCAGGGTTTTCTCCAACTGGGTTACAGGTTTAATAGGAAAAATCTCTCTTTCCTATCTAAAATCTGCCACCTGATCAGCACCTCGAGGTCCACCTCGAGCACTGTGAGAAAGGATGAGTGGGTGCCCTGCCTGCTCTCTCTGCCCAGAGTCTGGCTGCCCACGCCATCGCTGGGCGTGGGGCTGCTGGGGCTGCCTGAAGAGCAGGAGCAGCGCTGGGTGAAAATGTGACACCCTGAAACCTGGAGACCCAAGGAGGGATTGGGTTCCCCGTTTGAATGCTGAGCTGCAAAACCAGGCCCGGTGGGCTGTGAGGTGGGAAATAACCATCCAGCATCCCTGCCCCATCTGCTGTCCCCTGCCCGTCTGTTTTTGCCATGGACAAAGGAGAGAAGAAGGGATTGAGCACTCGCTTTTCACAGCAGTCAGGAGAAGCCGTTGATGGGCGAAGCCCCCGTGAGCACGGCCCCCAGCTGCCCTGGATGTGTGCGAAGGGCACAGGCACTCACTGCCTGGTTCCCTTTCTGAATCTGTTGGTGTTTTCTCGAGAAAAAGCCATCCAGAGCACTTAAATTCTTCCCTCCCCTCCAGCCCTTCCCCTTGCAGGCAGCGGGGTGGAAATCCGAGGGCACCCAGCCTGCTGCGTGCAGGGCTCGGGGATCACCCAGCTGCAGCCTAACTCACGGTGGGCTTAACCTGGGGAGGGGAAAAAAAAGAAACAAAGCCCTAATTTTGACATCTAATTTAGCCTTGCTGAACCCCACCGGTGTCCCTTCTCTGCAATGGCTGCCCTTGGTCCTCAGCTGCTACCACTTGCTGTGGTTTGAGCAGAGCTGAGCAGCTTCGTGCCGGTCGAGGAGGCTGTAGGGGCCGGGAAAGACCTGTACACGCTTGTCCTTCCCTGAGTGCTTTCCGCATTTCACGTTAAGCTTGAGGCTTTTACCTGTTGGCAGGTCTTCTACTCCCTGCCAGGGCTGGGGGCGGAGAAGGGGTCACTAGAAAAGGCTCGAGGCTTGCCGCAGGTCTGCGTGCGGGCGCTGAGGTTGGCACCGGTTGCGCTTTTTCAGCAATGTTTTTAGTTGGAAAAATACAGACCTGACAATCTGGTAATGTTGTGGGAGTACCGGGCGCTCTGGCGTATTACCTTAGAGAACTGAATTTCCCCTCGAGCCAAAACTGCTCGCCTCTTTGTATTTGTAGAATAGTCCTGCCATTTGTCTGGTTTGGAGCAATCTTTCCTTTTAGTATTTTAAATCTTGAATTTCGAGGTTTTTGTTTAAATTGAATTAATTACTTTGGGGCAAAGTATCTTGATGAGTCCATGCTTTAAAGATATTTGCAATTTACTTACTTGCAACAACAAGGTGTTTTGCTCTGAACTGGGATAATACTACTCAAAACCCCTCCGTGCCGACTGAGCTGAACGTTTTCTTGCACAGATACCTACTGTTGCACTCCAGAGCCAGAAAGCTTATAATTATTAGTTTGAAAGCAATTTGTTCCACTCGGTTTTGATCTACGAAGTCCGGGCCGCAGGTCTCTGGGTGGATGAAAACTTTAAGGACAAATGGTTCCAGTCCACGAAGGGGTTGGGGACCGGGGCCGCGAGGGCTGGCCCTCTGTCCTGCGCCGGGCCTCCGCGGCGTCCCCGGGGCCAGCGCCGGTCACCGGGGGATGCTGCGGCCGGGGGTTGCCATGGAAACGGGAAGCTGCTGAGTCGGCAGGCGGTTTGGTCCCCGCTGGCGTGGCAGGGGCTGAGGCGGCGAGGCCGGAGCACCCCAGGGGGCCGGGGGGACCCTCGGGGCAGGGCTGCCCGGCCCCGCTCGGGCAAGGCAGCCCTGCGGGGGCTTTCGGGGGGCTTCGGGCGAAGGGTGCGGGTGACATCTTGTGGCGACGGCTCCGCGCCGGGGCTGGGCGGGGATGCGGCCGCAACAGCAGAGGCTGCTCGGCCGTTCCGGCTCCGATCCCGGCCCCGGGCTGCAGCCCTGCCCCGAGGCTCCGCCGCCGGCTCCTTTCCGAGTGCCGCACACGCACGCACCGCTGGGGCTCGGGCTCGGGCTCGGGCTCGGCCAGGGCGGGAGGATGAAGCTGATGGCTTCATCTCCGCATGGCAGGCAGCTCCGCTGCCCTGCAGGAGGCTAAAATCTTTTTCGGTTGTTGTTTGGTTTTTTTTTTCCCTTTTGCCAATCGGCAGCTGTGCCAGGAAGTGAAAATTTCAGCCACGGTAATAAGCACAGATGCGGCCAGGCTTTCCCGGGTTTGTGCCCTGATGGGGACGTGGGGCGCTCGGTTTAGTCCATCCTGATGCTCTGCAGCGGGACCTTGTCCTACCCAGTGGACTAAAAGGCAGCGGAGGGTCTGTAATCAAATGTGAACTCACTGCTGTGAGATGGCATGGAAGCCAGAAATATCAGTGGGTTCAAAAGGGGCTGGAAACCTTCGGAAAGAAGAGGGCTGTCTATCAGGGGATGTTAAACACCATGGTTTGGAGATACCTTGGGATGGCCCTAGACCACTGACCACCGGCAGCTGAGGCAGGAGCAACTCCGTGCATATATTGCTTTCCGTGCCCGATGCTGGCTGGTGCGAGGAGGAGGATGCTGAGCCAGCTGGGTGTCTGGACTGGCCCCTTGTTGCTGGTTTTTATGGACTTTGTGGTTTTTTTGGGAATCTGTTTCAGTCCCAAATGTGGAGATATAACATTGGGGCAGAGCTCTGAAAATTCATCACACCGCAAACTGCAGCCAGTGCCTGTCCTTGTGCTCTGGCGTGCAGAGGAGGGACTAGCAGCCTGCTTTCTTGGGAGATGGGGAGGGTTTAAAAGTGCCTGGCTCTTCAGGGCTTTGCTCTTCCTGCTTATTCTGTGGAGGAAAAAGTTTAATCCCCAGGCAGGGGTGGTGGTTGGGACTGTGCTACAGCTGAGCAGCTCGGGGATTTTCTCGTTCCCCTTGAGCGTCGTTTGTCCCCTGGCTCCCAGCACCCTCCTGCCGCTGTCCCAGTCCCCACGAGTGACAGGGACCTGCCTCCTCCGAGCTGCCGTGGGAGCAGCCTCAGCCTTTGCAGCTGGCAGTGCCCAGCGTGTCCCTGGCACCTCCGTGCCTCAGGCAGCCAGCGCTGCAAAGCCGCTCCAGCAGCAAGCAAGGAATAAAGCGACTCTGGGGGTTTTGGTACCTGCAGGTGGCTGGGGACCTGCTCTTTGGCTCTGACATCCCTCCCCTGACATGAGCAGCATGAAGCAGGGTCCGTCTCCCACTCTGTGTGTGTATTTTTGATGGTTTGAGTCCCCATGGCTTTTTGGGGTAGGACCTTCTTGGTTTCTACAGCTCTGAGTAGGACTTGGGGTGCAGCTGGGATTTGATGTATGATGGGGGGCTGTAAGTACCACAATGCTGTCATTAATCAAGTGGATTTTGTAATGCTGCAAGGAAGGAGGCATGGGGTGAGCCTGTGTTTTGGGGGTTGTGGCTTTCCTCTCCCCTCATGGACCCATGTGGGGGGCAGGTACTTCCCATAGTGACTTTTGAGAGCCCCTCTTTGGGTGGCTGAGTTGATGGTGGGTTAATGAGTCGAGAAGGCCTCCTGGATGGAAAGGTTTAACTCTACCCTGCCTCAGCCACCATTTTTCTGGTCGGGTGGGCAGAAGGCTTAAAATGCCACTTTGGCTGGCAAAAAGATGGGGGCCAGGGGAAGCGTGAAGAAAAAAGCTTTTACTTCCAAAAATAACTCTGGAACAAAACGAAGAGGTCGGAGGGTGAGCAGGCAAATGAAGAAGTACCTTCCCCAGGGGCCAGCACTGAAGTTTTCATCCTCTGAGCGCCTGAGGAAGGAAAGCTCGACTATATTAAAGACCGTCCCCCGCTGCCAGGGCTAAAACAAGTCGCAGCATGGTGAGTGCAAGCACGTGCGAGAGCAGCCGGGTGACCGTGGCACAGAACGCCTTACTGCCCTTCCTCCCCGCCGCCTGTTTGTGGTTGAGCCTCCCCCAGCCCATCCTCTAACTGCGTTTTTCTCCTCCGTGCTGTCAGAGCCAGGACGTGGCGGGGCCAAACAGGGCAGCAGTGGCATCGCGGTGTTGGCCACGTCTCTGCTGGTGGGAGCTCTCATTGCCCAGGTCTCTGGCTTTGGCAGGATGATGCTGTGGCTGATCCCCAACCCCAGGACCCCCCATGGCTGTGGCAGGGGTGGCACAGGACAGGAGGGAGACTGAGGGGCTCCTCTGCTCCACTGGTCCCTTGCCCATGCGTGTGCCGGTCCGTGCCCTGGCACAGGGCTGTCTGGCCTTGGAGATGAAGGTGGGACAGCGTGGGATCACCCGGAGGCTGGAAACGCTCGTGGTGCTGCACCAGGCTCTGCCCGCACCGGAGCGGAGATCAGCAGAGAGGGAGGAAGGATTGGGGTCTGCTGAGCATGAACGCAAGCAGTGGCATGAGGACATCTGGCATCCCCTTAGCTGGGGACCAATTTCCAGCTCCCCTTTCCAGAGCAGGATTTGATTTGGAGAGCGTGAGGTGCTGGGGCCAGGTCTCTGCTGGCCATGGGGGAGCTCTGGCTGGAAGCGTTACAGGTGGTGGAAGGAGGAACTTGCTGCTCTGCTGGCTTCGCCCCACCTGATCTAAACACCGGTTTCCCACCCTTACGCGGAGCTCGGGGCTTCTTGAAGGAGCCGTTCCCTCCAGCTTTGTGCTGAGCCAGTTAGAGGGAGCGGCTTTGCTGGCAATCCCTGAGCTGTGAGACCCAGGAGCTGGCACAGCCCCTGAGCACCGGGACGCAGGGAAATCCTGTACCAAAGTGGAAAAAAAAATCAGAATAACACCCCAAAGGGTGTGTCCTGGCCAAGAGCAGGCCATCCTGCGGCATCCCCCCAGGGCCCTGCGGCAAGGCGAGCACAGGGGCTGTCCTTGCTTCCCACCCCGGCACCCACCCCTGGACGCAGCACCCATCCCTGCCCCGTGCAAGGGGCTTGCCCGTGGGTCCCAGCACCTGATGCTGCAAAAGCCACCTCCCGTGGATGGGGCCCCCCCCAATAAAAAGGGATTTACAAAAGAAGATGATGCAGAGGGTATATCCCAGAGCAAGTGTTGGGTGGGCATTTTATCGCCGGTGGTGGCCGGCGTGCCAGGAAATACTGTTATTTTGTTCCCTTCCCAAAGCTGGGAGATGATAAACACTGGGGTCTGCCTCCATTCAGCTGTGATCCATCAAGGCGGGGGGGGCTTGCACCAGAGAGCGGGTGAAGGGAGGTCAGTGATTGTGTAAACAGGCACTTTAGAGTTCACCCCGAGCTGGTATTACTGTAATTTATTAGAGGTGTCAGCCCTCTTTGTAGTTCCTCGCTCAGAGAGCCCCTTGCCTGGCAACTTCTAACATCCAGCCTTGCCAACAGAAAAATAAACCGCACGAGATGTCTTTGCAGGAGACAAAGTTGCAGTTGCAGCATCACCCTGCAAAAAGTGAAATTTTGCATCCCGGCGTGTTTCCAGGCCAGGCTCTGTTGCGCTAACAAAGGCTCCTCCTCCGCTGGGGCACCCGGTGTTGGAGAAGCCCTACTTGCTCCTGCCAAAGCCACGCGAAGTGAGATGCAACGGGGTGCCCGGCCGCCCTGGTCGGGCAGAGCGCGCCCACTGCTGAAACTATGGAATTTGCTTGGGAAAAAAAGTGTGAGGGCACGGAATAGTCCGCACTTTCCTGCAGCCAGGATGTGGATTTGCTTTGGGGAGCCCCTAACCCCCTCTGGGCGGGAGGTTGGGGAGCACAGGAACCTGCTGCCTCTCCCTGCACCCTGGGGCTGATGCACCTATGTGGAGCATCCTTTCCAGCTGGGACCAAACTGCTCGCACCGAACCCCCACCAAATAGACATCTGCCTTCTGCCCAGGGTGCCGTGGGGCTCAGGGAGCCTGCGCTCTCCTCCGCAGCCCCCCCGGCTGCCGTGCTCGGTGTGGAGCTCGGTACCTCTTGTCCGCATCCAGGGATGGAGCGGGGCCAGCCAAGCCCGTGTGCTGGAGGAGGAGGGGGCCTGCGGCGCTCCCCCCCCCCCCCCCATCAGAACAGCTTGTTCCCGTCCCCTCGCTGGCTTGCTCTGCTGCAACACTTCACACGACTTAAAAGGGCACTAAAATTCCCCCTCCCAGCGGTGGGGAAGCCCGGCGTGGTATATAAACTGCCGGAGGTGTCTGCTGAGCGGTTCATGCGGTGGCTTACGGGGCTGTAAACACCGGGGAGGGCAAAGTGCCGCAGAGGGCAGCCCCGAGGCTGCAGCAGCTTGGATGGGCACTCCGGCACGACGGTGGTGACGCTGAAGACCAAGCTGCAGGGAAAGGAGGGAGCGATGTGGTGTTTTGCTCTGCCCAGAGGGTATAAACGCCTCCCAGGCAGGATGAAACTGCTCCTTCCAACAAAAATATCCCTGCAGGTGTGCTCGGAGAAGCAGAGGAAGGGACCTCGCAGGTGACAGCGTCGGGTGGGCTGCTCCTGCGGTGGCTTCTGTGCGTTGCCGTGCCTGGGAGATGCAGCGCGCTCTCCTAAGAAGAGTTACGGCCCCAGCTGCGCGTTGAGGCGATGAGCTGAAGGTTGGGGGTCCTCTGCGGGCAGGGCCGTGCCTCGCTGTGCTCCCCAGCTTGGTGGGGCTGCTGGGGGTGACCCTGCGTGGGACCGCGGCGTCCTGGGCAAGTTGAAGGTCGCCTCCCAGTGCTGGGGGCACTGTCCCAAATGATGTGATAGCAGCGGGCAAATAAAGGCAGAGAATTTGAGTCTCCTTCCAGATCTGGGGCCTGGTGACCCCTCTAAGGAATTGGACTAGTTCGTCGTCAGCCTGTAGGTGACGTGAAAGCTGGGTTTTCTGGCTTTCTCAGCATCAAAGGTTTGGGACCAACTTTTCCGTTTGTAAGGAACGGTTGAGATGCACGCAACGTGAGAGGTTGGGGTGGTACCAAAGGTATAAATGGGAGTGAAATCCCTGGCAAAAATGGGAGAAATCCCTGGCAAAAATGGGAGATTTTGGCTCTCTGCAAAGCCCAACAGGTCTGAAGCTGCAGGAGAGCAGCTGGTGCGGGGAGACAAGCTAATGGCCTTAAGCACGCAATGCCCCCTAAATGTTTTTATATTCAGCGTGCAAATCTTCTCATAGAATTCCCATGTTTCTCTCTTATTTAACGCTTCAGATTTGCGTGTTTTCAGGCCAGGCTGCGTTGCACTAACAAAGGTTTTCTCCACCGGGGCACCTGCTGTTGAAGTCCTGTTTGTTCCCACCAAACCCACGCCAAGGGAAATGCAGCATGGTGCCTGACCGCGCCGGCTGGGCAGAGCCCACCCGCCGCTGCAATGACAGAATTTGCTTAGAAAAAAGCGTGAGGGCACTGAATGCACTTTGGGCTTTGTGAGGAGGTTTGGCTCTGCCACCAGCCCGTTGAGAAGCCAGGGGTTTGGGGGGTCTCGCCCAGGCTGCTGGAGCGAGGCCGACTCCCTAGGGAAGGGATGCCCGCTTCGGAGGGGCTGGGAGGAAGAAGTGACCCTGGGACGCAGTGGAGCTGACATCGCTCGTGGTCTTTGCATCAAGCTCTGATGCTCTGCTCGGTGAGGAGGGTGAGCGGCAGGGCTGGGGCAGCCTGCGGCACAGCACCGTGTTTGGCCTTTAAGGCTACAAACAAATGACTACCGACCCAGGGGACGGTTTCCACTTCTCCCTTATCTGCCTCCTCAGTGCCACAACCTAATCGAATCCCATCTCTCCACTTGCTGAACTCATTACTGCGGTATCGGAGTGCCGCGTTTCCAAATAAATCCAACCTCTCCTGCCCCGTTGCGGGGTGGGGGGGGGGGGTGCTGGTGGGGAAAACACGTCTGTGATAGACCCGCTTCTGATGCCTTCACGCTGGAACAAGAAAACAAGTGTCGGCTCCCAGCTCTGTAGTCGCTAATAAACCATCTGGCATTGCTTATTTTAATTGCATTGTGCTCTGATGGAGGGTCGGTGAGGAGAGAGGGTGCCCTACATTCTTGCACGCGGCATTTGGTCGGGGATAATTGTGCTGTGCGAGCGGCAGGATCCCAGTGCCGGGGCCTTTGATTCCCGGCCAAGGGAGGCAGGTGCTTTCAATATTCGCCCTGCTAAGCCTCTCACAGGGAAAAGTGTTTGCAAGATGCATATGGTGGGGGAGAGGCCGAGGAGGGAGTTCAGCCTGGGTAGGTAGCAAGTCCTTGGTCCAGGCTGCCCCGCGGCCTCGTGCCGCAGCCGTCCCTCGTCGCGTCTTCCCCTTCCCGTGCTGCCTGCCGATGTCTTCGCTGCGTGCGGCTCTCCCGAGGTGTTGGCAGGGGCCTGTCACCCCGCGCTGCCTCGGAGCCGCTCGAGTGGTGCCCGATGCTTTCCCCTCCCTTCCCGTGGCCGCCTGCCCCTTGCTGCTGCCTCCCTGCTCTCCTAAATCCTCCCTCCATCCGTGCCCAGGTGCTGGCTCCGGTTTGCCCCTTCGGGACGGGATGGGGCAGCTGCATCCCTGTGCCGAGGGCTGTTTCTGCAGCTCAGGAAGCCTCCGGCCACCTCCGTAACCCACCCAAAATGAGCATCTTGGCACGGTCCTCGGGTTGCTCCTAGAGCCGGAGCAATGATAGGCCAGGCGTGGCAGGGGAGGCTGTGGTTGCCCCCCTGGCTCTATCACCAGGCTTTCCCACCCCGCGCCTCGGTTCCCCTTTCTGCTCTTCGGTTTTCATGCTCAGCTTCCGAGAGCTGAGATGCGGGACTCTGCAGGCATGGCTGTAGACGGAGGCTGCGGGTCTTTGGTTTGTTACCAGGTGGGGAAAAAAGCACTTTGGGGCCTGTGGGATATTTTGGCAGGTAAATCCTTTGGGCTGGGACTGGTATGACGGGACTATGTCCGTTGGGATGCGGCAGTGCCCATCAGGCCATCCCTCCTGCCTTACTTCCCCTTACTGGGATCTCGTTTTTCTTGCAAACCTTTCCCAGGGGCCTTCAGCTTCGCTCGCTCCCCGGGGACACCCGGCACCCCCAGCCCCGCGTTGTGCCGGCACCAGCAGGGAGAACAAGGCAGGGTCTGGCACGGGGTATTGCGTGGGGCACGGCACCCCTTGTCCCATCAGTGAAGAACTGGGGCTGGGCTCCCCTCTCCCTGGCTGCCACCCGTCCTGGTCCGGAGTGGGACATCTCCGCCATCCCCACGTGGCACGGCAGCCCCTCCACGTGCCTTTCCGGCTCGCTGTGGTCAGCAGCATCACGGCGCAGAGCATCACCGCTCTGGAGTAAGCTGGGAGCCTAACCCTTGAGCTGCCGGTCTGTTCCCGATGCTTTTTGCCTCCTGAATCCCCACCCCTTCCTCTGTGCCAGCCCCATCAGCTCTCAAGCCCGAAGCCCTCCATCCACGCAAAAAAGGCTCGTCCCTGCCAGATCCCCCAGCCCGGCAAATGAGCAGACGTTTTCATGTCTTTATTTTCCCAGGGTTTGCTGATAAATCCTGTCTCCATAAGCCCGGCCTTGATTGACTCATTATCAGGCAACGCACGGCGAGGAAGCGACCTGTGACCCTGCCTGGGGAGACGGGGTGACCCTGCGGGAATAACCCTTATCGGCCCTTTTTAAAAGCTTCCCTTTTTAGCATGACAGAGGAGCCCTGGCCAAGCCCAGCAACACCTAAATAGCCATGGGGTGGAGGAAGGTGCGTGGGGGGCGAGGACAAGGGGGTGCAGGAAGCATCGGGCACGTGGGGTGAGATTATTTCCGCTGGCAGAGCGTGAGGCTGTTCGCAGAGGTTGGGAAGAGCCTCTGCCTGGGTGAAAACATCAACCCGGCTCCCCTTGGAAGAGCCGAGCGTCGTGGTGGAGCGGGGCTGACGGTGGCTCGGGGCAGCTGAGCTCCCCCTCGCCCAGCGCCTTGCCTGAGTCCACCTGCTCCACGCAGACGGGCTTCCCGGCTTCCCGCCGGGGTCATCAGGAGAAAGCCCACCGGGAGATAAGAGCGTCCGTGGGAGAAGGTGACATGGGACAGGCTCAGCATTGGGGCCAAGCCCGCAAATCGGGCTGTGCCGCACGCTGCCTCCCGTGTGCCTGGCACGGAGGGGAGGCTGTGAGCCCCGTCCTTGCTGTCCCCAAACCCCGGGTGTCTCTCAGGAGGGGGCTAATTTGTCTTCCCTTTTCCTCCCAGCTGTTTTTATAGCAAGTGACCTTTCAACCCTCGCCTCGTCTTTACGGAGGCGATAAAAGCGTTAGGGCATCACTGACTCGCTTTCCCTGCGGCATCCCCTCCAACGGGGAGGTGCAGGAGCTGCAGGGTTTGGCGCGTGCCGGGCTGGCGGAGATGCTGGCAGGGGCAGGCGGGGTTGCTCAGCGTGCAGGAGCCGGGATGAGGCCACGGAGGGCAAAAGAAGAGGTGGAAATCCCATTGCTTGCCTTGTTGGAGAGAGGATAACGCCTTGCTTGGGACAGAGCCCCGTGAGGCAGACAGGAGCGACCCTCCTGCCCCTCACCCTGCGACAGGGCACGGATCGCTCTCTTCGATGAGTTGAGGGCCGGCTTGCCTGTGTGGGTCACCGATCCGACCCCCCGGCTCCCTGGCAGGGATTAGTGGGGATGGGTTTTTGCCAAGTCCCGGCTGTCACTGTGTTCCCACCTTTGATCAGGAGTCGGCATTCCTGAAGTGCTCCATCTCCCACATGTTGCGCTGATCAAAGGCAGCTGTTGCCTGGACCCTCCCCTGAGTCCATTTACACACACACACACCCAAAAATACAGAAATACAAAGGAAACTGAAGGAGGTGGAAGGGGTGATGGATAGAGGAGAGACCGGGCAAGGGGCAGCAGCAGCCAAATCCCTCTCCCTCGTCTCCTCGCAGAGGGTCTCACACGCAGCCACGAGGAAGGCTGGCGGGGAGTCTGTTGTGGGTCTAAAGAGAGATGCTGCAGGTTGGCTCGGGGCACCCTGGGAAGGAGTTGGACCTTATCTGTCGCCTGGAGGAAAGGGTGTCATCGGTGGGTGACAGCAATCGCCTGGGCCAGATGCAGCTGCGGCAGAGCACAGCCAGCATCTCCCATGGCTTTAGGTGGGGTCAGGAGGGACGCCGGATGAACCTTTTTTTTAAGCCCACTCCGATCTCCGAAGTTTGTGTGTGCGCAATGCCAAGGTCCATGCGGTCCCCTCTGGAGGACCGTGGATGGCTCTGCTAGGGGGAGATGTTGCTGGAGATGTGCGAGCTAGTGCTGATGTTCCTCACCAGCCCACGGGTGGAGCGATGCCATGAGGGGTTTGACCTCATGGACCATCTCCTCCAGCTCTGCCAGCCACCAGCATCAACTGCTTCAAAGGGAGAGGGAGGAGGTCTGAGACCTGCTCTGGTGATGGCTCCTCTCCAGGGCAAGCGTGGTCCTGTTGCGTTTTGGCAGACGATTTATTGTTTGTGCACATGATTTACTTCTGCTCCCCAGCTCCTGTAATGTGAAGGACTTGGACTATCTGGGTTTCCAAGTCTGTTCTGAATCCGTCTCCACGGCAAGCCTAGCCGGCATCAGCAGCTCGTTTGTGCTCAGAGACGCGATGGGGAAAATCCCTCCTGCCCTTCCTCATCCTCACACCCATCCGCTTGTCACTCAGCATTACAGTTTAGCTTTAAGGCTTTGAAGAGACACAATCTCCAACTCAAAACTGCGGACACAAAGAGGGCGGAGGATGGGACCACGGCAGGTACTCGCAGACCGTTTCCTTAGCTGAGGCGGCAGGTTCAGGTGAGGGTTTATCTGGTTGAAAGCCAAATCCTGCTGCCCGCAGTGAGGCTGCAGCAATCGCATCCCCCAGGCAAGGACGAAAGCATCCTCTTCCTCTAGCAGAGGGTCCAGCAGACCAGGCTGGGCAGAGTCCCAGCTGCCCAGGGATGAAGCCCTTCAGAAGGGCAGTTTGTCCTCCTGCTCCTCCCTTGGCCCTGTCTTGTCGTGCAGCACACGGCGGGGCAGGCGTATGGGGTGCTGCATTTCCAAGCACCGGCTATAACATTAAAGGCAGCCTTTTATTTCCTTTCTCCAGGACCGGGCAGAACAATTTGCTCGTACGAGGAGGGTGCAGCCATCTCTGCTCCCAAAAGCTAACGTCTCCAGCGGCAAAACCGAGGAGCTTCGGGCAGCGTTCCCAACGGTGCCGTTCACGTAACACTACCCGCCGAAGCCGAGTGCCTCGGTGGGGTGCCGGCACACCAAAACCAGGCGGTGAGTGCTGCTGGGTCACATTAATCCCTGTCCTCGCTGGTGTCTGTGGGTTAATTTAATCAGCTGAAGAAGGTCCTCAGCTAGGTTACAGCCCTCTGTGGTAATCCCCCGAGGCTGAATTTTGCTCATTATCCACATCTAAAAGAAGAGGGAGGGACTCAAGGTCTGAGCGTCAAGGAAACTAAGCTTACTGCCATCGAGGGGTGTGGGTACACTCACATCCCCCCTACAACCCCCAGACTTGCTCGGCAGCATCCCGCGAGCACTCGAACGGCTGTCTGGCAAGGCTGCACGGGGGATGCTCTCCCAGCAAGGGTGACCCTGGCTCCAATGGATCTTACCTTCCCCGTTCACCTTCACCAGCATCCAGCGGTGGCCGAGGCGCTCCCGATCAGACAGGCATGAAGGGCTCCTTGGGGCTGCACTTGTCCTTCTCGGGCAGGGCTGGCAGCGTCTGCCTCCAGCCCAGGGCAGTCAAGGGCAGGCTGGCTTGTCACCACAGCAGCCGTCCCAGCTTGGGGTCGCAGCTCTGCCTGCCCAGGATGGCAGGAGTGACAGGCTGTGCTGTGGCACCTGGGGAAATTGGGGAAAAACCTCTGGTGCTCCTTTGGACACCGCAGGGGCTATAGAGCAAGAGAAGCATCTCTCCAAAGACCACAGTAGACTTTGCATCCCACCTCTCTTTTATCATACCTAGGGACAGACGGGGTCTGCAGCAGCTTCTTTCTTTCTCTCCTTCTCCACAGCGCTTTACCCCTGGTGCATTCACCTCCTGGAGCACAATGCCAGGCACCCTTTGCCCCTCCGCCCACACCTGCCTCTCCCCACTGAGAGATGCCCTCGACACCGCGGTCCCTTGCCCTAACCCTGCTTTCCAAAGTTCAGCTGCCTGACTGCAGGCAGCCCATAATACCATTTTACAGCAAGGTGACCCCTGCTCTTTGGCGCTGTGCAACCCCCTGTCCGGCCGGCCGACGAGCCGGCCACCTAACGCGTTGTGACAGGTCGACTGGATGGAGCTCGCGGAGGGACCACGTCTTCCCCCTCCCGTCGGCAGCGGGGTTGACAGAGCGTTGGGTCCCCCTCTGCCGAGCACGGGGGGGCGGGTTGGGGGAGCGAGGGTGAAGGGACGGTCACCACCCGGACCCTGCCACCGGCCCACGGGACACCCCGACGCAGAGCTAACTGGGGTGACAGGAGGGCAAACCTGGTGCTCTCTGCAGACAGCACCCCGGCTGCGGGTTGATGTGTGTGTCACCTTTGCCAGGCACGTCACCTCCCGGTTACCCTCTGCCTCTCATTGCTATACGCCCGTTTAAGAAAGAACACTTGGGCAGAGTTGCTTTTTCTTTCATTTCCCCACCCAGCTCCCGGCGTGGCCGCCCGCATCCATCCCATCCACTGCTGCGGACCCCTCACCAGGAGCAGGTCCGGCGCTACTGTGGGACAGCCTGTGGCACGGGGACAGGAGTATCTCACACTGCCGTTGTCAAAGACAATAGTTTCCAAGGGGAAAAAAACAAAAACCAATTTATTCAGTCTCTTCCCCAGTCTCTGCTTTGGAACACAGGCTGTTCGCCCTGCACCCAGCGAGCCATCCAAGCTGGCTGTACAACACCCGGCAACTCTCTTCTCTCTCTGATGTCCCCCAAATCTCCAGTTTTCCAGAAAAAGGATGTTGTTCCAACTCTCATGTTTGTAAACTTAAAAACTTGACCCACCCTGGGGAGCAGAAACCACAAAGGAAATAAAATCTAAGTCAGTATTTGTAAAGCTTGTGCTTCTGTATTGGATCTTTGCATCTGGGGAGGGCTCAAATGTGTTGTTTTCAAAGAAGTGAGATCAGCAAAGCTGAGCGTCTCCGTGGACTTTGCAAAACCCGCGTCCCCGCGTGGCCACTGAGGCTTCTTTGCTGGGATCAGAAGTCGGTTGGGTATGTGGCCCAGAGCCTGGCTCAGTTAAGGACCCCTCTCCCAAGCATCAGTGGAGAACTGGCTCTTTCTGGTCCCAGGCACCCCCAGAGGACACAAGCTCAGCAGTGGAGTGGCAGGGCCAGGCTCTCACCTGGGGAAAATCAACCCCAATTGCAGAAGAGGCTAGTAGGAGGGAAATTGCAGCCCCAGGTGAAGTTGTGGCTGGAGGTGAAGATCTACTGAGAGCAGAACAGCCGGCTATGGCCAGGGTACACCTCTGTCCCTGCTGTCCCAGCCGTGCCCGGTTAGGAGTCGGGAACAGGCAAGGACGGTGCTGTCTGGCCAGTGTGGGCAGGAGCCGGGCACTGCTGCCGGCTGTGAGCGGCAGGTGAGGAGGAGATGGGGAGGGAGAGAGGGGGGCAAGTGTCTTGGAGAGGATGGGAGTGACAAGGGCAAGGTCTGGAAGCGTTAGTGATGGTGCGAGTGTGGCCCTGTCAGTGCCAGCCTTCATCCCAAGTGATGGGCCTGACAGCCCGGCCAAGGACGAGGCAGGAGCAGAGGGCGAGGGGGGGAGGGAGCCGGGTCCCTGGTACCGCGACACCTCACGGAGACCCCTTTGAACAGGGCCGGGCGGGTGGGAGCCGGAGCATCTCCTCCTGGGTACCCCAGCCAGGGCTGGGGGGTGAGAGGGGGTTTGTGCTGTGCATTTTCCCTTTGAGCAGGGCACCAGATGGCAGTCCCGGCAGCATCCCCCCCTCGCCCGTCTCCCGTGCACCGAGCCTGGCTGTCGCCGCAGCTCTCCTTCCCCGCAAAATGCAAGTGTTTCCCTTGCTGCTCACCTGGGGGGAGAGCGTGGGCTCAAGCTGGGCTCTCCAGTTAATAAGCCTGCATCCCAGTCCCACCGGGACACTGGGACGTAGCAGCGGTGCGGCTGGGTTGAGGACTGCCTCCCCCAAATAGCTTGCTGCCGTGTGCTCCCCGCTGCTTTGAGCCTTGGGGATGGGCACGGCCAGCTGGATCCACCTCGACGGGGCGTTAGGAGACGGCGTCCCTGCCCGTGCTGTTTGTGGGGTGGAAGACCTCTGTGCCAGGGTGGCTTGGGCTGGGCAAAGGCAACCTCCATCCCTGGGGTAAATCAGGCGCGGAGCCAAACCGGGGTGAAGAACTCGCGAGGGCTGCGCTGAAGCTGAGAGCCGTCCTGAGCATCTTCCTTTGGGATAAGGGTGGAAAGCCCCATTTCAGGCCCAGGCCGCTGCCCCTCGTGTAGGACAGGCAGAGCTGGCCTGAAGGGCCGTGAGCGAGAGGGGATGTTTGAAGGAGAGCAGTCCTGCTTCCCCAAATACACTCTCCCTCCGGCAGCGGATGTTCAGGGCAGGAGAGGACCCTCAGGATTTAATAACCCTCAAGGGATTTTTCTTCCATGATTTTTGGCCTCGTTTGCCCGCGGGAGCTTCTGCAATCACAGCATCCGCAGGCTGCGTGGTTATTTAGCCGTTCCTTGGAGAGAAGCCGCTTTTGCTTAGTCCTGGTACCCTTCCCTCCTGGCTCCTGCTGCGTGGGTTTTAGGCGGGGGAGCAGGCCGGCGGGCCACGCTGCTGCTTCCCCCCCGCGTAAACCCAACTCCCCGCCAGCCCCCGCCGGAGTTTTGCTCCCGTGGGCGCTGCCCTGCGTGCCCGGCCCGGGGCCGCGGGCAGCGGCGGGCGCGGAGCTCCCTCCTCCGGCCCCGCGGAGCAGCGCGGCCGGGCCGGGGGGCTGCAGCCGCACGCCCCGGAGAAACCCGGAGGGGGACAGCGGGGTCCCCTCCGACGGGGAGGGGACAGCATCACCGGGGGGCGGCCGGCAAGGGGCTGCCGGGGACACGGGGTGACCCCCGGGGAGGCGCTGCCGGCTCTCCCCGCTTGCGGCCGGGTCCCTGGTCCCCTCCGCGTCCCCTCCCCGTCCCCCGGTCCCTGCCCTCCGGTGCTCCCTGCTGTCCCCCGGGCCCTCCGCTCCAGCCAGGCCCGCCCCGTTGCTAGGGGCCCGTTGCTAAGGCCGTTGCTAGGGGGCCGTTGCCAGGACTCGGGCCCCGCCCCTGGCGCCTGCGCGCTGCCGCCCCGCGCCCACGTGACTCGGCGGGAAGATGGCGGCGCCCGCGGGCCGGCGTGTGCGGCGCTGAGCGCGGCGGGGCCTTGCGCTGTGGCGGGCTGGTTTCTGTCGCCGCCCGGTTTCTCTCGTCGACATGTCGCGGCTCATCGTGAAGAATCTCCCCAACGGGGTGAGCTCGCCGCACGGTTGCGGCGTCTGTGGGGTGGAGGGGGTCTTCCGGGCCTAGAGATGGGTCTGAGGGGACACCCCGGGGGGACGCGGGCTCCTGGGCAGGGAGAGGCCCTGGGAGGGGAGGGTGTCCTCGATGTGGTGAGGTGGGGGTGAGCGGGGAGATTCTCTGGGGAGAGGGTCCTCGGTTCGGGGTGGGGGGAGCAGGGAGATATCCTGGGGGAAGGGGCTCTAAGGGGATAAGGGGTCGTGGAGATGTGTGGGGGGGGCTCCTTGTGGGAGAGCGGGGAGGCACCTTTGGGGGTAGGATGGTGGGGGACCCTGGGCAGGGAGTGCCCCGGGAGAGGCCAGGGAGATGCCCTGGGGGGAGGAGGCAGAGTGTGGGGCATGGGCGCGGGAGGTGGCCCAGGGGAGGGGAGCTGGCAGCCTCCCAGGGTGGGGGAGCGGAGCTTGTTGTGGCCGTTGCCCTCCCCTCATTCTCCGGGAGCTGGGCACAGGCGCGCACTGTGCTGCTCTGCTGCCATCCGGGTCCCCCGCGGGGTCCCACCCTGCCTGTGGTTGAACTGGGGCTTGATTGTGGCAGGTCAGCGCTGCGGGGCCCGGGCTCCCCGAGAGCCGAGCGCGCCCTTGAGCTGTGGGGGCATTGCAGGCAGAGATCTGTACACGTAGCGGATTCGGGGGGGAGATGAAGTGGTTTGGTAGGTGATGTGTGGGGTTTGTATCAGTGTTGCTGCAATATGGCCCTTTGGAAGCTCTCTGATAGCAAATGCTTTGCTTTGGACACAAAGCGTCTCATTGCATTGCTGATTTGCCTTCCTGTTGTCCTTCCTTGCTTCCCAGATGAAGGAAGATCGCTTTCGGAAGCTGTTTGCCGCCTTTGGCACGCTGACCGATTGTTGCTTGAAGTTCACGAAGGATGGCAAGTTCCGGAAATTTGGCTTCATTGGCTACAAGTCTGAAGATGAAGCTCAAACGGCACTGAACCATTTCAACAGAAGTTTCATAGACACCTCCAGAGTCACAGTGAGTTGGTCTTTAAAAATATCTTCATTTGATTCTTAAGAAAGTTTGTCACTGGAGATTTTGGTAGTCTTAGGGGTGAACAGTGAGGGGCTGGGAAAGCCTAGAGATTAAGTCCTCTGCAGCGAAACAGCAAAGCCTGATGCCAGGCCTCATTGCTGGAGTCGGAAGGAGGTACTTGATTCAGATGGGCTGTGTCCGTGCACTAGCAGCGATTTCAGTGCTGGTTGGAACAACAGTGTCAGGTTTTGAGCTGTCATAGTCTGAACTTCTGAACTTGAGGTCATTTTTCTTTTAAAGTCATTCATCTGGCTGTTCTGGACAGAGGATGATTCATGATAAACAGGACAACTTATTTGACTCTGCTTAAATGAGCACAACAAACTGTTCGCCGTGTTGAGTGAACATGTAGCCCTGTGCTTTTAAAATGAACATCTGTATGAAGTTGCCCGTTCTTCTCCTGCACACACCCCCTCCATCCCATCAGGGTTATAAGAAGAGTTCCTGAGCGAGGCTTATCCAGCAGTTACAGAACCTTTGAACGTATGTTTAATTAAAGATCTGATTCTTTTCAGGTTGAGTTATGCAAGTCTTTTGGTGACCCTTCGAAACCCAAAGCGTGGAGTAAGCACTCTCAGAAGGCCCCTGCCTCAGAAAAAGAGACTGAGAAACCTGTGACAAGTGCAGCTCCTGCAGGTGCAAAGAAAGTGAGTCTCGCTGGTTTCCTTGAGGCTCTGGTGTATGTCAGTGACTTGCAGAGAGAAAGGTAGGCTGGTGTGTGGAGAAGGGGACAGAGTAGCTGGGACAGTGGACGTTGGAGTCCTGGTTCTGGTATTTTCTGCCCTAGGATCTATGTTCCCTGTACCATTAGGTTACCTGAGAAATGATCTTGGTTGTGCTTCTAACAAGCCTTTCTAAGAATGGTTTCTTTTCCTAGGATAAAAAGAAGAAAGATCCAACGGAAAACTTAAAGGAGGTGAGTTGAGGTTGAATTGCAATCCTTCGTTCTTGCTAGCTTGTATTAAAAGCAAGAGTTGAATAATTTTTCTGTGCTGCTTCCAGTGCTGTTAATTCAGGCAAGGTGTAGGATTTAACCAGCTCCGTGACAGTCCAGTTTTACTGTAACAAACCGTGATTTTAACAATCCCGATATCGGAGACCAATTTTTAAATTGTTAGTTACTCCTATGTGAGCACTGCATCCAGGACAACCCTGTTTCATCAGTTCTGGTTTTTGACCATATGTGAGTTTTGTCACGTTTAACTTGTACATTCTTTTTCTCTTTTTAATGTTTTGTTTTCTTTAAAGTGCTTTCAAAATACCAATTACAAAAAAGAAAGAGTAGGACTGAGAGATCTTGAGAAGGCTAGTCACTTTAAGTGCTCACCTTGTGAGTGCAAAGTGGACTCCCCTCTTAGGGATTTTTTTACATTGCTGGAAATGAGATGATATCTTTGAATTAAAACTTACTACTAGCTCTCCTGTGTCTGTCTTCACAGCGTGTCTGCTTGGTTTCTTTTTCAACAGCTGGAAGAGGATAAGACATTCCAGGAGTTCTTGGTGGTTCACCAGAAACGGTCTCAGGTGGCCACTTGGGCTAATGACACTTTGGCAGAGGAGCCCAAGAAGGGAAAATCAAAGCCAGTAGCTGATTATCTCAACTTTGATTCAGATGAGTCTGAGGAGCTGAGTGAGGAGGAGGAGGATGGGAAAGAACCCTCTGAAGATGAGGAGGAAGCTAAAGGTACCGAAAGGAACTATCACCCTTTGCTTGTCTTTGTCTCAGTGAATGTGAGAGCGGTTGTGCTGACAGGACCTAACTTGGAGTCCTGCTCCAAATGGAGACAGCATAATCAGGAAGGTGGTTTCTCAAGCATGAGACTCATTCTGTGCACTGTGGATGTACGGACGTTTTCCCAAATTTGGGGAAATGTGGGAAATGCAGCTTCTGGTATTAAGGAGGTGGCGTTTGTGCTTTCCATGGGCCCTTAAGTGGATGTCTAGGAAAGAGTAACAGGGCAAACATCTGCGTCTCTCCCTTAAATGCTCCCCTAGCCAGCAGCCACTTTCATCTCCAGGATTTCCAGAGCTGGATGTGGTTTCTGTTTATTTAGTAACCTGTAGCTGATGTCTGTGAACTTGTCTGGTCTGCCTTTGATGCATATTTCTGGAAGTGTTGGTGTGTCCTTGGCCCTGTCAGAGTTGATGGGAACGGACAGAGTTCAGCGTCTTGGATCCTGAAAGGAAAACTGTATCTAGTGGAGTAGCGGGATAACTTAGAAGACTGAGAAATCTGGGCTGCAGTCTGGTGTCTGTCGTCTTAGTCTCCGGTGTCCCTGCACCAGTGATGAATGTGGTTTTGGAGCTTTTCTCCCTCCTTGTATGGTATTTCCTTATGCTGTTCTTTTGGAGTGAATGGCATTTCCCTGCTGCTTCTCACCTCTCTTTGGATAACTAAAATGATCAGTTGTTCTTTGGGGGGGAGGAGTGTTTTGGAGAAACGGCTTCCTCTGTCCTTTACCCTGCAAAACTAAACCGAACAACTGAAAACCTTCTCTGGAGTCTGTCTGAAGTATTTAGTTAAAATTGAGACAAAATACTCTGCCATGGAGTTCCTCAAGCTCCTTTCTAATTAGTTTTATACATGAACTGTTCCTTTGAAAAGTAGTCATCCAGACATGTCAGTCTGGAATTGCTGAGATAAAATTGCTCTGCTATTCTCGAGCCTTTCCTCCCCGTGAAAAGGGTAAAGGAGAGGAAGGTGGTTCTTGTGATTGTGGCTGTTCTCAGCTTTTACCTGGCTGGGGAGGGAGCAGCAGCATCTATATGCAAAACTTGTCTGGTCTCTCCGACAGCAAAGAAAGGAGGGAAGAAGGCAGCTACCAGCAAAGACCTCTCGGATATGGATTACCTGAAATCTAAAGTGGTGAAGGATTCTTCCTCCTCGTCCAGTACAGAGGAAGAAACAGATAGTGAGGAAGTGGAAGAGGAAAGTGAGAGTGAGGAGGATTCGGGCATTGCAGAAACCATTGGCACCCACACAGATAAAAGGGGGAAGCCAAAAGCCCAACAAACACAGCAAGAGACACTGGCGGAGAAGAAGGAAAAAGGATCCATGCTAGAGGTATAGCTGAATTAGACTTTTGTCTTATCTAAAGTAGGAGCTTTATGGGATAGTATCTGTCTGTCAGTCACTCCAGGCATGAGCTGAAAGCTTGAAGTCTGCGGGACCCCTAGGTACCAGCTTTCTTGGCTCACTGGCCGGGAGCCGTTAAAAAGGTTTGCTGGATCTCCTCTTAGTGCTGATTGAATTCCCGAAGACGGGCCTTCCAAACAAGTGCTGCTAGTGCCCTTTTCAGAGGCTTTTCTGTTTTTCCTGTGTCCGTCTCTGTGTTCAGGAAACGCTGTTCTGCAGAACTCAGTTTTTAGTGACTGGGTTTGACTATCCCAGCCAAACCTTGCACCCTCGTCTGGCACCTCCTGCCCAGGATGCTGCAGTTGTGAGAATCTCTTGATATCCTCTCCCACTCTTCAGCCTCCTGTCTGTTGGACAAGACCAGCTTGTTGTGCTGTGACTTTCGTTGTTTTTCACTCGGCTTCTTTTCTTTTTCTTTTTTTTTCCCCATCCTTCTGTCCAGAACCAAGGCAGCTCAGCGGAAGCCAGCACACCATACACAGTGAAACTTCGTGGTGCCCCCTTGAACGTCACTGAGGCAAGCTTTGTTACCGAGCTGGGAGTGGAGGCTCAAGGGTGTTCTCAGCGTGTAACTCGGCGTGATCTTTGTAGAGGCTTCTGTCTTTCCTTATGGAGCGGTTTTGAGGGCTGTATGGGTGGTTGAGGAGAATTTTGAACTGGCTTTGTGCAGAGATGTTGTGTGTTGCACTGGGTGTTTTTTATAGTGTATATAAAAAAACCTAAGTCTAAAACCTGCTGCTTCCTGTATTTGAGAACTTATTTAAACAATTATAATTCTTCCTGCAGCAAAAGATTCGTGAATTCTTCTTGCCCCTGAAGCCAGTGGCAATCCGGATAGGAAAAAACGCCCGGGGGAAAAATACAGGTAATGTGTATATGTGGAAGGGGGGTTGGATCTGTGAGTTAGAAGACCTCTTCAATCACACCTCTGCTCTTTCCATCTGCAATTCCAAATCGCTGGCTCGTGTCCCGATTCTTACAGACCTTTCTATGACTTTGCAGCTCACCTGCCCTAGTTGCTGTCCATAGGATGCCGTGGGCAGAATAATGTTGGCTGTGCTCCCTTAGGAGTAGCAGCAGGAGCCTTTTCTTCGATCTGCCTCCGGAAATTTCCTAAAAACCCCAAACCACGCCAAGGAAAGGCCTGTTCCCCTGGGATAGCTGCAGCGGCACCCAGGGGCTTTGCTGACCTGTGCATATCAGCTGCAGAGCAGTCTTTAGCCAGCGTGGGTCTCCTGACAGGCTGTGGCTACTGGAGGTACCCATCAGAAAGAGTGTGGAGCAGGCCCGCAGAGCTGGCAGGGAACTTTGCTATATGCTCTTTTCCTTTCATAGCCTAACAGTGGATGCACCTTTTATTTGCTCTTGGAGACACCTGTGAAAGCCTACTTCAGCTGCTAAGTCAGGCTTCTTTGGCTTGCATGTAGAGAATAAGCTTTTAAAAGGCAGCCTTCCAGTCTGCCATGGCCATTTTCAGGCTGGATTGAAACTTTAATGGGAGCTGAATGCTTTATCTATAGGAATCTATATTGAAGAAAGCCCAATTCACCCTTAATTAGCCAATTAGTGGTTGTGTGTTCCCCACATGATGCTCAGTTGAACCTTTCCTTCCTCCAAGGTTATATCTTTGTTGACTTGAAGAGTGAAGCAGAGGTGCAAAGGGCCTTGAAGCGAAAAAAAGAATACATAGGTAAGGGCTGTTTGTTCCTTCTTGTTCTGGCTGATGTCGATGGCAGGGTGCTCAGCTGCTGAAGTGTTCACTGCAGAAGTATCTCCTGTTGTTCTAGTTTTTCCCAGGCAGATGGTGGGGGTGGTTTCCTCCGCTCAGCTGATGCGGGATAACCCAGGTGCTGTGTCAGGAGCAGCATAGAATTGGCAAGTGACTGAGCTGTGCATGTTGCTTTTTGGCCCTCACATGCTTGAAGTGTATCTTGCTCTTCATATAAAAATGATATTGTTTAAATCCGGTTGGGATAGTGCAGGGGATTTGTACAAATGATTCTGTAAGCCTGTGTTTGAAACCTGTTCTTGGCCTAGCCCTTAGTGGAGCTACTAGAATTATATTTGCAAAAATGATGTGCAGAATGGGAATGTCTACGTGGAAGCCTGCAGACTAGATTGGCACAGGCATAAAGGCTGGAGCTCTCTGAAGGGAAGGGAGACTGTGGAGTTTTCTAGCAAATGTTACCCTGGTTTTTATGAAGACTGATCTCTTGCAGCCCCCCCCCCCCCTTTTTTTTTTTAAATCAGGCAGAGTTCCGCTCAAAGCCTGTGGAATTGTAATTGCTTGTGTTGCTGCTATAAGCCCAGGCTCTTTGCGTATTGGTATTGATTGCCCGTGGCCTTGGGAAGCGACTAATGTGTCTCTGTGTGTGTTTGTGGATTAGGTGGACGATGCATTGAGGTATTCCGATGTGGGAAGACCCCAAAAGAAACCGTTACAGCAAAACCTGATAACCAGCCATGGCAAAGAAGGAAGAGGGATGATGAGGAAGAAGAGGACTTGTCTGAATCAGGGAGACTCTTTGTCAGGAATCTTCCCTTTACTAGCACTGAGGAAGACTTGGAGAAGATCTTTTCCAAGTATGGTAAGTATTTGCTGTGGGACTGGGACTTGCAGGGCTACGTCTTTCCTTCGTGCACACAGAGGTTTTCTTGCTGGGTGTGAATGGACAAAGCTCTGTGTCCCACACCTCTGGGATATGGACTGACTCCCATCATCTTTATTGCCTGGTGCGGTAGTGTGTGGCTGCTTGGTTTTGAAACTGGTGCTGGCACCATGCTCCTTCACTCGAAGCGTGTGCTGCTGTGCGCGTCTGCCCTCACCCCTCTCCTTGCATCTCTAATGCAACAGTAAAAGCTCTTGCCAGTCAGCGTAGGCTCTGAGTCCTAGGGGGATGATGAGGAGGAGAAGATAACCAAAAGCACCGGCTGCATGAAATACTGAGCACGCAGGAGCTTTCTAGATACTGTAGGTAAGAGGTGAATCTTTGAGGTACACCCCAAATTCATGTTCATGTTTGGCATGTCAGGTGGAAGCTTGAAGCTTTCCCTTTCTAGCTCGAAGTTGAACAAATTTAGGGTCGTCTTGGCATTAGAGAGAGGGTTAGGTTGTGGAAATCTTTATTCCTGACTGAAGGTAGATGCAGCTGCTCAGAGCTTGCCTGGTTTGTGTTGTGTGTCAAAGCCTAATGAGCTTCCACACAGTGCACGACCGGACTTGGGGTGCTTCTGCTGGGCCCGCCTTGTCAATTTGCAGCCAGCAGCTCCTCGCCCAGGCTGGTGGCTCACTGCACACCCTCTGCAATGTCCAGAGCTGCTCTGCCCTCCCTGGCTCCCCTGCTCCCCAGCTTTGGCCAGGAGGTGCCGGTTCAGAGCGTGTGATGGCTGTGCGAGGACATCTGTCACGGTAAAGCCTTGCCTTTTGCAGGACCCCTCTCGGAGATCCATTTCCCTATAGACAGGCTGACCAAGAAACCCAAAGGATTTGCTTTCATCACCTATATGATTCCCGAGCACGCGGTGAAGGCCTACGCAGAAATGGATGGGCAAGTGTTCCAGGTACGGTGACTGATGGTTTTCCTGTGCTGTTGGACTGCAGCTGGTGGGAAGGTTTGTTAGTAACATGGCCAAGTGTTTGCTTCTGTGCTTTGCTGAAAAGGTGGAGTCTCTTCTGCCTTGCTGTATGGGAACACAGTTGCTTTTGGTAGAGTAGCCTGGTTTGAACAGCCTCACGGGTACCAAAATCTGAGCTAGAGGTGGAGAAGATGATCTGAGTCTGTCTCTCACATTGTGTGGCTACTCTGACTTGCAGTAATGTCTCCTTTGGGAAGGAAGGTTCCCTCCTTCCACCTAGGCTGCTTGACTAGGAAAGGTGCCAGAAAATTTCCTCCACTCTGCTTAGTTCATGAACTTCTGTGGGTTATTTCACAGCCGCTAGACCTCTTCTTCCTTTCTTCTAGGGTAGAATGATGCATCTTTTACCGTCCACAATCAAAAAGGAAAAAATCGAAGATGTAGATGCAGAAGAGTCTTCCTCCTACAAAAAGCAGAAAGAGGCCAAGGACAAAGCCAACAGTGCCAGGTACAGAGGTGTCTTGTAGCAGGGCAAGACAACACAACCTGCCAAATTCCCAAGTGGCAGGAATGCACGTGGGGTCTTTGCAGGGGCTGTATAGATTAGCGAAGTCAATAAAGTGTTTGCTGTGCAGCTTTCCATTTCTTTTATCTCTTACCGACTTGATTCCTCTGTCCAGGTAGCTCTGGAAGTTCAAGGAGCAGTAGAAATTGAGAGAAACATGGTTTTCAATGGCGTTGTGTATGAGTTTTTCTCTGATGTCTAATAAAAGTTGGTCTGATGCTGTAATTCTTTAGGGTAGTGGTTTCAGATCAGTTGGGTCTTTCTCCTTTACTGGGCCACCTGTATTTATAAAACTTGTAGGAACTCTATCTTCCTGTGTGTCAAATCAGTTTGACAGTGGCCAATACTTTCAAACTTGAAGGGAAAGGAATGCAACTTCACTCGCACGGGCTTTGTGCTTTTAGGAAACTGGTTGAAAAAACCATGTGTTCCTCTGAGCTAACATCTGAACTTCAGCTGTAACTGCAGAGCTGTGGCCAGTGACCTCTAGGGAAGAACAACAAAGCTGCCTGCACTGCTGCCTTTCTGTTGCCTCCCAGTCATGCCTCCCTCTTCCTGACCTATCTCTAAGGATCTTCTACCCTTCTTTCCCTCTAGCTTTTCATCCTGGCTGCTAGTGGTGGCATCCAAAGCTGTTTTTTCCCAGGACCATGGGATAGAGAGATACCAGTGAAAGAAGGGACTGTGTGACCTGGCTCTTCTTTCTCTTTCCAGCTCTCACAACTGGAACACGTTGTTTGTGGGGACAAACGCCGTTGCCGATGCCATTGCTCAGAAGTACAATGCTTCCAAAAGCCAAGTGCTGGATCATGTGAGTCGGGTTATTGATCAGCTAGGATGGGAGTTCATTTTCCTATCTGTTTCCTCGTGCCCAGGGCCTGCCTGGTCTTGTTTGTGAAGCAGAAGCTTCTCTGTATCCATGAACGCCACACAGGCTGAGAGATCAGTGGTACTGTAGCCTCTCTGTGGGATCTGAGCCTAACAATCCCTTTGTCACTGGAAGACAAAGTCACACTCCCAGCTCCCCTGCCCACTCTGCTTTTCTGTGACTGAATTTTGCATTTCTACATAACTACTTGTTGGAAATTTGCACCCTAAAGCTCAGATCCTTCCTGGAAACTTTATTTTGCCTTGGGAAGTGTTCTGACTCCCAACAGCAAAATTCCTAGCATCTTCAGAGTAGCTGGAGTATTTTACCTTCAAGCTCTCTGCCAAAATTCCCTTTGCATCTGCTTATGAGAGCAGCAGGAGCAACAGGTGCCCAGCATCTTCCTGGAGCAGGCTCTTTGCTTCCCTCTTTCGAGCTTTGTCCCATTGTCAACTGATGTTCTTGCCTGCAGGAGAGTAAAGACAGCGTGGCAGTGAGGGTCGCTCTGGGAGAAACCGAGCTGGTCCAGGAAATTCGCCAGTTCCTCATTGAAAACGGAGTCAGCCTGGATTCCTTCAGTCAGGTGAGATGCCCAGCTGAAGGCAGCAATGTGGACCTACCTCTTCTATATGATGGCCTAGTCCTAGCGTCCTCAGCTCTCTTTGAAATTAGTAATTAAATCCTCAGCATGTTGCAGGATTTAACCCTTACGTGGGTTAGGAAATGTTCTGTCCATTTGAAAATGCAACTGCCCTCGGGATGGTTGAAATACATAGTATGACGGCTTATAGGATGATGGTCAGCTTGCTGTAGGCGGAGAAGGAGTCCTGTGTCTATACCAGGGTGGATCCGGAGCTGAAACCTCCATACATGAGCATTTGTGGAACGGGGAGGTTGTACTGGGGTGTAGATCTTATAGGAAGTGTTTTCTAAATGGCTCTGGGCCCTCTTGGATCCTGGAAAGGGGTGACATGGAGTGAGAGAGCGTGGCATGTTGGATCTGAAATCTTCAGTCAGTAAGATACTGGGTTTTGCTTTTTTCAATCCAATCCCCCCTTTCTTCTCCCACCGAACGTGGCAGGCCGCTGGTGAGCGGAGTAAAACGGTGATCCTGGTAAAGAACCTCCCTGCCAGCACGAGTGCAGCGGAGCTGGAGGACGTCTTTGGCAAACACGGCAGCCTGGGCCGGGTGCTGCTGCCAGAAGGAGGCATCACAGCCATTGTGGAGTTCCTGGAACCAACTGAGGCCAAGCAAGCGTTCACCAAGCTGGCCTACTCCAAGGTGAGCGTGGCGAGGGGCAGGCAGCTGCCTGGAGCGTGCGGATCTTGGCTAGTTGCGAAGCTGCAGAAAGGAGTGCTTGCTACAAATGCGAGGGGCAGAGGGCTTTAGGGAAGTGAGTTGTCCCAGAGCCACTGCTGTTGCATGGATTTAGGGGGATGCCCAGTGCATCCTTGTGCAGCAGTGGCTGAGTAGGTCTCTCAACCTGCAGAAGACAGCTGGAGGAGGGGACTGCGACACATCTAGAGAAGCCTCAGTGGCCTGGGGAGGGTTTGTTTTACCTCTCGCAATACAGGAGAGTGGTACTGAAGCCTGGAGCTCCCCTTGGAGGCCCTTTGCCTAGCTGTGGCCTTACTCCTTGTCCTCCGGCTGTCACATAGTAGACTGTGGTTCTTTGTGAGGTTGGATACAGTCTCTGCTTTGGTGGAAGAGAGTTGAGCCAACCAAAAATGTTGCTCAGCTTTTCCACTGCTGTTTTCCATAACAGAATGTTTGAGGGGGAAAAATAAAGCTTGAGAGCAGAGCTTTTTCTTCAGGCCTTACCCTCCACTCTTCATGTGTCTCCTGTGTTCTCTTTACAGTTTCACTCTGTGCCATTGTATCTGGAATGGGCTCCAATGGGTGTCTTCTTCAGCCCAGCCCCTCAGAAAAAAAACCCTGAGGCTCCAGAAAAGGAGGGCAAAGCAAGGCTGGTACCTGGTAAGAGCTTTGACTTTGGGACAGAGGTATCTCTGGTTGTTTTGCCACTCCTTTACGTGTAAAGCGGCAATGCTGATATTCCTGACCCTTTGGGGATGGAACCAGCCTCACAAAGTCCTCTTCGTGGTCCTTAGGATCACCTGCTCTGGGGTGTATTAGTCGATCATACGACACAAACGTTGTGCTTGTTCCTGTCCCTGCCCTCCTTGCCTCCTGGATGAGGCGTGGGCAGTGAGGTGTGGCTTGTGGCACACAGGTCCAGTTTGGACTGGGCTAACATGAGTTCTGGGAAGAGATTTTTGGTCCAGTCTGGTCTTGGCAGCAGCCGTCGGGAGAGCGGTAGCTGTTCTCTGTAAGCTGGACCTGACCCCCGAGCGTGTTTGTGGTTGTGTGCTGTGCAAGGACGCTGTCCCTGCCCGCGGACAGCCAAGTAAGCTGCAGCAACAGGAGTACTGGGCAGCAGTGGGTGGAGAGGCTGGCTTGCCGGTGACAGGCTGTGGGTCCCTGTATTTTTCCATATTTCGCTGCTCTTGTGTCAAGGCCCACTGTATGCTTTGTCTGGGTGATTTCCCACTGCTCTCACTGGCAAGGACGTGATCTTCCCTCCCTGAGTATACACTCTTTCTCCCCATCCCAGGGGCTGTAAAAATAAAATCTTGCCATATAGTTAAAACATTTCAAGATCCTTTTAAAAAAGAAAAAGAGGGAGCTGGAGAAGCATGGCTTTATGTAGGTTTGTTTTGCTAGAAGCTATTTCAGAACTCTGAGGTTTTGGGAGGGGGGAGAAAAGCTGATGAAAAGCCTCTTCCCGGGCTGCCATTCTGCACCTGGGTCACAGGGGAAGGCTGGAGCCAGGGGGAGGTGGGGGGCCGCTTTATCTCCCAGTAACCGAGACCCTCACCTGCAGATAAAGGGCTTTAAGCGCAGGAGCTCCTGGAAGGCTGCTCGGGGCTGATAATGGTCTTTGCTGCCAGCCTCTGGATCTGGGAGAGGGAAGGGAGGGGACGCGCAGTGAACGCCTCGCTCACAAAAGGGTTCCAGGCAGCGACGCGTGGCCGTGTTGTATTGTGCCAGCTGCAGACGGAGGCACCGCTTCATCCCACCCCTGTCTCGCTGAATCTCTTCCCTCCTCTTTCCTCAAATAAGCCTCCTTCAAGGGCAATGTTTTTTTTCTGTGCCTTGTTGGCAAATACCCCACCGGCTGGAGCAAGGAGGGTTGGACCACCCGACCAAAAAGGCTTGGGCTGCATGGTGCTGGGGGCAGGGAGGGCAGCCAGATGGAGCCGTGTAGGGAAAGACAGCTCTTGGGATGGAGTTGGGGGGGTCTCCGCACACCCCTGGCCCAGTGCAGGCTCCCCTCATATGAAATGAGGGAGAAATAAGCCTAGAAAAAGCACTGAGGGCGGTGGTAATGCTAAAGGGAGTTGCATAGTTTGCTCCTTCTGCGCACAGCATCGTCTGTGCTGTCGGGCTTGCTCTGAAAGACAAGTGGTCTAGTGAGGAAAGAAGTTGGTAAGTCAATGGATGAGAGAACATGAGAGCTCGTGTATTCTCTCATGTCTAATAAGGGCCTAGTCCCACTGCAGCCTCCGCTTCAGCGCAGGCTCTAACAGGTCTCTCCTCTCCCCCGTCATGTGTGCTCAGTAGCTTTGAGGCTTCTTCATTGTGTTAAGTACAGTAGAAATTATTAAGCCATTTTAGAAGTTGGGAAGAGAGGGAAACGGATGGATGGAGAGAGTCAAAATGCAGTTGCCAAAGCCTCCCTCCTTGCTAAGACCAGCCGCAAATACCAGCAGACTTGCCCATTGATCAGCTGTACGGTATCCAGGTTTCTGTGGACTTCCCAGCTGTGGACAGGCACCCACAGCTCCGTCGCGGGGCTTGGGTGCCCCAGAGGAAGCTGTTGTGCTGAATGCTGAATTGTGGCTTGATTACTTGGTTTTCTTTTTACAGATTTGTCTTTGCAGAATCCCAAAGCAGGATTTGTACAGAATAGTGTGCGTTGCTGTTGATCTGAGCGAGGTCTGTGGGTCATGGAGTATAAACCTGTGGGTCATGGAGTATAAACCTATGGCTCTGGAAGTGTTAATGCTATAGTGAAGCTCTTTAAGATCACAGCCTCTGTGCTGGGTGCAGTTCTTCATTGCCCTTCAGTATGTGTTTGGGACCATAGACGTATGACCACAGACCATATTCCTTCACATGCTGATGGGGATGTTATTTCACATCCTGCGGGTACATATTGGCAAGAGATGAGGTTTCAGAGCAGCGCAGAAGGACTCTCGAGGAAGTTTGGAGCCCCTTGCCTAGCCCAGCGGGTGTCTGGCTGGGTTTGGTGTGAGGGTGTCCGAGTGCTGGGGAAGCAGGTTTGCAGAGTTTCTACGCTCAAAGAACAGGCAATATTTTAGTATTCACGGGGACGCGTTCATATACTGTGTGTTGAGCTTGCTTCAGTCTATGTCCACCGACAAAGAGCCAATAGAGAAGTGGCCTGTTCCTGCTGGAGTAGTTACTGTTAGCTGGGGTAGTGGGCAAGCGCCTCCAAATTTGGCTTTGTTACATCTTACAAAGTTGGGTTTCTTCTTTTTGTTTCAGGTGAAGCTATAAAGGGCTCAGAGGAAACAGCAGCACAGGAAGAAGAGGAGGAAGAAGAAGAGGAGGAGGAAGAAGAAAGCATTCCTGGGTGTACTTTGTTCATCAAAAACCTAAACTTTGCCACCACGGAAGACACGCTGAAGGAGGTGAGCCATAAGCGAGGAGAGGGGACTGGGTTTTGCTTAGCACGGTCCGCTCAGGTGGAGTGGGAGGGGGTTGAGTGTGTGGTTGAAGGCCAGACTGAGATGCCTGATGGAGTAAAGCCCCCACTCCCAGCATGGGCTAGGAGAAAGGGCTCTACTCTCTTGCAGACGGCAAGGGGCAAGCTGTTCTCCACCTCTGTTGTGCCGAGGATAAAGTGTTTAAAGGAGTTAAATTGCAGCCAGTACGACCTAATGGGAGGTGAGGGAGCACTGGATTGTACTGGGACTGGGAACCTCCACTTCAGGGTTTCAGGTGTCAATTAAGACAAATGTATCTGAAACAGTTTTGATGGGGTTTAATTCCACCTCAGGACAGGTGGAGGCAGTAGGAAATCTTTTAAGACTCCTCATTTCCCATGCTTTCTGTAATGCTTCTCCTTGGGACAAGCACTTGTGCAGCTGTGATACTGCTTTGTGTGTTAAGGCAATAAGGAAATAAATGATGGTTTCACTGAGATGTGCTTTTCATCTAAGCTTCTACCAGCGTTGAGCTGTCTGCGCTTTACCTCAGCAAAACACTTGGGAGAGATCGTAGCATTTCTAAAACCATGTGGGCTATTGATAGCAAAATAGGGAAAAGCAACTGGGAGTTCCCTTCTCTGCCACTTTTCATAGCCATGTGAAAAGCCACGTTTCGTGGCCCAAGAATGCTGGTGCAATGTCAGTCCATCGTGGACCCGTGCTCTTCCACCTTGGGACTATGGTACTAGTAGACGCCCTGGCCCGTTGGGTCTGGGGACAAATATAAATGTTCAGAGGAGGACTGGGACTTGTCCCCTCTTCTTTTTCTGCCTTCTGGCTGCAGTTTTATGAAGGAGTTGAATAGATGGCTTGTCACTGTAGGGCAGCCCCTGCTACCCTGCAGTCCCTCCTGCATGGCTTTGGAAGGAGCTGTATTCGAGGGGCATCACAGGAGTCACCCGCCATGAAGGTCCCCACCTGGGTGTGAGGGCGTCTTGTAATCCATAGTGTTCCTCCAGCGCCATCCCAGGTCTTTGTGCAGTTTCTGAGGAGTGGTGGAGGATTTCTGGGAACGTGCGTATTGATTTCTTTAAATGTCTGTGCATATGTGGTTGTATATTTGTACAGAAATAATTTTATAAGAAAAGGCACAGCTGCACTGACTGCTCGTCAGGTGTGCGTTGGGGGGAGGTGGGCCTGCGAGCATGTGCTGCTGGCTCTGGAAGAGGGCCACATTGTCACTCGAGTTGTAAGCCTGTGACAAAGGGAACTGAATCACGTGTCCGAATTCCTTGCAGACGTTCTCCAAAGTGGGAGCTGTGAAGAGCTGCACAATATCCAAGAAGAAAGACAAAGCAGGTACTCTAGATGTTGCTGTTCAGTTCCTTCCCTCGGCTGGTTGCTGAGGGCTCAGGTGTGGCATTGCTTTAGCATTCATCTGGCTGAGCATTTGTGTTCTTGTTGGCGAAATCCTTAATGTTTCTAGAAGTGTGCCTGTTGAAATGGCTGAAAGCAGCAACCAAAAATACCCTGGGGTTCAGTCTAGAAGGTTAAGCTCAATTGTGGGATTTGTTGAGACGTAGCCTTCTCTTGAGATCAGGATAGAGAAGCCAACTCCTTCGGGATCACAGAAGAGAGCGGGATGCAAGTTGAAAGGAACCAGTGCCCTGCGATGGTTAAACCTGCACACGACATGTTTTATCCGGGATCTTCAAGGATGCCTGGCTGAATACTGTGCTGAGTGGGCTTCATTTGCCTTCTGCCTGCCAGATTCAAACCCAGTAGGCTGCGGTGATGAGTGGTTATGCCTGTTGCATTGACTGTGCTCGCTTTCTGGGCGGTTGGAGACGGAAGAGTTTGGTTAGGGCAAGCACTGGCTAGATGGGCTGTGTCTTCTTTCCAGATTCTAGGCTAGGGAATTGCACAGCTTTAAGGCATTTTGCCTTAGCAGGGCTCCTTTTGCATGGGACGCTTGAAAACTCAGATCCACGGAAAGAAAAAGAAATAAAATGAACTCTTCCGTACCACTCACGTGTCTGGCTGCGGGCGTGCTCGTGACCAGACAACAACATTTGAGCCTGGGCTGATTTCATAGCACCTACCAACCGATCCCCTGCTGTCACTGTGGGGTGATTTCTATAGCCTGCTACCATTGAGGCTTTGAAGGTAGAAACTGGGTGTTATGGTTTTGCTTGTGCATTTTTCCTTGCCTCACCCAGCCTTATTTATGGCTCTCAAAATGGTCAGCGTGTTCCTCAGAAGCGTGGCACGACCCTGGGTGCTGCAAACGTTTGCTGTGCCGGGAAGTGTAATAGATGTCTCCTCCTTCGGCGTGGAACCGGCAGCTGCCCACCCAAGTTTATAGAAGCGTTTGCTCCTTTTGTGCCTTGCAGACCTCCAAGGCGCTTTGTCTCTCAAATGAAACGCAGGGCTTGCGCTTGGAGATGACGGGGAATACAGCACACGGCAGTCCAAACTGAAACAAATCTCAAATGCTCAGCTCCCAGCAGTGGTTAGTAACTGACTGCTTGTCAAAGAGTTGGCCAGAATGAATTTCTGAAAGGGTTGCAGGTTAGAAGTGTCTCCTCTGGGGACCAAACTGCAACCTGCATATTGTTACCCTGCAACAAAAGTCACTCCCATTTCTGGGTAGTTGGCAAATTTTCCAAATGAAGGTCTCGTTTCACTCACGAGGAAATAGCCCTGTGTATAAACAAATGTTTGCGTATCCATAATGGGATCGCTTACCCTGACTATGACCGGTGGTGGTTTTGTAGGACTTAGTGTTTTATTTAAGGAGGTTGAACTGAAATTATGCAAAGCAAAAAATCTGTTTGGCATGCAACATTGGTTATCTCCTCTTTGACATCAGGACCAAAACAAGCTGTTCTGGAGCAGCGTCTTGCTCAGAACAAGTCAGTCAGGGGTGCTCATGAGGAGTGTCAGAGTCAGGGCGTGGGCAGGCTGGCCCTTTGCCTGGGGTATTAGTTTTTGTCCCCGCAATTTTGGCAATCAGCGCTTGCTTCTGATTTGTTTTTACATCTTCTGCTTAATATCATCACTGTTTCCTGCTAGCTTAATGAGTCCCCTTACTCTTCGGACAGGCACTTTGCTTTCAATGGGCTTTGGATTTGTGGAGTACAAGAAGCCAGAGAGTGCCCAGAAAGCCCTGCGCCGGCTCCAGGTAAGCTTAAGCGTTGTCGGTCCAGATTTTTTTTCCAGAGACGGTGGGCAAAGGCTTGGATGAACTGTGAGGTTCAAAATGTAGCCAAGGATGTCAGTGCTATGAGTTACACTGTGCAGGTGGAGAAGCCTCTAAAATGGGCCAGGTTTGTGGGGAAAGTAGGTGTGTAAAGGGACAAGACCTCATGCAGAAGAGTGTTTCCTAGCACTGATCCAATATGGAGGCAGCAGGAAATGTGCAATGATTGAAACTTAATGAGTTTATTCTGCAAGGTTCCCTTTACAGAGGCGATGGAGACCCAGGCCCCTACTTGCAATGAGAATAAATATTGCTTAGTATTTAGTGCTGCAGAGTTCAGCTCTACCCTCTGTGAATCTGCCATTGCTTCAGGGTCTTTTAGCCTCCTGCCTTCCCCGTGACGCATGCCACAGGGTTTGGATGCACTCCGAAGGAGTAAATCATTCCCTCTGCTGCTAGGACAGGGAGCGATCCCTTTCTAGGCAGATGTGAAGAAATTACTCTGTCTCATCTGTGCATGTTCAGTGACCACAATCCATGAGTCCCGCCTTCAACAGCTGGTCACGTCACATTCCACAGCCTAGGTAGTCTTGGGGTAATGTGCATTCTCCATCCTTTTGAAAGGCAGAATCCTGGGGAAGAGAGAAAGCAGGAAAACGGGTATTTTGTGGGGGGAGTGGGCAGCAGGGCTCCAGGATCCCAGTGTAGTGCCTTTGCATGTCGTGTGCCCTGTCAGGGCTGATAAGGCAAGAGGCTGCTTGTTTTCGCTGCTGAACTGCAGGAAATTCTTTGAGGCGCAGGAAGCAAGAGATAGAACACTTTCTTGCTGTGTTGGCTACCGATGGCCAATGAGACATCCTTGGCTCATTCCAGAACAAATAAGACGACGATCAGTCTTGAAGAGTTTGCAGTCTAGAGGGAAAGGAAACCATAGCCCAGGGCAGTGAAGTGACACATCTTTGCCAGTTTAGTGGCAGAGCTGAGGCTGATGGAGAGCTGGATCAGGGTTGTTGGCTGCTGCTGCTTCAGTCAGTCAGGCTGTCTCCAACCTCGTATCAGAAGCCTCGCCTTGCATGAGTGGTGTTCAACAGAGAAAAACTTTGGCAGGGTGAAGGGGAAGAATATATGGGAAAGAGCAAGATGTGAAATGCTGTGCTTGTATCCTGGATGCTTGGAAGCTGTTGTGACTTTGATTTTTTTCTTGTTGTTGTTTCTTTGTTTTAACTTCTAGGGCTGCTCTGTAGATGGCCATAAGCTGGAAGTGAAAATCTCGGAGAGAGCTGTCAGGTAAAGCTTATGTCTCGCTTCTGTAACATGGTTACATTTAAGCTGCAGTAACGCTTGGTAGGTTTTTTCTTACCTAGCTAGGTAATTTCTTACCTAGTGTCTCTGCATCATGAGGGATGTGATCGGTAGCGCTCTGACTGTTGAACACATCAGCCTTTGTGCTTTACTCAGAGTTGCTTTAAGTCAGTCTTACTTGAAAAGAAAAAAAGAAATGATGAATAGCTGATGCGAAGGAGTTCACTCACTAAATGACATATTTCCAGTTAAAATCCCTAAGCAGCATGCAGTAGTGGGACCCCAAAAATGAGCCCAAAGTGAGAACCAGACACTTGAGTTTTCTTCCACACTCAAGGAAAAGGCTCTGCTTTGGTGACAGTTTGGTCAGCATTGCAAAATCAACTGATAGCCCAAGTTCCAGTGGGTTTAAAGAGTTCTTGAAGACAAATATTCTCTGGGTAATGAAATCTTTTACCCTAGTTCATCAGGGAGAACAGGAGCTTAAGAATAATGTTCTGCTGCCGATTCTGATCAAATCAAGACAAATGCAGGTTTCTTTCTTGCTTGAAAAAAAATTTGAACCACTTTTGTTTGGGGGCAGTCGGGTGCAGAGGAGATGGTTACTTACGGATGAATTTGTTTGGAGTTCAAGTCCTGCTTTTTAGGGTTTCCTTCTTAGTTTTTATTCAGTACAGAATCTTCTAAATGCAAAGTTGAAAATTAATCCAGATGCTTGAAGGTGAATGTTGGCACCTAAATACTGTCCTTTAGACACTTTGGAAACCCTACTGGAGGACGTATCTCTTTAATGTCAAAATTTCTTTGAAAAACTGGTCCCTGGGGACCAGAAGCAGTCTGACAGATCCCTGTCTGCGCTTTGTATTTCAGTTCTTTAATAAACCATTTTCATCCATTTTGATTTTTAAAATCCCTTCGGTGGGTATCCAGCCTACAATGCAGAATGCTTTGCTTTATGAAATAAGCTGCTGTGTATTGTATTAGGTAAATTCTTATCTTGTCCAAATGCAATACAATTTGGAAGTTAAAAAAAAATGAATAGTCTATTAAAAAAATTCATTTGCTATTTTTCTAAGCCAGTAAGAAAAAGAATCAAAATTAGCTTACATTAAGCTATTTTTTTTAATATATCAAATAGAATGTTCTCCTGACAATTGAATGGACAAGATTTGATGTCAAAACAAAAGTTAGTGGCAAATGTGAGTCCAGGCCTGCTGCCTAACCTCAGTTGAGGTTGCAGTCAGCAAGCTGGAAACTTTGATTTTCAGATGTAGGATTTAAATCACTTAAATTCATTCCTTCCCGGTGTACTGTATGACATTTCCATTGTCGCCAGTAAGATGCCAGTGAGCTGTCGGTGTGAGCTAGCTGGCTAATTTTTCTTTCAACTTACTATTGACTTCATAGGCCTGCTGTGAAATCATCCCGAAAGAAACAAACCGTCAAGAAGCAGAAGACTTCCAAGATCTTGGTCCGAAACATCCCGTTCCAGGCCACCGTCAGGGAAATCAGGGAACTCTTCAGGTAGGAAAGTGCTTTCCGTCGGGTCTGCGGAGTGCTCCCCACTGGAGCCGGTGTGATTTTCATACGGGGTCTTGCTCTCGGATTGTAAATATGATGAGTTTTGTTTTCTTTGTGGAGGTAAGCAAGCCTTTTACTGAATGTAAATACAAATGGCGTGGCAGGTTATACCAGTATAGAAATTCTGCTGGTGAGACAGAGATCACATAAGCCAGCGTTTTGGCTGGAGCCACTGTGAGCTGTCAGACCCGGTGGCCCATCACGGTGCAGCAGACGTCCGCGGAGCTTGCAGATCTCCCCGCCTGTCGAGTAAATGACATAGCGTTGGATATATATATATATATATATTTTTTTTTTCCCCCCTCTTGCCTGAAAGGCGTGCAGCAGCTTTCCTGATGCTCGGCGCACCTGGCTGGGGAGGAGCACCGAGAGCTGCTGCAGACAGCTGGTGTGAAAGGTTTTAGCTGGGGCTGGCTCCCTCCTCCATCTGTCTGGCCCACATGATGGTGTAGCTCCTTCCCATCATGGAGGGAGCACTTACATCTTGCTTTGCCTTCCGTGAGTGTTTCGCTGCGTGTGCCTCACATAGTCAGTGGGGTATTGCCCTGCAGTTGCAGCCCTGTGTCTGTAAGGGTGCAGGACTATGCTGTCTGTAATACCTTCTCCGGCAAGAAATACCTTGTCAGCCGTGAGACCTGCCTGGGATAGTGCTGAGCATTGAATAGGGATTTTAGGATCCCAGCCTGCATTCTTTTGTGCGCTGGCTGATCTGTTTTCTTTGTATCCTCAGCCTTTTGTGCGACGACTCGTTAAGCCTTGTAATGCATCCCAGAAAAGAGGTGAAACTTTGTAAAATACGGCATACGGCATCTCTTCTGCTCCCAGGACGAGAATCTTTTGCTCATTGACCCAGGGCATGGTCGCTGCTCCACTGCTGTCTTGCAGAAGGAATTTGGGGGAATCGGTGTCCAGCTCTGCCTGTCAGCTTTTCCCAGCCGCAAAATAAGGGTGATTGCTCACATCTGCAGGGCACGGTGAAGTACTGTGTTAGGAGGTGGCTTTTCTGTGTGGGTCTGTCTAAGCAGAAGGCAGGCGCTTTCATCTGGTCAGGGCTGTGTCATTTCTTTCCAAAGGCACTGAGTTGAGGAATTGTTTAACCCTTGGAGACCTCCCCAGACCATGCAATGGAAACTGCCTTGCGAGGAGCTGCGGGGCAGTGATTTGTTCGTTGCGGGGGAAACTACGCATTTCCCTATGCCCAGTGAATTCTACCTACTTTATTAGCGTGTGATTGTTCTCCTGGCATGACCACAGGCAAGGACAGTGGCTCCCGCGTGGCTGGTAGGCTGTTTCTTTGCAAGGTGTAAAGTGGCAAGGAAAGCTGTATGTTGCAGCACTGTTTTGGGGTGGGTTCTGGGGATTTAACTGGATGCAGACTGTGACTTGGCTCTTGGACACACGTTGCTGGAAGGGTGATGGGAGGCACAATGTAAAGATCCCTGTAGAAGAGCAAAAGGTTTTTCTTGCTCGTGCTGTGCAGCTTGGATGCTTTTGCTTCAACGCTGCCCTCAGAGGCCCTACTGAAACAGGGCAAAAAACCTGGACTTCTGAGTTACTGCGCTAAGTTTTCTTAGCGTATGGGGCACTGCTAACTTAAAACCCAACACCGTGTGGCTACAGACATGACCTTTGTAAAGCTGGAGCAAACAAAACTGGGGGGATCTATTTGCCTTCTAGGGCCCTGGGTTAAGTTCAAGGAGCTGGGAGGCTTATGCGTTTGTGAGGATAGACAAGCCCAGCAGAGGCTGTGGGGGGGTTTGGTATGTTTTTTCCTCCTGTCTCGTCTAGCACCTTAGTGCTGTGGAGAGGAGGGGTGGAGGAGCAGTCTGATTAATATTGCAAGGAACATGCAGCTTCTAGCCGTGTGCGCTGTTGACAGCATTCTCTGAGCGATGCGTGAACATCCGTTTCATTTACCTAGGATATTCAGAGATGTGGAGGTTGTTTTTATCCTCAAAACAAAAGCCAACGGCTTGGGGGGGGGGACCCACAATCCTCCCTCCACCCCCGCCATCCCTCCTTCCCTTCAGAGTGGCTAAAACCGGGCATGACGGAGTGCTACTAAACACTTCATCCTCCTAGATTGCTTTTTTGTGGTTTTTAAATCAGATGCCTTTGCTCTGGAGCTTTTAGCTCTTTCTGCATTTAGGAACCTGTCTTATTTGTGTTTTGTTATTTATTTATTTGAAATTGCGAACAATCGCTTGGCAGCGGCGGCGGCACAGATGACGGGGCTGCAGGGGGCACTCTTAGCCTGCCCAGGAAAGGCTGGCTGGGGACCACCGTGCCGGGGACCGCCAGCCTGGGGACAGCAAGGGACTGCCAGCCTGGGGACCACCGGGCCACGCTGCTGGGCATTGCCGTGCAGGGCAGCGGCCCCGGGCCCGCGGAGGTGGGAGGCTTTGCAGGGCGAGCATCTCCTCTATTGTTTCACATGCTCAAAAGCCGCTCTCCAGCCCTGCAGCTGATGTTGGCTCCCAACCTGCTTCTTCCCATGCTTGCTTTTTTCTTTTCTCAATTGCCTGGGCAGGAGAAAAATTAATAAATAAATATACATACACACACACACTATATAGATATATAAAATATATATATATATTAGTGTATGTATATATTACTCCAGACAAATACATCTGTTATGCAAATATGTATTTCCAAATATACATACCTATTTCCCCAAACAAATATTTCCATGTTTTGAGCTTTGTCAAGGAGCTGTGTCTTCCTTTTTAAATGGACCCGCAGTAGGTGTTAATGACACTGGAACAGCAAAACAAGGGAGTTGGGTGTTTTGAACAGCGAATTTTGAAAGCTGTTGTACCTGTGCTGCTCAGCACTGGCAGTTCAGGAAATGCTGCCCCGGTTGTCTTTACACTTTTTAATATCATTGTTTATGGATCTATGGCTTAAATGCTTCGGCTTGCCCTGCACCGTTGTTTTTGTTCTTACAGCAGTCGAAGGTAGACCGTGGCTGTCTTGCGTGTGCCCTCCCTTGCTGTTGCCCTTCCCCAGCTGCTTCGAGCAATGTGTGCAAACCATGGGGAAAGGCTTTGTGCCATCCTCTGGGCTGGACCTCGCGGCGGTTTGGAAGTCATTGGTGACACGCGTGCTTCCCATCGCACGACCGCACGTGTCCTCCGCATCGTGAGCCCCAGCAGGTTTGGGGAGCTGCGTTCCCCGGGAGTTTTCCTCCTGCCCGTCCCCAGCAGCGAGGTGGATCCCTGGGAGGAAGGAGGCCCGCCAGTCCCTTGGGAAGGGTCTGTGAGTGGGTGTAAAATTCAAATTGATTTTTCCCCAAGCTCGTGATTTGCAGGAGATTCACAGCAAATGCGTTTCTTTTAATTTTGGAGTTTGGAGATACCGAGTTCTAATTCTTGGGCTGGAGAAAGGTCATGCTTAATTTTCTCTGTACAGGAGCCATGAATGCTCTGGTTAACAGCTAAAGTCCTCCGCCTGCAAAATCAATGTCTTGTTGAGGGCTCCGTGACCCTTAGGTGCTGCCCTCCTTCCACGCCGGACCTGATGGCTTTGCTGGGGTGTGTGGTGCTGGTTCAGACCATGTCTTGCCACCTTCTGCTGGAGGTGTTAGCCTCTCTCGCACCATCAGGGGATTTGTTGGTTGGTTTTTTTTTTTTTTTGAGACCCAATAGGTGTTATTTTCTTCAGAGGGAGAAATGCTTTTCAATTATAGGGGCTGGTTTTGGGCTAGGTGTGAAGATTTAGCTTTTGTGGGTGTGTGTTGGTTTTTTTTTTTTTCCCCCCCATTTTTGTTCTTTATTAGATTCTACTCTTATCTTTACTACCTGGAAAAATAACAAAAGACAAATGGTCCTTAGTTCTTTCCAAAGAGCCCTAGTTAGGGGCGGAGAGACAAAGGGATTGATATCCCATGAAGGCTGCTAATTTTTGCTACCAAATTGGGGGGCTTTTACGGCAAGATTTTTTTCAAAAGGAACTCTAGATGTGGCAAGCTGAATTGGAGATCTGTGAAAGGCCACATTTTCACAGATTGAAGCTCTGGCAATTTCTGAAAATTAGGCTCCTTTAAAATCTATCACATTAGATCCATGCAGCCTTCATTGGAAGTTCCAATTAACTATTTGTTTCATAGCATTCTCTTCCATCTTCCTTCCCCCTCTCTGCACCAACTTTCATGAATATTAAAAATAAGGCTGTTTTGCAGTAGGCATATAACATTTCAAGGAGATGTATGTTTTATTTTCCCCAAAGGGGGAAAGATTAGGTTTAGAAAAAGACTTCTTAAAGATTTCTACCCAATCAAATGCAACCTAAGGGATAGATACTGTAGAAAGTCTGCCTAGAGTTTGATATACCTGATGCTTATACAACTGAAGGAAGCAGTTATTAGAGTCGCATCTCAAGTAGCGTGTTTTGGGGCTGGCAATGTTTCCTCTTTTCTTTGCAAAATATGTCTGAGAACTTATTGTTGGGTCTGTATCTATAAACTCTCCTGAAATTGCAATGACCATCGCTTCCAGCCCTCCTCTGCCAATTAGTTGTGGTAGACCCTAACCCTCAAAATTCAGAGCGAGATCAGATGTCAGCACTGTCAGTGTGGAAGGTGTTCTAATGTCCGTCTGGCCATCCCTTGCCTTTCACCTGTAGGAACTGAATTCAAACACATTGTGTAAAGCTGTAAAATCATAAAATTATTATCGGCTGAGACACTGGACTTTAGTTTGACTAAAGAAGCAGCTAGCAGAAAAAGCAATTGAAAGGTATGCCAGAGCACAGAACAGGTTATCGGGTGCATTTATCTCCATATTCTGACTTTCCTATAAAGAAAGTAATGCTGCTGCTTAGGAAGACCTTCGGGGGTGGGTGTCTCTTTTAATTTTAACTACTTTGCTGACTGTTTTCTCCATCTTGACAAAGACATGGCATTTATTGCATCTGGCAAAACAAGTGCCTGGGACTGATTAGGAGAAAACAGATCTGTTCCCTCTGATAGAGGGTAAAAGTGAAGACAGCCAGTGGGACAAGACTTGGAGTCATGTCTCTTCTAGAAGAAGAAAAATCTCTGAAGAAAGATACAGTGGATAAACTGGCAGAGATATTTTTTTTTAAAGGCAGTCTTTATGAAGTTAATTTTATAAGATGATGCCTTTCACTTCTTCTGACCTATTATAATAAAGCGTAGTTATCAGAATGGGCTTTTCATTTCCCATTATAAAGGACACGGTGGTATAATCAATCCGTCTGCCAGACATGCTTGCTGTTCACACCTTTCTCCCAGTAATGGAGTCTACATGACTGGAGACAATTTCTGCTTCCCAGAGCAACATTGCCCTGTTGAAGCCGTGGAAATCTTTGCTACCAAAAGGCAGAGGAGGAAAGAAATTAGTCCCTTCATAAACATGTGAGTTTGTTAAGCAAGTGCTGGGCAGTATTAATTAGAATATTCATTGCAAACAGCCCTAGGATGCACAGTGCTGCCAAGCATCGCTTGCGGAACAGTCTAAGGTCAGATTACTCTGCAAGTGATGCTTTTGCTAGATGTTGTGCTAGAAATGTTTCGAAATCCATCGCGGCTTCCTCTTAGCAGCTTACAATGTTTCTCTCCATGCTGTCCCCCTGCAGTTAGATGGTCCGTGAATGTGGGGGGAGCTGCAGAAGTCACAGTGAGCACCTCCTCGTGGTCTAAGGGTCTGCTGAGGGTCAGGCAGGGGCTGTGCAACTGCAGCCAGGGGAGACGAAGCTGGTGGGTGGGATGTTGGGGAGAAGCCCCAGGAGCTGCTGAGCCCATGCTGGAGGTCCGGAGACAGTGGACAGGCTCAGTGATTCCTGGTAACCATGTGTGCCCTGCTCTGCCTGTTCCTTCTGCCATCCGACCACATCAGCGGATCTGTCCGAGATGAGACATCTCCTCCTGGCCAGATCGCCTCCTTAGCTCCTTTCTGCCTGCTGGGAGTGATGTCCCCCAGCGTGGACTGTGCCCTCCTGTGAAAAGCCAAAGTGCAGATCTTTGTCCACTGTTCAACAACTGGAAACTCCCTCCACCACCCTACAGAGTCTAGGTAAGGGCACGTGCATTGCAAACATGACCGTGATTCATAGGACTATAAAACTTCCTATTTATTATGCTCTTAGCCCTTTACAATCAAAACAAAATTAAATTGACGTAGATAAAATATTGAGAATATTATTTGAGGGGCAGGGGGGACAGGGCAGAGCTGCTAGATGCGCAGGTGTTGGGCACGCTGGGCTACACTTCTGCTGGAAGGAAGTGGAGCAGATCATCAACCCTTTCTTGTGGTGGAAACCGCTGTTGGGTTCATTCCCTGTTCATCTGGGTTATATCCACGAACAGATTAAGCTGCATTTCTGAGTCGTTTTATCAAGATGGTCTAACTGTCAGTCTGCAGCTAGATCCAGTCTGAAGGACTCAGAAAAGAGCAGGGTAGCTGTTTGGGTGATGAGCAAAGCCCGCCACCTAAATGTCTCTTGTCCTACCTGTGTGTAGTTTTTAAAGCTAATAGTTTCTGCTCCCTTATCAGTGAATACGGAGATGTTCCCCACAGCAACATGCCACCCCTTCTCCCCAGGAGGCTACTTCTGCTGAGGGAAGAGCCTTTTGGTCTTCCGCAGTCTGGTGCTTGTGGCCCAGCAGGCACCTCCCTTGTTGCTTGGTGTCGAGTCAGATGAACAAAATCCTGTACTGGAGCAATCTGCAGATGAGAGGAGAGAGCCTGGTCCTCTGGGGTCCAGTCTGGATACCTTGCTCAATTCTTTGCTCGTGTTACTCAGGCCAGTATTGATCACTCACTTAATGACCTTTGTGGATTGGGGCTTAGGTGCCTCGGAGAACAGACACAACTCCTGAGAAGGACTGGGAGAATAAGTGTATTTAAAACAAAAACTCAGATGCAACAGTAGTGGGGCTGTGCCCTGCCAGGAGGTATTTGTGCAGAACTGAGCCGCCAGCTCCTCTGCGATACTCGCCCCTTTGCTTGTCCCAGGGTACCGTGCTTGCAAGCCTGTGCTCGAAGGGGGTGCACAGAAATGAATCTGCACAAGCAGAAAGACCCTGGGGAAGCAGCTGGCGTTGGTGGCACTCTGCACCCGTCCGTTGGGTCGGTGTTGGATCCCAGCTTTCTGGCTTCCCCTGTGGATTGGGACGTTGGTGCCAGCACACGGAAGGACCGTGGAACATGTATCTTGCTGAGAGGCATGCGTTCAGGTGGAAACCTGTCAAAAACAGTTTTAGGAGCAAGAAGTGGAACATGTCTCATTACACATTTGAGCGCTGACAGCAGTAATGATGCCTCTGAGTTTGGTTTGGTGTTGAGTGGGATTGCCGTATCGTGTTCTCGAGGAAACAAACAGGTGGTTTAAAAACATGAGCGGCCCTTCTTTGTGGTCTCCAAAGCCATCTCCAAGCTGAACGCCTGGCCGGGGAAGCCTGGTTTGAGTTGGCCGATGCTTTCTGGTTGGTGGCAGCGTGGGTCTCCTGCGCTGAAAGCACGTGCTCTGCCTGGTGTCGAGCTGTTGAGTGGGAAGTGACGGTGATTAGCTGGGAACACGAGTTCACCTGGGTGATCTCCAGTGGCTGTGGCTATATCAAGCCCTTGCTTCATGTGGCATGCCTTCCTAATTGCACGTGGAGCTCAGATGAGATGGCAAAGCCACGGACAAATGAGCGTGCTACCAGTGGGGCAGCCCAGGCCACCGCGGGCAAGCAGCTGAGCTACCGCTCCAGGCCATCAAGTGCCCTGAGGTTACAGGCAGAGCCTGGGCAGCTTCCCCAGTGAGGGTTTGCATCCGAGTGCGTGCGTAGGTGCATGCGTGTGCTCTGGTGTCTTCAGCATACGGTTGGATTCCCATGCTAACAACGCTTTTGCCCTGTTTTGGTCTATCCCTAGGGATAACAATGTCTGCTTCCCATTTTAAAGGTGGCTTCCCAAAACCATGGTGCAAACCCGTGCCTAGAGCACTGCAGGTCTGCGTGCATTGGAAGGAGCATCAGTGAGGGGGTTCAAGGCCACATCCTCAGGAGAGGTAAATGCAACCGGCTTCCAATGATGCCAGCAGATGATGTGGTGCTTTGCGTTAATGCTGGATTTCAGCTTCCTAATTAGGATGCGAGGTCTGTGCCTTGGGCTGCTGAGCGTCTGAGGAGGAGCGTGTCTGGCATGGGGGGCTGCAGGATGCTGCTCTGGATTGAATCTTTCCACCCTGGTGCTGCCAGTGCAGCTCTGCCCCTCTCGCCCGCCTGCTGCGTGGGCCCCCTCTGCCCAAGTAATTTGAAGGCACTTGCAAAAATGTGTCTCTGTTGGATGTGTTTTCTTTGGCGTGGTTAGGAAGCTGGTTGATTGCTCCCCGCTTCCTGGCTGAGGAGCTCTGCCCCACTGGTGGCTTTTAGTGGTTTTTTGGTTTGCGAGGGGAAAATGGAGTTTCTCTGCTATGACGTTTCCCCTGCCCTCCCGTGTCCCTGGCAGTGTCTCCTCCCTGCAGCGTTCCAGCAGACTCGGAGCTGATGTTTGCACCAGGTCCTGGCTGCAGTGCTGTTGTGTTGGGCTGCTGTGGTCTCCCCTGTGATCCCACCGCATAACCTCATTCTCCTCCTGCCCTTCCTGTCTGTTACTGCCACATTTTCCTCCTTTGCTGGGGGCTGTTGGAAGATTTAAGTCTTGCCGCTTAGGCTGGACCCCCAGACCACCCCGTGCCATCCGCTCTTCTAACGCCTTTGGACCGCGTGCAACCTTGTTCTCCTGCACAGAGTACCCCAGGTGCATCCTTACAGCCCAGCTTAGCGCAGGGGATTTACTAATCCTTGTGTGCTCCTGTGTCCAAACTGCAGGTGCCCGGGAGCGGTGCACAGGGATATGCAGGGTGCAGGTGCTTTTCTGGGCAGCAACTTGCAGATAGGCAGCAAGCACACCTGCAAGCAACGGCCTCGTGAGCTGAGAGCTCCGGATGAGAATACAGGGATCTGCTGGGCTGGTTTATTTCTCTTACTATCTCAAAAAGCATAAATTAAACTTTTTTTTTTTTGGTGGTCCTTCTTCAAACCTTTTCCTTATGTGCTGGAAACACAAACACAGCAACGTTGGGTTGATATTCAGAGACCAGAAATGTAACTGGCCACTTTAATTTGACTATCCAAAATGAGCCGTGGGGTGGGGGAGAGTGAAATAGGTTTTCAGCGCTGTTTTTCAGTTTGAATCATAAAGGTGTTTAACATAGATAAGGAAATGTTTAACTCTGTGTTATCTTGACAGGGTTGCTTTAAAAGGTGGATCTTCCCAAGAGCAGAAGGAAGATTTTTCAGCACATCTCTTCCCCTACCTTGAATATTCATTGCAATACTTGATTTTTATATTTTTTCCCCTCTTCTGCGCTCCACATACTCCATACCCACAGGTCCCCTTTTCTGCTCACCCGAAACCTCTGCCGAGGAGTTTTCGGCTGCCTGCTTTTGCGCAGTCCAGTTGTCCAATGCAAATGAAGGGAGTTTCGAGGCTGCTTCCTTCTGACTCCTGCCGAAGCATCTCTCATCAGGGCACCAAGCCGAACCTCCCAATGGAACTTAATTAGTTTTACGCACAGACTCCATTGCTCATCAGCGCGGAAGGGCTCGGGGAGGTGGAGAGAGATGGGGAAGGGGCTGCTTTTGAAATGTCTTATTCAAATGTAACTCTGGGATTTTGCTTTCGAGTTTTTGCCATTTTTCTGTTCCGAGTGGGACTGGCACGCGTGCGTTTGTACACGTGGGCATTTTCTCCTCTATAGGAAGCAAGAAACAAAGCCTATAGGAGCTGCTGTCTCCTGTAAATAACCCCCTCGGGGCTATTCGTATTATAAGGTCTCCTTTTGTCTGAATTGTTAAGAAGAGTATGTGTGTGTCTATATGTAAGGAAGGAAAAACATGTTATTTTTTTGCCTTATGTTTTAGCCAGTTCTCGTTGATTTTCAAAACTGTCTTTTGGCCGCTGAGGCTGTTTCGGGGGCTGGCAGCCGGGGTGTTGCAGACTCTACAATGTTGAAATGACACCGGACTGACTTTTGAGCTTGTGTCTTAGCCTTTAAGTCAAGGAGCAATCAAGATGATTATTTTCTTGATCTTAAAATTCTTCTCTCTGTTGCATTTCTTAACTAGAGTTCTTGCACAGTGATGTTGATCCATCCGCCTCCCTGTCTTTCGCTAGCATATACGTGTGGGTATTTTTCAGTCTCACTCCATGAGAAGGTCCTGAACAAGCCTCTAATGAATCACAGTTTTCTCCTCAGTATGACACGGTGTCCTTTATTTGCATCTCTCTGGTTTTTTGTTTTTGTTTTGTGTTTTTTTTTAACCTCAAGCCTGCTACAGCATTTCTACCTCTTCCAATCCAGCGAGTTTTAAGCCCTTGGGATATGGTTACGATTGAGGACCTTTCACTGCACGGCCTCTTACCTTCCCTGGGGCAGAGTCCCTGCCAAAGGCGTTTGAACCGTGGTGGCTTCTGCAGCTGGTTGCACCGTGAGCATTTCTGTCTGTGCTCCTTCCCCTGAGTTGTTTTTCTCAAAGAAACCAAGCTAAGGCAGATCGAGCTGACCATCTGTCTTCTCACCTCCCTCTCCTCCTCCCCAGCTGTATCCTGACCACTTCCAGGCATCTGGCAGAGGAGAGGAGGTCTTAAATTTGAGAACTTGGTGTAAATAAGTATAGGAGGAAGTTCCTAAGGCTTGTCTTCCCAGGAAGGTGGTGTTATGGGGTTGACCCTTACTAGGCATCCAGGAGTTCACATAAGAAGCCCTTGAAGATGGGACCTTTTTTCTGATAGATACCAGGGAAACCAACCCTGGGAAAGCCATCTCCTTTATTCTGCTTCTCACAGACCTGCTTGTTAGTGGAGGGGCTGCCTGTTGGTGGTCTGGGCACGTTGGGCTGTCTCCATCATGAGTGGCCTTCTGGGACTTGCCCAGGGAGGTTTGGAGGAGCCCAGGGAGGTTTGGAGGACAGGCTTGGTCCCCTTCCAGTCCCCCAGGTTTTTTGACACCTCCTTGTGGAGCCTTGCTTGGAAAGGCAGCAGTGATGACTCTTCCAAGGCCCTAAGTGCTGATCTGGGCCCGTCCGCGGGCTGGGCCTGATTGCAAGCAGCACCGTCGTGGATTTGTGCCAAAAAATCCACGACGCAAATTCAGTTGCCCTGCAAATTCAGTTGCCAGGTGGGCTGCGTGACCCCTCTTTGGTTCTCTTTAACCCAGGTCTTATTCTTCCCACCCTTTGATCCTGCTGCTGTGCTAGCAGCTGAAGGGTTAAAAGAGTTCGGGGGCGAGGGGGTGGAGACGAGGTATTTCAGATGCTCATTACTCACTGCCAAGTTCCCCCAAAATCATATTAATTTCACGCTGTCATGCAGGACTGCGCTGTCTCTCTCGTCAGCATCCAGGAGGGTGACGGGGATGGGGGGAGCGCGGGTCCCCCCTCCGCACCACGGCTGCGATTTGGAAAGCTCACTGGTAGCCTCTTTCCTTGCTGCGGTACTGACCCAGCGGGACTGGGCTGGGGCTGCTCACCTTGCAGGGGGATCTGGGGAACGGGGGGTGCTTTGCCATGCGCTGGCTCCTGATGATCATTTTCCACCCCGCTGCTTGTGCAAAAACCCCATGAAATTAGGTCTGCTGCAGCGGGGAAGTCTCGGGGACAGAAGGAGGGAGGGAGGGGAGCTGCCAACCTGCCCTGCCCTACCTGTGGGCATCGAGGATGCTGCTTAAAAGTTGGTCTTTGACCAGTTGCCTCCCTTTCCTGTTTTAATGCGAGCGAGCACAGCCTGGCTCCGTCTGCAAAGATCGCTTCCCTGGCTGCCATTGCCTCCTCTCTTGTTTCTCCCCCTTTTCGGCTGTTTGCTCACTGCGTCTGCCAGAGCTGTCACCTCTGCAGGGACTTCTCACCGTCACACGAGGTAGGGCCGGGACTCTGACAGCTCCCACGCAGGCTCGGTGCTCCTGAGCCCTTCCCAGCTGGCAGTTTGCTCCCCCCGTAAGGTTCTCCAGCAGCAGGGATTCTGCTCTGTCCCCAGAAATTTTTGTTATTCTTATCCCTAGAAGGTGTCTCAGCTTTTTTCCACACGTGCTCTTGTATGTTTTTGTGGATTGGGGCTGAAAGGATCACCTCCCCTTTTCTCTCATCGTGCACCCTCTGGCCGCGCTTCTTGCAGCGCTTGGCAAAATGCAGCAGCAGCAGCTTGGGTCTCCCTGTGTTTGCAGAGCCGAGAAGGAAACGGTACGTTAAGAGGCACAGCTCTCTCCCCACAGCAGAGAGCTGATGGCCTGATATTTGAGACTAAACAGCTTTGCAGTAAACCTTGGGAGGGGAGTTACCTGCCTGTGTGGGAAGAGGAGTCCCGTGAGCACCAAGGGACCCGTGAGCACCAAGGGACCCGTGGCTCTCACGCCCACAGAGCCCTGGCCCCTCAGGAGCAGAGGACGAGAGCGGCAAATCCTGTGCCAGCAGCAGCACCAGCCTCTGGTACCCACAGCTGAGTGCTGGGTGTTACTGAGGCTTTCTAATGCTTCTTAAACATTAGAGAATCTATGACTCCAGGCATTACTCCATTTCTTTAATCAACTCTGCTCATGCTTTCCTGGCTCTGATTTCTTTCTGAGGTCCCCTCTTCCTCGAAAAGGCCATCTTCTGATGTGTGAACTGAAAGCAGGTTCCTCCTACGTAGACATATCCCTTGTCTATGTATTGGCATCTCCGTGGTGCAGGGTGTTCCCCCACCTTTGCGTTGACCTTACAAGCAGCGAGTGCTGGCAGGAAAGCTCTCGGAACCTCCTTTCACAGGGCTAAAGCACCACACCTAGCAGCTGGCTGTCATCTGGCGTCTTGTACGTGACCGGCCCGCGGTGATGCTGCTTAGCATCGGCTCTTACTCTTTCCCATGTCGGGGATCTTCCGCTTGAAGCAACTGCATGGGATTTCACCTCTCTGTGCTGCTGCTTGTTGCGTGTCCCATGGTTTGAGGGGCAGCAAGGCTGTGTCTTCAGTTCTCCTGCGAACATCAGGCGTCTGTTAGGGAAATGGTTTTTTCCAGCACTTTGCTGGAAGATGCCAGCCCCTTTCCATCTCCCTGGCTGCTGGCAGATGGCATCGTGAAGCTGAGCCTTGCTTTTTCTCTGGGGGATATGAAAGGGATGTCCACCTCTTGGGGCTTGTGTGCACAGAGGAGGCCATCAGAAATGTTAAATACTCTGGTGGTGTTAGGCAAAATGTTCAAGATTACACTTTCAAATAGTTTTCGCTCTTCTTGAGGAAGAGATATCTGTGATCGTACTGTTGGTATTGTCTGCCAGGCACGAGGAAGTAGTCTTCAGTATTAAGTTACTGAATTTAGCGTCTAAGATGCTTTGGGGACATCGTCGACTGAAAGTATGAACACCTTAAGTGCGTCCTGGTGTGTACCTGACATTGGAGCACGAGTTTAGAGCAGAAAGAAACAGCAGAGATGTTGCTTCTGGGAGGTACCTGGGACACTGCGGCCATTCAGAGGTGGACAAGCCATGGTGGGAGGAGGTTTCCCAAGCCCTGTTGCTTGATATCAGTGCAAGCGTCAGAGGAAAGCTCCTAACGTGACAAGTGCATCTGTTCAAGCAGAGCATCTCTTCTTGGGGAGTCGTTACCCACTCGCATCTCATTTAGTCCCTCAACTCCAGCATGGGCTTGGCAGCTTGTGTACCAGCTCAGAGAGCTGTACCTATCTGTTTTGCGTCTAAAAATTAGGATCTTCTGTTGAAAGCCCCTGGCCTGGAAGCCTTGCAGCATGGAGAAATGAGGTCCCTGCTCTGCCTCCGGTTCCCTGCAAGCGAGGTCTCCCTGCCCAGGCAGCCGGTGATCAAAAGCTGTTGGAAATGCCCCCTCTGGGGAGGGCAAACTCTGGCCCTTTTGGATCCCAGTTGGCCCTGGCAGGTTATTTTTAGATGTGTCATTGCCTCTCTTTTTTTTTTTTTTTTTTTTCCTCCCGGCATCCATGCGTGCGTTACAGCTTGTTCAGGTCAGCCGGTGCAGGCATCGCCGGCAGGTGGAGAAGAACATGGTTTCTCTTCCTCTTCTGTAGCCCCTCGTTTCTACCTCGCGTTCACCTTCTCGGCAAGCCTGCGGCTGCCACGCTACGTTGACGGCATCTGTCAGCAAGGCGCAAGTGTCTGCTCTTGCCTGCAATCGATCGTGAACACACAGCGCGTTGTGATGAGCCTTGCTGAAGGTTTTGGGGGGGACGGCAGAAGGGGGATGATGGGGAGAGCTTGCACCCCACTGCACAGATGCCCCACTCGGCGTTTGGTGCTGCCCTCCTGCGTTTTTCTGGCTCCTGCCGGAGAGCAGAGCTGTAACACGCTCAGGCTGTGTGGTTTTGTTGGGTGGTATAATTTATTTTATTGAAGAGGCTCTGAGTTGGGAGGGGGTGGGCAGGGCTGGGGCAGGGGGATGGGGAGCGCTGAAGCGGACGCTTAGCCTCGTCAAAGTCCATTTATTAAATTAGCAAGGTTGCATTGGCAGGGTTCACGGCTGTCAGTGTTTGCATACTGATACAGCGAGATGCTGGGCGAGGACGGCGCGGGGAGGCATGTCCCCACCGCTGGGACATCTCCCTTCGTTGAGGAGGTGGGACGTGGCTCAGGCCCTGCCTTGCAAAGGTCCATCCCCGCGGGGAGGATCTGCCTGTGCTGCAGGGTGGGATGTGTGTGCCTGGCCCTGGGTCAGCGCCGATGAGCGTGGACTTCGGCTTCCCTGCGCGTGGACACGCACGCTCCTCCTTTTTCAACTCGGTCACGCTGTTATTGCAGTGCACCCCTGCTGCACGTATAATGCTCTTCCATGTGAAGACATAACTAAGGAAACAAATAAAAAAAAAAACCCCAAACCTAATAAGCATTTACTTCCACTGCAGTTTTCTTTGCCCAGAACGTCCCACAGGTGGATCAGCTGGAGTTGTCAGCTTCCATCCGGGGCTCTGCCGCTCTTTGCTGGTTGCAGTGGTACAAATCTCTCTCTTGGTCCAGTCATTGCAAGCGCTTTCTGAGACCAGGGGGTGGAGAGGGATGAGCTTTCCGCAGAAACAGAGTAGACGTCATCGTTGAATCCTGTGACGGCTCAGATAATGCTTGCACCATGCGATCGCTCCCTGTCCTCCTGTCTTCTGAGAGTTTTCCAAGTGACCTGTAAAGACGTGTCCCGCTGCATGAAGCAGCCTCTGAGCTTTAGCGGGTGTTGCAGTTTTTGCAGGTTAGGAGAGGGTGACCAAAGGACAGGGCACGCCAGGAGCGGGAAGGGAGCAACCACTGTAGCTCGGGTATCAGCCGCCCCTCCAATGTTGGGGATGGGGTGGACAAATCAGACTGTTATCTGAGTAAATACAGCACGCCTAGAAATACTCCTCCGCTCGCATTGCTCTTACAGTACAATGAGAAAATCTGATGTTTTGCAGTTGGTCGAGTCTCTGGAGAGGTCGGTGCTGGTTAGGGGAGCCCGATGGCGTGGTGGCTCTCAGCCTGCCTCGCCAACGAGCTGATGTGTGCCCGTTTTTAATGCTTTGTCTTGTTCTCATCCCTGGCAGACTTCAGATGTGGTTGGGCCGGGCTCTTTGGAGACTATCCTGCGCTCAGGAGATCTCGCCATCCTTCTTGTATTTGAGTCACCAGAACAGAAGCACTTCACTTGAGCTCCCACATTCTTAATGCATTTGCATGCATTTGATCTTCCCTACGTGTTTCTCTGTTCTCCTGATGAAAATAATTAATCTGGTTATTTTTCTAAGTCATCCTGCAGCTTTACAGGGACAAGACTTAAATAAGGATTCTCTTTAAAGCAGAGCTGTGCTAAAATAGCTGTCTGCCTATAAATATCTCATTGCTTCTATATTTATTCTCCTCCAGCTCAGTGCAGGAGGTTCTACAGTTGAATCTGAGATATATATATTTTTTTTGACTCTTGGTGCAGCCAGTATCGTAACAGCAAGGCTGCTGTCTCCAAAGGATGCCCTAGGTACCCCTTTGGGGGCCCACGAGGCACGGCTAAATCTCCTTTCTCTGTTTACTGCTTTGCTAGTTGTACAGATTTCCTCTTGTCTTTGAAACGAGCTGACTCATAAGAATCCTAGAGGAGCAGAGATTTGTACCGGGGCCTCCTGTGAGCACTATTTTTAGCATAACTTATTTTTGACCAGAGCTGCCCTCTGATCAGGATTTTCAAAAGAGCCCAGGAGAGATAAATCCCCAAATCTGAGTGCTGTTGGAGCTGCGGGTTCCTTTGAAATCCTGACCTGCTGGTGATTACTGTGGTGACTTGGTGGCTCCTAAGCCCTGGTCCTGCAAGGTGCAGCGTGCGGGGAGAATTGTGGCTTACGAGCGCAAGCTCTGCGAAAGGCTTTGCAAGCGTTGGAGGCTCTCATTGAAGCCCGTTCGAGGATTGAGATTTCACGGGGTTTGGCATATAAGGGTCACGACAGGGGTGGTTTGTACATCTCGGTGAAAGCCACCGTGGGAGGGGGCATTGGAAGCTGTAGCATGGTCCTGGTGTGGTCCTTGGCGGTAGGTGTGATGGGAGGCTGGGGAAGGCTCCAGAGAATTCCTCTTCCAGCTGTCCTGGTATAGCTGGACTTGATTAGCTCCACTATACTTCAATGTCTTTTCTCTCCTCCTGAAAAAAAAAAAATTACAGTAACACCAAGAAGAAAGCCACTGGTTAGGTGAAATCACAGAATTTGAGAGTGGCCAGAGCCCAGGCAGAGCCTGGGCAGGGCTGGCACGCAGTGGCAGAGGAGGGAAGAGCCCTGCGGTGACCGGGGCTGGGAGCAGAGGTCCCCTCTGTGAGGTGGTAGAAGAAGAGAGAAGCAGCAGCCAAACCTCAATTATATCAGAGTAGGATTTTTGGCCTCCCTTCGGGTTTCGAATGACCTCTTCAGTCACACGTGTCCAACAGCAGTTAGCTCCAAGTCCTCCGAGTCACCAGCTCGCGCTCTCTGGGACCAGCAGACGACTTTGGACCCCCAGCTCTCTTGCAGAGTTCGGTGCAAGTCCAACAGCAGTATTTAAACCCGGGGCTTCCTAAAGCTTATGGCGTTCCCCGTGCCAGCTCTGCACCTTCCCCTGTGCCTTGGGAATGGGCTTGGGAATTTTGAGCATTGAGATGTAAAGTTTTGGAAGGAAATCTGTTCGTGCGTTAACTAAATAGTGAATCATTGCTGTCTTTAAGCATGAAAACAAACGCTGATAATACGCAGGTATCTTCTCTAGGAGGTGTCGGTGTGCTCAGCAAGTCCTGGGTGCTTTTCTTTGATCTCACCAACTCTAAAATAAATGTATAATAATAGGTAGATTTAAAAAAACCTCCCCACCCTATGTTAGACCCCCTGGCACACGCTCCTCCACCAGCGAGGACCAGGAAACAAAGGCAGGACAGACGTGACTCTGCTTGCGCAACACCCTGCGGGCAGGCACAGGCAGGCAGGGACCTGTGGAAGAGACCAGATCTCGCTTTGCAGCCGGCTCGGGATGAAGGCAGGAATAAATCGGGAGATGGCCGGGTTCGTCCCTCTGTGCGAAAGGTGTGCGGAGGCTGCCGGGTGGTTTTCCGCCCATTAGCATCTCCTGCCGCGGACACCCGACGGCTCGTGCTCGTCCTCCCCCGGTGCTCCCCACCTTTCTTTTTGCCACGCTGCCCCGTTAAATTCAGGCGCAGGAGCCAGCTCTGTAGGGCTAAATTACTGTGACGGTCGTACCATAGCAACTGTACCTGTCTGCCTCTGCCAGCTGCAAGCCGGGAAGCTGTTGAAAAATAATCATCGTTTGGGCGGAGCGGGGGGCCGAGGAGCGGCGAAGGGAAGCTGCGAGACAATGTGATGCCGCTTCCACCAGCGCGGCAAATCTGTGCCGGCTGGGGAAGGGAAAGGCCCCTTTTAACATTAGCCTTTAAAGCAAATCTGTTTAAGGAACCGAATCTCTCGCACGACGTTAAACCTCGCAAAGTAGGATTAAATGCGGCAAAATTAAGAAACCAAACCTAGTTGCAGCACCTGTTTAAAAATGACTTAAGTGGAGGGATATTAAAATTTTAAGACCTGCTGCTGTGCTGGTGATGGAGGATTTAAAAAATAATAATTACTGTTGGTTTTTTTCTTTTCTTATTGCTTGGTTTTCAGAATTGGTTTCTTTCTGTTTAGCATGCAGCCTAATTGCGTAATTACACGATAGACTGGAGTAGAATTTAGCATGTGTAATACCAGTTATAAAGAAGAGCCCTAATTATGTATATCTTCTCAGGTAAATAATACATCAGGGGCATGGAGTGGCCTAATTACTGTTCTGAAAACCTGCCTAATGACTAATTTACTTGGAATTTCAGAAAGCTTTTGATAAGGTCCCTCATAAGCAACTGTTAAGGAAAATAAATCGAAAAGGGGTAAAATGTTTTGCTACATTTTTAAACAAGCCATTTAGGTGACGGGAAACAGCCTCTGCCTTCTGGTCTTGCATCTTGAGGAGAGGGAAGGTCCCGTGGCGGCGTGTTGGTCTGGGGCCAAAGCTGTCCCATTTCTGATCCTGCTTCACCGCCAGCTCCGAGGGAGGCTGCTGCCGAGTGAGCCATCCATAAAAACTGGGACTTAATATTAGCAGGAGTCTTGTGGGTTAATTCACAGTTCCTTGGAAGAAGCGCATCTCTGTCCACGTAGTCTCTGGCACCGGCAGTATTTGTGATACTGGGCATCTGAATATCTTCCCAAGATCTGGTCCAAAATTTGATAAATCCAAAAAGAGCTAAACTTTGCTTAGTTTTCTGCACGCAGAAGAGATGGGAAGCAAGGGTAATCCAAAAGCTGGACTAAGTTCTCCAGGGCTGGTTTCTAGGTGGATCTCGTGGGCTTCTTCCATGTGCTGGAGCTGGGACCAGCGCTGCCTTTAATCCGGGGAGCGTGGCGGGCACGTCGGGGAGATACCACGGTGAAACTTAAATCTACAGCATGGATAAATGAGTCAGCTGGTGGTCTCTGGCGAGAGATGGGCACTGAGCTGACAGGGAGGGGTGGGAGATGCAAAGACTTGCGGGTGGGAGAGGAGAGAGTCCCGGCGCAGCCTTTAGCCGGGACAGAGGAGCCCTGGACCAGCGGGCTGATGGGGATGAAGGAGCGGAAATGGGTGAGGGCTGCCCGGCGCAGGCGCTGCGAGGGCTGGGCAGGGGGTGCGGGGGGGGCCTGAGCCGCGAGGCCGGGCTGGGGCAGATGTGCCAGGCCAGTGTGGCGGCTGGGGAGGGGAATCTGGGAGGGTGGCACAGGGACGGGGGTGCGGGAGCCTTGCAGGCTCTCGTCCACTCCCAGACCACATCTCCCTGGCCACAGTGTCTACTAGGATGATTTTTTGGGCATGTATTTGTGGCAGAGCATCGCTTTATTCTGCCAAGGGCACGGTGCCTGCCTCTTCCCCAGATGTAGAGTTTTAAAAAAATAAAAAACCCACACACTTCATGTGTAAGATGATCCACTACACCTACAGCAACGGTCCCCCTCGCCTCTGGACCTCGGGCTCCTTCTTCAAGCACGGCTGTGCCCCGCTGCCTCTCGACATCTCCTGGTACGGGCAGGTTTGGCAGCTTGGGCTGGCTCACCACCACTGCCCCCTCCCTTCGCAACCCTCCCGCTTTGCTTTTGGGTCTTTTCTGGGAGAAAGCACAGCAGTGTATTTCCAACTGGAGGAGCCGAAGAGATGTGGGGGGAGCAACGGGAGGGGATTAGCACCGAAGGGTCCTCTGCCGAGCAGCCGTGGTGGAGATAAAGCAAGAGGATCTTTGTGCCTAGCTGGCGACACGCTAATTCGCTTTCCTTCCTAGCAAACTTTGCAAATGATGCTCTTTAAGTCGTTGGCAAGATAAACAGTTGCTGTGGCAGGTGTGCCGAAAGCGCCGTCTGGATGTAATTAGGCGTGTTTGCGAGAGAGCATCCTGGAGACGTCGAACGGTGCCGTTTGTGCCGGGCGCGTCCCAGGGGGCTCGTCCTGCTCCCCCCGCCCTGCCGCGGGCAGGGCTGCTTCAGAAAGCGTTGGTCGCTTCCAGCCAAATTTGAGGGGACGCGAGGTGGGAATCGGGCTGGCGTAGATTTCCTACAAGTCTGGTGGAACTAAAGCCTGAGAAAAGGGGAAAGGGGTTGTTTGTGCTGCGGTGGCTGAAAGGTGGGAAATTCCTTTCTACGACACATCAGAGATTCTCCACGTGGGACAGGGAGGGGACAGCCACCCAGGCTGGACACCACGCGTCCCATCACCACAGCCCTCAGAGCAACGTGCTTCTCGTGCACCTTTCTCTGGCCCCGATTCTCCCATCGAAGAGAAATCCCTAGGTGACTTCTCTTTCTTGCGAGGCCAGGTCCCCCTTTTGCAGGACTTCCAGCTTTTCTACTGCTTTTGCCGTGGGGCTTTTGCTTTCTCTCTCGTACCAAAGGTGCTCACGTTCACATTGCACGGGGTTTTTTTAAATCGCGAGTCTCTTTGCTGCCTTCGTGGATTGATCGAAGCGTTGTATGTCTGCGTGAGGTTGGTAGACAGCAGCTGTGGCTTTGCAGGCGATGAGCTGGAAAAACGGGAGAGGTGCGGCATCGCAAGGTCACCCGTACGGGGGAGCGGAGGCCGAAAAGGAGCCTGGGGTCCCCGCTTCATTCCCCAGCGTCGCTGCTGGCTGCTGAGCTCCTTAGCAGTAGCTCAAGGGCTGCAGCATCTCTTAGTGCTCGCTCCTGCCTCGTTGGGAGCTGATGGCCATCCCCAATCCCGGAGCACCTCCTGGTTTGAAAATGCCGTTCCGGATTTTTGTGGGCCCTTTGCGTAGGACTGCGTTAAGCGGCGCTCCCATTTCGGAAGCCGTTGTTTCAGAGAGACCCCTGTCTCCTGGGCAGACTTGGAGTTTCTTTGAGACTTGGGACTCTCTCCCCTTCGCTTCACCGCGTTGTTTCACTGCCGTCAAGCAGTTCGTTAAAGCTTCCAGGGAACGAGTTGTAGGTGTTTTGGGGGAGTCCGAAGCTGTATATACTGTCTGGGATGAGATCGCGGCACCCTGGGAAGGCAGCTGCCTCGGGGGGGGCTGCGTGACCCTATCCTGCCGTCACCCAGCAGCGCAGGAGAGGGACAGCTGGGAACCACCCGTATCCAGCTGAAAACACAGGAGGCGTTTGAACACTCATGATCCCACGTGAGCTGAGGATACAGGCTTGAATAGCTTCCAAATCTTGTCGCGGTGAGGCTTCCCACAACTCCGACCCCAAGCAGACAGGGCTGCGCTTTGTTTAGGTGACGCGGAGGAGGTACCCACCGCATGCACGAGCGCAGCGTGACCGGCAGCTCCTGCCTGGAAATGCTCAGTGCCAAAAAGAACGATGCGTGGTGAAACGCCGTGGCTGAGCTCAGACACGTGCCGTCGGTGCTCGGCTTCCCCTCGGTATGGGTGGCCAAGAGGGGAGCCTGGCTTTAGACCTGCCGCGGGAGGCTCTGTGCAGCGTGGCCAGGTCTCCCCCCAGAAAACCGGCCTCAGGAAGGGGTCCATCGCTTGGAAGCAGCTGAGCTCGGAGAGGACAGCAGCACTTCTCCCGGCAGCACGAGGCTGGCACTGAAGAACAGGAATCGCATAAAGTGAAACCCGGTTTTGCTGCGGCAGCAGATCGAGAGGCCTCCAAACAAAGACGATGCTCCTGGGCAAAGAGGAAGCTGGAAAAACTGATGATCCACGTAGTAAAGAACAAGGCGCAGGCGTGGCTGTCCTCCTCCTGTGTACCGCTGGCTTTCCGTAGGGGTTTTGAAGGTGACTATCCAGCAGGACTGTGCGGTGCAGGTGAGGAGCCGCTGCGGGAATGAAGGATCGGCTCTGCAGTGGGGCGAGGGCAGGCAAGGACCCAGCTTTCCACGTGGCTTCAGCCGAGCAGCTGTGGGCCGGGGGCCCACCGGGCCACCTGGGCTGCTGCAGAGTCCCTCCACCCGTCGTCCTCCGGGCTCTGCCGGAGATGGAGGCGGTGGCAGTTTGCGCCGGGTTCAGCGTGTCAGGAAGCTTCGCTCCTGCCTTGCCCTCCCGCGCATTCATTTGCTAATTTTCAGAGGTTACCACGGAGACGTTATTGATGATGATGATGATGATAACGGTAATAGGGGAGATAGGTGGCAGATTAATTCCTGAACTCTCTAACAGGATTTAAGCTAACAAGAGAGGAGGGCTTTTTTCCTCTCTCTCTCCTTTCCCTTCCTCCTTTCAGATATTTCCTGTGCTGGGGATAACAACACCAAGGAGTGTTAAATTGGCTCTGAATGTCCACCCCTGGCTGTCCACATTCTTGTAACGATTTCATTAGCTTGAATTATCCACGTTATTTTCTTGTAATGGGATTAGCCGTACTGGAGTCAGCTGAAGTCCTGGAGCGGGAGGCGGGAGGGACCTTCTGCTGCGTATTTCATTAACTCTCTCATGCAGGGGGTGGAACTGGCCACGGCTCAGCCCAGGGGCAAAACCATTTGCCAGGGTCCTGCGTTCCTAAAGGAGGAAGAAAGAAAAAGGACCATTATTATTTCCTCCCTCCCCCCCCCCCCCCCCCCCTAATCAGCAAATCAGCACAGAAGCAGAGACTGGCAGGGAGGTAATTTGTTGGGGGAGGGAAGGTCCTATTTGGGGGCAAGGGGGAAAAATAATAAAATGAAGACGACCATTGCAAAGCGATTGAGTGAATTCTGCTGGGCTGACGTGCGGCTGCAGCCTACTGCTGGGGAAGAGGTTGAGCGGCAAGGGAAGGGAAGGGCTTCTGTCTCTTTTGGACTCGTCGTCCCCTGCCCAGAGCCATTTCTGATGACTGGTTACGCTGCCTGGCTCATTTGCTTGAGCTCCATCCTAGGGCTGCCAGCAGTCACGAGGAGGGATTTAGGCAGCATCAGGGCTTGGGGATGAGAAGGCAGCAAGAGGAGAGGAGAGGAGAGAGGAGGAGGTTGTGGCAGTAGCTGGCAACCCATGAGAAGGTTGGCAACCTTGCTAGAGGTTTTCATGACCAACTTTCCAACGTGTTTATTGCTAGTTTGTTTTTCTTGAAAGGACTCTCTGGTTTATACCAGAGGGAGTACTTTAGGATTGCCCCATGCAGTGGAGCACCTGTACGTGTCTGGAGAGACCTAAGTGTGATTTTTTGTTTGTTTGTTTTCCAAGAAGATCTGCTCTTCTGGCAATGGACAGCAGTTGGTCTTTCCAACCACGCTCATGGATCCACGGTATCAGTTGTGCTTTCCCCTACAGAACTTGGCAACCAAAGAGTCCTTGATCAGCTCGTAGCTGAGGGTGTACCAAGATCAAGCATGATGAACGCATCTTTTGTGTTTGGGACTTGAAAATAATGATCAGGGATGGACAGGTCTTGGCCCGTCCCAAGGAGCTTGCAGTTTAAATGCTCCTATTTGAGATGGAGGGGACGTTTCCCAGCTGGAGTACTGTTCAACCTCATCTGTAGGTACCTGTCCCATGAACAAGCGTATGCGAACGGCCACCACGGCTGCGGTGGGGCTGGACTTAGACATCGAGGGCTGAGCGAGGGTGGGGAAAGACTTGGAAGCAGGGAACAGAAATTCAAACAAAACCTGATGGGAAAAGAGGAGCTGCGAAAAGAGGTGGTGGAGTCAGTGGCAGAAGATGGTGCTGGCGCGTGCGTGCCTGGCGATACTGCGGTGGATTTGGGGCTGTGCCTGCAGCAGGAGAGCGGTGATGGAAGGGGAGGGAGCTGCAGGGTGGGAACTTGCGTGTCATGGCGGTGGAGGAGGGAAGAGGGTTTCTGGAGACCACCTGTATCCCCGTCCTCCTCTGCCCTCTGGCTGCTCGGCCATGTTGATGAAGGATGCACAAGCACCTTCTAGTAAACAGGCAAAGCCAAGTGAGCAGTATGTTGTCTACCGAGCTAGAGTGTGCTCTGTTTAATAGCAATATAATGTCCTATAATTAGCAGGCAAAGGGCTTGTCTCCCAGCTGGCCTGTGCCAGAAGGATATAATTACAATCCCAAGGAGTGATGTTCCTCTGACCTGCAGCCAGCTTGCAGCATACATCTTGCAGCGTGGAGGAGAAATCTACTTCTCTTCCCTCTCTGTTCAGCCAGGGAAGCGAGGGGATGGCTGCAGCACCACTGGAAGAGCTGCCAAAGCATCAGGAGAGCAGCTGATACCCAGCAAAGCCACGTAGAAGCGCTGGATCCCTCGTGGGTGGGAGGGAGGGGATGTCCCTTCTGGCATCTCTGGGAACGTCGCGTGTTTCTGCTGAGCTTGGGACCAGTGACTTGTCAAGGGAAAGGTTGTGGCTGTCTTTATTCCGCAGCTGTGTGAATTGTTGCTCAGCCAGGACCAAAACGGGCTTTTACTGGTTTCCCTTCTGCCTATGTAAATCTGGATCAGCAAGAAACAAAGGTTCTCATTTAGGAAATATCTTAGTTGCAGCATTTGTTCGGGGCTGTCATTGCTTCCAGCCAGCGGCGTGAAAACGTGCCAAGCCTGGGAGAGTGAGCACAGGCGTGAGGACGGATTTTGCTAGCCTGGCTGGCAAGCTGCCTGCGGCACGTGGGGAGCGCAGGCAGAGGGAGGCCAGGAGAGCCAAGTCCTCCAGACCCACCCACGCTTCTGCCTGGGCTCTGTTCTCCCCTCTGGGCCCTGACTCCCGCTTGGCATTGCAGACGGCTGCCGTTCGGACACGGTTTCTCTTGAGTATGCGAGGAGGGAAGCTGAGAGGCGACGGAGCAGCTGCGGGCACGGCAGGTCCCTGGCGGCTTTGCAAACCTCCATGGCAAAGTTCTTGCTCTTCGCTTTTGCCCCCACCCCCAAAACTACCTATATTAATCGTGAGCAGCTCCGTGGGGAAGTTGTATACATAAGACATTTCTTTTTGCCGCAGATCTTGGCCGCGCTCATTACGGATGAAGTCGCGGTCTGGTACGGTGCCACCAAGAGCCGTGGGGATGCCCTGCCAGAAATCCAGCCCCGGGCCAGGCACGTGGGTCTGGCGGGGCCAGGATTCACCAGAAAGGAGGTTACAGCCTTCTGCAAAGTTAAGCCGAGCTGACTGCAAACAAGTCGGTGTCTCTAGAAGGAAAGGGCTTTGCTCCCACAACCGCCAAGTCCTTCAGCGCTTGTGCTGTGGCTGAGCCCTGGCGCTGGTGCAGGGGCTCAGGAGCACTTGGAGAAGATGTGGATGCCGGTGGGTATGAAGGCAGAAACCACTCAGGTTTCACACTCACGCTAACTCCGGGCACTTCCCTGTAAACCGTCGTGCCCGGGGCGAGGAGCCTGGCACGGTGCTGTGCTCCGCGGCGGCAGCGGGGTTTGGTGCCAGCTCTTTCTGATTGCCGTCCAGTTTGCCACGGAGAGAGGAGAGATAGGTCAGCTCCAAGAGGAACCCCCACCCCTGGGGCGCATGCTGCGTTTTCACGCCGTTTGCGCCCATCGGAGCTGTGTGCTGGAAGGGGAAGGAGGTGGCAGCGACCCCGGGTCTGAGCTGCTGTGAGCCCCCCCCACCTCCACAGCCATCCCCCCCCCTGGGAAGCACGTGTTGTAAAGCAGCTCGGTGGGATGTTACGGGCAAGCTGCAGTTTAGCAGCCCGTATAAAAGCTGCTTTCTTCCCTTCCATGTCATTTTGCTTGGGTTTCGCCCGGGTGATGAGCTGCAGCCCTTTTCCTTCCACCACCCCCCCTCCCGTGGCTTTGCCCGTGGCAGCCACGGTGCGATCCGCGCACAGCCGTCCCAGAGCTGGAAGGCTGCGGCATTGATGCAGCCGGCGTGGGAGCAAACACGGCAGCACCTGGCTTCCCTGGGTACCGGGAGCCTGGCACTGTGGGGGGTAATTGGGTTCCCTCCGCCTCTGCCTCTCTCCCCCCAAATCCGGAGGAAATAATTGGAAAAGAGAGGTGTGAGTCTCTGCCTGGCGCTGGAGAGGAGAACATTAAAGGCCTGGGCTCTCCACTTCATTCGCAGCTCCCGGGATGGTAATTGCTGTGTTGTGGTTTCTAATTAGCACCGCAGTGGGAGGGAGGGTGTTTTACTCCGCAGCCCCAGTGAGGTCAGCCCTGTCTCTGCCGTGCCCCTCGGCTTTCCTCCCCCCGGCTTCGCCTGCTCCCCGTTGGGAGCTGCGCTGCAGCTTCCTCCGGTGGACCCGTCTCGCCGGGAGCCCTTGGTGCTCCCGGGAGCCCAGGGAGATGCCTGTGGCCAGCCCTGCTCCGGATCGGGTCCCCACCGCCTGCGCACGTGGGTGGCTCGGGCCGCTCTGAGCTGGGGAGGAGAGAAGAGCCAGCTTCTCCTGTCTCTAGCCAGGCTGATGTGGGTCACCACGGCTTCCCCTGGGACCCTGACCTGGGGGTCCGTAGCCGTCCTGCTCCTGCTGGGCACCTCCTTGCCCATCTTGCGTGTTGGGTCTCGGCGTCAAACGGAGACACGTGGTGTTTTAGTGCGCAGACTGGGTGTTCTCTGACAGCTCCTCTCTTTTAGCAAATACTCTGCTCCTGGTCCTTTAGCAGATATTCTGCTCCCCCCGGGCAATGCCCATGACGCAGGTCATGTTTTCCACCGTGCGGTACGTTGGAGCAAGCGCTCCCCTGCCCATGCCACCCACTGCTTGTCTTTCCTAGCTAGATGGTCATCTCCTTGGGCCGGGAGCTCTCCCGTTACCTCTCCCTTCACCCAGCTGGGGCATTCGAGATCCTACAGAGCTGCTGCAAGCGAGAGGAGCCACCTGCATTGCTCCTGGGGCCCCCGTCACCCGCGCCCCCTCGCAGGAGGACCCTCCTGCTGCTGGAAACCATGCTGCGCTCCCGCTGCTGCCGGAGCCGAGCATCCCCGCCGGCCGAGGCTGCTCCCTTGCCTCCGCTCGCGTTTGTTTGTTTGTTTGCACAGCACCAGCTCGAAGGGGGCAGGAGGGAGAGAGGGAGGGAAAGTGCCGAGGAGGAGACGTGCGGATTCATTTTGAGGCTTCATAATGGTACATTTACACACCACGTTGCCTAAGGAAATTGGGTAGATGAATGCCTGGTCATGCTGCCAGTGCACCAGGTTAACTCCCAGGATTTAGCTTATATCATTTCACGAGAGCGTTTATGGCCTTTACTGTGTTTATTCCCAGGTGCTCTTTGGCACTGCTGCATCCCAGGCTCCTTTTGTGTATGCGCGCGTGTGTGTAGATTTTCAAATAAAATAACACATCTATTCAGACCCGGTCCGCATTAAATATTTATTGCCTGCAGTTTGTGCATATGTGTTTGATAAATGGGCGTAAGGGGAGGGGAGGAGAAGGGGAAGCGGGAGCTCGGATGCAGAGAAAGCGTCGGCTTTGTCCTGGAATTTCGCCGGGGGACGGCACTGGAGAGGGGTGTCCGGCCAGCTCTGCCTTTGGGTCTGTTTTCAGGCTTTTTGGACAAGGTTGGTGGGATGGCTGTGTGCTTTGGTGCTCAAGTGACAAGTTCCTTCTCTGGGGACAGGCATGCTGTGAGAAGGTTTCAGCTGGGCCGTAGCTGAGTGCGGATGCTGCCAGCCCTACCCCACGCCCTCCAGCTAAACGGGAACCCCCTTATCTCCCCATTCCTGACTTTCCAACCCGTTAGTACTCAAAAACTTGTCTGAAACGCTGCTGTTGTGGTGCAGGACTTGGGTCTGCTGGATTCACCTGTTTCCCCTTATACATTCAGCAAGCTTAAATAACACCAGTTTAATCTAGCTCATGAAAGAAGTTGGGTGGCTGGCTACAGAATGGGAAATGCAGGTACCCAAGTGAAGCGTTAAAGCGAGGAAATCCAGTCTTAAAAATGATGCCCAGCATCCGTGGAGCAGAGGGATGACACCTTTGCGAACACGGTGCCTACAACAGGTTTTGGGGATGGAGGAGCTCTTCTGGAAAGAGAATAGGTCCCTGTGGGGCCATGCTCTGGCTCGTGCCTGTATCCTGTGCCTCTCTTCAAAGGTGCAAATAAATCTGTTGCGATGGTGGTCAGGAGCAGCCCTGCCTCCTGGTAACCTGGAGATGCTCTTTGCCCACCCTGAACAGGGCATGGCGTGCAGGCTGGGTCCTTGGTTCCTGCAGATCTCCTGGAGGGAGAAACATAGCAGTTCTATTAAAGAAGGTTTTTGCTTTGTTAAGGTTTGCGACTGGAAAGGATGGCCCTTGAAATCCAAGCTGAGTTTTTAGCTATTACTAGGTGCTTTGGATGTGGGGCTTACAGGGAAGCAGAGTCGCTGCAGGACACCACTCGCCCAAGTCCTCAGCACTGGCAAGGCTGCAAACGTGGGTCTGCAACTGGTAGTGCCGTGGTTTGTGATAAAATGATGGTTCTTCCCTTGATCTCACGGTGTCTTTGCTTTTGCCTCTCTAATTCACAGCACCTTTGGAGAGCTGAAGACCGTCCGGCTGCCCAAGAAAATGGCAGGAACGGGATCCCACCGGGGCTTTGGGTTTGTGGATTTCCTCACCAAGCAGGATGCCAAGGTGAGATGTAGACCAGCCAGGTTCTCCTCCCCCTCCGGCACCTTCCCAGCCTGGTCTCAGAGCAGAAGATGAGGAGGGGAGCCTGGAGGCTCTGTCCCACTGAGGCGTAGCCCAGATTTGGGGCAGGCTGTTACCTTTCACCAGCAAAGCTGCACTGAGGCTAAAACCCCCATGTGGGCAACCACTGAAGGTTACACCACAGAAACTGCAACCTAAGCTGTAATGGGCAGAGGTTTGGTGCAACTGATACAATGGCTAAAAATTCTTTTAATGTAGAAGGACAGGGGCTTATTTTCAGCTTTGTCAGAAGCAAGGTGAGAAAGGATGGTTTTGACCCAACGTAACACATCAGGAAACCTGAGTAGATGTCCCACCTCCACCACTGCCTTGGTTTTAGGGGAATTTGGGATATTGTGGCTGTTTACTGGCTGGTAAACTGTGCAAGGCCTGTGTTCATCAGTTCCTCTGTGTGTTTTGAGACCCCCTCTGAGCAGCCTTACCCTGGTGTTTTTCAGATAGTGAGCATAACAGAAGAGCAGTAGTTGTGACTTGGTCAAAAGGATGGGCAAGCAGAGAGAAAGGTCTGTGTCTGCTTCACCTTGCTGAACACAAGAACAAAGACCAAGTTCTGTAATACAGTCATTGTCTTGGGCTGACGAGGGGACCTAGCTGGGCTGGCTTGGCCAAGGATGCTTTCTCAGAGCAGTCTGCGCTGGCTATTTGACAGCAATATGGAAAATGTCGGCAGCGGCAGCTGTGCCTGGGAAACGTCCTTTTGAGCACCAAGAGCTGAGCTCCTGAAGCCTGCAAGTTGAAAGCACATTTTGCTTTAACCAAAAAATGCAAACCCCATCGTTCCAATATCTTGACATTTTTCCAATCTGTATGCACTTTATGCTGCAAAATATTCCATAGCATTTTAAGCTGGGATAGATTGCCATTCAAAATGTTCTACTCTGTTTTTTTTTTTTTTTAAAGCTTTCCTATATGTTTAAGTTCCATATTTGCAGAAGAAACAAGGGGATCATAGCCTGTCTGATAGTATTCTGCTCTTACCCTTTGCCGGAGGTTCAGGAGCAGGCTGGACCAGACGTGGTCTCTCATGCACTGGGCAGAAGAGGGTCCTCGGCCCCGCTGCAGGCTGCTGCGTGGGCACTCCCAGCACCAGAGCAGTGCGGGTTTCATCCGCGCTGCTGGCAATTTTCACGGTATCTGGAAGAGGAATGGTTGTGGGCACAAGCCAAGGGATGTTATTGCTGAAGGGAAGGGACCACCTGGCTCCACTGACTCCCCGAGACTCCAGATTTTCAAGCCTGTGAGCAGAGGTGGAGAGAGGAGCGGGGAGCAAGCGTAGCCTGTGTTTATGTTTTTAGACAGGACTCATTGATCCGGGATCACAAGGGGCTATTAGATCATCCGTTCCCGTCTGACCTCCCGTATAGCACAGTACAGTACATAGAGTTTCTTTGTTAGTCCTGTTTTGATCCTAATTCAAACTTCCTTCCGCTCAGCATTCGTCCTCCTCTTGGGAGGCTGGGCAGCGTGGGGTGCAGTGAGCCCCTCGGAGCGTGGCTCCTCTCCCTGCACGGTGAGCCGTGCCTGTGGCTCTGCTCAAACCCCGGCTCTGGGCAGCTTCGCTTTAACCTCTGCTTCACTCCAGGGTCGTTCAGCCTTTGTTCCTGGTTTTTGAATTAATCTTTTCCTAAGGAAACTTGAAGCATTTGATGGAAAGGTGCATAGAGGGACCTGGCTGGTTCTTTATTGCTGCTCAGTTTGAGGGTGAATGAGAGAGCACCTGCGTTTCTGCTTGGTTTCTGGAGGAAACAGGGCACAGGCTCAGTGTCTGCGTCCAGTCCCTCTTCAGCCCCTTGGGGACCCGCTGGCTGATTCCAGCTGCACTGGACAAATAGAGAGCTCAACAGCAGGAAACCCATCTATCGCTGTGCGTGCCGGCAGCCAGCTGGAGGGGAGAGAGCCGGGCAGGGCGCTTGCTCGGGGCACCGCTCCCAAAGCTCGCAGAGGCCACGGGAGGCGAGCGTGCGGGGAGCGAGCCACCCTACGGAAGATCGCTCAGGGGGTTTTTCTTCTTTTCCGGCAAAGCAGCTCTTCTTCCTTCTTTTTTTTTTTTCCACCCTCGTCTCTTTGAGGGATTTAATTGTCTCACAAGTGGCACATCAAGTACACTCCATTGGCCGTCTGGAAAAGGATGCGCTGTGTATTGATGAATAGGATCCTGAATATTGTAAACACGGACATAATTGGCTTAGAGTTTATTGCTAAGTGAAATGAGAGAGGAGGGGAGTGGGCCTGGAGACCTCTGGGCTGAATAGCTGTGACTGTCAATGACGTTTTTGCTCAGAGTGGTAATCTGGCAATCGCTTATAAGCATCTTATAAAACATGATGGTTTTGTAATAGAATAATTAGGGTGGCTTTGTTGGGCATTTAAAGCCTGTGACCTCCCGTGTTTGTCTTTTTCTCTGAGCAATCACGGCCACTGTGGGAGCGCGTGCAGAGATTTTCCAAAGCCAGGACAGAGATGTGGGGCTCCCTCTCCGAACTCCCCGATGCTGTGCCTGCAGACCTGTCCTGCCGGGCTGGGTTTCATCCCCTCGGCCTCCCCGGATGCTCTGCCACCCGCTCAAGGAGAGCCAGCCCTGCTGAAAGGTGCTGTCGTGGAGGGGTGAGCGCCCGAGCCGCGCTCGTCAGGCAGCCCTGCCTGCAGGGGAGGTGATGCCCAGGCAGGGCACGGGACGCTGCTGGTGGCAGCATCTTCTCCTCCGGCGACGGAGATGCTCGTCCTTCCGAGCCCCAGTCTCACGTCTGGCTTTCCCACGGTGACGTCTGCAGCCGCGGCTGTCTCTTGGGTCATTTGACGGCTCCCAGGGTGATGGATGGACCTCGACTGGGAGTGTTACACCACCATCAGATGAAATTAGCAGCCCTCTCTCTTCTATGTCACGAGCATTTAACAGATCACAGCATGCACACATGCGAAGCCAGGAAACGGGGAGGAACCCATGTCAAAGACAGCACTGGGAGGGACAAAGTAATATTCACAGAGGGTTTGCGTACCCGCTGGTCAAGCCTTTGGTTTTAAATCTCCAGACCCAGCTGACCACTAGCTGGGTGTGCATGGAAGTTGGGGGATGAGAAGGGGAACTCTGATCCTCTGGCAATAACAAATTAATTCCAATTAAGGAAGCATTAAGCATTTGACATGTTTCCTGACGATCCCTGTGCAGAATTGTTGTGAGCTTGTTTTTATTTTTGAACTATTAACTGGAAGCCGAGTTTCCGCTTTTCTCCCCGTCGATATAAAAATACATCTGGTCTCCAAATAGAAATTGCCCATTCGGGAAAGACAGTCAACCCTTAAAAAATGCACGCACACGGAAGGAAAAATCCTTGTGTGCAACTGGCAGCACAGAGAGCATCCTCAGTTGGGACTGGTTCTTGCGAGGAAGGGAAATTTATCAGTCTCCTAATGTTGTTGACCCTTTGTCCCTCTAATGGCTCCAGCCCAGAGACTCTTCGGCTTGAGTATTTAACAGGGCAAGGGGGAATCTATAGGCAGAGCAGCACTGTCCTCCAAATTAGTACGACGTTTAGGGACGGAGCCATAGCACTCGGGGATGACGGACGCAATGGTGGTCTCCTGATCTCTGCCTTTCCAGCGCCCTGGCGCAGCAGGCTCTGCTCCAGAGCAGTGCCTGTCTTGTCCTGGCGGCCCGGGCTTCGTGTGAGTTTATCGGCCACCCCTTAGTTTTGAAATTCCCTTTCTGAATCCCACAAACATTTTTAAGCTGTTGTTGGGGGCTTCTCCCCTTCCTCTCCCCACTTTTCCCTCCTCCGTTTGTGTGTCCATCTGCCGCCTGGGCTCTAGCCCTGCCCAAGCTGTATTCAGAGCTAGCGACGAAATCCTGCCGCTCTGAGCCATGACATTAAGCTCAAACCAAACTCTGCAAAATCATAATCGGGAGGGTTCAAAAATGACATTTTTAAGCATACTCGCATCCTATTCTCTAGACGGAGAGGGCCATAGGATTTTTGTGCAACCCCTAAAGCATTTGAAAAGCAAAAGAGACCTGCGAGGAGGTTTGCCAGGGCTCTTCGGCTTTTGGAGTTACCTGGCAGTGGGTTTAATTAAATCTTTTTTTGGCATTTAAGGATACTGAGCCTTGTGTGGTGGAGGCTCCCCTTTTCTTAAAGGCGTAGGATGATGTGAAGCCGTGGTAATTAGAGGTCTTTTCCAGTGAGTCTCTCTCTCAGATGAGTGGACACCATGCCTCTCTTCATCCCGAGTTTGGATACAACTAAATGAGCCCCTGGCCATCCAATGCTTTGGTCTTCAAAGGAGGTGTCCTGGGAAGGCAGACATTCGGGTGGAGGAGCCGCACCCTGAGAATAGCTCCTGTCTCCAGCCCCGCTTTCTTTGAAAGCCAGTCTGCTTGTCCTCATTTCATATTTCTCATGTAATTAAAATACATTTTTTCCCTACCTATCTTTTCATTTGGAATAGCAGCAGTGGCAAATTTCATCCTCTCACTGGAAGATTTCCAGCAATGCGGATGTATGGGGATGGCATTTCTCCCCTTCATCCCTTTGTCTTTTAAGTCATCGGTGGCTTCTCCTTTTTTCCCCGAAAAAGTCTTAATTACTCTCAGGGCAATGAAGAGCTAAGTTTTATTTTTTTAGCTGGTTTCCAAATGAAGTGACATCCAGTTGTTTTTCACCTGAAATGCACGGCTTCTCTTCTGCAGCCCCAGCTCCGGGAGCCCATCTGGAAGACGGGGCCGTGGGGACCACAAGGTCCCAACACGCCCTTTTCCACGTGGGCAGGAGCAGCAGTGGGCTGGGAGGGTCCCTGCGATCTCGCCTCTGCATCCCAAGCTTTGCTTCAAAACCAGCTCATTTTGGGAGTGCGTTTGGCTGGGAAGGGCCGATGTCACCAGGCTGCTGGCAGATGTGTCTCTCCCGGCGGGTTTCTTTCATGCAACACAACTTGATGGCAGCATCTGCCTTCCCTCTTGCTCCGTGACCTTTCCCGGTGCTCCCTGCAAATCTAGAGGATGCCTCATCCCGGACTGGGCATGGAAGCAATCCCGCAACGAGGAGGACGTGGCAGAGCAAGCTGCTTTGAGGACGAGAGCCCACCAAGCGCTGCACTTTGCACCACGATCGTGGGCGCATTGGGCACGGTCCGCCCTCCACCGTGACCTGCCGCGGGGCGCAGCGAGGTTGCCGGGGGCCGTATCCTGTCTTCCAACCTTCCTCTTCCTTGTGCTGCGGGAAGTGAGAAATTAAAAAGTATAAATTAACAAATGAGAGCCGGCGATTAGAGCTGCAGTTGTTTGCCAGGCTTTGGAAACGGCTCTTTGTGCCAACATAAACAGCCATCACAACTCCCTACTGCCACCTCCCCCCGAGTGTTTATTTAAGCCAACACATTGCTCTGCTAATTGGATACCATTCCAAGTGAAAATAGGCCTTTAAAACAACAGCAGCAGCAAATAAAAACAGCTGTAGCTGCAAAAGCACCAGCCAGGCTTGCAGCACTTGAGAGGGGAACGCACCCCCCGAAAAGGAGGCACACCGCCCTGCCGGGGTCAGCCCCGCGGAGCTGGCGAGGGTGGGACGGTGGGGAGTCTCAGCGATGCTGTGGAGCTGGTGCTCCTCGTTTCTCTTTTTTATAATGAATGAGAATTATATGAGTGAAAGGGAGTCGGAAGGAGGGGAGAACGCAGGTTACTGAGTGCTGGCCACTGGAAATGGGGGGGGGGGGTTTTAGTTTCATCACCCGGCAGCTCGGGCAGGGTCCTGGCTGCCGAGGAGCAGTCGTGGGCAGCCAAAGCCTCTTGCAGGAAGAGCCCCTCTGCCCAGAGACGTGACCTTCGGGGACCACCGCAGGGGTTCAAAATTGCCATTTAGCAAACGGCTCGGAGGAGAGGTCTGGGCTTCCCCAGGACAACTTTGGTGCTGTTCTGGGGACCTCCAGATGGGAGGACGCATCCCTGTTGGACAGCAGGATGTGTTTCTCTGGTCCTATAGCTGCCGTGTTTATTCCAGAGATGCAAGTTTGCAGAGCTTATAACCTGACTTAATCCCAGCCTTAGCTGGGGTTTTTAAAAGAGCATTCTGGGCTCCTTTTCTCTACCTCTGTGCCCAGCATGTGTCACATTGCTGTGGAGCACTTTGTGGGCCTCTGGGGTGAAAATATTTGACCAGCGTGTTTGTGTATTTGCATTATGGGCCCAATCCTGCTCAGCCCTGAATTTCCTTGAAAGTCTGTGGGAAATAAAGGCAAAGTCAACCTTCCCTGGATGGAGTCGCTGTCTCCTGAATGCCTCCTGGTTGCCTACAGGCATAGAAAGCCGTCTGAGCTACTGTGCTGACCAGCACACTTGTATTCAACATCAGCAAGAGATTATAGCCGTATGGATGTTATTAAGCAGGATCTAACAATGAGGAAACCTCTGGATTTCTATAACATAGCAAACTACCATAGGCAAAAAGAGAAGAGGACTTCTGCATTGGCTTCTGGCTCTGCCACATTCGCTGCCACCGCGGCCAACATCACCACAAGGTTGGCAAGAAGAAGGCAGCTTTCCCCGGCGAGCTCGTGCTTCTTCGAACTTGTTGGCCCTGAGCAGAAGGCAAACCTCTCTACTCACATCTGAGCTGTGCTTTACTGCGGAGGACAGGGTGGGTGGAGAGTCGCGAGGTTGCTCTGCCCGCGCTAACCCAGCGCTGCTGCGCTGCCCTGGTTTGCAGCTGACCCACCTGGTGCTGCCCCAAGTCTCGACAGCCTTTCCAGGCTGCGGCTTTCCCCGCCCAGGTGTGGTCCCAGGGCGATGCGAGGCTGCAGCCCACCTTGAGCTGCTCGCTGTGCTGGATTTCAGCCTGCTCCCTCGCGAGCAGCAGCAGCTTGCGGGAATGGCGATGGGTATTTGCTCTGCTGCTAGTATGTGGAAGATAAATGATTGAGTCAAAGCCACTGATGGAGATGAATCTTGCCCCATCAGAGCAAAGTGCTCAAAGTAGGATGTTCTCTGGTGGCCTTTTAGATTCAGGGCAGAGGGAAGGACATCTTTGCTTTTCCTCGTGTGAGCCTGTTTTTATTTTCTCCCTGATTGTTTTTTTTTTTCTTTTAATTCTGCAGAAAGCATTCAACGCCCTGTGCCACAGCACGCATTTGTACGGCCGGAGGCTGGTCTTGGAGTGGGCAGATACAGAGGAGACGGTGGAGGCCCTGAGACGGAAAACGGCAGACCATTTCCACGGTAACGTAGCAGCATCCTTCTGGCCCATCCATACAGCCCCGGCTGGCACCGTCCCATCTGGCACACGCTGCCGGTCCACGCCAGCCCTTTCCCCGCCGCTGCCGGCTTGCCGGAGCTGGCAGGTAGATGCTGGAGCCTGACGATGCAGGGGGAAGCAGGAGGCATCCAGGCCGCGGCTTTGTCTGACAGCTCTCTGTCTGCATGTGAGCCGGTTAACTCTCCGTGTGCTGGCACTGCCGAGGCACCTCGATGCCACCTGCCAGCTGCAACGCTCTTGCTCCGTCCACCTGCACCCCAGGGTGCTCTGTAGTTGAGGATGGGCTCTGTGCACGCAGCACGCAGACTAAAAAGGACAAATAATTTGGCCATGAGTTGGGATGCGGAGAGGGCTGTTTGGATCAGGTTCCCGAGAATGGCAGCTCCGTAGATAACAGCACTGCAGGCTCCTATTGACAGCCATCGACAGGCACAAATGCATTGCTTGGCAAATATTTATGTAGGAAGGGCTCCCCTGGGCTGGAGGACTAAGCTGGAGATCAATGCTCTTCCTCCTGCATCCCCTCCCAGCCTCCGCTCTCCATCGTGCACATGCCCATCGCCCGGGGGGTTGGCATAAGCAGTTCTGGCGCTGCACGTCGCAATCCCCGGCGATTGAAGAGCAGCAAACCTCGCTTATTTAGCAAGCCTGACTCCAGCAGGACCTGGCCCCGCGTTTGTGAAACAGCGTGCACAGCGCTGATTATTACGGGCTGGGGAGGCTGCAGTTTGGTGGCGGAAGGGCTGAGCGTGGGTATGACTGGAGAGGTGTGGAGCAAAGGGAGATGTGCTGGGAGCCACGGGCTGATCTCCAACGTGGTGCCAAAAAGGTGACCAAAAGGAGCACATCGATGTCTAGGTGTGTGTAATAGCCTGGGCGCAGAGCCGTGCTGCTGGGGGCATGCGTGAGGCAGCAGGGAGGGTGGGCACGGCTGGAGGATGGATGTGCCCACCCGGAACCCAGCGCTGGAGGGGGGACTCCTCGTGCTTGATCTCGGTAATGTGAGTCTCCACCCAGGTGGAGAAGGCAGCAGGTGTGATGTTTCATGCACCCCGTTTTATAGTCAGGATCTCCTTTCTCCCTTTCTACTCTGCTCAGTCTAGGGGGAAAAAAATGGTCTTGGCTTTACGGTAGCTGCAGACTTGCAGCAGCTGCTGGCTACTGCCTGCGAGCTCTGTCGCTTCCCTGTTTCCCCCAGGTTCAGCTTGCTTCCCAATTTCTGTCTGCGTTTGCTCCAGCCTGCTTCTCCGGGGTCTTCCTCACCGAGGTGGGGACTCTGGGAGAGCGGCAGAAGAGCGCTTTCACGTCCCAGGAGGGATGCAGCCTCGGAGCTGCGGGGGGCTCCGGGGGCTTGGCTGCAAAACAGGAGCGAGGTTGTCACTCCCCGTCTTTAGGGACTGAACGTGTGATTGAAGGCGGTAGTCATCGCTGCGCTCCAGCCCGTCTCGAGGGGAGAGAAATAACATCCAGTGACTTCAGCCCTGTCTGGTGCGCACACGCGTCCTCCGCTGCAAAACTGCTGGTAGCTAATCCCGCGGCAGAGCGGGGTCTGCCAGAAGGGGATCTCCATAACGAAGCCCGTCTGGGGCACAGTAGCGGGCACCGGGAGCTGGCTGGTGCCTGGGACCGGGTCTCAGCCTCTCCGCACCGCACTGGCAGGCTGGAGTTTCACGGGTGGGGTTTTATTTCTCTGGGAAGTGCCCTCTCCTGATTTCGAGGTGGGCTTCTGGCAGTGATGCCCAGCGGCCCCGAGGAGGGGAGGGAGCTGCGCACTGTCCCTTTTGCTGTGGGTGTGCAGAAAGCGATAGTGATAGCGATAAAGAGGGAAAAACTGCAGCTACCGCTTGGCCTTCAGCCCCCGTGGGGATGCTCCTTCGCGTTTCCTCCCCGGTGGAGCTGGAGGCCGATCTTCCCACGTGGAGCCGGGGCGGAGAGGACGCAGAGCGCGCACAGCGTTGCCACCCTGCCTGGAATCCTCCCCGCCCCTTCAGCCTACCAAACAGCCGGGCTGAGACCACGCATCTCGTTTCACCGGTGATGCAGACTGGATTCTGTCGACCAGAAACCAAGCTTGCTTTTTCCTACTGATACCCATTTCTCCCCACTTCCCTCCTCTCCCCACAAGGCTCAGGAGCAGCTCGGACATCCCTGTGCTGTTCATGGATGTCCCTGTGAGTTTTCCTCTCGCACCTCAGTGTGGGCGACTTGGGGGGGTCTTCCCCCAGCTTTGCAGGCTGCAGCGGTCAGGCCCCTCTGGTCCCTTATCTCCAGGTAGGAAGGGACCGAGCTGGGAATGGGAGAGAAAAGATAATTTTGAGTCTTCAAGGCTCAGGAAACAGAGTCAAGACCGAGGTCCCTGGTGTCTTCAGCTGCTCTTTGCCACCAAAAGCCGCTGCTGCTGCTGTCCTCGCGTTGCTCCCCGAGCCAAGCCCAGCCAGCAGTGTCTGAGAGGCAGGACGTGGAGGCCTTCAAAAGGCACGGTGCGGTGGATGGGGTGGGACTTACCCCACCATCCAACTTAGCTTATTCCTTGTTTCCTGCCCTAAATTTCTTTGCAGGGTTGAGCATTTCCATCCCATGGGAGAGTCTTTTTCTTTTTTTTCTTTCTCTGGAAGTCTTCTGTGATCCTTTTGAACGTGGAGACCTCCCACACCACAAGCGACCCATGCTGGTTGGAGAGGCTGGTCTTGCTGTAGCAGCGTTGTGTGTTTGTATCAGGCCGTGCCGTCGGTACAGGGTGACACGTGGCCTCTGTGCTCCTGGCCCTTTTCCTGGTTATTCCACAGAAATAAAAGCAGCCAGGGAGCGTGCCGAGGACTTCGCACGTACCACAAGAGGTGAAAGTGTTAAAGCAGGACAAAGGACTGAGACTGCCCATCTCACGGGGCTTTCAGACACATTTCTCCCAAGTTTTATGCAATTGGAATTTAAGTATTTTAAAAAGCTCCATCTTTTTCTTCTTCCATTTCCTCTTTTCTATGCAGTTTTTGGTTTGCTGTGGGCACAGCAGCGATGCATAGGTGTTTCCACAGTTAGCACGTGGTGGATCTGTGTGTAGGAGAGGCTGCAGAGGGTGAGAACATTGCCGTACGGCCCGGGGGGTTGTTACCACCCAGGTCCGGTGGGACAAGACGGGGACCTGCGCTCCCCTGGGTTTGATGGCGAGTTTGACTTGAGCAGTGAGTTCATCCTGCTCTGTCTCGCTGCCATCACAGCAGATTTCTGCATCTCCAGCTTTGAAAGAGCCACCTTGGTCTTTCAGGCTGGTGTCTCGAGTAGCAGCGGCCAAAACCCCTCACCCAGCAGCTCCAGTGTCAGCCCCGTCATTTTTGTCTCACTAAGGAAATACTTTGTAAAGTCTAGACCTGGGCGGCAAGAGACACGTCCTGCCGCTGACTTCTCTCTGCTGCAATTATGCACCTTATTTTTAGACACCATTTATAGAGATTTAGCTTCCAGTTCCCAGGTCTCACTCTGCTGTTATCTGTTAGGTTAAGGAGAGGTCTAGTCTCCTAAATCTTTTCTCCGTGCAGGCGTTTGTCGTGGCAATCAAGCCACTTCTGAGCCATCTTTTCAATAGGTCTAATAGATGCAATAAAATGGAATAGGCTTCCTTCCCATTTCGTGTAGTTTTCAGGTCATTCTTTATGGCTTGTTCTGAGTCTTTGTAATGTTCCGGGAGAAAGTGAGGACCCCAGAAGTGGTCACCAGCTGCCAGAGGTGGTTTCAGTAATGCTGGCAGGAGTGAAGCCGCAGCCCAGCCCTGCCGGCTGGGACTGCAGCACTACGCCCTGCGCTTGCCCTCCTGCCTCCGAGCACAGGCTGTAAGGGGTTTAAGTCTTTTTGCTCATTTCTGAGTGTACCTTCTCTTCGTCCTGAGGCAGGAGGGTCTTATATTAGGAAAAAAAACCCCAACATTTGCTTTGAGTTTCAATTGCATGCATTATTAATCTGTGGGACCTGCTGCTGCGAGGTGGCTGGAGAGCCCGAGAGCTTGGCCAGCTACAGGGGAGGATGTGATGTTGCTGTGGATAAAGAGATTTATCTGCTGTGGTGTGGTAAGGAGAAGCCACGGAAAGGTTGGCCAGTGGTTGGCCTTGGGGCCTCTAATCCAGCCCAAATGTGGAGCAGGGTCACGGCAAACACTACATCAGGGCAGCAAGGGATGCACAACCCCTGCCACCAGCAGCGTCTTGGCCCTCATTTGGGGAGGGGGATCCTCCCTTTGGAAAACAAGGATCACTGACGTCTTTGAAACCAGCAGGGAGAATATTTTGGCTCTGCCAAAACAGGCACGAAGGGATCCCGATGCCCTGCAGCTGAATTTACCAGCCCTGGGGCGAGGGGCAGATCTGGATCTGTGCCCTGCGCAAGGAGGGAGCGGTGTGGGGTCGCACCCAGAGCCCCGGTGCAGAGCTGCACATCTCCTGCATCCCCGCCGTCACATAACTGCAGCCCACAAAAGGTCTGGGAACAGCTCGATCCCCCTTTTCTTCCCTCGCTTGCCCGGCACGGGGCGATGGTTGCCGGTGCGGCTCCATCCTGGCAAGCCTCGCTGGGGGAAGATTTGCGAGCAAGGCGGCAATGCCCTCAGCGTGCGCGCGCTCCCTCTCTCCCGGGAGCTCGCAGTCCGTGCAGGGAAGGTACTTGCTCCCAATCCAGCTAAATTACTATTGACTTGTGTTCTCTGCGCTTCACAAACATTGCACTCAGCCGTCACCAGCGGGGCTGGCGGTATCCTGCCAGGGCTAACTTGGGAAGCCAGCTGTGCCGGGCCGTTTTTTCCTGCTCTTTCCCATCGATCAAAGAATTAAATTGACAGATGGGGAATTTTGCATGAGACGCAGGAAGGGGAAGGAATGACTTGTGGGGGTTTTTTTATAGGAAGGATGGAGTGGAAAGAGGGGATGCGGAGGCTGCGGGGCTGGCGAATGAGAGATGCATGCATGAGGAGGGGGTCTGGCTCGTATTTCAGTGGTGAGAGCGTTTCCAGCCAGACCCCCGGTCTCAGCAGAGGGCTGTGGGTGGGTGCGAAGCAGCGGAGCCCCACTGCTGCTCGCCCCTGCTTATTTACAGCTGTTTGCGGGAAGCACGGGGTTTGCAGAGGAAGGCGTGCTCCCCTCTGGATCCGATCTCCGTGCCCTCCCCGTCCCCGTCCCCATCACCTTTCCCAGGTTGCTCCTCCGTTGGCCGCAGACCCCCAGGCTGCTCCTTTTACCTCTCAGCTGCATCGCAGACCCGCTGCGCTCGCCCTCACCTCCCAGCCTTTTGGGCTCCCTTTTTTCTCCTTTCTTCTCTTCCTTTTTTTTTTTTTTTGGAAAAAAAATTTTTTTTTTTTTGAGAGCATCTGTAACTAATGCAAACACATGCCGTAGCCGGAGAGTAAAACCCTGCAGGATTAGCGTGGCATCCGCAACCCTGCCACGTTCTAATCCCGTGGTAATCCCCCTCTCGGCCCACCCCCGCCGGCTTTGGCTATTGTTTAAAGGAAGCAAATGGGATCGTTAGCGGGCAAACCTTAACCAGCTTGGAGCGGCAGAACGGAAGTCGAACCAATTCGCTTCCCCACCCTCCCGGGGGTTTTTTTTCCCCCTTTTCCTCCTTCTTAGGCGGATGGGGGATGCTCCCAGTGCTCCCCAGCGGCCCCGTGGCTGCGCCGGTGAATCTGGAGCACGCGGTGGGGGCTGTTTGCCCTGCCAGCCCACCGCCCGTGCCGCGGCAGGTCCCCGGCTGCGTCGCATTGCTTAGGGATGCTCTCTGAGCACGCGGCACCCCGCATCGAGCATCCCACATCCGGCATCCCCTCCTCCGTGCAGCCCCCGTCGTCGCCTCCGTGCGGGCTCTCCCCGTGGGGCACGTGGGGGTCTGGTGGGGAAGGGGTGGCAGGTGGGGACACGCTCTTCCCCGCTGTGGATCTGGGAGCCGAGACCACGTTTGATGCCGTTTCCGAGCCCCGAGCACGGGGCTGGCCGGGGGAGCGGGAGCTGGGAGGGCAGAGTAAAGGGGAGGGAGAAGTGCTGAGCTGGCACCTTCCTCCGGGGCGGGTTGCCCCCTGTGCCTTTGGATGATTGAGCTGGGCAGAGCTGCTGGAGGGGCTCGGGGTGGCACCTCGCGGCCCCCCCTCGGCTCCCCCGAGCTCGGTGGGGCGGGCACCGGGAGGGGAGCGGGGGCCGCCGGCACCCCCGTCCCCCTGCCCGTCCCTGCAGCCCCCGGCGGGGAGGGAGGCGGGTTCTGGCGCTCTGTCAAGGAATTAATTGAAAAATAAAATCATTAGATGGGAACTCCAGAAACGCAAAATTGTTGGGAGTTGGGGGGGAGGCGGAGGGGGGGATGTGAGCTTTTGTCAGGTTAATTTCTTCTGTATTGATGTTTTGTGACATTTACTTGTTGTTTATCTCCCGCAGCAGCTGTAATACTAAAAGAAAATGCACAGCTTGTTCCATTTATTTATTTTACACCTTTTCTTTAGTCCTATGGTATGTTTGTTTGTTTGAGAAACCCAGCGAGGCTTTTGATGTCTGAAAGCAGGATTTAAACAGCTGTTCTCCATGTGCTGCTCGCAAGCGAGAGCCGCTGGCTGGGGAGCGAGCAGGGGGAGAGGGGGCTGTGCCACGGCTCCTGCCCAGAGGGCACTTCTTGCCCGGCGGAGAGGAAGCAGCGCCGACGTCGGCCTCGGCACAGGGACCGAATGGCTTTGTCACCCCGGCACCGGGCGCTGATGCAAGGCTGGGACGCTCGCTCCGATGCTGGCAGCCCCCGGGGGTTTCTCGCCCTCCCGCAGGTTGCAGCATCTGCGGCGAGGGATGCGTGCACGGGGCTGCGCCCCACGGCATTTTCGGGAGCGTGATGATGCTGGCGAGGGCCACAGGAGAGTGCTGTCGGTGTAGGGCAGGAGAAGCAAAGCAGGGACATCCTTGCCCAGCTCTCAGGGGAGGGCCAGGCAGCAATCTTATGTCTCAGCAAGGATGTTGGTGGGTCTGTGTCCTGCCAAGAGCCTTCCTGAACCAAGGCTGGTGCCCAGGTTGATCTCGTGATCACTCTTGGACAGCAGATGGGTGAATTGGGGTCAACAAGTAGGGTCGGCATCACCAATGAGCCTGTTCGGACGCTGGGGCCGTTTGCTTCCAGCAAAGCCTGTGAAGCAAAGCGCGGGCGGCAGGTACGGAGTCACACCCCCAGCCGTGGTGCTCTGCCAGGGCCTGGCTGGTGAGAAGTAAATGATAGTTGAGGGGCTGTACCCAGGAGGGGGATGAGGGGGCTAGAGGTAGCAGGAGATGAGCTGGAGGCGGTTGTGCGTGGGCCCGGGTTGTAATCTTTTACTTTTCTTCTTCTCCCACATCCCCTTCGCTACCACCCGGGCCTGGACAGACTCCCCAAAGAAGAGAAAACGATCGGAGGTTCTGAATGAAATCCTGGAGCATCTGGAAGAGGAGGAGAGCAACAAAGACGAGGCCATCTAGCAGCTGCCTGGCATCCGATGAGGTGGGTACCGAGGCAGCGGGGCCGTGGCACAGCTGGCCCTAAAGGTCAAAATGCCTTGGGCTGCCGCAGGGTCGGCAGTGCCAGGAGGAGGAGACGGTGGCATTGCAAAGGCTCGGCAGCCTCCGAGCCGGGGTCCCACCCCCTGCCTCTCCTCCCTGTCACCCCGCAGGCTCGTAGCCGTGGTCTCAGGGGGTACAGCCCAGATTTGGGCTCGGTTTAGGCTCCGCGTTGAAGTGAGTGCATGCACTGCTTGTGTTTCTGTGTGCTCCCCAGTGTGTTTGCTTTCCTACAAGGGAAGCCAGCAGAATTGCTGTTGCAGCAGAAATCGCTGTCGAGTCGCGAATTGGCCCTCGCTGTGGTTGGGGGAGAACAGATGGGCTGCCAAAAACAAAAGCGCCTGTTTGGAAACCAACCTGCAGCCGCCGCCACAAAAGAGATAGTTTGGCAAAGGCCTTTTCCCTGCCAGCGCCCGTGACCTCCACGGCTTCGCTCCCTCCTAGGCCAGCATGCACCCCAAGGTCTAGTTCGTGTCGTCTTGAGTCCTGGCTGGTATCACTCCTCCTTGGCTTGTGTCTTCTTGGAGTAGCATCTCTAGAGGCTGGAGAGTACAGGATGGCAGAGGTTGGCGGGAGGGAGCCAGGAATAAATAACTCCCCGCGGTCAAACACTGTGCGGTTCAGCCAGCCCCCCACCTCCTTTAGAGACTGCCTAGCAAACCGTGCGTGGGTTCAAGAGAAGTAAGACAGGCTCGTGGATCTCCTTTGCGTACGTTTGCGGCCATGGTGAAAACCCTGGATCGCTGGTAGGAAACCTGTTCACCAGCCACAGCACCCAGAGAAGTGCAATAAATCTCCAGCGAGGCTTCTTGCTTCCTTTGAACTGCACCCTGTCCCTCTTTTTCCATCCACTGAGGGTCTCTGCTGGTGTAAATGGACTCTGCTGGTGTAAAATGGGCAAACAGCCCACCTCCACAGTGATGAAACCCCGTCCTGTGCTGAGAAACTCATGCAGGGCCGAGAGAGACAAGGGCATCGCGCTGGCCCGCTGCCCGCAGGGAGGTGGCTCGGGGCGCTGGGCTGACAAATCCGTGGTGCTGGGGAGAAGGTCCCTGCGCCGCTTTCTCCAGCAAGGCTGTATTTGCTCAGCACCGCCAAGGGAATGATTTTGACACGTCCTGGCTTCCGTTTTTACAACCACAGAAATGACGCCGGTTCCTAAATCTCATCCAAGTGGCCTAGGGGCCCCGTGGTTTTTGGGGTGCTGCTAGGGCTGCGCGATGCACGCACCCGAAGCGGTGCTGAGCCCACCGTGCTGGGGGGAAGCCGGGCCTGTCCTCCATGTATCAGCGCTGGGAAGCCGCCCTGCGCTCGCTGGAGCGTGTTTGTGTGTGCGATGCACATTACTGCGGAAGAGGCTGTTTTCCGCTCGGCAATATCTGCCTATTGCTGCGAGGCGGTACCCGATACACCTAGCAGTGGGAAGCTCATAACCTTACTTATTACCAGACTTTTGTTCAACCCACAACACCGCTGGCCGCCTGAATAGCGAGCGCATCTGGGCCTGGAGCCGACCAATAACCCCGCTAATACGTCTGCCTTCCCGGGCCGCCGCGAGCGCCGGGCACGAGCACAGTGCCGGGGCCCTGCTGATGAAAGGGAAGGTGCTTACGTGACCGCAGGAATAATCCAAGTTGGGTTAAATAACTGCCTGCTTCATGCAGTGCGTCTGCAGTAAGTGCCGGGGCCTCGAGATAACATTTGTTCCCTTGGAGCAGCTCTGATTTAAGGATGCCTCCAGGTGTACGTGCTGTTAACACCTTCTCCAGCAGCCAGCCCGAGGACGGAGCTGGGGAGGGATGGAGGTGGGAAGGGATGGAGCTGGGGAGGGATGGAGCTGGGGAGGGATGGAGCTGGGGAGGGATGTTGCTGGGGAGGGATGGAGCTGGGGAGGGATGGAGCTGGGGAGGGATGGAGCGGCGCAGGAGGGGCAGGACAGGCAGCATTGCTCGGAGCCCAGGCAAGCCCCGTGCTTTTGGACTTGTCCTGTCCCAGCTCCTCAGCAAACCTTCTCCCTGAGACCGGTCCTCCCACGGGGCCTGGGGCTCAGCACCAGCAGGCTCTGGGCTCCCCGGCTCTTCGTGCAGTCCCCGGGGAGGAGCTGAGTGCTGCCGCTCAGCGCCCAGAGCTGTAACACCCCGTGCCGGTCCCCCAAACCCTGCTGCAGCTCAGGAGCCCTGCTGCTGCCTCTGAGCGGCTTCATGGCCTCCAGCACCGGGTTTTCCTGCTGTCAGGACCTGGGGCTGCTGGCTCAGGGGACAGACCCCCAAAATTCAGGGGTGCCCCCTTGGGACCTCTGCAGGGCTGCGGTGTAGAACGCTCACCCCTTAGGGCAGCTCCAGCGCATCTGCCCTGCCCCGCAGCAGGCGGGCGTTTGCGAGTGGTGGATGGGTGGGTAAACTGAGGCACGGGTGTCGGAGCAGTGCTGTCAGAGGGGGTCAGCCAAAACGCTGACGAGCTCACCGGGGAGGGGGGAAATCTCTTTTTTTTTTTTTTTTTCTTTTTTTGCTCAGCGTTGATCAGCGGCGTTCCCATCCCCGCTCCCTCCGCTGCCCCCCCCCCCCCCCCCCCACCTTTGCCATCTGCGCTGGCTCGGGGGGTGGCAGCAGCAGGACCCGTCCGTGGTCCCGGGGCGGCTCCGCGCAGGGGGGTCACCGCAGGGAAACGGGGCTTTACCATCCCGGGGGTGCAGGACCAACCCTCAGCCCTCAACGCGGCCGACGGCCAGCACAGGGGACGGAGGAGCCGGGCAGGGTCCCTTCCAGGCACGTGTCACCCAGTGCATGATTTAAGCGAAGCTTTGCAGGGTTGCAGGTTGCGGTTGGGTTTTCTTGGGGGTTTTTTTCCTGTTTTATTCCCCCCCCCCCCTTCATTGTCTTTTGTGGCAGGGCAGGTTTCTTGCTGAGCGTCTCTGAGGTCTGCAGCGGCGACGAAAAGGATTAGCGCAAGCAGAGCATGTAGGCTTTAGAGAACAGAGCAGAGTTTGGTTTCAACATCTAATTCAATTTGTTCTGCCGAGATTGAAATATGAAATGGTTGCCAGTCAAACGTTCAAAGGGGGAGGAGGGAGGAAAGAAGAGAGGGAGCCTTCTCAAATTTAAATTTTAATGAAAATTAATTTAACCCTTTGATATGTTTTAAAACATGTTATTTCCTGGTCTGGAAACAGGCTAGAAAACATTCATGAGGGGTTTTTTTTTTTCCTGCACCTTCAAACATAATGAAGATTTTCTTTTTCCCTTAATGATACTTATCTTGTTGAGCAGTTTGACATTGGTTAATTTTTCAGGCAATTTGGTATCAAGGAAATCTGTTTGATGTGTGCGGGGGGGGGCTGTGTATGTGTATACAGATATATATGCCCGTACATTAATTATGAAAATGCTGATCGCAGCTCTGGAGAACAGTTTGAGTTAATTCCTACTCCACAAGGAAAGACTCGACTTCTTTGTTATGTATTGAGAATCCCACACATTGCACCCCTAAAATTACAGCGGGTTTAAGAGGAATTTTGTGAAAACGAGCATATACCTGCTAATTACCCTGAATTAAAATGAATGCCTAAGTAGGTCTGCAGGAAATTCATCACTCCCCACTGCCTTTTTTTTTTTTCCCCCAATCTGAAACAATCCTAATGATAACATAATGCAAACTCTCTTAACTGCCCACGTAGTTAAACCTGGGAAATAGCCTCCCGCCGGTGCTTAACCCCGGCGGTACTTCTGCAGCTGAACGCCATCGCAATACGCTTATTTTGTTCGGGAGCGATAATAGTTTCTTTTAGCGGTAACTGTTATTCAGTAAGGTTGTATCTATAACAAATGATGGCACGCTAATTGTTGTAATTAGGCTACGATGAGCTGTAGCCCCGGCCCCCTCGTTTTGCTGGCTCCTGACACCACAGGGCTGGTGTCACCCTGGGTGCCGGTCACCCCTCGCCTGCCCTGTGCTCCCTGGGGAGATCTGGGCACTTTTAGGGTGCGATGCTCCTCTGCTCGGGGTGTCCTTTTTGGGGTGGGTTCGTCGTATCCAGGCTGGGCTGATGGCAGAGGGGATGAGCAGCCCGCTCCAAGCCTCTGCCCCTGGCCGCGGCGTCGCCTGTCGCTCTGCGGGCAAGAGCTGGGTGATAACAACCCACCCGGGGGCTGCACGGCTTATTTTGGGCTCCAGCAGACGAGCTCTGGGGAGTCTCCCTGGGCTCATGCAAGGCACGTGCTCTCCCCGTTGGAGAACCGAAACCAGTAGTTTACCCTCGGTCCTGTCTTCTGCAATCCCTGGGACACGGCGCAGGGTCCCCGGGGGGTCTGCAGACCCCAGGTGGAAGCCTGCTGCCCCAGCGGGTGGGCTTTTGCCAGGTTCTGACGGCTTTGTCCGGGGCGAGACCCCGGAGAGCTGGACAGCAGCGGGACCCGTGACGGCTGCGGCTGCTCCCCGGGCACCCTCCGTATCCCCCTCCCCGGGGCGGCTCTGGAATTGGATTAGGATATTATTCAAATGCAGCCTTTTTACCGAATTAGAGGGTTAACGGGTTTTAATGTAAAACTAGCTTTACTTTATTGCTGCCTGTTGCCAGAGGCCTGTGTGGGCTGTTATCTACTTAAGGGGACAGCAAGCAAGTCAACGCGGAGAGAATATCCCACGGGCCCCGGTTTTGCTGGGCGCTGCGAGTCCCTCCGCTCCCAGGGCTGTGTGTCTCCGCCGAGCGACGCTTCCCGCTGCTCGCAGAGCCGGGCTGCGCGCCGGGGCCCGCTCTGATTGCTCAGAGCGACTCGTCGCCTTTGGAAAACTCTCGCCCACGGTCTGTGGTGTTGTTCTCGCTGTCCCACGGGAGGAGGCGGGGGACTCGGCGCAGGCGTGGGCAGGCAGGTAGCGTCCCGCTCTGCGAGCTGTTGTTTTCCCGAGCTGTGGGCTTGAATTGCTGCTCCTTACAACGTGCCCCCGTCCCTCTGCCCGGCCGCAGGTGGTTTCTTTTCATCGCCATTGCACTGGTCCCGCCTACAGCATTGGATCACAAATTTCAGCTCTTCCCATCTCTTTAGTCCCGTCCTGCCTTTGCAAAGTCTTCCTCCCAGGCGTGCCCCACGGGGCAGGGCTCTGGGAAGCGCTGAAGGGCCAAGCAAGCCTGTCTCTTCGCAGCAAGCACCGTAGATGCCGTTCGCCGGCCCTTTGCCAGGGCTGCAGGAAGAGCTCGCGTCCCCCGGTGTCACGCTTGCTGCTTTCCAGCCCCTGCGTTGCAGGCAGCTGCCGGCTCTGGGCAGGAGCTCTGGGATCTCAAGCCTTTCTTTCTGCCTCTTGGCGTTGGCAACTCTACCAGCTTCGCTCGTCTGCTCGCAGAGGCAGTAAGTGCGGCGTCTGTAGGTGCTTGAAGTTGTCTTCCTGAGCAAGATGTGGCAGGAAACACGCAGGAGGGGTTTGGGCTTTTAAAAAAACCAGTGCTTCAGTTGCTGCTCCCTGGAGGTGGCAGAAGCAGCGCAAAGGCAGGCGTGCTGCTGGCGGAGCCATGCTCTCCCGCGGAGACCTTCCCTCGCTGCCTCGGTTTCCCCATTTGCAAAGCACGGTGCAGACCTACAGGTGGAAGCAGCTGTGCGCCGTGCCCATTCCCGCATCCCTGCCGGGAGCAGCCCGGCTCCCTGCCGGTTGTGCAGGTGTGCTGCAAACTCCTGTTTTAACTGACAGTCGGGGCTTGCTTTTCTTCAGCTCCTAATTGTCTCCCTTCCTCCTTCCACCAGCCCTTTGCAATTGCAAACCCCGTTTGCTTCTCCCCTGCCAAAGGATTAGCGAAGGAATGCCGCTGCTGCTGCCCCATCGTTTCCCCGCCTCGCACAGAAACCTCCTTTACCTTCCCTGCAGCCAGCGTTTAAATATTCTGACCGTGTTTAAGGGATCGGACGAGTTGCCGCTGGGTAAGCGATTGCCACGGATCAGCCAGGTTCAGCCTCAGCCGAGGTGACTCCCGGTAGCTGGACCCCATCATGGAAGGGGACAGCAGCAAACTGGCATCGCCCCGGGCTGCAGCTGCCCGTGGGGACGGTTGACTGGGATGCTGGCTGGAGATTTGGTCGGGATTTGGGGAGCACGAGCTTCTCCTTAATATTACAGCATGTCTGGACCTTACCCTGGGTCGTACCGTGACCAGTGTTCGGCACCACCACCTTCCGGCTTCCACCACCACCTTCCGGCTTCCACCACCACCTTCCAGCTTCCACCAGCGGGAAATAAAACAGGAGAGCGAGGAGGCAGCGTGCAGCTTTCCTCTCCCTGGAGCACGGCCGTGTGTGGCTGAGACACGCTGCCTCCTGTTTTCCCTAAATATATGCATTGGAGAGGGAGAGAAATCGCATGGCAGGGCTTGAGATTTCAGACTTAGCCCTTCATGAATAATAATCAAGCTCAGTAATTCACAGTAAATGGGTATCCAAATTGGCTAATAAGGGAGGCTTTCACCCCAAACTGGAGCTAGGAAGAGAGGCAGAGAGATCTATCAACAGATGTTGGCTGAGGCGGGTGTGTGGACGGTGTGACCTGAATCGGTGAAATAGGGAAAGCGGTGCCAGCGCGAGAGCGGGGAAACCGGAGAGCAGCGACGGGGGAGGACCCCGGAGAAGGGACGGCGTCCGTCCTCCCCTGCCCCGCCAGGCTCGGACCGGCAGGAGCACGGACCCCTACGTTCCACAGTCCGTAATTAGTGCCACATAATTAGGCTCAGCTCTGTCTTCCAGCCCCGGGACCGTGCTGGGCTGATGGGCATTAGCGCGCCTGGCCCGTGCGTCCTGCCAGCGCTTCTGCCCCACAGCCCACGTGGACCGGAGGGTACGGAGCCGGTGTCATCCCGTCCCCAGACGAGATGTCCCCAGCTCAGGGCTTAGCAAAGCTGCCGGGACAGCGATTGCATGCGGCGCTGCCTACCAAGGGGCAAGTAAGAGTAGGAAAGCAAGAGGGATGTCTGTAGCGTGTGTCAGGAGAGGTGATGTGGGGAGAAGAAGGTTTTCTTCATTTTCATGCAACTGGAAATCAGATTTTGCTTTGTCTGCTGTTTAATTTTCTCCTGCAAGAGCAAGCGAGGCAGCGGTAGGAGCTGCGCTCAGGCGCAGTGAGGTGGGCTATCGGTCTTCATCTGCCGGCAGCAGGCTCCGATGGGGAGGAGGCGTTGGCCCCCGGGACCCCCCGCTCCTGGGAAACGGCTCCCAAGTGCCGGAGGGAGCAGCAGCAACGGGAGCTCGGGAGGTCTCAGAGTCCTCCCCTACCGCAGCTCAGCTGCTGCTTCCTCTAGCAGCATCTTAAGATGATGTTAGATAAAGTTAAGATAAATAAAAAAAAAAAGGAAAAGCACCTCTGCAGATCTGGGTCTGTGATTCGGGCTATTTAAATATGCAGAATAGAAGCTCAAAAAGCAGCCGATGAGTAGCTGAAGGAAGGATGCCCCTCCGAGGGCCGGCTGTTGCCAGGCGGTGTTTTGCAGCTGCTAAATGACTTTTTAAATTGAGGAGAAACCTACAGCCACTTTTACAGTCCCCTTAGCTCCCTTATATAGGGCAGCGCAATGGCTGGAGAGCACCGTGCTGCCGCTTGGCTGAGTTACCGGATATCACAGTCCCGCTGTCCTACAGCAAGGAGTCGCAATGGATTCGAAATAAACCGCAGCAACTCTGGCCAAAGGCAATTTTCCTCCTGCCCTTCCGCTCCCCCTCGCCACCTCTCCCCTCCCCACGCTGCTGGATTGAGGACGCTCGCGAAATTTAGCACGCTGGGTGGCACGGAGCAAACAAACCTTCTTTTTTTTTTTTTTTTTTTTCCCCTTTTAACTTGGCTTATTTAAGTGTGTTGGAAGGTGGTTTTGGGGTGTGCAGAATGTTTTCCCTTGGGGTGTGACGGATGCTCTCAATGCCCCAGCAGCTGCAGCACTGCAGAGCTGGTGGCCGGAGCCCCCCCGCGTCCCTCTGTCCCTTCCCTACAGCTTAAACCGTCCCTCACGGCCCAAAACCAGAGGTGGGATTTAGCAGGTGTAACGAGGACAGCTTTATAAGCCATGAGAGATGGAGAGGAAATCGTGCTCTTGCCTCTCCTGCGCTTGGTGACCTAAAATCTTTTCGGAGTTAAGCGTAGCCCGTGTTAGCAGCCATCCCGCTGATGCCGATGGGGCTGGAGAAGTGCTCGGGTGCTGCCCTCTGGTCAGTCCCAAGGTTTTCTACTTCATCAGCTTAGAAATCAGACCACAAAATGCAAAATAAAGCTTCACCCAAAGCACCACGAGAGATCTCTGTCCCGGCTGTACACTAAGTCTCCAGGTAGCCATCCCCATGGGACCAGACCCTGCCTTGGCGGGGTCCACCCTGCCCCAAGAACCCCGGCAGCAAAGCCCAGGCTTAACCTCAGCCTCATCCCTCCTGCCGAGCCTCGGCAACGCTGAGCCCTGCCTGAGCCCCACGCCAGAGCCTTAGCGTGTGGCCGGGACCGAGATCTGTCGCGGCGCTTTGGGCAAAGCTTTAATTTTGCATTTTGTGGTCTGATTTCTAAGCCGACGAAGTAGAAAACCTTTTAATTTCTTTTCTCCCCGAGGCTCCGGGCAGGTGTGCGGCACGAGCTGGCACCGCCGGCTCAGCCCGAAGCGGGACCCCCCTCCAGCCGCTCCGGTGGCACGGCCACCCCCTCGGCTGCCCCCGCCACCCCCCGGGGCTGGGAGCATCCCACCGGCGTCTAAATTAACCCAGGTTATTTTGACAGAGCCGAGGCAGGCAGAAACAACCCATGCGGTGGTGCTGGTGGCTCCAAAGGCTCCGTAACACCTGATGGGGAGGCAGAAACAGGCAGATTGCAGGCAGGAGCTGTTTTAATTTCCTTTTCGGCCGAACCCAGCCCAGTGTGTCAGCCTGGGCTAAGAAAGCCCCGGGAAACAGAAGGACAGACTGTCCCAGGAGCAATTTTAAGCACGCGTCAGAAGAAGCGACGCGGGGCTGCGGCGGGCTGGCCGTCCTGCCCCCACCCCGTCCCCAGCAGGGTAAACGGGACAGGCGCATGGCCCCCCTGCAGCTGCAAACCGGGGCGGGTGCTCCTCCCACCAGAAATTGGGCTGAAAAATGAAAACTGGGAAGTTACGTGGGTTTTTTTTTTTAAACCCGCCCCGCTCTGCGTTTCAGCCGCCGTGCCTGGAGCCCCCCGCGCCCGGCTGCCAGTGCGGCTGCGGGAGGGGGCGGGGGGGGCGGCGGCAGGCAGGAGCCTTGGACTTCGTTAGGATTCAGCCCTTAGATCTCTCCTTTCTCTCTGATGGCTGAGTGTGATTGACACTTACAAATTACCCAGCCAAAAGTGTCGAGTCTTTGACCCCTGAGTAACATCTTTGGCAAGCCTGAGATTTGCCAGCATTTTGTCATCTAATTACTACAAATCCCTTGAAAATTCACTGGCTGGTGAATTTTTAATGCGGGACAATTTCAATGTGATGCATCGCCCAGATGGGCACGCACGCGTGCTCCTTCCCTCTCCCCCCCACCACCTCTTCTCCTTCCCTTTCTTCTCCTCCTTCTCTCCTTTCTTTTCTCCGCTTCCTCCCCCCCATCCCGTGTCTTACCTCCCTCCTGCCTGCGTGCATCCGTATTCGTGGGAAGCGCCCCGGCATCTCATCCCCTCCCCGGGCTCTCCGTCCCGCTGGAGGAGCCTGCCGTGCCCGGGACGGAGCCGGGCACTTCGCGTCCCCCCCAGCCCGGCAGCGGCGTGCTCGAGTCCCCCTCGCTGTCTCACCGGCGGTGGCAGGGAGCTGCTACGTGGCATTAATTTTTTTTTTCCGTCTTCTCAGGTCTCTCGCTGATGGATGGAGAGGGAGAAGCCTCCGCTGGGGACTCGGCAGCCAGCGCACTTGTTGCCAGCAGAGTCCACTCGTCCTGTGAACCCGAGGGCTGATTTATGCCACGCATCCAGGTCTTGGTATTCCCAGCCTTTTAAACAAACCTTGAATTTGGAGCGGGAGGAAGAGCCGTTGTCTGCCGGCGGATCTCCTCTTAAATGCGGGCAGGAACGTGACTCCCCTCGTCTCAGAAACGGCCCAACCTGGTGGCACAGAAACATGGGGAGATGGACTCTTCCCTTGCTGACCCCGGGGACTCTGGCAGAACCTGCTCTTAATGTCTGAATTAAATGCTAATTTCTGTACATTAAAAACCACACGTATATTTTAAGGGTTTTCCAAACTGAGTCACATCTCAGGTTTGTTTGGATATGTTTGTTTAATACATATTCGCCACAGCTAGGTAGTTATTTTGGTCGATAGGGAGATAAGCATATTTTCGGAGAGAGGCCTGGGGTTTGCTGTGTTCGGCTTTGTGCCTGTGTCATTTCTGTCCCCGCTCTCAGGCAATCACCTCCCGTCTCTCCCTTCCCGGCTTTCAAAGGGAAAGAGGCTTTGCTTTTCAACCAGGGTACCGCTTTACATATGTACGCAGCTGATAAAGTATTTTCACTTCGCCCCTTTCCCCTCTGGGAATCGCTGTCTTACGGCAAAACTGTTTTGTCTGACAAGGGCTGCAACAGATTACACGTGTTGGCTGCAAACACAGGGCCTTTTTTTTCTTCTTTTTTTTCCTTTTTGAGAACCGCATACCTTTAAAAAAAAAAAAATCTCTCTCTCTGCACTGCCGTAGCGAGCTCTGCCTTTTGCCTCATGTCCCCGGGAGCATCCCCGTGGTCAGATCTGCTGGTGGCATCAGACCTCCCCGAGGTGATGCATCTCTCCGGGTTGGGTGTCCGGAGTGTTTTTTTCACGTGAATTTGAGCCTGAATCCAAAAAATGCCACTGATTCTGTCGGGGCTGAGCGCTTCAGTTGGTCTGGCCTGGGGATTCGGCTGCGGTTTGGGGTGGGATTTCTTGGGACCCCTCGGCATCAGCATCCGCAGCATCCACGGAAATCAGCGGGACTCGGAGGAGCAATGTCCTCGTGCTGCTGAGGAGCAAGTGCCGAGTTTCACGCCGGCAGCTGCAGCAGGGGACCGCGTGTGACGGGCTCGGTGCCTCGGGGACATCCAGGACGCCCCTGTCTGACCCAAATGTGGACCACAGATCTCTCCCATCTCCTCTAACTGGGAGCCAGCTGGGAAAGGTGTGGGCTCTGCTTTTCAAACAGGTTGTTCAGGCATTAAAAGGAAAACCTTAAAATCCTCGGCTGGCTCTAGCAGGAGAGGGGCAGAGCCAGGAAACCCCTGCCCAGGGAGGGGGTCTGTCCCCCGGCTCCATCTCCCGAGCTGCCCCTTCCTGAAATGTCCCTTGTCCTCCCAGCAGGAAGGCAGCACTGGCATCGCAGGGGAAGGGCTCGGAGAAGGGGATTTGAGGCACCGAGGATCGAGGGAACACCAGGATTTACTGATGTTTCACTGTTCAGAAGCTGCGCACCAGGGCTGAGACGTGCCTGGATTTCAGGGGGAGAACAAGTGGGGCTCTCTGCAGTGTCTTAGAGAGGGCACCCGACGCCGGAGGTGCCTGAGATGCTTTGGAGGAGAGGAGCTGTTCCGCGCTGCTGCTGTGGGAGGGGTGCAGCCTGCGTGCTCCTCACTAACTGACCTCGGCAGTGACTTGCATGCTTTAAACGGAAAATACAAGATGTTTAGCGACGTGTATGAAGAATTAGGGTATGTCACTGTAGATGGAAGGCAGCTCAGGAGAAAGCTGGCCTCCAGGAGGGATATTGGCTGGGGGATGACATCTGAGACGAGGAACCCAGACTAGATGCCCCGGGGAAGTGTGACCTGCTGAAAGCGTGAGGTTAAGACACAAGGTTCAATTTATCTATGAGCAAACTGAAACCAGAAGCCCGTCCTTTTGCACTGGCTTTCGTGTGTCGCAGGGGACCCGCAGTTACACCGCGGTGGCTGGAAGGGACCCGCAGGGCGAGCAGCTCTCCCTGTGCCACCGCCGATGGACACTAGTCCTGTCTGCTCCCAAAGACCTCCGGTGACCCCAGCATTGAGCAGACTTGGACCCGGGCACCATCCATGAGCTGTGTCGCTTTTGGGGATGCTCAGACCCAAGGAGAAGCCTCAAGTTGCCTCAAGTGTTTGTGATCTCACCAACTCATTCGAGGGGTTTTCACTGTGGTTTCTCGGGGAGAAGGTCCCACCAGCAGCACAGTCAGACTCCAGACTGAGGACACCGTCCTTCTGGGAACCTTACGGATGGGCGTTTTCATGCCCAAGGACACCCAGAAGAATGTGACCTGCTCTCTTCCAAGTTAGTGCTCTCTTTTTTCCCCCCCATCTCCACATCTTCGCCTGTGAAATCCCATCGAAGCAACAGGCCCAGGGAATACTTTGCTTCCCCCGAGTTGTTTGTGGAGATAATTAACTGTGTGCTCTCTCGGCTGAAACCTGCCGTGGCTGCACTGAGCGAAGGGAGCCTGAGGCCCACGGCGTCAACAGGGGATGGATGGGAGAGAACCATGGCTGGAAAATACGCAGAGCAAACCAGCTGAGAGTCTGTAATCGTCCCTCGCCCCAAGGCCATTCAGTTTTGGGGACATCCTTTTTGCTCTCGGTGCCTTTTCCAGCTTCTCCGTGCCCCGTTCGAGCCGGACATGGACGCTGCATCCTCTCTTGCAGACGTGGGTGCAGCTCTGGTTTATACCGTGACGTAGCGACAATCCTGCTCGGTCCTTTTCCCAGTCTTCCCAGCTTTTCCCAATAATTCCCGACCTTCAGCCTCCTATTATTTCACCGCACCCTGTTTTTTAAAGAGCCAAGTCTGTCGGCCTGGAGATGCTCCCGGCAGGCGGGGGGACACACCGTGGGTCACCGCCGGCGGTTCAGCCCACGGCAGCTGCCTGCCGCGTGGGGTGATGCTGCCGGTCCAGGCAGGGCCACCCGTGCCCCGACACCTCCCCAGGGTCTTCCCAGGCCTGGAAACGTCCCCGTGCCCACCGGCAGCCCGTGGCACTCCATAAACCCCTGCTCCGGTCGCGCTGCGACGCCTGGGTAACTAAGAAGTAATTAGTGCCGCTTGCTACAGCGAGTAAAACCCAAATGTCAAAGAACAGCAAAGCTATTAAGACCTGTTTTTACTGCGCCTTCGCAGCCCAAGTCCCTGTGTGTGTGCTTGGGGGGATGAATCTGGCTCTGAAGCACTGGGCGAAGTCCCTTCCCCTGGCTGTGCTGCCGACCTGGCAGGTCATTGCCTGCTCCCTGCCTCAGTTTCCCACCGGGAGAAGGGACCCCCCGTGCCCTACGTGGGGAAAACCACGTAGCTGTGTGGCTGGGAGAGGCCAGATCCTGCCCCGGGGGTGCAAGGCGGGGTATCACCAGCCGGGGCGGGTACAGCCGGGGGAAACCTTCTGCTCCGATTCAGATCTCAAAAATCAGGTGAGCTGTAATGAGCTGAAGGGCTGTCCCTGTCTGGGTACCCACCTGGGTGCTCCCACGCTCCCAAACCTGCGTCTTGATGCCGCAGCCAGGTTTTGGGGAGCAGGCAGGGGAGCAGGCAGCTTGGCTGGGTACAGGCAGGGTGACGGGTCCCGCAGCAGGACCACAATGCAGCAGCCTGCTTCTCGTCCCTGCACCGAGCAGGAGAGGGAGAGAGCGCGAGAAAGCGGGAGGGAAAGGACATGTCAAATCAATCATATTTAAACAAAAGCCTCTTCGGCCCAAGGGCCCTTTTAAAAGCTGCTTATTTAATTAAAAGTCCCATTTTCCATATTTATGGCCCTTATTCAGTTAAATATTAACCGCCTGGGCCAGGGCTGGTTTATTCTTTGGGAAGAGGCAGTGTTGGGAGGTTCATTAGGGGTTTATCAGGCAGCCGAGGCGCCCGGCAGATGGATGGACGGAGGGAGGGCGGGATGCGGGACAGCGCACGTGGGCTCACGCTGACGGCGCCCGGGGACCGCAGGGATGGCACCGCCACTGGCCCGGCTCTTTGGGGCAGCCTCCTGTCACCTTCTGGCGGGATGCAGGAAAACGGGGTTAAAAATGGGGGAATTGGGACGGTTGGGACGGCGTGAGAGATGGGCAGGCACAGCACGTTTGGTCACATTGGCTCCTGTAGGGAACAGCCTGAAACCCAACCGGGGGCACAGCTTACCCCCCCCAGCACCCCTAAGTTGCAGCAGAATAATCATAAAACACCCCAAACTTGCTCTGGGGTCACCAGACCATCACTGGTTCCTGGCCAAAGCCCTCCCAGAGCTGTGGAAACAGGACTGTTTTCCCCCAGGATCAAGTTCCCAGCAGCTCAGCAGGCAACGCTTGCTGGCCTGTGACGACCACGGCTGTGTTGGACCCAGCTCAGCTCAGACCTGTGCAAGACCTCCCTAAAGGTTCATCAGCCAACCGTGGTGTCAATACACCAGCCTGGCCCTTGGGAGCTGGAGACCAGGACCTCTGCGAGGGTGGAGGTGGACCTGGCTGGTAGACACGGCTTGGAGGAGGGCCAGAGCGGCACAGCTGGCTGCGATGGGTTGGCAATGCCTTCAGGAGACGTGGGCGTGAGGAGCACCTGAAGCTTATATAGTCTCCTGGGGTTGAGCTGGGTTGTTGGTGCTCCAAGGAGAAGCAGCGTGTCCTGGCCACGATGGCAGCAACAAGAGTGAGCGGAGCGATCGCCATGTCGAGGAGAAGGTGCTGAGCTGGAGAGAGGTGGGGCCTTCCTGCCCGCGGGGCTGAAGGCACTGCGTGCGTATGGGGGCTATGGTCTAGCTCGCGCCGTGTGAGGTGTCGGTGCTCGTGTTCTGGGGACTGTTCTCCTTGCATTTGGTGGTTATTTTACCAGGCTGTGTCAGATGGGCTCTTGGCTCACCATGGTCATGACCTTAGCGAAAATTGTCTGATGATGTGATAACGTCCAACTGCTTCAGCCTGCTCCCCCTTGGCCCTGCGCAAGGGGCGTGGGGGCTCTGCTCGGTTGGGTAGTTTGTAGATCATGATCAAGTGGTTCTCGTGTGTCATGTTACAAGGCAGTGGTGAAGCAAGAGAGTTGGCCTGGGCTCCGTAGCTTTGCTGGAAGCAGGGCTGGCTGGGAGAACCTGGCTACGTAGCTGTGGATCTGGAGCTGGCTCAGGAGCCCCGCTCGTGGGCCAGCCTAACTGGGGGAAGCTGGAAGGTATCTTAAGCCAGAAGTTTCTCTGTGCGAAGGTGCTCTTCCTCTGCGTGCTGCTGCTTTTCCTCCAATAGACCCAGGGGCAGCTCTTGCAGCACAGGGTGATGGCTTTGAGCTGCCACCATCAAGGCGAGCCTCTCCAAGGGGAACACCGTGGAGCAGAGGAGCAGCCATGCTGCAGGAGGTGTCCATGGGCCCCTTACCGGGGTGGGCCCCAGTGCTCACCCCTGCCGTGGGGCAGGCTGTGAGCTTCTCCTGGCAGGAGAAGCTGCGGTGTCCTCCTGGGGTGCAGGATCCTGCAGGACAACCTGCTTTAGATGTGCTGGGAGATGCTCTCAGGAGGGAAGGTCCCCTGCGAAGGCTACAGGAGAGCGGGGCTCACCCGGGCAGGCCCAGGAGCTTGCTCTGAACTCTGTGTCCACCCTTGGCTTGGCCCCTTGGGTTTTTTGGTTTTTTTTTGGAAGACAGCAAGCAGCCCTGTACAGCCCCACAGCCCCCTGGCGTGCCGGGTACCAGGATGTCAAGGCAGCGGGTGCAGTGACGGGGGGGACGATGGGAGCATCTCCCCCTCCGCCCCAGCAACGGTCAACGCAAACCAAGCTTTTCCTCTCCATCGAAAATAACGCGGCGCCGGCCCAGGCAGAGGAGACCCCGCGTTGGGGGGGTGGTGCCGGCAGGGCAGGGAACGAAACGGAGCCGACGATTTCCTCCGGGGAGCGGGGCGGCGAGGGGGGGAGAAGGCTGGCACGCGAGGAGGGGTGGCGGGAGAGGGAGAGACACCGGCTTATCAGAGAAGTGTGAAGACAATAATGCAATCTGACATTTCTGAAATGAGACCCCCCGGTTGCCCTGGCAACGGCTCACGTGGGACCAGCTCCCAGGAGACGGCTCCGAGATGTGCTATAAATGATGTTTGATTAGAATTTAAATCATTTAGGCGGAGAGAAGATAGGCCTTTTGTCAGCGCGGGGACCCGCGGGGGTCAGCCACCCAGCAGCTGGCTGGGCGCGCGTCGGCCCCGGGCAGCACGGGGACCGGGGCGAGGGGTCGCCCGGGGGGGGATAACTCCTGCCCTCCCCTCTGCCGGGGGGTGCTGACCTTTCCGGCCGGGCGGAGAGGGAGCTTGAGGCCAAAGCAAACGCGGCGGAGGAGGAAGATGCTGCAGCTGAGCCCCGCGAAGGTAGCTGGCATCTCGGCGGCGACAGCGTCACCTGAGTTTTGGGGTCTGTTCCCAGCTGGTGCGAAGGCACCGAGATCCTCCCGTGGCTTCCGCCAGCTGAGAACCTGGCCCTCGGCTTTTCCAGCAGTGGCAAATGTGCGCTCTAATTAAGATAATAACAGTTCAGAATCAATTCTGCCTCCCTAAAAGTTTCCTTAAGGAGCAGGGAATGAAGCATGTTATTACCTCCAAGTGGAGTGCCCTTCCCAGGAGAGATGGGCCCAGGTTGCCTTCAGGGATGGGTCCAGGCTCTCCCCACCACCTGCAGACCATCGCCCAGGTAGGGTCTCCAGCTCCCAGCCCGGGTCGGGGCAGGAATCTCGCTGGACAACTGTACACTGGGCGTTTCTTGCTCTTTCCAGCCCCCTGACGCATGCAGTGAAGTCCTCTTTGCTGTACGAAGTCGTCTCCGTGATGAAATATTTTGCCCGGCTCCAGGGGCTTGGAAGATTTCATGCATGGAGCAACTGAGATTGAGGCGGGGTCGGCAGCCGTGGTTTATGTTCCTGTCATGCCGAAACCGCAGTTACCGGGTTTATTGAATGAGGTTTCCAGGTGGTGGTAATGAAATGCAGGAAAGTCTCAGCTCGGGTGCAAGGTCTTTGCTTTGCTGCTGTCTCCTGGTGCAAAGGGGTTGTGGTTCGCTCCGGTTCTCAGCGGCCGAGGCCACCACTCAGATCAGCCCAGTCTTGCTCATCCAGTTCGGTTAGAAGATGCCTTAAAAGCATCTGGACCCTCTTCTGAGGTCTTAGGAGTTGTGCGCAGAGATGGCCACCATCAAAGCCAGGAGGCAACCCTGCCCGGGAAGGCTGACTCCCTGGAGGAGGCTCCTGCGCTGCCTTGCTCTCTTCATCTGCCCACGGGAGATGGTTTGGTCGCATCTGGTTGCGTTTTTGAATGGCAGCTGCTAGGGCAAGTGCTGTAGACGGACAGAGCCTGGGAAATGCTCCATCGGCCGAGTATGGGAGCCCCATCACCCTGAGCCCGGCCGAGGTGCTTCGCCAGCTCACCTCGGCGAGGGACCCAGTATTGACTCCCCCCACCCAGCACCCCGCTGCCGGGGCGGTGGAGGAGCCATCTATTCCTTTAATGTTAACAAGCCTGAGCCCTGGCCCGAGACTGGGTAAGGAAGAAAAGTGGCTGATTTCCCAGCTGGTGGGAGAACGGTGTTAAAAGCAAGCCAGCAACTGGGCACCGGCTTTCATCTCGGAAAATTTTTAAATTGCTTGCTCTTTAATGCTGTGGTTTAGGTTCAATGAATCTTTAGAGCCTGCCTTTCAACTTCCCGAAAATGCCATCTGATCATGAAATTAGAGCTAAACTAATAAGTCTCAACAAATATTAATCTAATGAATTTAGCTTCTGTCTGTTTGTGGACCAGCAAAGAGGGAATTGCAATGTTCTCACATGTATTAATTATTTGAATGTATTCAACAAACCTTTCCTGACTGCTTTGAGCGTGCGGCTTGGTCATTAATATTCTACCTCCAAGTTTTGTTTCTTGATTGTGATCACCCTGTAAATTGAACTACAGTCGCCCATCGGCTTGGGCCGAGTTCAGCCGAGGGGAGCGCTGGGTCTTGCAGGCAAGCTCTGAGCTTTGGTGTAGGCTTTCCGTCTTCTGATGGCCTTTCTCCCATCTCGGATGGACTCTCTGAATGTCCGCAGGACGAACTGGGCAGGAAGAGAAATGTTGCAGAACGAATCTCTTGGTCCCAGATCTTCAGGTTTCTTCAGGTTAGCTGGGCTGAGGGACGCGCAGGGCTCGGCTTGGTGGCTGAAGGTGCTCCTTGATGCCTCTGGGTGGTTTTGGTGGGCCTCACCGTGATTAGAAAAATCGCTGACGAACATCTGCGGCGTCTCCAGCGAAGTCTGTGGCGTTGCACTGCGTTGCCGGGTTCGCTGGCTTATTTGGTGAACGCTGCAGGCAGTGTTGAGGTACTCCTTAAACGAGCGGCGCAGCGGACACGGGCTCTCATCCAGGCGGTGCGGTACTGGGGCTGTTCCCCAAACTACACGAGCAAGCCGGGAGCTTTGCCAGCGGCAAAATCGCTGGCCTTGCGCTTGCGTACAGCTACGGAGCTGGCACAGCTGGCTGGGTTCAGGTGGGTCAGTCCAGGACCACGAGAAACCTGGTCAGCTGCAGCCCTCACCCTTTCACAGCTCTGCCCCTGGGTTTGGAAGCTAGGAACTCCCTGGGCGAGATCCCCGCTTGCTTCCCGGAGCACCCAAGGGGCAGAGCGGTGCCGTTCCTCGCTGGGTTGGAGCATTATTTTAATTAATAGGTGCTTTGCTCGGCTTCGGAGCATCTTCTGAGAGGAAGGCTGGGGCGGGGGCTGGCAGCAGAGCCACCCGGGCGCCTGCCGAGGCTCTGGCGGGGTCCGGAGGGCTGGCACCCAGGGGCCGTAGGGGCTGGATTTTCTTCCTCCAGCCCGTCCCCCGCGATCCGCGCGCCCCCTCCTCGGGCAGAGGAGCCGGTTTGGCTTCGCAGGCGGGTGACGCCGGGAGGCACGCAGGCAGGAGACGCCGCGCGGGGCCGGCTCTGGGCCCCAGCTGCGGTGCTGGCAGCGAGACCCCTTTAATTGGCACACGGGAACGGCGCAAACCTGCTACAGGAACGGGCTCGTCGCGGGCAGGTCTGTGCCTGCCAGGCGGGGAAGGTCTCCCGCAGCTCTTCGCGCCCGCGTCACCCCGTGCACGCTGGGCTGGAGGTGCTGCGGGTCTCCAGACCGGGGGGTGGAGGTGGCCAGCAGAAAAGTCAACGTTCTGGGGTGCAGGAGCCCGGCGCCCACCCTTCGCTCGCTGGGGCCTTGCCGGCTTTGGCAGGCTGGTCCGCGCGTGCCGAAGCTGTCGGCTGGAGGAGGGAGGCTGGACAAACGTGTCGATTTTTAAATTAGCGCTGGATTGATTGGGTTTGCGATAGGGTAGCTCTGACTGGCGCCGGTGCCCGGCGGGCTGGCTGTCCTCTGGCGTGGCCCAGGTGGAGCCGTGCAGGGCTCTGGCAGGGGCTTTGCTGGTGTCCAGCCCTGGGAGGCTCGGGGGGCCCGGGGGAGCGCGGGGGGGGGGGGTTTAATAGGGACTGGCTGCCAAAAGGAGAAGCACGCTCGTGCCTCGTGCGTCCCCGCTCCCCTGCCGCGGAAGGGCACGTGCTGCCCAGCGCTGGTTGAGCAAGCCGGGCGCTCCCTCGCCAGGAGCAGGACCAGGCGTGAGGGACCCGGGAGAGGAGATGACCCTTCTCAGCAGCCTTGCAGCTCGGTGAAGGGTGCCGGGACAACCCAAACTGCTGCAGGCTCCCATTGCGAAGCCCCTCTTGGTGCTCTCCTAGGGCTGCAGTCCCCAGGCCGCTTCCCCGCTTTTGGAAGAAGTCCCTTTTGCCACTGGTGTTGCCTACCCTGCTGCCTCTCACCTGTGTCCTGAGCCGTTAGTGCTCAGCTGGCGCGGTGGCACGGCAGGTCAGCCCGCTGCCCACGTGCTGCGCGGAGAGCTGCTCCCTCCTCCGGGCGGGGGCAAGAGTCTCCAGCCCATCAGCCCTCCCAGGGAAACACCGAAATTTTGGGATGCCCTCCGATGGTGTTTGGAAACACCCCCCTCTCCCCTCCTTCCAAATCAAACCACTTGGCCGGGCAGTGAAGAAGGGTTAATGACAGCAGCTTGCCCTGCAGCTGGACGGGGCTCAGCTAACGGCAGGATTTCAGTCGTGCCACAGGAGCTCCTCTTTACGGTAATTCCTCCTGCCCCTCTTGTTAGTGCTGGTGCAGGTTGCTTTGCCCCCCCTGCCGCCCTCCCAAATAACACGGGGGCATTTTGCTTTCTGCCTTTCCCATGGAGCCAGGCTGGGTGGGGAGGACAAGCCCCGGCCCCGTGCTGGGGGACAGGCAGGCTCCTGCCCCGGTGCCAGCGATCCTGCAGGGGATGTGGTGGCCAGTATGGGCCAGGGATGCTCTTCTGCACCCTCCGTCTCCTGGAAGTCCACCTGCCTTGTGCAACTGAACCGCGGGGTGGTTTGCTGGAGTGGAGCAGGGCTGTGCCCGCAGCCAAGGGACACAAGCCATGGTGTCTCCCTGCTTTCATGCACATCTGCTGCTCTCCATCCTGTGCTCAGAGCTGTGAAACCTGCTGGGTGGAAGTGGGGGAGAGACAGGAGAGAGTTACGGACGTGCGTGCGGTCTCATGTCATGCTCAGCCCTGGCAGAGCATCTCCAGGCTGCTTCAGACAGCTCCTCCCGCAGCCTTCAGCCTTCTTTGTGAAGATAGTTGAAATGCAAGGCTTCTAGCCTAGCTCCTGCCCCGTTTCCCTTGGAGGCCTCCTCTCGGGCTGTGGTGGCACGTCACAAACCGCATGCCCCTGTCCCTCGGCCTGCCTGATGCTGAGGATGTTATGGCTGGGAGCTCATGCAGCTCCGTGGGCCTGGGGCTCCCTGCAGAGACCCTTCTCCTTCTCCCCACAGGACATGAGAAGCGGGGCAAGGTGGGGTCTCTCTTCACCAGCTCTCTCGTGTGCTGGTGGAGCCCAGGACCCTCCTCTGGAGTCTGCAGCCCCCCTGCTGTAGGGCATCCTGCAGCGGAGCAGGTCCACGTGCTGCTGGGGAGGACTTCAACCTGCGTCCCCGAGGGATGGCAGGGCAAATGTGCCAGAAGTGGCTTCGGTAGCTAGCTAAAGCTCTCGGCTGTGTTTTCCTCAAGTGAGCTATTGCCCAAAATGCAGCAATTTACCTATGGGAAGTCATGAAGAAACCCTCCAGGGAAGGTGGCTTTCTGGTCCCCGACGCTGGCCTTGCGAGGCACCGGCTCTCCCTGGGAACTCCCCTTGCAGAAACGGCTGCTTCTAGATGGGGCCAGGAGGAAAAAGTAACTTGGGTTTGGTTCAGACCTAATGGATCCACCGCAAAGTTTTGACTCATTTGACAAATTTCCTTCTTTCTCCTTCTGTAGCACCTCGCCTTCGGGGCTCACCCTGCCCCTGCAGCATGGGCTCCCTGGGGACGCTTCCCCGGGCTGCCACCTGCCCCAGCCCCTGCATCCTCCTGCGCGCTGGTCCCTGGCAGAGCATCGAGGAGCAGGCTCCTGAGCTGAAGCGGCCCAAGGTAATAAAGATAGATACAGAACGGACATAAAACTAAATATATTGCTGCGTCTGATTAAAGACAAATGATTTTTTTTTGGCAAATATTAATGTTCTGGCAGGAGCGTCACAGGAGCCGCTTCAGCACTGCTGGGAATATTTTTTTTTATTTCCTTTTAGGTTTTTGGTTTGATATTTAAAACGCCCACCCAGGTCTGGTGCAGCCCTCTATGGGAAAGGCCGCCTGGGGCTGGGGACAGCCCTTGCCACCTCCCTGTGCCACCAGCCGCTCCCCTCTTTCCTCGCCTGTACCGTGGACACGGGGCGGGGGGAAAAGCCGCGTTTGCAGCTCAGTTAATGTTTGAAGCGTCCGCTAAGGCTGGGCTGGCTGCGGAGAGGGCTTTCCCAAGGGGAAAATAACAGTGCGGGGAACCAGAGAGGTCAGTGGCTTGGTTTTTAACACAAACCCCTTGACTTTGGGAAGGGGAGCTGCTAGGTGTGATGGTCTGGCCTTAGGAAAACCTGGTCTGTGGCAGCCGTCGCAGACGGCTGTGGGATGCTGCTGTTAACCAGTGTCACCGCAGTGAGACGGTGCGGCTTTCCCGGTGCCGTGGCTCCTCTGAAGTTTGTACCTTGGGGAACCCCCTCCGCTCGGACGTAGTGGGGCCAAATCCAGCACGAGTGCCGGGGAGAGGAGCTGGAGGGCTAGCCAAGGGCAGCCCCTGGCTTGGCTCGCAGCGGGGAGCTGGCACCCGCGGAGGAGGCGGCGTTGGAGCCCGATGGGGATATCGCGGGAGAGGGTTTGCTGGGTTATAACGCACGGCCCTGCCGCAGCCAGGCACGGCAGCGCCAGCGGGAGGTGGCTCTGCTGTCCCCGACTCCGCAAACCACCCGTGCGGGAGGCGAGAGGTCCCAGCTCTGCTTCCAGGAAGGCTTTGACCAAAGCGCAGAGAGCCGGGAGCCGGTGTTGCTGCTGGAGCCGGCGGCTGGCAGCACCTGCCTCTCCCCGGACTGTCTCCCCTTGGGCTTGCACAGGGCCAAAGCCCGTAGCCTCCTGGCAAGGCTTTGCTCCGTCTCACCCGTGATATCTCCGGGAGGAGGAACAGCCATCTTCCCCCTTTATTCAGCTCCTCGCCGCAGCTCCAGCCAGCGGCGGTGCAGAAATGATGGATGGCGAGGAGGGAGGTGAGGCCGGGCACCGGGATGCCCGGGAGGGTCGGGACCCAGCGCAGGGGCTGCGCAGCACCGCTCCTCTAGCCGCCTGCTCGGCTGGGCGGGCGCAGGACTGCTTTCGGGAAGCTCTTCTGCTCCTTTCCTCGGATGCCCGTTTCCCAAAGCGCTGCGTGGACCTGTGGTTAACCCTTTCCGCACCCCAGCAGCAAAGCGACAGCGGCTGTCGCATCAATCTCCTGATTTTTTTTTTTTTTTTTTTTGGTCTCCAGACATTTGCTGCTTTTCCTTGTATTAATGGAGGCATCTTCCATCACCAAAAAGCCTCCAGGGCAGAGGCAAATGGCATCAATAGCTCTGCAGCCTGTCAGGAGCACATGCCCACCAGAGAGCACTGGGAGGAGGGACAGTGACACGGGGAGCAGATGGGGCCAGTCCTCTTCCATCACCCCTTGCCAGCAGCGGCCTCGGCCGCTCGGTGCCTGCTGGCTCGGACGGGGCTTTCCCCACCCTCGCCTCAAGCTGCCGGCTCTAACCCCGCGAGTCCTCTCCCTTTTCTCCCTGAACATCTCCCTCTCCCCCCCTGCTCAGCCCCGGCCGGGCTGTTTGCTGGCCCAGCTGTGTGCCTTTTGCCCCGTCTCCCCCACTCATGAATATTTAGTGTGGGAGCCCAGGTTTGGGCTAGTGGGTGCTTGAAGAGGCAATATCAGAGTGATGGACCTAGGCATGCAGTGGGCTGGGTGGAGAGTGATACAGGATGGAGAGGAGGAAGAAAGTGGGTGTCTTGCAAAAAAACCTATTTATGCAGTTGTCTCGCAGCTCAAGAGAAGAAATACCTTCATTTCTCCATGGGAAACCAGGAGATGGCTCTGTGTCGCTGCTGCTTCTGCAGCAGAGCTGTCGGGTCCTGCTGAGACAGCTGTGGGTGAGGAGGTGTGAGACTGGGGGGCTTGGGGGGGGGTGGCCCCACGCCTGGTAGTGGCACACAGGGTGGGACCGGACACCGATTTCTGAAGCAGGGTCTGCAGAAAGATAACGTGGAGCCCAGCTATCTGCCAGGCACTGATCCTGCTGCCCCTCGGCCACAGGCGATGGGGACCTGGAGGGCGGCACGGGGGCTTCTGGCTGCTCGCTTGTGCCAGGGGAACAGGAGACTTCCAAAAAAAACCCCATCTGTGGCGAGGTGTGGTGGGATAGCCACGCTTTGTTACTGCTCTATGCTTCCCGGCCCTCCTCCAGGTGAGGAATACCCCCGAGCATCTCCACCCGATTCTCCCCGTGCGCAGAGGGGCTGAGGTCGTGCCGTGGCACTTGCCCGGCGCAGGGCTGCGGCCACCGGTGTGGTTGCGGAGGCTCCGGGAAGGTATAATAAACAATCAAAGGTCAGTGAAGCTGTTTTGCCAAATTTACACCCCTTCCCAGCGAAGGGAGGGGGTGGCAGGAGCCACGGCCGCTCCCCCTCGGTAGCCGCATCTATCAGGGTGTATAAATGGCGGTGCTCTAGGAGGTATCGAGCGGCGTTCGCGGGGACGGTGCCGGCTGCGTCGGCCCCCCCTCGTCCATCGCGCAGCCGGGGAGGGCACTGGCAGCGAGCGGGAAGAGCTCGGGGAGGCTTTGGCGGCAGCAGCAGGATCCGGCCCCGAGCTCTGCCTCCTTCCCTCCCGCCACGGCAGCCAGAAGGCGAGGAGGACGGCAGGTCCGCGCAGGGCTCCCACGATGGATCCCGTGGTGGGGAGGCTGGGCAGGGGCAGCGTGCCGGGGGGCTTGGTTGCACGCAGCCTTTTACGGGGAGTTTTTCGGCGGCTGCTGCCAACTTTGGGGAGCCCCGGGGAGGGGCTGGGGGCTGGCGGGCAGCGGAGGCGGCAGCGGCATCGCTCCGGCTCTTCGCTTTCCTTCAAAGCCGTAGTGCCTCCTTCTGTCTTCCAGCACTTGTTTTGTCTCTGTTCCCATCTCCTCTTTGCACGTACCATTCGAGTGGCTCTTGTCTATTTATTTTCTCTAATGGCATCAGGCTACAAGTGGCTGAACAGTTAAAATGAACACCATCAGGCGCTTTTTTTTTTTTTTTTTTTTGCTTTTTTTCTTCTCTCCTTACATTGCCTCTGGAAACGGGGATCTTTGCTCTTCTCTAGCTGGGTTCCCAAGGGACGGGGCCTGTCCCCTTCCCTCTGTCCCCTTCGGAGCCCACTGGCTGAACTTCCACTGAATTCAGTGAATGCAGAAGCCTTAAAATGCTCCTGTACCTTCGAGGGTAGCAAGCGGGTGGGCGGAGGGAGAAGATCCTTTGACGTCTTCACCAAATAAAAGCAGGATAAGCTAAGCTATCGCTGATGCTGGGGATGGGTGGCCACCCCTCCTGCAGATGCAGGACTCGGCCCTTCTGCTCCTGCAGAAGGGGGAACCAAGCTGCATTTTGGGCCACCGGGAAAGGGTTTGTGCGGATCCCACCGATTGCGTTGTGCTCCCAGTGCTTTCCTCGCTTTGGCTCTAAATCCCCGCGTCCCATCCTGCTGGGACGCAGGCGGCCGAGTCACGCTCCTGCCTTCTGCAGGGGCTGTGGTCTCCCGGTCCTGTGCGTGACGGGAACCGAGGCAAGCTCCGCACCGGTCCTGCGGGCACAGCGTGGCCCTGAGATGCGGCTCCTGGCTGGGCTGTAGGGGTGACCGTGTGTGCTTCAGGGAAGGCAGGACGGGGTTTGCAGCTTGAAACCATGCCCGGGGTGTGATGGTGCCGACACACGCGCTGCTGTGGTCCTGAGCTTTCCCTGCACCGTATAAATCCATACCCCCGCATTACAGCTGGCTTAGGAATAGCGGTTAACGCAGCCGGGCTCCTCCAAGTTTATGCCTCAGAAGTTAAATTAACCAACTTCAGGGGAAAAAAAAAAGAAAAAAAAAGGTTATTTCTCCCTCTCTGAACTATTTTTCTGCAGTGCTGGCAACCCGAGCATCCCGACAGCTGAGCACCACCGAGCCAACCCGCCCCGAACCACGTGGGGAGGGTGACAGATCTTCCTCCTCTGGCGAGGCTGAACGCCGAGCAAACGAGGGAAAAACAAATGAGATTGCAATCAATCCTCTTGTAATTTGTGGGGTTAATAGAAACATCACAGCTGGATTTTAAAGAAATATATAGCGTTGCCAAGCCAAAGCTTTATGAATTAAGTCCCCTGTTTGCCGTTTCTCCCTGCTCTCCCTTGCCCCAAAACGCAAACCGTGATCGACTTCGCAGCCACGAGACTTTAATACACTCGAAATTAAGTGATTCCTGAATACGGAGTGTGTTTAGGAAAGAGCGGTAGACAGGAGCCAGCTGTTGGAGTTAAATCCAGCCCATGAATCCAGCGCTGCCTCGGCACGGCTCGGGGCACGGGGCAGAAGCCGTGCCTGTCCCCGGTGCCAGCGGGCTGGGACACAGCACCCGAGGTGGCAGCTGCCGGCCGGGCCCTCGGGCAGCTGCGGGGCTTTCGAGCGATGGATCCCAGCGCAGGCGTGAGCCCCTCACCGCGGCCTCGGGGTCAGTTTGGGAATCGCCGTGGGGCGACGTTGCACGGCAGGCGCAAGGGCGAGTCCAGCTCCGTAGCTGCGGTAAGCGGGGTTTGGGGCTGGAGGGGGCCTGGCCCCAGCCGCCCGGTGCCGGGGGGGTCCCCGCGGGTGCCGTGGCATCACACAACCACAGCGTGCAGCCCTCGCCGCGCGCTCGGCTCACGCTGCCTGGCACCCCGCTCCCCAAACCCCCGGGGGGACCCCCCCCCCAGCCCGGACCCCGCAGCCCGACTCCTGCAGCCATTCCCAACTCCTGGGGCTCCCCAGCCTCAGGGGTGCTCCCAGAGGTGGGCTGGGGCGCGGGGTGCTCCGAGCTGCTCCCCGCCTCGGGCCACCTCTCCCGCCCGCGCCGGCGGAGCGTGCTGCACCCCCGTCCTCCCCCCGGCTTCCCTTCCTCCTTCCCTCACAGCTGCTTTCTCCTTCTGCTCCTGCTCCCCTCTCGCTCCCTCCACTCTGCCTCAGAGACATACATAACTCTCCCGTGAAATATATACAGTGTAAATATATAAAAAGCCGGCGTTTGCCTGCTGCTTATGTATTCATGAAATAGTAAATAAATTTTATGGGATAATGTGAAGGCTGCCAGGGAGCAGGAGGATGAAAACTAACCCCTAATGAGCCTCCGTGTCAGTTTGGCACACTCGGGATCGATCTGCCGCTTCCATTTAGCGCCCAAACGCGGGGGTGGAGGAGGCGCTTCCTCGGCACGGCCCCGAGCATCGCTGGCGCGACGCCTCGGCGATGGTCGCAGGGTCGCGGGCTCAGCCGAGCGGGACGGGGACGGTGGGGTGTGGGGGGAGCGGGCTGGGATGGCGTTGGTCTGGATCGGGCTGAGGTCTGGGAGGGTGCGAATTGGTGGGGAGCGGGGGTGCGTGGGGAGGGGATGCTCAGGCTTGCGTGGGAGGGATGCAGGGAGGGATGTGGGGAAGGAGGCGGGGGGGTGCGGGGGGGGATGGAGGCTTGCACCGGCGGGATGCAGGGAGGGATGCAGGGAGGGATGCAGGGAGGGATGCAGGGAGGGACGCAGGGAGGGATGCAGGGAGGGATGCAGGGAAGGACGCAGGGAGGGATGCAGGGAGGGATGCAGGGAAGGATGCAAGGAGGGATGCAGGGAGGGATGCAGGGAGGGATGCAAGGAAGGACGCAGGGAAGGACGCAGGGAGGGATGCAGGGAGGGATGCAGGGAAGGATGCAGGGAGGGATGCAGGGAGGGACGCAGGGAGGGACGCAGGGAGGGATGCAGGGAGGGATGCAAGGAAGGACGCAGGGAAGGACGCAGGGAGGGATGCAGGGAGGGATGCAGGGAAGGATGCAAGGAGGGACGCAGGGAAGGATGCAGGGAGGGATGCAGGGAGGGATGCAGGGAAGGACGCAGGGAGGGACGCAGGGAGGGATGCAGGGAGGGATGCAGGGAGGGATGCAGGCTTGCGCAGGCTGCTGGGTTGCAGTGAGGATGCTGCCCTCGGCAGGCAGGTGAGGAGGGCTGGGGGTGACGAGGCTGGCGAGGGGGCTGCAGAGGCGGGGGACAGCCAGGCGAGAGCAAAGCATCATCTGTCCTGCCAAGGCTCCAGTCCTGCCGCTGGTTCTGGCTGTGCAGACAGCCCGGCTCGGCAGGGTTTGGGCTCCATCCTGCCACCGAGATGCCCCCTTGGCAAGCTGGGGCTTGCCCGCAGGGCCAGTGGGAGGAAGGGCTGAGCAGAGCTGGGTTTCCTCTCTGCAGCTGCTGGGCAGCCACCGAGGCCTGCGATCCTCCCCGGGCAGTGCCAGCTCTCGCGGGAAGGAGGTGGGTGAAGGCTGCCCCAGCCCCTGGCACACGGTGGGGCCTCCCCTCGCTCCCGTTATCCCATCCCGGAGGGATGAATGGGGACGCAGGGTGTGGGGAGCACGAGGGAGAAGGAGAAGGCCTGGGTTTCGCCATCCCCAAGCTTTGGGAGGACCCACAAAAGCCAGCGAGACCCCAGGCACGCCACAGCCTTCCCGCAGGGTCTGCCCCGAGCTGCGAAGCGGGGAGATGTGTTTGGGGGGCTGCGGGTGGAGGACAGCAGGGTTGGCTCCGGTGCCGGGTCTCCCACCCCCTTCTGCAGCAGCAGGCGAGGTTTTGGGGTTATTTGGGGTATGAAAGGGCCTTTAATTCATCATATGGAGAGCAGGGTAGTATGTAATAGCGGAAAAGCAAGAAAAATGAGTGCGTACTTCCAAAAGCTGGGAGGTGTGACGATTACCGGACAGCCCTGCACACCCACCGAGCTTAGAAATAATAATATGGGGAATCCACCCGCGCCCAGGAAGGAATTTCAGGGGTTTCGTAGCTAAAACCCAGCCTAGGTTGGAAAGAAACCAGAAACATTGGTTTGGTTAAGGCACTCAGCCGGCTGCAGGTCAGCAAACGTGGCAGCACCATCTCGGGCGCTGTGCTGCAGCCTCGGCTTTCCTCATTTATCACAGCAAAATTGAAGGCTTCATTTAGAAAACACCAAAACTGGGTGATCGGTTGGGGGGGGACACACACACACTAAGAAATATTTACACACATAAATATGTCGAGGCTTTCTCCTCTTCGGTGTATCCACTTTTGAGGCCACCTTTGGGCGCAGCACGCGAGGTGCCACAGGGTGCAGGATGCCGAAGCTGGTGGAAATTTGGTGCCGGATGGGTTTTTCCATCAAGAACCATTGATTTGAGGGAAAAGAAATATTCCCTGGCAGAGGTTCACGCCAGCTCGCTAAAGCGTTGCGTTGGGTGATGCCGCGGCGCTGCCCCACCGTCATCGCCTGCTGTGCGACGTCGTCTTCGCAAAGCTGGACTAACCCCCGTGGGACGCGGCGGCCTTGCCAAAGCCACAGTATTGGGAGTATTTAATGGGATGTTCCGTTCCCGACCGCCACCCTCGCCCGCAGGAGAGCCGGACCCTGGATCCTGATGCTTTTCGCGCCTCCTCGGGGGATGTGAACCTGCAAACCCCTTGCTCAGCACCGGGGCTCAGCCCCACACCGCGTCAGCCCCTTTCCCCGCCCCAGCCCCTCCAGCTCCCACCCATGGGTGCTGCCACGGGTGGGACCGGCTCCGGGCACCGCCGCCTCCCCTCGCCGGTGCAGCTCCCCAGCCCTTCCCTCCCCTCCCGCGCCGCCTCTCCCCTCCCTCCCCCCTTGTATTTTTTTTTATGGAGGGAATGAGATGGAGAAGTAAAAATTATTAACCCCGAGGTCAGCACTGGCTGCCTCATTCCTCTCTAGCTTCAAGCACTTTCTCCCTCATCTGTTTCACAGACAGCGATGTTCGGCTCAACACATTTGCATATACTTATTGCATTTTTTTAGTCTTTATCTATTTATTTATTTTTAAAGAGACAGAGCTACTCTTGCCTCTTATTTTTTCCCTCCTGCGAGCTTTCACCAGCTGCTATTTGGGATTCGAATCCCTCCATCGGCACGGCTCGCTGACGGAGGCAGGGGAGTGCAGGACCTGCGTGGTGTTGGGCTTCACTCCCTTCCTCCCCCCTCGGTTTCACCGCCGTTTGCTCTGTGTTTCCCCTATAAAACGGCCGAGTTGCCCCCCTCGGCGGCGGGGGGAACAAGAGCGGGGTGGAGGACGGCCATCGGGGATGCATCCATCTTGCACTTCGTGGGCATTCTCCCCGCGGCACTGGTGGGGAAGGGCAGCGGGAAGCTCCCGGTGGCTCAACGCTTGGCTGAAGCAGGATGGAGATGGAAACCCCTTGCCATTCCCGAGGCCTTTCCCGGGTTTTCCGCGGCCGCCGTGGCCCAGCAGGGCTGGGTGCAAAGGGAGGGACGGGTTGGCTCCTCCGAAGCCGTCAGCACGTGGCGAAACCCGCACCCTCGTTTAGGCGTTTAGCAGCACCCCCGGGCGCAGCATCCACCTTCGCTTCAGCACGGCGAAGCCTTTCTCCTCCCAGCCACCCCGAGAAATGCCAGGGGGGAAAAAAAAATAAAAAAAAAATTAAGCACATTACATCTTAAGCTCAGCATCTCCAAAAAATCACTCGCAGATATTCATAATGGTCCGGCAGCTATTAGAGGCGCAAGAAGAAGGGAAGGGAAGGAAATGAATGCCGGGTAAGAAGAGAAAATTCATAGCCCCGCTGATACACCATGATAAATAATTATGAGTTATTAATTTTAAATTACATCTTTAATGCGTTGCATGATTTTAATTCCCACCACAGTATTAATATAGGGACTCCGGGTTTGATTAATTTAAAGTGGAACAGAAAGGTGTCGATTCCCGGGGCTGCCGGGGACCTCGCGGGGCCGTGCGGGGAGGGGGTTCGCCCCAGGGTGGGTGCCGGGACGGCTGCTCCTGCATCACGGTACGGAGGAAAGCAGCCAAGGACGGGGTGCAGTCAGCGGCGTGGATGATAGCGGGGTGTTTCAGAGCCCGCAGCTGCGTTATTTGGGGGACAGGGTGGGGGGAAGCTGCGAGGTGCTGCTTTGCGGGATGGGGGGAACATCACGGATGGGTTCAGAGAGCCGGGAGCACCCATCCTGCATCCCACCCAGCATCTCCCCAATGGCTCCCCGCCACGGCGGATGAAGGCCACAGCATAGCATCCCTTAACCGCTTCATCCCAAGTCCTTGTTGACAAAACTAAAACAGGGACCATCATCACCGAAAGCCACTTGGCGTGTCCACCCGCGCCCTCCCACCGCAGGGACCCCCCCCGCCGCCGCGCTGCCGGGGCCGGGAAGCTGCTCTAAGTTTGCTTTCCGAGTAAACTTCCCCTAAGTGTGACAATCGCTTTAGCTTCCCAGCGAGGATTTACCGGGCTTCTGTTATCTCTTTGAAAGTCGGAGTTCTCCAAATGGGCATGAGAGAGCAGCCGGAGAGGTCAGAGCCAGTTAGGCTGCACAGCCGTTCAAAGCCCCCTTCCAAGCGGCATTAAAGACGGGATTAAGTCTAAGAGGGTTATGGAGGGAGGAGTAAAACAGCCTTGTCCTGCACACAGCGCCGAGATAAGGCTCTGTTCTCTAGGTGTGAACTCCCGCGTGTGCAAGCCCAGGCACTCCGGGGTTTGCAGCAGAAATTGGAAGGATAATACCAGAGGCGGGGGGATCAAGCCGGAGCCGAAACGGCCCCCTCGCAGGCGGTGGGGTGGGGTGGTGCCGCTCGCAGCCGCCCCGCTATTTATAGCATTTTAAATCCGGGGAGCAACAGCACAAGCAGCCTGATTTTCCACTGGTTCGGCCCCGGCGCAGCCCGTGGGAAGGCATGGGGTTGGGGGGTCCCCGGGTGCAGGGCTGGGTGCTGGGGTGGGGGCACCCAGAGCCCCCCCCCCCCGCTCCCATCCCACCTCCCGGGCAAGCCGAAAGGAAAGGCTGGGGAGGGATCCGGAGAGGAGACCGGGTCGGACGTTGTCCTGAAGCACCACATCGTCCTGAAGCACCACATCGTCCTGCTGCATCCCGGCGGCCAAGGCGTGAGCAGGGTGTCGGCGTAACACACGGTGCTGTCCTCACCCCCGCGCCCAGTGCCGGGGTTTTCTCTCCCTTTCCCCTCTCCCGGGGCTGCGAGCGGGTTTTGAAAGGCTTCCCGCATCTTCGTGCATCTTTCCAGACGTTGGGGCCCAATGCGGCTCTTGGTGCCCTGTGTCACCCACCGCCAACGAGGAGACACAAGGCAAGGGCCGGGGTTTTGCTCGGTTGAGGGGCTGCTGTGCTGTCCCCTCGAGCCCCCCCAGGTTCATCCTCCTCTGCTGGTTTTAATTCATTCCTCCTACCTAATGGTGCAGCAGCTTCTGGGCCATGCTGCGACCTGCCCAACTCGTGACAGGTATACGGTCCCCAGCCCCAAAAGCCGGCGAGCGGAGGGAGCAGAGGGACACAGCATCCCTCTGCTGGGCCCTCCCCAGCCAACCCCCCCAAGGAATCAGACGTGGAGCATCCTCTGAGGGCTCTGTCACACGTCCTTGGGGACAGGCCCACGTGTCCCTGGGGACAGCCCCTGTGTGGCTGTGCCGGCTCGGGGCTGGGGGGGGGGGGTGGCATTTCGGTTCTTACACTAAACCCAAGGATTTTTCTTGGTGGCCAAATTCCTGCTCTTTTTTTTTTTTAATCAATAGGAAATGTTGGCAGGAATTTTCTAGACTTTGGGGATTTTGCTGGGAAATAATCATTTTGAAAATGGTCCCTTTTTCCCCAAGTGGTAATATGGGGGGTGCGGTGGGGGGTGGTGTTAAATGTCGATGGTTTAATTTTGTTATCTTGACACGGGGGGGAGTCCAAGAGGCAGTTACGAAATGGTTTTTTTGGGGTGGTAATTTTTCAAATTAACCCCCAAAGCGGCAGCGATACGCAGAGCGGTGCCTGTAACCTCCAGCCTGTCCATCCCAGTACCGCAGGGTCCGGGCTGGAAACCGAGATGGGCTGGATGAAAGGACATGGCCAAGGCCATGTGGGCAGGCAGTGGCAGAGCAAAGAATAAGGCTCCTCTTTCTGGGCTCTTCAGCTCCTCTTCCTCAGCGCGTTCCACCCTCTGCCTTGGTGGCTTCGATTCCCTCCACTGATGCTGCAGAGAGCCCATGAGTCTGCAATTAGCCACCGTTAATTACCACTGTGCCCACGCCTTGGGCAGTCCCTTGGCAGCACCGCTGCCTCTATGGAAAAGGCGACCCATATCCCGGGGCCACCTCTGTGACGGGCTCTTCCTTGGTGTTCATCCCTGTGGCAGCTGAATATTAATAGTTTTATCCATCTCACAGCATGGCCGAGAAGCGATGGTATCGTGCCATGCCAACGGGGAAACTGAGGCACAGAGACACCAGTGCAAAGCCGCTGATGGTGATGCCGAGAACAGACCCTCCACTGGCATTTCGGGAGGGATGAAGGCATGGGATGGGGATGGGGATGGGGATGGGGATGGGGATGGAGCACGCTGCACTGGCCACCTTTCCCCTCCCAGTCCCTGAAAACAGCCGGCAAGAGGCTCAGCCAAGGGGGACGCCCCTCACCAAGCCCCCCCCAGGGTGGTGGGCTTGCTCCGGCTCGCTTCCAGCACGCTTTGTTTTGCTTCGCCGCCCCCGGTGGGGTTTTGCGGCCCCAGGAGCCGCTGCCGGCAGAGGGAGCGGGAATTGAGCAGGATTTGAGCCTCTCCCAAGTACAGTATTTGCGCTTTTCCTTTATTGGCTGGGTCCAGAGGCCGCTCTCCGAAGAGCCAAGTGACAGTGTTCTGTCTGCACGCTCAGAGGCTGTTAAATTAAACAGTTCAGGGAATTAACTGCATGCCACGAGCTGCAGCAAACCCGTTTGCAGCCAGAGACGGCTGGATTTACTCCTCGCCAAAAAAACCTAGGAAAACAACGCTAATAAAGAAGGATAACAGAGTCCCTGCCGCTGGATGGAGGCTTTTATTTCTTCTTGTGCCTTTCCTCCTTATTGTTTCAGGGCGGGTTTGAGGGCTCCGTGGTCAGGATGCTGCTCCCTCGGCGGGGTTTGGTGGCTGGGATGGGGCTGCCTGGAGCCGCGGCTCGGCCGGACCATGGGCTGGTGCCTTCCTGCTCCTCGGAGCCTGGGAGGGGATTTGTCAGCGGCTGGCAAGCAGGAGCTCTGGGCTCAGCCGTGAGCTCAGCCCAAGGTCGAAGCCGGGCTGGGTCTGCCCGAAGGCAGGCAGAGCTCAGCTGGCTGTGGCCGAGCACTCGGGGGGTTATCCCTTCCCGAATGCGCCCCGTTGCTTTGGAGCATCTCCCCGACGGCTTCATGCAACGTCTGCTCGTCCCCGGCGCGGGGCCAGGGACCCCTCGCGCTTCACTCCGGATTTTGTTGACCTCGGTCTCCCATCGCCCTTCTCCATGCCGGGCAGGAGAGCCCGGCAGAGCCCCCAGCATCAGCGGCCTCCCCCCTGCTTCCCAGCACGGCTCGTCCGTGATGGGGCTTTGCCGTTCCTGGGCTGCTCTCCCCAAGACTCAAGCAGTCCTGGCCCCCTCCCCAGGGACTGGGCTTGCTCAGCGCCGGCCTGCCTCTCGCTTTATAAAAACCAGGAGCTGCTCTGAGGGTTTTTTCATCTTCTCTGGCAGCTGCTCAGCCAGCCTCCGGTGTGGCATTGCAACAGGAGCCTTGTGCAGAGGCCCAGGCGGCGCGGGGGGATCCCCGTTTCTCCTGCTCACCCCCTCCCCAAAGCTTTTGGCTGCACAGGGCATCCCCGTCCGGTCAGGGAAGAGAACTAGCCGATTTTTTTTTTTTTGCAAGGCAGCTCGGAGGCACTTTTCTACTTACATTTTTTGCCCTTTCTGCAAAGACAAAAAATAAGTGAGTGAAGAGGAGGAGCATTTTCACACTCAGGAAGCTCTCCGAGGGTTTTTTCCAGGGCAGTGCTGAGGGTTGCTTGGGTGCTGGTGCTGCCATGGGATGGAGGGGCCGAGCCCCGGGTGGCCTCGCTAATGCACCCATGTCTTGACACTTTTTCCGCATCCAGGGGCTTTTAATGATCCCTCTCCCATGCACGGCTAAGGATCTCCAAGTATTTTGGGTGACAGGACCGGTCGAGCTCCCTTCTTGCTTGCTGGGCACCAAGCCCCGGGCTTGGGATCTCTCCCAGCCCGGCTGGCGCGGGCTCCCTCCCCGCGCCGCTGTCAGGAGGAAGATGTAGAGCAATCACAGCTCTGTGCTGCAAATATTAATTATCCACTAACTGCTCTCCAGGCAGCCATTAGATCTCAGCTCTCCGACAGCTGTTCCCAGCCGCCCGCCCAAGGGATGCTCCGGAGGGGGAGCAGCCGGGGGGCGGTGGGGGGCCGGGAGGGAAGGGGTCCCCACACCGCTGCCCTCCCGAAGGGCGGATGAGCCAGCGAGGGGAGGGAGGATTTTGGTGTCGGCGCTTTTGTTTCCCTGCAAAATATTCCCTGCAAAATGTTTTGGGGGTCCCTCGTTCCCACTAGCCCTCTCTCCCTGCCACAGGAGGATGAGGAGGGTTTGCTGTCCCGAGGATTTTCACCTCTTCTCATTACTTTGCCTCCTGGCTCGCTGCACAGTTACACCTTCCCAGGGTCGCAACGGCTTGCCGCAGTCACTTGCAAGCCCCTCATCCTTTGGCTCATTTTCCAGAGAGGCAAAATTGTTCCAGTTTGGTCCCATCTCCCTCCTTCCAGCAAGTGCTCCCACTCCCACCCTCACCCTTGCGCTTCTCAAACCCTTCCCGTTTTCCTACCTCTTGGACAAATCCGGCTTTTTTTTTAATTGATTCCCCCTGCCAGGGAGGGAAGCTGTTGGCTGCAGGCAAAGGCAGGGCAGCCCATCTCCCCGGCGAGGCCACATCTAAGGGCAGCTGCCCACAGACCCTCCCTGTGTCGGGACCCTCCCAGACCCAAACCCCTCCGTCGCCGCTCAAATATTTTGGGCTCTGGTTGCACCAACGACCTGCAGACCCGTCGGGAGGCAAATTGCTCAGCGTCCCCCTCCCTCAGTTTCCCCGTGTGGGAAGTGGATGGAAAGCATTGCCCAGCCCTTAGTGGGGTGCACCGAGTTTTCGGGGCTCGGCAAGATGCGCACCAGCCAGAAGGAAGCCCCCAGCCCGCCACGCACCCTGCACCGGCATCCCTCCTTACGCCCACCTTCCCCCAGGCAGAGCGGGCAGATATACCAATAAGGAGCTAGTTAACGAAATAAATGAGCGAGGTAGGCCCGCGCACATATAAATCTCTCTGAGAGAACATTTAGACGTTCCATATTTGAGCTGGCTATCATTTAAATTACCGCTCTGCCTCCCCTCAACGTAGCCCCTTATTACCGTGTTTTTAATGCTCAGGGCTTAATTGCAATCGCTTGCGGGCTCCCCCTCCAAGCTCTTGGTGGAAATTAGCTGCCTCTCCTGCCCACTCATTATCCACCCAACCCGGGAGGCTCCGACGTGGTCCGGGGAGAAGGTCCGGGTGGCTCCCAGGGGTTTTCCTGGGCTCCAAGGAAAAGCCCCTTATGATAGGAGCTGCCTGGAGCATTAAAAATGACGATTTCTTTTTTTTTAATACTTCCCTCCAGCTGCCCGGGGAGCAGCCGGGTTTCAGGGGCTGGAGAACATCTGGAGAAGTTGTTGCAAGGAGGAGAGGTCTTCTTCAAGAAGTTGAGCTATGGCGATGGCTTCCCCCCTCCTTTCCCCACTATTTATCTTCCCATCCATCCCCCCACTCCCCGCCCTGGAAGGTTCACTGCCATGTCCCTCCCTTATCTATAGCACAGAAAAATGGTCACCCGCGCGTCCCCAGCCTGTCCACTTTTCCCCCCAAAAGAGGCAGGAAAATGGGAAGGGTTTGTGAAGCACCAGGGTGAGGGTGGGAGTGGGAGCACTTGCTGGAAGGAGGGAGATGGGACCAAACTGGAACAAATTTGTCTCTCTGGAAAATGCGCCAAAGGATGAGGGGCTTGCAAGTGACTGCAGCAAGATGTTGCGACCCTGTTCAGCGAGCCAGGAGGTAAAGTAATGAGAAGAGGTGAAAAAATATTCAGGGAATAATATATATGTTAAAAAATACTATGTATGCTCATGTCTTGAGGGGGAGGATCCAGAAGGAGCTCAAAATTCAGGTCAGCTTTGTCAAAGGGTCCAGAGGAGAGGGGAAAAGAATATGTTTTCCCCAGAAAAGTGAAAATGTTTGGGTTTGGCCATTGCCCAAGGGAAATATTTGCCTGCTTCGTTGCAAAACAAGAAGTTTCCTTTACCAAACTGGCCTCTTACCCAACCCAAACCAAACCCAACCCAAACCCAGCGCCTTTCACGCATGGCCCTGGCCAGCCCCAAACCCCATCGGAGATGCTACCAGGTCCTGCAGAAGCCCCAGGGGAGCTGTGTTAGGTGACAGGACCAAGGCCAGGCAGCAGGCAGGTGGCAGAGGGCAGCAGGACCCCTGCGAGAGGGGGATGCTGGAGGGGGGAGAGGTGGTCCAGGGGGGTCCCAGGGATGCTGAGGCCAGCACACCGGTGCCTGGCGCGGGGGGAAGGCATCAGCAATTGGCAGCCTGGGCTCGGCTGCCCTTTCTGCGGCGTGTTGTTTAATTGCACTGGCTAACGGTTCAGGGGCAGAGCTGCTTGGGGGCCTTATCTCTGCTTTCACCATTTTTCTTTCTGGGAAATGAAGTTAAAAATCCCTTCACAGCAGCTCCAGCGGAAAAAAAAATTAGTCCCATATCACTATTTAACATGCACTGCTAAAAACTAGATAAACACAGGCCGTCACTTGGAGATTAGCTCCTCACATGACTAAATGATTTATTTAGAAGATTCCTTCTTTTCTCTCCCGCTCTCTTTCTCTCTCTCGCTCTCCCTTTTCCTTGGCTAAGAACATATTAATCAGAAATTAGAGGCAGACTGAGGGATGGAGAACAGACTGACAAAGAGCAAACCAAGAGGGAAAAGGGGGAAAGCGGAGCGAGGGCTGGAGGGGTGTGAACAGGGTAGGGGAGAAGACGGGATGGGGGAAGGAGATGGGGAAGGGTGGAGGGGGACAAAAAAAAAGGATAAAGAGGGAAATCTGAGAAGGGGGGGAGGAAGGGGGCTTGGAAAGAAATGGGGATGGGGTGGGGGGTGCGTTGGGGGCCAAGCAGGGGAGGGGGGGCTAACGCAAAGGTGAAAGGGTGGAGGGCAGGAATGAAAGCGAGGGAAAAATGTAAAGAGGGAGGGAGAAAGAGCCCTAATTGTGTGAGGCAGGAATGCGCAGGGCTTAGCCCGCGCCCCGGGGGACTCCTGGCCCTGCATGATTAAGGTACTTATCAGGCGGGGAGCTCCGGAGGGGCACGGGAGCAGCCCCCAGCCCCTCTAAGCCTCCCTGCCGGCCGGGGCCGGGGGGATTTGTGCCCCCCAGCCCCGCTTTGCCACTCCAGGTGTTGGCGATAAGAGCATCCCTCAGCCCTCTCGCATCCTTTCTGCCTCCCTGCTCAGGCGTGAAGGGAGGGGAGCGGGGCGTGGGGGGGCCGGGGGCTTCTCGCTGGGGATTTGCAATAGGGGGATAAAGGGAGAAACAACCCTGGCAGGATTAAAGGGGAGGGGTCTCTGCTGGGATAGGTGCTGTGCAGTGTCCCTTTTCTTTTATCCATATAGATAACCAGGCCCCGAGGCTGAGGCCTACAACGATAAGGAGATTAGGCGGATTGGCTCATTTGTAGTGAGATCCTCCAGCAGGGATATTGGGCTCTCTATAGACCCACCAGAAGGTTATCTAAATAGGCTAGACTTGAACTAACCGGGAGCCAGGCCCCGGGGGAGGCTCCCAGGACAAAGGGGAGGAGGCGAGAGGGAGGGAGAGGGGCGAGAGCGATGCCGCCGTTAGCCGGGGACTTGGAGATGATGGGCAAGCGCGATGCTGGGGGACTTTCGCATCGCCCGGTCCGTGCCCGGCGTCGGCATCCCCAGCAGCAGCGACCTAGCTATTCCCTCCAGCGAACGTGGGAACGACCGGGCTCCATCCGAAACGGCAGCTCAGGATGCTCCGGGGATGGTGTCTAAGGGGTGGAGGGAGCCTTCATCACCAGGCTGGGATGCTGGGAAAGCCAGCGGGACGGGGAAATTCAGCATCCGCTGGCATTGGGATGGGGCAGCGCGGTTACCTGTCCATGCACCCCCCCGCATCGCCCGCCAGGTTCACCCCACACGGGGCAAGGCTCCCCCGGGGTCCCACCGGCACCGCGGTGGCTGCGCCCGGCTCTGGCCGTCCCCACGCGCTGGGTGCCGGGTGACCGGAGGAGCCCTGGGATTTCCTCCCCAAAAAGGGATCACATGGGTAGTTATTAATTTTCCCGTCATGTCGAGCACTAGTTAGATGGGAACCGGAATTTAATTAAACATGTACGAAAATAGGACTTCACAAATTTTTTTTTAATATGTTAACAAAACCTTAAATAAGCTGAATACATAAGAAAAAAGCTCTTGCATTTCCTAAACCGTAGTTTCCCCTTTTAAATAGATTCTTGGAAGACTGGAGGTGTTGCCTGCAGTGAGGGACCTGGACCGATTGCCCCCCAGCAAACTTCACCTCTCAGGTGGGTTTGTCCTGCAGAAGTGGGAAGACAAAACCACGTTTTCCTGTCTCCAACCTTCTAATTACGCTCCCAACAAACCGGGCTCTGAGCTGCGCCACTCGGGAAAACCAAAATGCATAAAAACTATCTTTGCGCATAGGATGCCATTAGCAAGAACCACTCCGGCAATCGGCGCTTTCAGTACTTAGCAGCTGACTTTCGCTGGTTCGGTAATGTAACTTTCTTTAAAACTTCAACAGCAAATATGTACAGCTATCTTTTTATATATGTCTATAAAACTGTACATATATATTTAATTTAAATGTGAATAGATTATACTAAATTTAGGCTTTAACATAGGTTTACCGTAATGTTAACTTTAATTTTAATTCGATTAAGTTTTTAAGGCCAAATGTAATTCATTTAAATTAAAAAATCCAGCTTCAGCAAAAAATTGGATTGTAATTATAACAGCCACCCTTTAATTTCTTTTTGCGTAATTGATTTTGATCCACCTTTTGCTCAGAATGATAAACAACAGCCCTCGAGCATCGCGGGTGCGACCGTGGTCACCGGGGTCGGGCACCCCTTGCCCGCGGCAGAGCCAGGCCGGCCTCAAGCCACCGGCCCTCACCTGCACCAGCCGCTGCGGTTCCCTTAGTCCCACGCGCATGGGCCAGAGTTGAGAGGGGGGCCAGTGGCCACCAGCCCCTGGAGGAGCTGAGAGCCGTTGCCACGGCTGTACGGAGCTCAAGCGCCCAGCAAAGTTGGGCTGGCAGATGCCCGCGTGCAAACTCCGCGTGCGTGCAAACCTGGGCGTGCAAACCCCTGCATGCAAACCCCTGCACGTAAACCTTTACACGCAAATCAGTACGCAAATCCCGGCACGCGAACTCATGCACGCAAACCCTTACATGCATGCGAACGCCTGCACGCAGCCCTTTGCATGCAATCCCTGCATGCAATCCCTGCGTGCAAATTCCTGCGTGCAAACCCGTGCGTGCACAGGCCTGTGTGCAAACCCTCGGGAGCCAGGGAAGCAAACACGTGAATCTCTCTCAGCCCCATCTCTATTTTCACCTGGGTGGGGTGGTGTAAGCAGTCCCCAGGAATGCCCCCCTCCCTTTTGCCCCCCCCCCCCGTGTCAGTGCTGGCTCTGCCTGCCCACGCACAATTCCTGGGAGGGGTGGATGGCGAGCGGCTGCACGGCCCCCCATGCACCCCTCTGCCTGGAAGGACATGCTGGCAGGGGCGGGGGTCCCTGGGCACCCTGCAGGAGGGACCCTTGGTGGGACAGTGCCCCCCAGCCAGGCTAAGCCCCCGCTCTCCGTACCCAAAAGGGGCCAAGTGCTGCCGGGGCTGCCCGCACTGCCCTGCCGGGTGCATGGACGTTGGGAAGCGAAGGCAGCGCTGGCCCCGTGCCACGGTCCTTGCTGCCCGGGCATTGCCCCGCTCCTCGTGGGGACACACGCACGCGCACCAAGATACAGGCAGAGATACGCAGCCAGAGACATCATCCCCAGCCCCGCCACCTGATAGCCTCCGTGTCTGCGCTTATCTCCACCTCTGACACCAGAAGCCTGAAAATGATTTTTTTTTCATGTACGCCAGCCTTTCTATTTCTCCCGCGGTGTTTTTCCGTCTCCCCCTCCCCGTAACCGCACCGGATCAGAGCTCGGCAACGCTCCTGCAGCCTGACAGCTCGCACACAGCATCCTTCCTCCTCCCTCCCCGGCCCCCGCCACTTTCTCCTCTTCCCTCCTTTCCCCCTTTTTAGATGTATTTTTTTCCCCTTACACTCCTTTCTCCTTCCTCTTTATTTTATCTCGATTTGCCACAAATCTGTTCCTCTACAAAGCAGCTGCCATCTTTGTTCTTTGCCATTATCAGCTGCGGCACACGGGCCGGGCCAGGCTGCCTGGCAGACAATTGCTGACTAATAGACTGTCTGAGAGCTATTGTAGAGTGTGGCCGAGGCAGATCTATTACCGTGTCCTATCACCCGTGCCGCACTGACACCAGGGGAGAGCAGCGTGGAAGGGGAACGGGGAAAGGGATGGGAAAGGAAAAAAAAAAGAGGAGGAGGAGGAAAAAAGGAGAAGAAGAAGAAAAAAAGAAAGAAAAAAGAGAAGGAAAGGAAGAAGAAAAAAGAAGAAAAAAGAAGGAAATGAAGAAGAAAAAAGAAGGGAAAAAGAAGGGAAAAGGAAGGAAAAAAGAATAAAAAAGAAAAAAGAAGTGAAGAAAAAGAAGAAAAAAGAAGGAAAAAAGAAGGGAAAAAAGAAGAAAAAAGAAAAGAAAAAAGAAGAAAAAGAAGAAAAAAGAGGAAAAAAGAAGAAAAAAGAAGGGAAAAAAGAAAAAATAAGAAAAAAGATAATAAAAGAAGAAAAATAAAAAAGAAGGGAAAAAGGAAAAAAGAGTGAAAAAAGAAGGAAAAAGAAGGAAAAAGAAAAAAGAAGGAAGAAGAAAAAATAAGAAAAAATAAGGAAAAATGAAGAAAAAGAGGGGGGAAGAAGAAAAGGAGAAAAAAGAAGGAAAAAGAGGAAAGAAAAAAGAAGAAAAAAGAAAAGAAAGAAGAAAAAAGGAAAAAGGAAAGAAAAAGAAGAAAAAAGAAGATAAAGAAGAAAAGAAGAAAAAAGAAGAAAAAGGGAAAAAGGAAGGAAAAAAGAAAAAAGAAGAAAAAAGGAGAAAAATGAAGAAAAAAGAAGAGGGGGAAAAAGAAGAAAAGAAGAAAAAAGAAGGAAAAAGGGAAAAAAGAAGAAAAAAGGAGGAAAAAAGAGGAAAGAAAAAAAGAATAAAAAAGAAAGAAAAGGAAGGGAAAAAAAAAGAAAAAAGAAGGGAAAAAGAAGGGAAGAAAAAGAAGAAAAAAGAAGGGAAAAAGAAGGAAGGAAAAAAGGCAAAAAAGAAGGGCGTAAAAAAGAAGAAAAAAGGAAAAATGAAGAAAAAAGAAGAGGGGGGAGAAAAGAAGGAAAAAGGAAAACAGAAGGAAAAAGAGGAAAGGAAGAAGAAGAAAAAAGAAAGCAAGACCAGAAGAAGAAAAAAAAAAGGAAGGAAACCCCAAAAGGAGGCGGAGGAGGAGCCCAGCCCGGCTGCAGCCGCGCTCCCGGGGGCCGCCTCCCGCCGCCGTCTGCCGCGGGCGGGGCGGGCGGGGCGGGGCGGGGGGCGGCGGGGCCGGGCTGGCGGCGGCGGGGCTGCTCTCGGCCCCGCATGCGGCCGTGCCGGGCTGCCGGGGCTGCCGGGGCCGCCGGGGCCGCCGGGGCCGCCCGGGCTTTTCTCCCTGCAAAGGTGGCTGGGGTATGCGGAGCCAGCCCAGGCTGCTGGCGGGGGGCTCCCGGCTGCGGGGGGAGCGGGCTGCTGCCGCTACGTTCGGCTTCTCCGGTGGATGGTGTGGTGTCACGCCGCGCTTCTGCCGGCTCTCTGCCCGCCTCCCGGCGTGCACCGGCCCTGCGGGAGCATCTCGCCTTCGAGCCCATGGCAGATGGAGCTGGAAGGGGCGACGCACCCGCTGCCAGCTTCACCCCTCCTGAAACCAGGCTCGGCGCTCAGCCTGGAAGGTGTTTGGGCTCCGGTTTGGGGCGTCCAAGACAGCAACTGAAAATCCAGGGAGGGGAGGGTGGTTTCCCAAGAGGGAAGCAGGGTGGTCCTGGGGATGGCCCTGTGCTACCCAGCACGGCTGGGCAGGCCGTGGCGGGGGTCTCTGCCTGTCCCCTGGAGCACACACAATTATCCCCCAGGCGTTAATGAGGCCTTAGCGCCTGATAGAAAATTTTGTGGCAGAGAAATGTCAAGGCTCCTCATCCGGCCAGCAAATGCCCTTCCCGCTGTCCTTAGGGGCTGGCCTCGGGGCTGCAACCCAAACCCCTTCCGCAGCCGAAGGGCTCAGGGGCTTCGTGCTGGGGACCGGGGACAACGTCCGGAGCCAGGCTGGGGTCTGCCCCGGAGCCGGGGAGGGGGCACGGCCTCTCCACAGACCCCATTTGTGCCCCCAGCTTCCCCGCGGCCGGGCAGGGGCTGCCCCATACCCTGGCTGGTCCCTGCTGCCTGAGCTCACCCCCTTTCTGCAAAGAGGACAAGAGGGAGAGCGAAGCAGCGTTTTGGGTTGAATTCTTTGGAGTTTGGCTCTTTCAATTCCCCTCCTCGCACCACGAGCCCAGGAAAGGAGCAGCTCTGTGCTGGGTGTGCCAACGCCGCCGGCTCTGCGAGAGGGATGCTGGCCGCAGGGAGGGAAAACTGGGGCTCCATGGCACGCCTCCGTCCCCCCAGAAAAAGCAGGGACGGAGGGGACAGAGCGGGGACGGAGGGGACGGAGCACCCGGGAGCACCCAGGGCTGCTGGAGAGGTGCGGTGCAGGGTGCGGGCATGTGCTCCCTGCGGGATGCGGCTGGGGCGAGGCGGGAGCAGCCAACGGCAGAGGGGGCTGCAGGTCAGGAGGAGCGGGGACACGGCAGGGACATCGCGGGGGACACCGGTGGGGACAGGCGTGGAGCAGCTCAGGGCTGCCAGGCCGTGGGGGGGAGGGGGACACACAGGGGCCTGGGTCTGGCCCGGGCTGGGATGCAGCCAAGGGGCACGGAGGGCAGCGGCGTCGCGGGGTGATGCCACCCCTCGCTGGGAAACGCTGTCCCTGGCGCTGACATCTCTCCCCCACCCAGGTGGCATCTCCAGGGCGGAATTCAACCCAAAAAAGCACCAAGAGGTGCAGGGTGGTCAGAGCCAGCCCCGGGAAGCAGCTTTATTTTAACCAGGCTCCTGCTCCAGGATCCATGCGTGCGCACACAAGGCGAGGGGAGCGGAATAGTTGATTTCCTCAGTGGGTTTTGCTCCCGCTCGCTGTAAAGTTGTGAACAAAATGACCGGCCATGCATTGAACGGGCTTACATCGCTCTCCATATGGAAATGAAGATAATCCAAGTCTCAGCTTTGTGTTCTCCGGGAGAGAGTGGGGAGGGAGTGGGGGGCCGGGGGGATGGGGCAGGCTCGGGGCTGGGGGACATATCCTGCCCCCGTGCCTCCCTCCTCGGCGGGGCTTCATCCCAAGCCGGCACAGCCCCATCCCTCCTCATCCCATTGGGCTGATGAAGACTTTTCAGGGGCACGTCGGCACCAAGCTCCGGCACCTCCCAGCACCCGGACAGCCCCGATTAAAGCTAAGCCCACGCTCATGCACACGCTTAAATCAGAGCCTTGAAAGACAGCCGCCTCGAAATATTTAGTTGCATAATTCAGCTGGCGGGTTGGTCTCTCCCTCTTGCACACACTTACACACACAGCCCGAGTCTGCTTGTTCCAAATAATAACGGAAAAGGATTATTCTTCCCAAACAAAGTATTACTAATTAGACAGACTTTTTTTGTTTGGCACTCGCGGTAAGACCCTTGAAGTGCCGTTAACAATGTCTAATTTAAGAAAGACAAAAAAAAAAAAAAAACGAACAAGCAAATCATTACATGATTTGAAATTATCTCCCAAATGAAATCATTCTTCACTGGGCACTTGTTAAGGCTGCGGCTTGCGTGTTTGCCTCTGGTTGTTGGATGGTTTGCTTTTTGGCGAGGACAGCATCCTGCAGTAATTGTGTCGGTTGTAAGGAGTTTGTCATTTGCGCAGTTTGTTCTTAGTTCACTTCATCCCTTTTGGGTCTCTTTTTGCTGCACGAAACACGCAGACGCTCGGTGCTGACATCAAGGAGACCTGCCGGGTCAGGCTGAAGGATGGTGAGGGAGGTCGGGGGGACAGGAGGTCAGGATTCTGCCCTGCATCTGGGTTATATTTCCTCTGGCCACCCCACAGGTGACTTGGGGACCCCTCGCTGTCACCAGCGATCCCGCTCCTGTGCTGAATACCCCCAGGCAGCAAGAGCAGGGGACAGGGACGTCCTCCTGCCGCAGCGGGGAACTCCTCGCTGCAGGACACGGGGGCGAAAGGTGGGCTGGGGTGGGACGGGCGAGCGCCTGGCTGGGTTACCCGCTCCAGCAAGGGCGACGAGATGGAGACATCTGCCGCGAAGGAGACGTCCCCCGGGGCGCTGAGATGCTGCGCTTCCAGCTTCACCCGAAAAAAAGAAATCTTGTGGATTTGGCAGCTTTGCCCCAGCTGTCCCCAAACCCGTCAGCAGGTCCCCGTGGGAGCACATCATCACCATATGCCTTGCCTACCTTCATCCGTGGATAAAATGCGCAGCTCGGCTTAGCTCGATGTCTTGGCTCCCCCTGTAGCCAGTGGAGAGAGAGGCACCCCCAGCCCCCCCCAGCCGAGGGGTGCCCGGCTGCCAGCCGGGTGAGCCAGGGCTTCCCTGTCCCCTGCCAGCCCAGAGACCGTCCCCCTGCTTCTGAGATGCCACCAGTTCAGCTTGCTCCCCAAAAGCTTCATTTGGGGGCATCCCCCACCTGCCCCAGCACAGAGCATCCTCCCTGGGGTGGGTACCCCGCAAAGCTGTGCCCAGCCAGGCACGGGGTGCAAGTGGGGGGGGGACCACAGCCACACCGACACATGGGCTGGGGGGATACCTGTGCTCCTCAGCTAGGACCAAACAGATCTGCTTTAACACCGCGCAGGCCTAGAAATGCCCCGTGGCGCGGGCGAGGGGCAATCCTGCCGCTGCGGGTGCCAGCGCAATGCTCCGGGAGCCTTGGCATGGCGGGGATGCGCGCAGCCGGCTAGGAAATGGGGACAGCCTCTTGATCACACCACCACGAGCTGGCAAATTGCCGTGACTTAACAAATTCCCGCTGCCGAGCTGAGCTGTGGAAATCGCTCCAGTGCACGTTCCCAGCCCCCTGCACATGTGCAGGCAGCATTTTTGCTTAAGCCACATTTTCCTCCACCGCTTGCAACGCGTCCAAAGGGTCACCTGGCTGCAGGGGCTGGCCGTCAGCAGTCCCCCAGCGAACGCCACCTCCCTCCCTCCTGGGAGCTGGGGCCTGGCAGCGGGGGCATGGCCCTGCACCTCTGGGTACCCCCTCAGCCTTGGGGTGAGCTTCGGCCGCATCCCATGGGACCCTCACCGCCAGCATCTCCCCATTCCCTTGCAGCACACAGGGAGCTGGGTCCAGCCTGTCCCTCGTGGGTCCATCCTCATCCGACCCCAGGCATTTGGGATTTTCTAGGATCTCTTCATGCCTCACGCGACTTAATATATATCAAGGCTTTGTAGAGCACAGTGATTTTGGAGCAGAACACACACCCCCATCTTGGCTTCTGTTTGCTTTAGGCTTGTGGGGTGCTTCGGGGAGGGGAGGCTTTGCTGCCGGATTGCCCGGTGGGGCAAGATCTGCCAGCCTGGGGCAGCTGCTCCTGGCAAGGAGGGTGGTGCCTCCCGAAAGAAAATGGGGCAAAAATCAGACGGGTCTAACCGAGGATGAGACTTTACCCAGAGCTGTGCCAGCTTTTGTCTCCGGAGACAACAACCTGGGGCATCCACATGGAAAACTGCCATCCCTCCTGGGACCCCTGCAGCAGAGCTCGTGCTGCTCCGTGCCCCCACGCACCCAAGGGCTGGGAGGGCAGCGCCAGGCTGACAAATTACCTGGGACAGATGGCATCAGAGATGTTTGAAAGAGCCATTTGTACACGTTCCTGCTGGGGCTGCTGAGCACGTGGAGATGGGGGGGATCATGCTTGGCTCGACTGGGAACCATTCCCACTGAGCTTGGGATGGAAGGAGAAGGGGGCTTGCTGCGGAGGGCCAACGAAGCCCAGCGCTAGAGGGATGAGTTTCTAGAAACTAAGAAAAAACAACTATCTCATCCTCCAAGGACTGAGCTCCAAGCCTGGGGGGAACCGAGGCTCAACCCCTCCTGCCACCCTGGGTTTGGGGACACAAGTGGCGGGGTCAGGCCGGCACCCGCGGGCACGAGCAGGCAGGTTTTGCAGAGGAGGGGGAGAGCTGATGTCTCCGAGGTCTACGCCACGCTGTCAGCGTGGGTGTGCGTTCAGCCCTGCCGGAAAATCAAGCCTGGTTGGTTAATTAAAGACTTGGGCCCCGAGATCTGCTTATTCAGTTCTGCAGCAGCAATACTATAAAATTGTTACGCACCATTTCATGCGCAGAGGCTGAGGCAGCGGCTAGAGGAGCCGGTGGCTTTGGGCAGAAGGGGCTTATCTTATTCCCCTGGGGTCATTTCTCATGTGCAGCAGCATCAGAGTCAGGTTTTGTCCTGGGTAACCTCAGCGACAGCTTTCACCCTCTCCAGGTGGATGTCCAAGCCTTGATCTGGGCCGCCATCCATCCATCTATCCATCCATCCATCCATCCATCCATCCATCCATCCCTCCCTCCCTCCCTCCATCCATCCATCCACCGCACTTGCGCTCTGCCCTGTGACTTGCCCTGGCATTTCTGTCACCGCACTCGGGTCCAGCCGGGCGTGATGAGGCACACGGGTGCCTTGCTGCTCTCTGCTTTGAGTCCGTCATCAGGGGAAAGCAGCGCGTTGAAAAACCTTGGATGCGCCCATGACCTCCTCTCTGCTCATCGAAAAAAGCCACGTGCGAACATGCAAGCCCCTGAGGGATGTGCCTGCTGCTGAGCGGTGCCCCTGTACTCAGAGCAGGGGGCTCTGACTTCTCACCCAACCCAAACCATGGCTTTTTTCACCCAAATTGGGCTCATTCCTGCTGCACGCGCTGCCCGAGCATCTCCGCTGGCATCCCAGACCCTCGCTCTACAGCTTCGGCGGCTGCCCCAGCCCCGCTCCGCACCGCTCGACCCCGGGAGGGGTGATTTGGGGTGGGGGGGAGCAGAAGGGGGGGCGGGGGGGGCGTTTGCGGGTGTATGCTTTTTATTTCAGTAATTCTTTTATCTTGTTCTCGCACCCTGAACAGTATGAGCGTTCATCAAAGTAATTGACGCGGATGAAATTAGCGCTTCCTGCTATGTCGGACAGATAAACTTTGCTGAATATTGATTTTGCACAAAGAAAATGACATGTGCTTGGTCCTCACCCTTTATCTGGACGGAGCAGGGAGATGCTGGGGGAGGCAAGGGGGGAAGGAGGCAAGCCTTCGCTGGAGAAGCATCCATAAGAATTACTTTTATCTCTTCTTCCACAAGAAGACAACAGAAGATAAGGCTGGGAGACAGTGGTGGGGGAGGCGGGGGGGAGGAATAAGGAAGAGGAGCCCAGCAGAGACCTCCGCCGTGGGTTGGATGCGGCGCTGGAAGGGGTTGGGGGCTCTTTGTGCATCGCTGCCCTGACAGGCGCAGGATTTGGGGAAGATAACCGGCTTTTCAGGGACGTGCGTCACTAAGAAAGAGCAGAAAGAAACGTGGGCTTCTCCTTCCTCTCCCGGAACCACTGCTACGGCTGGAGAGGGCTGATACCGTCACGGAGAGCAGGGGCTGTCCTCACTGGAGAAGGGGCAGCTCCCCGGGGTGATGGACACCCTGGGGGGGCATCGGCGAGGGATGTGCAGGGATCCCCGTGCCCCTCGGCCAAATCTGCAGCGGTCGGGCGTGCTGGGAGCAGTGCGAACTCTGCCAGCCCCGTTGGAGCAGCGCTTCCACAGGAAGGAAAAGGGTGGGCCTGGAGAAACCCACGTGCGGCCAGGGAGTACTGCCATGTTAAGATTTGACTTTAGAGACGCATTTTCCCTGGCTTTAGCCACTTAAAAGCAAGGCGTCTCCGCTTACCACGTCATGCTGCATCCCGCCAGCACCACCAGAGACGGAGCCGGGCAGAGCCAGAGGGTGACCCAGCAAAGCGTGGCACCGGCTTGGCTCATTCACCGCTCCTCTGCTCCTTGAGGGGCCATCTCCCCAGCTTCACCATTTGCACAACAGAGTTGCATGCCAGATTCCTCCAGCCCTGAGGTTTTATGTCAACACCACGCTCCGCAGAAAGGCGCTACGGGGAGCAAAGCTTTCGCATGCGCTGTTTTTCCCAAAGCAAAGGGCAAAGATGGCTTTGGAGACGCACGCCCTGCACGTGGAGTATCTCATGGGGTAAACCACAAACCAGCCTTAGACTTTCCAAAGGCTACAGGAAAATTCATTAATCTACCTTCTTCTGCCCTGGCACAGCCTACTTCAATGCTGAGCCCCCTTCAGATGAGCAAAGCAGAGTCACCCACTGACTCAGGCTTGCCAGCCCCGTCATAGCCCTGCCAGGTCCTTCACGTTTCGCCCGCAGAAGTGGGCACCACCTACTAATATCAACACGGGGCTATTTTTGCAAAGCCTGACACCGTTGTCAACGTCAACTTGCACAGTAAGTGCTTGGGGAACCTGGGGAGCTGTTGAAAATCGCCCTGTGTGAACCTGAGAGGCACGAGGCTAAACCTGGGGGAGGAAGACCTGGGCAAGGAGCAGCTCACATTCACCAGCAGCGGAGATAGTGGCCGAATTTATATCTAAAGACCGAAAAAGGAGGATGTAGAAGGCAATGAGCCTGAATTTCCCACACGATGCTGAGCAGGGCTGGGCATGGAGCAGAAGGCAAGGAGGGAGAGGCCAGGAGGAGGCTCTTGGGGGGAAATCACCCCTTCCCAGAGCACGTGCCCACGCGGGGCCATCAGCAGGGCTGAACATTTAGGTTCACCCTCTGGTCAGGTTCAAGGACTTCAAAATATTTATGGATGCTTAGTTCCAAGTAAAGGGGAAATGATGGCTCCAATGAGCTTCTCTCGGTGGCGGTCATGGTGGGGGAGTTGCTTGCTTTGATTTTACTAAGAGATTAATGTGAAGCTCCAGCAAATGCCTCTCAGCAAGCTTTGCAGAAGACAGGTCTTCCTGAACAAGGTCTTCTTGGCCTTTTATTATTTTCTATGGGCTAAACTACAGATTGGCAAGTGGTGGAATCTGGTCCATACATTTCTCCAAGGACCTGGGCTCAGCACCCCATGGCACTGAGCTGAAAAATCATGCAATACGTGGAATGATCCACATTCTTGTTTAATGGCTAAAAACTCAGAGCCCAGGACATCACTGGTAGCGTGGGCCTTCCCCGGGTGGAGCTGAACCCCCCAAAGACCCTGAGACCTTCCTTCAGCTTGGGTGTGTTGACGAAATACTCTGCTAGGTCAACACCAACCCCCCATTTCTCTTGTTTTCCCCAAATCCTGTTGGGTGCCAGTCCAAATCATGCCAGTGCAGAGGCATGGAACTGCCAAAGCAGTTTCAGGCTTTTCCTGAAAAGCCCATGGTCCCCCAGACCTCTTCAAAACACCGTGGGGCACGAACCAGTCCATCAAAGCACTTGGTTAACTTCACCCCATCCCATCAGCAGCTACAAGTCATCAGCAGAGCATGCAGCTCCTTCAGTTTTCCTGGGCAAAAACGCATCTGATCCGATATTACAAATCATCTGCCCGTCTGTGAAGTGAGGAGCCGTTTCTGCACCCGTTTCCCTTGGCTGATGCTGGCTTAGGAAGGTTTCGTTTAAACTAGCACCTCTTTCTCCTTCCTGCGCATCTTCGTACACCAGCAGAGAATTAGCGTGCTCGGTTGATTTGTTCTGCTTCCCACTTCCCACTGGGTTTTCCTATTTCCCTGGGTAAAGGGAAGCCAGGTTTCATCTCGACTGGATCATTTCTGACTTCTCTTTCTTGATTCCCGCCCCCCCCCCAATATACTAGGCCTTGGGGAACAGAAAAAAATCGCAGCCTTTTGTTTGCTGCGTGTATTTTCTAGACACGGTGCCCTGACACTGAGAGCAAACAGTTATTAAATAAACGCATTGTTAGGCATGCTTTTAGTCCTGACACCTCTGGTAAATCTGCATTTATTATTTAGTGAATTAAGTGCTTTTAAATCAAGTTATAATCAGTGGGTGCCCTTGTACTCAGTATTTTATATCCTCCTGTGCATGCTTTGTTTGCAATTTCTGTACAATTTCTTTAGGTGCATTATATATTTTCCTTGAAATAGCATCACACTGCTCTGGTACCCAGCTTCCCAGAAAGGCTCCTGCCGTTAACAGTTTGATGCCCAGCCCCGGCCCCCTGCCCCCTGCCCCTGCCCTATACCTCCCCTCCCGCCCAGGTCTCTACAAGGGAAAGAGACCTTTGCAAAATCACCTTTATCGCTGCATTTCTTCGACAGCTGGCCCGACGCCTCCTGGTTTGTGCGCTCGCAGCTTGGAGCCCATGGGAAGCTTTGCTTGCAGGACACAGACGATGCTCAGCCCTCGGGATGCTCGTGGACACCGGGGTGGGTGAGCCCACGGCTCACGATTAAACGACTCACGTGGGTGGGTGCCACCCAGCATGATTAAGGGTTGGACAAGCTGACCCTGATGTCAGCAGCCCTTTAGGTCTCTCAGTCTGTTTTCCTTCTCCTGAAAAGGTGCTGGCAAGCAGTAGCTTGAGTGGGTACCGGGTCGCTTTGAGCTCAAGTCAATGTTTTGGTCATCTCGGCAGCTCTACAAATGTCGTCTGTCACCCTGCCCATGTGTGCGAGGTCCCTTCTGCCACGCACGAGGTTGCAATATCTCCGGATGAGGTTGCTCGTTCTCCCGCATGCCCAGCAGCGATGCGGCTTCCTGAGGAGGGGGACCCATCGCTGCAGGAGCTCCGACCCGGTGCTCTGTCACCTCCGATGCCGCACACACACAGCTCCTCCCGCCTGCCCTGTGTAGGGCAGCAGGGAGAAGGTGCTGCTCCGTGCCCCTGGGAAACGCAAGGCGCAGTTCAGCAGGAAGCAGCTGCCAGCTGGCTTTGTGCTCGCACCATCCCATCTCATCACCTGGCAAACCCCAGCTCAGGCTTCCCGTGCCCTGGGTCTACCACGATCCAGCGTGGAGCAGCACTCGCACCATCAGCTCCCACTCTGCGCTCCCTGTAGCCAGACCTTGACCAAGCACCGGAGCTCACCGCTGCTCACACCCTTCTGCCATGACCCATCTTCCAGCCACAGCCAGCATGAGGTCACAGGATACCCACCTCACCGTGATGTGGTCATCTCCACCTCTCCATGGCATGATCACCTCCATCTCTCCATGATGTGGTCATCTCCACCTCTCCATGGCATGATCACCTCCATCTCTCCATGATGTGGTCATCTCCACCTCTCCATGGCATGATCACCTCCATCTCTCCATGATGTGGTCATCTCCACCTCTCCATGGCATGATCACCTCCATCTCTCCATGATGTGGTCATCTCCACCTCTCCATGGCATGATCACCTCCATCTCTCCATGATGTGGTCATCTCCACCTCTCCAGATGTCGTCTCACCTAGAAGCCAGAGCCCAGACACATTACCCAGCACAGCACTGCCTTCTGTGCCAAGGATCAGGAGTTAGAATCACCCCACCTAACTTTTCGGTGTCTTAAGTGAGCTATCAAAGCCTGAACTAGCTGAGACCTGCTTTATGAGCCCACCCATGAGGTTGCTAGCTTGACTCCTATGGTCACAAACGTGCAGAAGATAGGGCTTGACCAAACCCCAAGACTTTCCGGGGTGATTTTCCACCAGCCTTGCCGGAAATCCTGCCCACCCTCCCATCACAGGCTCTAACATCACAGCACGAGAAATGGCCTTGCCATCGCCCAGGTGCTGTTCTTCCTCCTCCTGGCTGTCGTCCAGCTGCCCCTCCATCGCACGCCATGGTACCCTGCTCAACCCCACCTTAGTCATGGCCCCGATGCCCATGCCCACTTGCAGCCTGTCCCCATCCTACCCTAGGGTCGACGCATCCCGTCCTCCCCCCCGCCTGCCTCCCCTCCCCGTCCCCCTCTGTGCCTGTTTTCCCATTTATCTCCTTTGCCTGGTGAATATACATAAATATGAGCAACTGTGTCTGTGCATGACCTTACCTGCCCTGACTAAATTCATGTAGTGTCTGTGAAGATAATTCTAAAGCCATAAGAAGATAATAAAAAAGGAAAGATAAAAAAAAAAAAAAAAAGGGCAAGCATTGTGGTTTGTATTCTCTTATCTAACCTTCTGCAGGCCCTGGGTGGGAGTGCAGTCCCTCGCTATTTAAAGGGATGCTGCAGTCGGGAACTGCATGAGGCAGCCACAGAGAGGGAGAAGGACCGCGTGGCCCTGGGTACCACCGGGGACATTGGCTGGCCAGGTCCTTGTCCGCTCTGCAATGCACATGGTGACCTTCTGGTTGGGGAAAGGAAACCCTACTGCTAGCAACCCCCCCCCCCCCCAAAATATCTGCCTGGCCTGATCCTTCCCCCATGCCCAAATGCAAGTGCACATTCCCGCCGGGGAAGCCCAAGGAGGGAGCAAATAGCTGCGGGACCCCACGACGAGCAGCTGACCACAGCACGCTGCGGGCCTGTTGTGAAGACTGAACTCAGAAAGAGAAAAACAAATCTCCGGGTGTGATTTTTTTTTTTTTTTTTTTTTCATCTAAAAATACCGCTGCAGCTGAAGGCAGCCTTTGCGCGAGAGGGCATTGATTGCAGGGACAGAGGACATTATCACAGGCTTCATCGCAGCCGTGTCATCTTTGAACAGAATGGCTTGTCAGATAGATGTGAGCGCCGGAGTCAAAATGATCGGGCAAAACAAAATACGGCATCCTCCCCGAAATGAGACCTCGAGGAGATAAACCAACATGCCGGGGAGAGAAATCCCAAGATTTCCCCCAAGGCTCCAAGAAATGCTGAAATCTCTGAAATCACTTTCCTATGGACTTAAAACTCTGCTACCCAAGCCGTGCTGCAGCCCCACGCTGGCGTGCAGCTCAGTCCTGGCTTCAGCAGCCACGCCAGTCCTCCTATGCTCTCCGTGAAGGCACAAGGCTCGGAGCAAAACCGGCCTGAGCAAATCCCAAATGCTTCTGAGCTTTGCTCAAAAGCACTTTGCTCTTTTTTCCCCCCTTAGCTTTGTATTTTTGCGCAGCTGGGATCTAAGCACGATAAGCCAAATCATCACGGAGGTGGTAATAAAAAGGTATGGAAGGAACAAAAAAAGCCCAGTGAACCCTTCATGTGCAAAAGCACAACGTGGTTAATGGGGCCACCAAAGCTCTGGGTCTTGGTCTAGCAGACCTCAGCCCGGGGAGCAGAGCGGGAGCGCAGGGTGCTGCGGGACCCTCGCAGGGAGCCAGGTGCCGTGCAACTGCGCGGCACGGCCGGGGCCACGATGCTGCTCAAGGCATCCTGCTCCTCCAGGGCTCCTTGGGTGAAGCTGCTCCCTGGGTCTGATCCTGCTGCTGCAAACCCCGCGTCCTGGTGGAAGGGGAGGTTCAGGGGCAAGAAATGCCCCCTCCTCACCCCTCACAGCCAGCGCTGCAGGTAGGACCTGACGGAGAAGGTCCTGCTTGGCAAGTGACTGATGGGAAGGGGACAGGGATGGCCACCGCCGGCTCCGGGGACTGAGATGAGGGACACCAACGTGCCTGAGCCTGCTGCCCCCCTACTGCCGCCCGCCCCCCCAGTACATGGTGAGGGCTTTCTGCCGCCTTTGTTCGGCGGCTCCGAAGTGGTGTTGCCACAAAGGCGGAGGTGAAAGGGGTTAATTCGGGGGACAGAGGTAGGATGTGAAGATGCAGAGTGGGACAATGGGCCGCCTTCCTCTTTTGTCAGCGCGGCCATTGTGCCGCGTGTGAAAAATGAAATCTGTTTCATTTTCCTCCCAGATGCGATCGGGCGCCTCTATTTAGAAGCCATCAAAAAAAGCAATCAAAGTGCTGGGGGGGACACACGGGGGGAGCACAGGCCTGCCAGACACGGGCGCATCCCACCCCAGAACTACCTTTATTTATTTATTTGGGATTTAACATTTCTTTAGATTTAACCCGCTCCCTGCCTCCGGCGTTCAAGTGGCCGAAACAATCGTCAAAGTCAACGGCGAGAGGTTTTGGGCAGCAGCAGGGGGGTCGGGGCCGAGTGCCGGTAAAGCGTGGGCAGGAGCATCCCTCCAGCCCTGCACCGCAGTGGGGCAGAGAGGTTGGGCTGAGCCCAGCTACCTGCCCATGAGGTTCCCCGTGCCCATCCCATGGCCAAGCGCTGGGGCAATCACTCTGGATATCCCCCGGCCACATCCCTCTGGCCCCCTCCGGTTTTGCAGGAAGGATGGGCAGCTCCAGTGCAACTGTTAATCAATATTTCCCCTTCATCCTCGCAGAAGCAGATGAAAGTGGAAGGAAACCCGGCCCCCCTGCTCTCCCCCCTCCTATCTCTCCTCAAACCAATCCGCGGGTTTGCAACCAACGTGAGAAATTTTCACCTCCAGTGAAGGTGTGAAACTTGGCAGTTGTGTTCCCTCCAAGGGGAATTACGGTCTTTGCAGAATGCAAACAAACAAACAAATGCAAATTAACCCGAAAAAGCATGTTTTTTCAATACACGTCTTAACCTTTGCCTCAAATTAACAAATCCAGCTGGAAACTTCTGAGTTTTCTTTTTTCCCATCCAAATGCACAGCTGGTTGTCCCTCAAGATGCCAGTGTGGGTGAGAGGCACCAGGCAGCGGGGGCTGAATTTGGGCGGGGGGCAGAGCAAGCCCTGAACTCTGATCTGCTCCAGGAATCCCCAGCTCCACAAAAACACAGAGGGAAAGGTGGGCAGAGCACAGTCAAAGCAAAGGATGCGTGAGGGGGGAGCTGGGGTCACCATCCTCCTGCTGCTGGGAGCCCACTCCATGTCGGTGTAGCTACTCCCATCTGAGACCGAACAAACTCATTCCAGCTGTGGCATGAGGTATCCTGGGCTGGGCAGCGCTGCCAGCTGTCTCCTGGGCAGCCTGTACTCCCCAGTCTCCTTGTCCCCGTTGGGCTGGGCACGGCCACATGTGGCTGGGGCCGTGCTGGTCCTCTCTTCTGCACAGCCATCCTGGCCAGCCCCATCACTGGCGCAGCCTGGGGCCTCCCCAGCCACCGGGCGATGAGGATCCATCCCCAAAGGGAGACTGGGCTGGGGTTAGCACCGGTGCCAGCTCTGCGAGGAGCAGCTCTGGGGATGTGCGATTGGGCTTGGTGCCCAGGACGCTTCTCAAGGTACTTGCAGGTCTGCAGGTGCGGAGCCAAGGGACCACACCGGCTGATGGGCAGGGAAGGAAGGCACTGCGGGGCTGAGAGACATGCCCACGGCTGCACAGGGAGCCTGTAGCAGAGGAGAGGACTAATTTGCTGGTTGGGGCCACCGAGCCTCTCAGCAGCTTCATTCGTAGTCAGGGGACACATGCTGTGCACCCCATCCCATCCCTAACCACCACCCAAGGACCCACTACAATCGCCTCGGGCAGAGTTTGGAGGTGGAGGGCGACAAGGCAGCGGCAGCTTTGCACGACCTCCTTTCCCCAGCGACAGAGGGTGGGGTGGCGGGGGGTGCGGGGCAGGACCGTCCTCCTCCTCCGCAGCTCTTTGTGCCAGAGCCAGGCAGATGGGTGGCCCTGCCAGCTCGGTGGCCACAGCCCCCCGCAAGCCCAGCTTCATCTGCCAGCTAATAACCCCGTGCTCCCATCCACCTCCGCATTGTCTCCCCGCGCACAGGCACACGTGCCCCAGCCTTCTGGCAGCCCCAGGCGGGCACCGTCCCCGCGGCACCCCCAGAGAGATGGCGAGCGGGACCCCACGGCCAGGGGAAGGCAGGATGGCAAGTTGGCGGAGAGAGCGTGGGTGTCAGATCACATAAATCAAGCTCTGAAGCCTTCCTATTTAACACACTCTTCCCCTTCGAGTTGTCAGTGAAACCGTTAATTAATTAGCTAATCCCGCAATGAAGTGGATTCTAAATGGATCTCCCCTCCCTTCCCCCCATTTAGGTAATTACTGCTGAGGGAGCTTTTGTGAGAGTAATTTTCCAGCAGGGACAGCCCCGGATGGCGAAGGGAGATGAATTTAAAGAGGGGGGGAAATAATAATACAAAGAGGGGGGGATGAAGGAGGACTCCTTCTGCAGGGCAGCACACTTCAGAGGCACAGCCAGGGCCAGGAGAACTCTTCTCCTGGCTTCTCCCGGCCAAGGACGTGACCAACATAGGACGTGCTCAGCACCTACGTATGGGAGCTGGTGCAAAAAGGTCATCTCAGCCTGCTCCAGGATGCTGCCGACAGTGGGTACCATAGCACCAGCCCAGCTCCTCTCTGCTCAAACACAAGCTCCATCCTCCCCTCCCTCCCCCAGGAGATGCCCAGGCTCTGGGTGGCTTCAGCAATGCGTCTCCAGCACCAGCCACCAAGAGCAGAGCACTCCATCTCTGCAACAGCAATGCTGAGGTCGCAGCAGAGGTTTCCCACACTGGGTCATATCTGCCCGTCCCACCACTCCACCAGCACCTCCCAGCTACAGCTGAAGCAGGTCTGGTTCTGAAGAGCTTTCCACAACAAGAAATTCATCAGTAGGAATGAAGAGAAAACCCCAAAGCCTTGAAGGGTGGTTCTTTTCCAAGCCAAGCAAAGAGTGATGGGGTTTCATGGCTAAGCAGAGAAATAAGCCAGCAGGCCTCAGCCCAGCACCTATGGGGGCATTTATTTCAGAGTCAGGGCACCAAGATAGCACTGGCAACCTCAGGAGCAGCATTTCTCCTTCATATCTTGCTCCTTCCATGCCCCCGCATAGCTCCAAATCCTTTTTTGTTCCTCACTATGTCAAGCAAAGTCTCCAAGTGAAGATTTTTCAAAGGCACGCCAAGTTTTAGATCCTCAGTTTCATGTCCCCAAGTTCTGCTATGTCCAACAGAGATACCGTAGGAGTGGTGCAAGCCTGCCTGCTGGAGCCGAGCTGCCTTTGAACTGCCTTGCTCATAAATGCATTCAAAATCAAAGGTTATTTCTGAAAAATCACAGCTTGGCTATCTTCTGGGTGCAAAGAAATCCCAGACTGCAGCCACCACAGCCGCAAATACACCCTCCCCTGCATCCATTCCTGACCTCCAGGCGTGAGAGGAGGGTGAGGTCTGACGGGTGATGGAAACGGGAGTCTTGGGGACTTCTCCCCCCAGGGTGGGGACAACATCGTAAAAGTCTCCCTGGGCCATTTCTACGTGCTGAGTTGAGTAAAAAGGTGCAAGCGTGTTACAGGGGACACCCAAGCTTCAGATGAGCATTTGCTCACCATTACAGGGTAGGAAAACAGGTTCACTGTGGGGAGGTTGCTCTAATTCAACAGGTGCCTACAGCTTGTCTGTAGGGAAAACATTCTCATCCCTTGAAGAGGTTCCCTGAGCAGCCACCCTGCACCCGGCAGAGACACACATTTTGCATCCTTGCCCACGTACATACTGATTTCCCCTGGGACACAGAGCAGCAATGTCTCCTTCTTTTGGTAACTCGCCGTATATCGTACCAGGCTCCCAGAAAAACCTCATTACTACCAAATGTGAGCTGAGGGAAGCAAGGGTGGTGAAGGCAAGGTGAAGTCAGACTTCTCTGTCTGACTCTGGGGATGCGATGAACAGGGTGGTACAGCTAGAAATGCTTTAATGCCCTTTTTCCCTAAGATTGTCCCCAAATGCAGCTGGGAGAAAAGAGGGATGCAGCTCTACAGCTTGCCATTGCCTTGTTCTGCTGGTGGTGCAGCTGAAGCACCTTTTAGGACTTTCCACCCTTACCTTCTTTCAGATGGCTTCTTCTCTTCCAGCTGCCCGCAAACAGTCTAACAGAGGCAGCTCTTGTTTGCTTTTCCTCCCAAGGAATAGCCTAAACCTCAGCATTTCACATTGCAAAGTCAAGATAAAAAGAGCATCCCGGGACAGCCCTGAGAAACGCTGGAGGTAGATTGGGGCAGGACCTGCTCTGGGGCTTTCTGGTCCAGCAGTGGAGAGGACCCCAGAGATGGGGCAGGAGGGGCTTGGGAGGGGGTCATCAGCCTCTGTTAAGACCATGGAAGATCTTTTATGGAAAATGTCATGGAAAATTTGGTTTTTAGAGATAAGGCCAGGTAATCTGAAAGGCTGAGCAGGATATGGTGGGGTGTACAGATTCAGGGTGTACAATCCAAGAACTAAAATGGTATGGCTTAATGCCGTACCCAAAGGTTGCTGTCCTGGACAGCAGCGTGGATGGGATGGGATGGGATGGGATGGGATGGGATGGGATGGGATGGGATGGGATGGGATGGTCTGAGGGGCACTGCTCTGATTCCTGATGCAAAACCAGCCCAGCTGTGTCCGCACACCTCACTCAAAAGCCTGCGGCTGGGACACGCCACCCTTTCACCAGAAGAAGTGCCTCCACGGTAGGGTTGGTCCCATCAGGACAGCATGAGGAGGGGGAAAAATAGCCCACCCCAGTTGTTATCCATCCTTCAGCCACAGACGTAGTGCCAGAGGCTGTGACTGTTTTAATCTGCATCTCCCCTCTCACTCCCGCTAGAAACAAGTGTAGTCAGCTGGAAAATTAAGACCCAGGGTTGAACCCAGAGGGGCACTAAGAGGGGCGGCTTGGCCAGCAGATACGCAGAGCAGCCTGCCACTGCCCTGTGGCATCGCTGTGCCACCCCGGCTCTCCTCCCTCCCTCCCCGCCCAAGCGGTGCCGGCTCCCCGCGCTCAGCATCGCGGCCGCGGCGTGGTAAATCACCGGTGACAGCTCCGGCGGGCACGGTGGAAGCACGCTCCTGCCCGCGCTCGCGGGCAGCTGTCGCGGGCAGAGGTCCAAGGTCAGCTAAGTGTTTAATGGGCCTCCTGCGAGGACCTGTGATGAAAGGCGGGCGGGAGAGGAGGCGAGAAGGGAGCATATGTCACAGCCTGAGCTCCGGGGCTGGCTTTAAGTGACAGGGGGATGCTTCCCATGCAGATAAGTGAGCGGAGAGGATTGCTTTCCCGAGCCGGTCTCCTTTTCCAGGAGTGCAGGAGGGACCTTCTGTGGCCTTTAGCACCCGCGTGCTTGCGGCTCAAGCGTGGGTGATGGACATCTGGATGCCCATAGCATGAGGTCCTGCCAGGACGAGGGCCAGCAGAGCGTGGCCAAGAACTGCAGCTCTCCTAACAGCTATGACAAAAGCCACAATGCAAAGCAAACCCAAACCAAACAAGCCAAGCCTCCCCTGGGTTCGGTCCTGTCTCTGAATCAGTGTTTCGCCGTACTAAGTTAGCTCAGAGGCTGAGCTGGAGAAGGAAAAGGTCTGCGCACTGTTTTACAACACTGGCTTCAAGGGTGATCAGGAGAAAGACAGTGAAGACACGGACCTTGGTGCGAGCTATCTGGCAAGACCACCATGGTTCTTCAAGTCTCTTGTCCCAGCACACCTGGAGCCAGGCAGTCCCGATATCTCCTTGCCTCGGTGCTGCTGGTCTGTTAAAACAAGTCTGTTAAAACAAGTTAAAACAAGTCTGCTGGTCTGTTAAAACTGATAAAACAAGTTTCCAAAAGGAAAGCCTTTCCAAACCCCTGGCCAGGCCGCAAGCAGAAATGAATGACAATTTCAGCAGAATAATCTCACTGCTATCCCAAAATGAAAAGGATGTTATGCTCTGACTCAAACTCAACATTTTGGAGTTGTTGAAGCATTTTGGCGTCTGAGCGTTCCCTGTTAGATGTAGTGATCTCTCCACAGCCGTACTATTGCATCCTGTAGTATCTCCATACTATACCATACCATAGCAGCTGACGACTCTCCTATGTAAGACAATGCCTGGAGGAACATGGTTGTTTCAGGTTGTTTTCTTGTGTCTGGTAGTTTGATAACTTAAACCAGCAGCTCCTTTACTGGGCACCTTCAGGTCAAGTTTCAAGTCAAGTAAGAAAACTGTTTCCCACTGCTGTGGCCAGAGCAGACGCAGGGTCTAAGCCCTGTCCTTAGGAGATGTACGGGTTACAAAGAACCAGTCAAAAGCAAAAGAGGTGCCGACCCCCTCGTGCAATCGGGGCTGCAGTTCCCCCCAACCCTCTGCAAAACCTCTTGCCTTTCTCCAAAGGGAAAAACAACCGTCACTGCCTCTGTCCCACACCAGCTTTCCCTCTTCCACCTCCACATGACCTGGCTCATGACCCTTCTCATAACCAAACCTGCACGAAGCCCGTGAGGGTTGTGCTCACCCCTTATCAGCTGGCTTCAGCCTGGCGTCTGGGCCTGGGGGGCATCCCAGAAAAACACTGTCCAGGCTTGCGTTTTCCCCCATGCTTATGAGGGCCGGCAGCACAGCAGGAGAGCTTTGCTGCATGGGAGGCTGCTGCGTCACCTGCCCACCATGTGCACCTCAGCCTGATTTAACCCAGCTCCCAGATTTTGGGGGTGGAAGGGAAGAGCAGGCGATGTGGGGAAGAGCAGAGGGCTGGTGCTGAGCAGCACATCTTGGGGGGGGAAGGAGGGGGAGAGAGGAGGCCACTGGGGACGTGGGATACGAGGTTTGCTTTCGCAGACTGAATCAAACGTTGGAAAGCTGGTGAATTAGCAGTGTTTGCTGAGCAAACGCTGCCGGGTGGGGATAGGCAGAGGAAGAGTGTTTAAGCACACAGTCCTTTATTTGCTAGCAAACATTTCCAGCTCCTCCTCTCCCTCCCCTGTTCCTCCCTGCGCCTTCCCCAGCTTGTGCTCCAAAGAGGCTGGGTGATGCATCCCAAGAGGAGGAGGGGTGAAATTCCCATGGGAGGGAGAAAATGTGGGAGAAGCATTTCCTTTTGCCAACGTGCCTGCACCAGAGCAGCCGAGAGGGTAGTGGTGGCTTGTGGGAAGGAGTGGATTTTGTGTAAAAAATACACTCATGCTCAACAGTACTTCTTTGGGCTGTATTTTCCGTCCCAAACAAGGGCTGTACTCTGGATGAAGACACTGAGGGCATTGCAAAACACAAAGCACACTGCAGGGACTTAGGTGTCACTACAGAGAAGCTTGTGCCCTTAAAGACTTGGGGCTCAGGTGCTGCAGAGCAGGATTGCTTCTTGCAAGTCAAGATTGGGGTTTTTTTGGCCTCACTTGACTCTTGGGGTCCCAATGCTGATCTCAAACCTCTCTCCTGGCTGCAAGCCCAGGGTGGGGAATTGACCTGGAAGAAGTTACCAAGCTTGTTCTGGAGGTGCTGTGGGGACACACTAGGACACGCAGCCCTTGTCTCTTGGCTGGAAGCATCCGTGCCAAGGCTGAAGTGTCAGGTCCCCTGTTGTGCTGGGTGCGTGTCCAGTGATGAGATGAGACAAGTGTAATCTCCCTGTCACTGGGACTGGCAGATAAGGGTGGAGCTGCAAGGCTCTGGAGGAAGAGGTGAAGGCACCAGAGAGGACAATCCAGCAGCAATTCACCTGTTGGCCAGGGGTTGATCAGCATTCAACTTACAGGGAGCTGCTAAACCACTTTCTCTCGAGACGTCCATCATTTCATCTGGTCTTGAGTGCCTGCACACCAAGTATGATCTTGGACCATCCCTGTTTGGCAGGCACCATCTCCTCGCTTATGTGCATGGAACCAAACCTACGCCCTGATGGTCTGTGAGCAGTAGCGCTGGGTGCTCCAGGGTGACCTGCAGCACACCCCTGCCAGCCACGTGACCTGCTACCTGCGACATCTCATGGTTTGGGCTCAAAGGAGAGGAGAGAAGATGGGACCTGTGGTGCCCATGTGTTTCTGACTTCTAAGCAAGTTCAGATACATCTCCTATGGAAACTCTGGCTGAAAAACTGGACTGTCTTCCCACCCTGAAATTCCACCCAATAACCCGCTGATGCTCCATGTCCCTCTGCTCCTGGGTGTTCCTAAACCTCCTCCCGTATTCCTCAGGCCTCCCCACCACGCTTCCGTCTGCTCCAGCCTTTGGCCAACACCTCAGTGAACCACACCGCAAATCATCTTCCACTACTGGCCAACTGCTGCAAAAATACTAGGTTCAGGTTGCCACCTCCATTCATAAAACATCCCCCCCTGCAACTGCTGGGCTGGCTTTTATGGAACAATCTTAATGTTCATTCACCCTTTGAAGGCCAGGTGCTTAGACAGCAGCTGTGCTACCCACACTGCTGCGTGAATTACTCATCGCAGGCAACGCGTGCATCATTCATTATTAAACTGCTTGTGCGCTCGGCCTGCGGCTTAATCTAATGCCACCACAGTGGCTGCAGGAGGAATCCAGCCATCTGTAAAAGCAGCAACACCCTTCATGCCTTCCTCTTTCAGCAGCGGCACTGCCTTTCGTGGTGGTGGTGGCAGCTTTAACGTGCCTCCAAGAAAGAGCCGTACCCTGGTATCCACCATGGCACCCAAGCGGAGAAGGGTTAGAAGTGAACATGCACAAAATTAGTTCTTTCTCAAGATGTAGATTATTGGTGGTGAGAAACCTTCAGCTGCTATAAATCAGCAAAGCTTCACTGAAGGAGGTGGAGCAGTGCTGATTTACACCGCCTGGCAGCTTGGTCCAGCGTTGGGAGCTTTGTCTGGGATTAGTGGGAGAAATTGTTGGGGAGGGGAACAGTCTCATTACCTTGTCCTGGCTAATGCTTTGCTTTTCTCTGGTGCATGTTGTTGTTAGGAGCTGGATCTAATTAGTCATTGCAGGAAATGCCTCAGCTTCTCCTGTTCCCCACTGCTTGGGAGGGGAAGGAGGGGGAGTTAATCCTGGCCAACGTGGGAACAAACCCTGTTGTAAAAGCAGGTCCTGATCCCATAATTTGTTCTGCAAAGAAGCACGTGCCCAGGCACACCAAACCTTCCCAGCTCCAGGAAGACTTGGAAAACACGCCTGGGCTCTCCCACCAAAAACCAGCAGGGCCGGCCTGCGAAATGCTCAGCACTGCACTGACTGTCCCGCTCAGCATCAGTAACAGCCACCCATACTCCGGCTGAGCAAACAAAAAGCGTGCGGGGAGGGGGAAATCTTCCCTGCATCTCATCACTGCTCATGGTGTGGGAAGAGGCTCGTCAGGGAGCAGCAAGGGCCAGCCGCTCCCAGAGCCACGGGGATGCTCATAACCCAACGCAGGGAGCTCGTAACACCGTCCTACAACAGCCCCAGACAAGGCAAGGGGATGAACCCAGGGTCTACAGTCAGGGGCAGGAGACAAGCTACTTACAGCGTAGGTCCAAGGGCCATCCAGGAGGCAGAGCCAAAGACAGGCACACCTACAACATGGCCGAGAGGGGGCAAAAGCATAGGACTGCCCTTAAATAGAGCTCCTGGGCCATGGTCAGAGGTGGGTGAGGCCCCAGGGAGGCTGGTCAGGGCAATTAAGGGTAATCAGTGCCCTCAGGGCCCTGACAAGGCTCATCTCTGCAGCCCCTTTCCCTCCCCAGGAGTTGGCTTTAGTTTTCTTCCATCAGGTAACAATTGCAATAAAGATGTGACCCCCCATGAGGTACTCTAATTTTAGGTGCATGGCCTTGTCCCCTGCTCTTTTCTTGTAGCGCACCACATTTAAGGGGTTTGGCCTCTGAATGCAGAGGTGTTGGTTTGCAGGTAGAGTTTAATGAGTGTTTTGTAGCCCTTGGTGAGACGAACGTGCGGAACTCACGTTCTGCAGATACCTCTGGTCTCTTGTGTGGATAACATCAGTGTAAGCAGGATCCCAGCCTCACAGACTGTGGTGATCTCTTCCAGATCTATCTATGCAGGCTCTCGGGTCTCATAGAAATTTGAGTTTACTAGCTGGGCTAATTAGCTGAGATGACCTGACTCCTTCCAATGTTCCTCTCTCCAGTCTGCGGAGCTAGTGGCTCTTCAGCTGAGCTGTGACAACAGGCACATGCGTGCTTTTAGCTCACACACTTGCTAGGTACAGTCTGTTTAGCTCAAAATACCACGATGGTGGTAAGAGCTAAAACAGCACAGAGGATCTTCTCACCATGAAGATGGCTTTGATTCAGTGCAATGTATTTAGCATTACAGGCAAGACCAAGGCTCCGATTTACACTGAAGTCGAAAGGTGGGATAGGAGGAGAGGAAGGAATTTACCATCTTCTACAGCAGAACCAGCACCGGGAAATATCTCCCTACGCTTCATCAGCTGCAGTTTGCAATGGGCATAAAGGCACATCTCCCTTTCTGCTACTGGAGTAATAACCTCTAGGACTAGGGCAGAACAGACACATGTTCTAACATCTTTACAGGTCGATCTGCTGTTCTTCCTCTCCCTGTGCCTTCTCCAGGCTTTTTTGATGCCATATGTTGGCTCCATCACACAGTCCCAGCTCCCCAGGCAGAGCTGGAAGCAGGGAGCAGTAACTGAAAGGTGAAGAGGGACATCCCGGCACAGGCTGTGCTGGAGCTCAGAGAACTGCTTCACAAACACCGGGTTTGGTCCAAATGTTTTTCTTGCTGACTGGCTTGCTGTTTGCAGATCTAGTGCCAGTTTACAGTGTTGGTTTTCATCAGACGCAAGTACAGCTCAGAGAGGAACCAACTGGGAGGCTGGCAGGGGGTTGCACGTGCCATATATTCACTGTCCCTGGAAACCAGTGCAGAACCTCTGTCTCCCCATGGTGAGACAGGCAGCAACTCAGCCCCACTGGTGGGGAGTGCCAACCCCTTCCCCTTTACTGGGCTTCCTATCTTCACAAGTGCCAGCTGGGCCTGGACTACAGCTGGCAGCAGGAGCATCCACAAACGCTTACCAGAGCTGTACGCCAGCTTGCCTTGGCCAGGATGGGAGATTGTTCTTTCTGTGGAGAGCTCAGCACAGCAACTTCTCCCATCAGTTAACAAGGGCTGATAACCAGTTACCTCAATCAGTTGTGAGTTCTTGGAGATCACACCTAAAGACTTCACCTGGATAAACTCATTTCATGCCTACGGAGCGAACCACTGAACACCAACAGATTCAAACTCTTCGCTGTTCTTGATTCCCCATGGTTGAACCTTTGGCTAGAACAAGGGCAGCCTCCAAAATCCCCATTGCCTTTGGAAATTCTGGACGTTCAGTCATGACGTTTTCCTTCCTGAAATGCAGTGAGAGAGACTGTCCTCACAACACGTCAGGCATTGGCATAGTCACTTGGAGTTGAGCATCTCCTGGTCAGGCACCCCATGGTCCTGCACAAGGCCATACAGCTGAACGGCTGCCTGAGCTTCAGAGTCAAAATCATGGGCAAAGGAGCTATTTTTATCCCAGAGAGTTGGCGACTGAGAGCACGGGCAGGTATTCCCACCAACAACCTGTTAGTACCTCCCTGCAAGTATCTACAGAGGCTGATTCACAGCCTGGTGCTCTGAGACATTCCTCCTGTGGGCAAATATCTCCTCACTAAATGTGGGAGAAGACTAACCTCTCCCTCCGTGTCCAGCAGCTGGTGGGGAAGCTGCTCTGCTGTTCTTTCTGCCGGTCCAGTTACACCCACCCCAGGTCTGTGGTGGGGTCTCCAGCCCGTGCCGACCTCCTGGCTTGTCCCCTGGTGACACTTGCTAGCACCAGCTCCGGCAGCCCTCAGCCAGGGCGTGGGTGTGAGATCCTTCTGCATCTTCCAACGCTGGGTGACTCCTCAGCCCTTCTCTCCTGAAGGGCTTTGCCATATGTCTTACACCTGGAGCTGAATAGACCATGAATAAAGCTTCCTGGGATCAAAACCCACATCAGAAAAGCTAGGGAGAGCTGAAAAAACCTCTAGCATGGGGCAGGTGCAACACACGTAAAGATGTGCGTGTGCACACACACACACACACACACACTGGTCCCCATCTCCTCTGGCTCCTCCTGCTCCTTCTCTCACTTTCTTTCTTCTGAAAGAAAACTGGACGATTTCTGGGCTTTGTTGGTGGTTAGGAGGACACTGGATAAAGAGTCTGAGAAAGTGAAAGAGGGTGCACAGGGCTGCAGGAGGAGAAGGAGGGGAGAGCAGGAGAAGGAGGGATTCTCGGTATCTACAAGGGAATTAAAGCGCTTTTACTAGAGTGAAGAAATCAGCTAAAGAATGGCAGGCGAACAAAAGCAGCAAGGCTATGGACAAGTCGCTCTGAATAGATCCAGATCCCCTTAAGTTTGTAACACCCCCTACACACTTCTTTTTTCCCCTTCCCCCCCTTAAGCCTTTGCTCCTCACTCCTTCCAAGAACAAATGCAGAGCAAGGGGGGAAAAAAAAAAAAACATGAGGGAGGGGAGGAGTGGAAGAAAGCTAAAAAAAAATCAAATAAAATAAAAGGTAATCCTCAGCCACTTTGCCCCTCTGGGGGCTGCTCTGGGCCAGATTAAAGGTCCGGTGTGAAACCATTCTGCTATTCAGATGCGATAAGCAGGATTTACAAGCAAAGAGAAAGAGAGAAAAGAATGGGCGAGAGGAGAAAAGGAGAATTATTTGTGTCTCTTAATACTTGTTAAGCACTTCTCTTTTGCTAGACCAGACAAGACACAGCTATGCTCAAAGTCCATGCACAATCCTGCCCGCTTGTCCAACACCCCCCCGCTCCCCTCCCTCCCTGCCTTCCACTTGGGTTTGCTTTCCCCCTGCCCCCATCCAAAGCAAGCAGGCAACACTTTGTTGCTACTGAGCTGAAATTGGTCTCCTCTCCGAGCGGCACACAAAGAGAATGGCAATTAACCTTCCTGTTCCCTGGTGACAGCGATCTAATCAGTGCTGCGCCCAGGCCTGTGCCAGCAGCTCAAAGGCAACAGCCTTTGTGCAGGGGCTGGGTAGCGCGGGGAGGGGGGGCTTTCGGCCGTGCCCTACATCGGGGATGGGGTGGGTGCTCCATGGACAACCAACTTGGATTATTTCAGGCCAACCAGTTTAAGCGGCAAGGGAGGCTCTTCAGCCAGCATGGTGAGGAGACCTTGGTGGCTGCTGCTGGTATGAATCGGGGCCACACACCCCCCCACCCCCCCATAAGAAATAAGGCATGGAGCTGTTGGAGCGGGTCCAGAGGAGGGCCACAAAAACCATCTGAGGGATGGAACACCTCTCCTACAAGGACAGGCTGAAAGAGTTGGGGTTGTTCAGCCTGGAGAAGAGAAGGCTCCGGGGAGACCTTATTGGGGCCTTTCAATACTTAAAGGGGCTTATAAGAAAGATGGGGACAGACTTTTTAGCAGGGCCTGTAGTGATAGGACAGGGGGTAATGGTTTTAAACTAAAAGAAGGTAGATTCAGACTAGCTATAAGGAAGAAATTTTTCACGATGAGGGTGGTGAAGCACTGGAATAGGTTGCCCAGAGAGGAAACCTATGTAGATACCCCATGCCTGGAAACATTCAAGGTCAGGTTGGACGGGGCTCTGAGCAGCCTGATCTAGTTGAAGATGTCCCTGCTCATTGCAGGGAGGTTGAACTAGATGACTTTTAAAGGTCCTTTCCAACCCAAACCATTCTATGATTCTATGAAATTCTGTCCAAGTGCAGACCCGGACCAGGTAGTCCTAATTGCTGGTGGCCCAGCAGCACATGCCCGCTGAAGCCAGAGGGCAGCAGCAGCATGATGCTACAAAGATGTTGCAAGAAGTGTCTGGGGGTGATGTAGTGGAGCCCCTAGATAGAGCCAGACCCACCCTGCGCTCGCCGGGCACTGTGCGGAGCCGAATGGTCCAAATGGTCCTTAGGCTCGCAGCCTGAGGAAACCTGAGTGTTGGACTTCTCAGCGCTGCTGCTCATGGGAGGTTATTCAGTCCTCGCCGCTTCTTCATGTACTTCAGAACTGGATGACGGGAGAATGATTCTTGCAGGAGGAAGGAGGGAAAGGCCAGCCCAACCTCCCATCACCAGCACTCTTCTCTGGACGAGGAAGGCACTTGTGGTGTTTCATAGCCAAGAACTACACACTGAGACCTGCAAATATAGTCCTCGGTTTTAAAACTTCTGCATAAGCTTGTAAGCTTTTTTTCTTTTTAAGTGGAAAATAGGGTTGTTAGAAAAGCCTCAACCATCCTTTACAAAAGAACCACTACTCACCAGTGACACTTTTCAGCAATCCTCCTCCACTCCATATTTTTCCATTTTTGCTAGAGCTGGGGATGAGAAACAGCTAGTGCATTATTAAAAGACCAAGATGTAAGTGTTGGGTTTGTGCTACATGCAAGGGAGGAAATGTGAACCTCCTGGAGGTCGGTCAAAAATTGAGAAATGCTTTAATTTATTTTTTTAAACCTCTGAAAAATCCATCCGTTGACCAGTTCTCTAATTGTGACCATGGATCCAAGTAACCGAAGCAGAGGTCTCAGAATCAGCCTTTTGCTTTCCCATGAGCTTGATCTTAGCTTTCCCATGAGCTTTCCAGCAATGCAAAAAAATGACAGTGAAATGTCCTCTTGCAGGCAAAAAAACCAAAAACAAAAACAAAAACCAACCCAAATAAACACCACCACCCCCCACCACCCCCAACTCTCTTTTTTTCTTCTCTTGCTAGTCCTAAGAAAAAAAATCATCTTAAAACTGTCACTGGAGTTTTCTCAAGCAGTGAAAATTCGCCTGTTCCTCGTGTGTTAGAACAAAACTTTTCTACTGCAGCTGAGCAGGAGACCCGTACCTACAGCTTGAGGACATCCTGCTGGGAGACGGGCGTTCCAGCTTGGAGGTTTGACGTCATTGCCTATCCCATCCATATGGGAAGCATTGTCCATAATCACCTGCTTAAAAACCAGTTCCTGTTAATGTTTGTATGGTGTGGAGCTTAAAGTTTCAAGCCTTCTGGTGGTGAAGGCTCTTCTATTGGTCCTCTCCAGAGCCTGGCACGTCTCAGGGCAGGTTAGCACGACCCGATGGCAGAGCTTTGTAATCCAAAAAGGTGCCAACACCTGTAGCTTCCTAACTTGCCTAGGGACCTCCCTGCTCAGGTTTAGCCCTTGTGTACCCCAGCCAGGAGGAAAGGAGTTGATTGAGGGAATCCTCCTCCTGAGCTCACCTAGGGCCAACCATTAGGAAGGTGATCAAGTCGCGCCCTCTGCCTCTCTGTTCTGCACTGCTTCGGGGGATGATTGCATCTACCTCAGACAGACAGGCACAAACATCTCAATTACACCTAAGAAGGAGCATAATTGAGCCTAAATTGATTCAAACAGAGGCAATTAAAGCAAAACTCAGATCCCCGCCGGGCAGCAAAGGCACCGCTTACTTTTAACTCATAACCACAACAAAAATAATAATTACAGGGCAGGATTACCCCCCTCCCCTTCACCCGCAACGGCGGACTAAGCCAGCCGGCCCCTCAACGCCCACCCTCACCCCCGGGCTGCTCGGCGGAGGGGCGCGGAGCGGCGCGGAGCGGCGCGGAGGGAGGCGCCCTTCAGCACCACGGCCAGCGCCCGGGCCGCGCTCCGCCCGCCCGCGCCAGCGGCGGCTGCCCGCCCTCCGCCGGCCCGGGCTTGGCCCGGGGGCCCGGGGGCCCGGGGGCTCGGGGGCTCGGGGGCCCGGGCCGGCCTTCCCCGCCTGCTGCTCCCCACCGGGCCGGCCGCAGCCCGGGCGCGGATCCTGCGGCGTTTCCTCCTGGTCTTGGCCCCCTGTCGCTGTCGCCGTCGCCGGAAAGGGCACGATGCACGGTTGCCTGGCAAGGCTGCTTCTCCCATTCTTGGTTGGGTGGAGACCCGGAGTGGGGCCGGGTCGGCGTTGCTCTGTACGGAGAGCAAACAAGAACCATCAATTAGAAGTAATTACCACCCCCTCCCCATAACTTAAGAGGCTAATATTAGGCTTCATTTTTAAGAAAGGTAATTTGACGACGATAAATTACAATTATAAAAACTTAATTAGAGTCGGTAGCAATCCATCCACCATTGTTCTAATTACACACTGTAGGAGTAATGAATGCTAATGGTTTAATGTACAATAATTACCACAATTGAAAAATAATAATAATACAGAACAACCTCAGTTATCCAAATGTCACGGGGGACATGGAATGGGTTGGGGTAATCGTGGTTTCAGATAATTGAGGGGCTCTTCAGCATGATTAATAGGTGATGTGACCTCTGGGTGGGGAACGAGGAGTTTTAAATGAATGCAGTGTGGTCAAGTGAGGTAAGGCACTGGGCAGAGAAAAAAAATCAGGCATCTTCTGTCTTAGCTTTGGATTTTACTGGACATTTTAGATCTAAAGTAAATTTATTGGTTTTGCAACTGAACTGTGCCACCTCCTGATGATTTCCAGGTGTGGTTGGCAGGGTTTAAAGCAGAAATACAGGAACTGTGCTCTGAAATCCGTTCATATTCAGTCCCATTCTGAGAAGCGTTGGGTCTATGTTTGACAGGCTGGGCAGAGCACAAGAGGGAATTTCAGCCCCTTGCAGCACAGCAGCAACACCGAATCGTAGGATATTTCAGGTGGGACAGGACGTCAGGAGGTCTCTAATCCAAGCCCCCGTTCAAAGCAAGCCCAACACTGAATTCAGACCGGGTTTTTCAGGGATTTTCTTGAACCTCCAAAGATGGGGATCCCATGATCTCCTTTGGCCCCTGTTCCACTGCTCATTTATTCTCACAGTGAATTTTATTTCCTTATATCCCATCAGATCCTCCCCTGCTTCAGTTTATACCCACCTCCTCTGCTGTTATGCACCTCAACAAAGAGCCCGAACACCCCGAGTTTCCTCAGCCTCTCCTCCCTCCAGGTCTCTGAACATCTTGACAGCTCTCTGCTGGACTCATGCCTATTTATCTACATCGTTCTTTCACTTTTTTATTTATCAACACCTTAGTCCATCCCAGGGGCAGGGTTTTGCATTTGTCCTTGTTAAATTCCACATGTTTCCTGCCAGCCCATTTCTCTAGGCTTTCCAGATCCCTCTGAAAGGCTGTCCTGCCCTACAGCAGGATGAACCCCACAGTTTACTGTCATCCAGAAGCTTGATGAGGAGCATCCCACCTCATCCTCCAGGTCACGTATTGCACAGGATGAACATATGAAACAGGAGAGGTCTCGGGACAGATCCCAGAATAACTCTGCTTGTAACACAAGATAAAGATGAAATAAAAGGATTGACCCCAGCAATCATTCCCTTGAATGAATTGCTCAGTTTGCTCCTGCATTTGATCCTATTCAGAGGAACTTATCTTGTAAATAAAACTGTGGGATTTGCCATGTTATCCTCCAGCAGCAGGTTGAAATCTGTCAGCTGGCTCAGTTACCTTGCCAGGTCACTCTGCCACCCTAGCTTTGCTTAGGTTGGGACACAAAGTCAACCCAAAGTAGTTTCAACATCTGCCTTTCTACAAGCGGTGTATGAACAGGTCCTCTTACCGAGCTATTTCACAGTCAGAATGGGTTTATCACAGGAAGCCAGTTTGCTATCTCCCCTTCCTTGATATAGGGAATATGAAAAACATTACAGAGTACGGAACATGATTAAAGAAGAAAGAAATCAAGTCTCCAGAAGAGAGAACAAAGCAAGTCTCTTGGGTCAGGAAACAAAAAGCAGATACTGGAAGTGCAGAACCATGGATGGCCAAAAAGTGACTCTGAGAGCTCCTCAGGATCCGTACAAGCTGAGCATCCAAGCAGACCCCCGATGGTGTGTGCATAAAGGTGAGGCATGCCTTGAAGAGCTTCACTAGCTCTACCCTTAACACCTTGCAGCACGTGCCCACGGACTGGTGCTCCCTGCATGCCTGGGCACTACAGGGACTTGTTGGTGCTTCTGAGCTTCGTTGGTTGGTGTGAGCGACCAAGACATTTGGGTGTCATTTCAAAAGGTCAGGTTTAGGCTTCTTCATTCTTGCCTTGATAAGCAGCCTGATAGGAAGGGAAATGTTGGGAGAAATCAGAATTTCTGATTCATTTGCTCCAGGGTTTAGAAGGTGCCACCTAACCACCCTAGAGCCTTTTCTAGCCTTGACCAAAGTCCTGTGACTAAAGAAACTTGATAAGAGCTTGCTGCTAAAACATCCCTAAGAAACAACAAGCTGGGGTTGAGAAAATGTTGGGCTTTGGGCTCTTATTCCTGCATCCTTACTGACATTACAAAATGCAGAAAAGCTCACTCACATGGTGGTGACATCTCTTGGAGCAGCCCAGGTTTAGGCATTCATTTCCCACAGACCTGAAACCAGCCCAATTTCTGTAAGACATCTCTGGAGCCTGAAAGCAGATCCCATCCATGTCCCACAGCCTGATTAAGAACAATGAATTCTTGATACGATTCCTCTTTAACAGGATCCTAATTTATAAGAATGCAGATAATATATCAATGGAAATTAACTTCACACTTTCCTTACACTGGCAGGTTGAGCTGCAGGTGAGTGCAATGTAATTAAGAAATTAAAAGGTAATTTCCACATATGCTTTCTGCTAATCTAACTCAGCAATCATTTAATTTACAGCAGGGGACTGGCAAGGAGACAAGCCAAAATAAATAAGATAATACTACGTTTAATCGCTCAGTGGAATGGTAATGGAATGGAGTGGGGTCTGCGCAGAGCTGGCAGGGAGAGGTGCAGTGACCCCTCCGGTGCTGCTGATTGAAAGTAAGGCTTGCTTTTAATTTCACTTCCATGAGAGTTCAAACTTTTAGCCGCTGCCACCAAGTTTCCTCAAGTTCTAATTTTTAAAATAAAAAAAAGTTAGCTTTAAAAAATCCCCCTTACAGTTGTTCTATTTTCTGTAATTAATTGATTATACGGTACCTGACAATTTTGACTTCTTCATCTCCACAGAAGAGTGATTAGTTTCTTCTGGGTCTTTGAATCATTTCCCATTCTCTATTTAGCCAAGGACAGCAGCTGGGATGCACAAAGCAGTTAACCAAGAAGCAGCATTGCACTGGGAAACCCCTGGGGAAACTGGGGCACAGACTGGTCAAAAGCAGAACTTCTCAGGGGCTTCAGCCCACAGCCCTTATCATAGCCAGCCCCAAGGAAGGGGTAACTCATGGGTCTCCAGCTGGAGAGCACAGCTGTGCCATGGGATGATTTGGGCCAAGGAGAGCAGATAAACTCCCAGGGCTGTAGAGATTTGCTGCTTGACCCCACTGCCACCACGACTGCTGGACATCAAGGCTGCCCAGCCCCTCCTTAGGGTGCTCAGCCCTGGGACTCCCACGTCATGCAGCAGCTGGGGATGAGGCTGAGCACCCCCCATGCCCCACGATACGCCTTGTCCAACCTGGAGGAGTGGGAGAGTGCAGATTTGTGCCAAGGACCCCCTTGGTGCTCCCCTTCCCCTGCCGGCTGTCCAGCTTGGGAGGACGCACTGCCAGATTGCGGTGTCCTTGCTCGTGGGGGAGTGGGCTGAGACCAGCAGGTTTGGGCTTTCCAAGCAGATATGCCATCTCTCAGGCAGGGGCCAGGGGAGGGGCGGGAGTGGGAAGCCCCCCCAGGAATTACACACACCCGGCTGGCAGGGGCTCCCGGGACGTCCCGAGCAGCACTTTGCATCCCAGAGCCCTTGGCTCCTTCTCTTGAAAATTATGCACAACACCAAACCTAGAGGGGACTGCTCCAGAGCAGCCGGGCGTGCGGGAGAGGGCGATTCCCTTCCCCGGTCTCCTCCACACCACACAGAGCTCCCCGGTACCTTGCTGAGCTTCGGGTGCCCCGGGCGAGGACGCAGGGGAGAGGACCTGGGCTCCGTATCTGCGCTGTGGGAACACCTGGAGCCATGCATGCCAGAGCCTGCCTGAATAGGGGCAGAGCGCCAGCCCCAGGGCCTCAGCAGGGGATGCTCTTCATGTAACTCCGGCTTTTTGTGTTTTGTTCCAAAACCTGAGCCCTGGCAGGGAGGGGGGGGACGAGGGGGTGGGAAATGCTTCCCAACCTCCCTGCTGGAGCCCGTCCCCTCCTCCACCTCCTGCGTCCCCCCATGCAGAAGCTGAGATGCTTCCTCTTATTCCCTGGGGTCCCAGAAGCATTCATATGGGAGCTTAATCCTCCAGAGACGTGGGGACATGGGGATTACCGGCAGACCTGGAGAGATGGGGCCCATCTCCCCTCCAAGCAAAAGGCAGCGATGAGGCCACCGTCCCACCAAGACCCTTCTGGAGGCCCCGTGTCCATCTGGGCCAAGCAGGACAGCAAGGACCAAAGCGTAGACCTGTGCCTCCACGGCAAGAGGACTTTGGTGACTGCTGTGACACCCCTAAATGAGGCTGCATTATCCCCTGTCAATAATTTATCTGATGAGTTGCAGCCTGCTTTTGTCAAATGAATTACTCCCAATGTATAGGGAGGTTCTATTTGTACTCTTCAAGCAGCTCTAGAAATGGTCAAATAATATTTGCCCAGCAAATTGTTAAACGGCAATTCTTCTGTCACTCATTGAGTAAATTATTCACTGAGCACTTGTTTACTCGGTGTCGGCGCTCCCAGCCTGCTGCCTGCCCGTTACCCGGGCCGCTGCCGCGCAGGCAGGCAGGAGCGGGAGGGCACCTGAGCAAACAAGCAAGGGGTGCCTATCTGCCCGAGCCCCCGAAACCCGGCTGGGGTCTGTGCTTCTTTAGGGCTGGGGATGGCGAAGAGCTGCTGGGAAGCATGTCTGGATCTGGGATTTGGTGCATGTTGTGGTAGAGGAGGGTTCATCATCCAGACACCGATGCGAGGGGCTGCTGGGGGATGCTGCTGGAGCTTCCAGCAAGCTGGCAGCGGTGCCGACGAGGTGCCCATGCGTGCACGCTACACGCATGCGTGTCCTGAGTCTGGTCCTGCTGCCACTGGTTTTCAGTGACTGGGGGGATGAACTTCTGGGGCAGCAGACAGAGGAACGCGTCCCCGCGTGTGCAGAGCGGGTGGGTGGGTGATGAGCTGGGAGGGGAGATGGGCTGCTTGGGGCAGAGGAGTCCACAGGTCTGAGCTTTGCTGGCGGAGGAGATATTGCCAGAGCCATCCCTTTACTTTCTGGCTCAAGCCTGGAAAGAGATCAGCTGGGTGTTTATAGGACAAAAATCCTCTGGGTTGTAGATCCTCAGTAGATCATCACATTCATAAAACTAAATATTATCATCCACTTCCTGTTGTCCTTTTTCCTCTTACTGTACCCCTCTTCCACTGTACCCCTCTACTCGTGAGACCTGTCCCTGCTTGCCTGCCCTGGATGCATGGGAAGATTTCTCTGAGCTGGAACCCTGCAGCAGTAGAGAAGTGTGTCCTAAACCCCTCCGTGTTGGGCAAATGGCTCAGGCACCGATTAAATCAGAGCCGGGGCTCAGACCGACTGACCCCAGGAGGGCTCCAGCCCAGGGCTGAAGCGAGCTGCTTTCTTCTGGGAGATGAGAACCAACTGCACAGAAAAAAATCATGGACAGAGCGTACCCGTCACCTTGAAATATTGCCCAAGAAGTGGGGGAATCATTGAAAGTAATTGATTTTTTTAATGAATAGTTGTAAAACTATTATTTTAAAAAAACCTGTTCTCTTTTCATTTTAACCACTTCAAAATACAGGTGGTGGTGGGTTGTAGGATTTTTTGCTTGGTTGGGTTTTTTTGTCGGTACATCTCTTTTTTTTTTATTGGGCTTCTGGGAACATAGAAATATTGTTTAAAAACTGCATCTTTCCCTGATACTCCAGCAGCAGAAGTGTCTCTTGTAGACCACGTCTTGGTTTCTAGCTAAAAGTGCCCAGGTATTCCTGCTTAGCCAAGAAAGCACCTTCCTCCCGGCTGTCAAAAGTTTAGATGAAGAGACATTAACCAAACCTCAGGCTTGAAAAACCTGCAGAAAACCAGTATCTACTCTGCCACATTTAGGGTAACATCTAGGCTATCATAAACCTGCTACTAGGGAGGTATCGCGAGAGTGCAGTGGGCTCCATGTCCCACTGTCCTCCCATCTGCCCAGCGCCCACCATCCCCTTTCCCCGTCCCTCTCCTCTACCTTCCTCCCTCCCTCCCTCTCTCCCACTTTTCCTGTCTTGCTGTGAGATTTCTTTGCCTTCACTCTCTATTTATTTTGGTTATTTTCCTCCTTTAATCTCCCTCTCACTCCTTCCTCCCTTCCTAGGGATGGCGGCTTGCTTTATCTTTGCGTTAATCTAATCCCCCCTTGCAGCTTTCCTCCAAAATAATCCAACCCACTGACGGTCCCACTCGCCGCTCCACGACACGGGGCTGATCCTGCGCTGCCCAGATCCACCCACACCGGGCATGCCGCGGTCCTGCCCCGTGCCCTACGCTGGAGTTAGCCCAGAGCATCTCCCTGCTGTCCAACAGGTCTCCACCTCCTTCCAGAGCCATCCTCCAGCCATGCACCCACCTCCCTCCCGGATGGGGCCACCAGCCACATCCCCACGCCTGACTGAGCCTTTACACCTTCTTCTGCCCGTCATGGTCTGTGCACCAGCCGCTTTTCCAGGAGTAGCTGCCAGCATTCATCACAGTCCCCTTTGGAGCACCAAAATCCTTCCCTTCCCTTTCCCTTCCTCTTCCCTTCCCCTTTCCTTTCCCTTCCCCTTCCTTCCCCCTCCCTTTCCCTTTCCCCTTCCACTCCCTTTCCCTTTCCCTTTCTCCTTCCCCTTCCTTCCCCCTCCCTTTCCCTTTCCCCTTCCCTTTCCCCTTCCTTCCCCCTCCCTTTCCCCTTCCCTTCCTCCCCCCCATTCCTCCCCCCTCCCTTTCCCTTTCCCCTTCCCCTCTCTTTCCCTTCTCCTTCCTTTCTCCCTCCCTTTCCCCTTCCCTTTTCTTTCCCCTTCCTTACACACATGGACACACACGTGTGCACACACACACGCGTGCACACACACACACACGCGTGCACACACACATGCACACACACGTGCACACACGCACGCACACACGCATGCACACGCACACGCATGCACACGCATGCACACGCACACGCATCCCCCGCTCCCTCCCTCCCAGCCCCAGCCGCGCCAGGGCTGCTGTGCGGGCCCATGTATTTCATATGCATGGCCTGGGATGGTCCAGGCTCTCCAGCCAGTAATTCGCTGATTGGAAAATGTTCCAGGGAAGGGGCTGAGGACCGAGAGGTGGGAGGGGGGAGCCAAGGCGGGGGGGAGCCGGGAGGGATGAGATGGGAGTTCTCAAACTGCGAGTCCTAATACTAAGCATGTGGCCATATATTATTTTAATAAAGCCAGCACATCCTGCGCTCACGACAGCTGCTGTTCCCTTTCTCTCATCCTGTGAATCTCATTTATTCCTCATTAGCAAAATCACCTGTTTGTCAAATAGGGACAGAGCTGTAAGACATTAAATTGTGCGAAGGCTGGCAGGGGCCTGGGGAGCGCGGGAGGGAGGAGAGCTGGGCAGCCTGGCTCCCGCTCACAGATTGAAGCCAGAACTTGACAAAGATCTCTTGAAGGTTGAGATGGAAACGAGGATTTGGGGGAGTGGATTATGCAGCGTCTTCAAGCGCTCTCATTTTTTTTTTCCCTGCCTGTTCTCGGCATCCTGGGAAATGGGGCTTTGCGCAGCGAAGGGGTTGTGGGGTGGGTGCTCAGCACCTGTGTGCAGGGGGGTTCGGGTGCACCCAATCCATGGTCACCCGTCAGCAAACAATTTTCCCTTTTGGAACAGGTCAGGTACAAAATTTCATCTGATTCACTTTTATTGGTTTGGGTTTTCTTTAAATTGAGCGAAGACATTGGGGGGACTGACCTGTTCTTTCAAAGAATTGGGGTTTTGATGATTCAGGATTTTCCACTAACATTGAAAAAAATCCCTGGACTGCACTAAATTAAGTGTCTGTCGCCCCACCAGCCTGGCAATGGAGTCTTTTTCTGCTGCTTTTGCAGCTTACTCGATGCTTTTCCTAATGCCAGCCCTGGCTTTTCCCTTTATCAGTTGACTGACACGAGGGGAAACAGCTGGCTGAAAATCAAGCTTTCTGGTTTGCTGAAATTCTCCCTGTTTTTTGGAGATTTGGAGTTTTGGTTCAAATTGGATCCAACCCAACCATGTGCGCGTGAAAGATACAGAGAGAAACTTGGGGAGGACAGGGAGATCTCGGCCCCCAGCCCTCCCGCGTGGCTCTGGTGTTCCTGCCTACCTCCTTGCCAAAAGCTGGCGGGAAGGACCGGACGGCAGCTCCCGGGTCTCCAGCCTCTTCAGGAAAGCCTGAAACTCCACATTTTTTTTTCCCGGGGGGCTATTTTGCATTTTGGAAAGCTCCAGCTAACGTGGGAGGGTTTGAGTGCAGGGATCCCGGAGCTCAGGGATGTGTTGTGGGAACCTCTGACCTGCTCTGCAGCCGAGGTCCTTCCAGGGGGACATCTGCCAACCTCCGCCCTCCGTCCCCCGTCGGGGTAAGCCAGCCTGGGGTCTGCAACAGGAGTCACCAGCGCTCGGGGAGGTAATTTTTAAACTAGAGGGAAATTAAGGATTAGGAGGTGAAGAAGATCATGTCTGTGCACATTTTTTCTGCTTCTATTTTTTTTCTACTTACTCTCTTTCCTCCTCCTTCTTCTTTTTTTTTTTTTTTGTCTTGTTCTGACCATCCATCCATCCCTCCATCTTCTCTTCATCACCTTGCTTTTTCTGTGTTTTCCTTCCCCAGGACGCTTTCCTCTACCCCCTCCCCGTTCTTCCACCCATTTCCCCATCCAGCTCCTCTCCCACCTCTCCATCGTCCCGCTGCTGTTGAAGTCCTTCCTCCCCACCCGCTGCGCATCTCTCCATCTCCATCTCGCAACCTGTTTCTGTCTTGGAGGACGTGTATGGGGACATCCAGCGTCCCAGCCCGGGGGCCCACAAGTCCCGCGGCACCAAGCCCAGCTCACTTCATAGCCCGGTCCTTTGGGGGACCCTTCGTTGCCCACCTCCGGGCTGGTGGCAGGGCTGGCTGGGGGGACAACAGTGACCCCCCCCGAGCTTGCAGCTGCCTTTAATCCACCTGCCCAGCTCCGCTCCCTGTTGCAGAGCAGGAAAGGCGAAACCTGCCTGCGCGGGGGCCGGGGGCTCCTGGCGTGGATGAGCTGCACCCAGTGCCCCGTGCCTGGAGGGGTGGACGGGGTCCCACCACCCCTCGCCCCTTCCCAGCCACCTCCCCCCGGCTGCCAGCCACGTCCCCGCTCTGCAAAGCAGCCCCACGTCCCCCTTCCCCACCCGCACCACCATTGCGTGTCGATGCCACCGTGTCCCCCCCGCCCTCGTCACCCCCCCCCCTTCCCTCCTCTCTCTGAAAGTCATCAGGCCTAGCGAGGTCTTCTCCCACTTATGCAGCTCATGAATATTTAACAGCATCTGCTCTGGAGGCGATAAAGCCTACCAATCCTTGACAAATATGGCCTAATCTTTTCAATTTCGGGGTGCAAATATTCCTTCAGAGTCCTGTTTGTCACCTAGATTAATGACTCTGGCTCCCATAATCCTTTGGTGCTAATTCAAGTGGTGGCTACCAGGACGGCGCATGGCGGAGGGATGCTGGGACACATATGAAGGAGAGATTACTCACTTGAGGGCCCTTTGCTGCAGGGTTTTGTTCCTCCATTGGCAGTTGGGGACGAGGAGGGGGGTCTGGGTGTTTGTTTGTTTTTTCCTCTTCATAGCTGCTGAATATCCATCCCGGAGCCGGTGCAGGCGAGGGGGGATGGCTCCCCCCGTCCCTCTGCTTTCCCCCCAGGGATGGGGTGCGATGGGAGACATGGGCTTGTCTCCAACCCTGGATCCTCATTTTCCGGTGCCTGATGCAGGCAGCAGCTACAGGGCCACCAAACTGGATTTCCAGCAGACCTCCCAGCCTGGACGTGCTCTGGGGCTCCGCTTCAAGTTAAGCCCCATCCCAGGGAGCAGAGGACAAGCCCCAGGATGCAGCGGCCAGAGGAAAGCCTTCACTGCCCTGGTCCAGCCGAGCGCCGCTGGTCCCGTGCCAGGACCCCTCCTGGCATGGCGGTGCCGGTCCAGAGGAAGCGCGGGGCGTGGGGCTGGGCGATGCTCGGCTCTCGGCCACAGTCGGTAGGAGACACGATGGTTTTGGCCGAGCTCTGGCCAGTGTTAGAGCTGATGGCACGCTGCGAGAGCCACAGCAATCACCCGAGCCGATGCGCGGCAGAAGCCCGGGTACGTCTGGACACACAGAGCCGGCTGCTCCTGGTTATTTATTCCCTGATCAAGAGAGAAAAATACAGAGGGGAGCGAGCGGCAGCGGGTGGGAGGGCAGGGAGAAGGAGGGAAGGGGTGGAAATCAATGCCGGAGCTGATCAGCAGTATTGACAACTTTGCTAAGGGGCTGACGGCTCCCATTCATTGCCCCCGTGCCCGCAGGGGCTGCCCCCGCCATGGGGGGCTGCCGGAGAGACACCCGCAGCCCGGCTAAACACAGCCGAGCATCAGCGAAGGCATTAATGGCCAGCCAGAAATCGAAGATATTTTATTATCCAGCAGTGGAACAATAGCCTGGCTGGGCATATTCATCACCGCTCCGGCCCTCAGGGGTGGAAATATGTTGAGATTGCAGATTATTTATTTATATTGGGGAGCTGGGGGTTGCTGGCGGCACAGAGGAAGGAGTTTCCTCCTCTCTATGTGCTGCTGCTCGACGCCAACCCATTGAGGGCTCTGGGGGCTGCCTGAGGCCGAGCACTACGCACTGATTTACAGCAAATCGAGGCCCTGGGTTTTGGAGCATCCTTTGGGTAAAGAGCAGAAGGAAACGTTGAGACCTACAGGAAAATCTGGAGGTGAAGCTCTCAACACCATCGGTTCGTGCCTCCGTTTGTGCTGCAGGAGTGCAGCTGTATGCACAAGCAGGTTTGCAAGGCAGGCCCTTGAGATGCAAGACTCTTGGAAAGAGGGTCCAGAGAAACCTCTTATCCTCTTGATCCAAAATTATCCATGCAGTCCTCTCTTATGGAAGTATCTGAAAAGCTCCAGCATGGAGGATGTGAAACCATGAAGGATCTCATAAATAGGATTTTTTTTTTTCCCTCTGGCTAATAAGAGTTGCTAGGGGTAAGGCAGCCCTAAAACAACAGGTCAGCTCTGCACCAGGGAGCTGGGTGTTCCCCTGAAAAATTACTTAACTTGGATGTAGAAATCCTCTGAGATCAAGAGATTGAACCAAAAACCTTTCTCCAGTAGTGGTGGCAATCCTGGATGCACGCAGGAAGCTGGTCCCGAGGAAAATGTCCTCTCTGCTTGCTGGATGGGCAAAACTTCCACCTGAAACAGGGAATTGCAGAGCACAGTGAATATTTATGGCTCACAAGTGGGAAGGAGTTATTTTTAGTTTTGTTTTACATTTCTGTATCAGAAAATGCTTTCTCAGCCAGACAGAAATAATATTGTGGATAAAATGAAAGTAGGAAAACATCTTTTTTTTTTTTTTTTTTTGTGAGCAAAATCAGAAAAATGCTACTTTTCACTAGTCGGAAACAGAAGAAAACTTTTGAACAAAGCCAAAGAAAACTTCTGGGTTTGTTTCCTCCTCGAAATACTTTGGGACAAAAAACTGCAAACCCCGTTTCCCGACTCAGCGCTTCATTTTGGCTTTGCAGCTAACGGTTGCTGCGGTTCTTGCTTTCTCTCAGCTGATCCCCACACCTGCTACCGGCTTTCGCCGGGTGATTCGTGCTGGGGTTCAGGGCGGCGTTTGCAGCCCCAGCTCCCGGGGGGGGTGAGCTTCCCGGGCTCCCCAGGGTACCCACCGCAAGGGCCAAGCGCTGCCGGGAGGGAGGTGCAGGCGCCCTGGGGAGCGATGCTGGTGCCAGCAGAGCCAAACCCGCCGGGGACTCTATGGGGGTTCTAGGTTGAACTGAGATTTGAACCCCAGGGGAAGAGGGGAGGGATGGGAGAGTCCCTCCCGGGGGGGGCTAGCGATGCAGGGTTAGTGCCAAAGCCCTGACTCCCCCGCAGCCGGCACCGGCAGCTCCAAGCAAAGTTGAAAAGACTGGCTCAGGAGAACAAAAGCCCGCTGCAATGCAAGGGGACGGTCCAAGCAGCGCTCCCTCCATCTAATCTGCTTCCCTACCCCCATCACCCCGCCCTCGTCCCTGGAAAAAAAAACAAAAATACCAAGACCCCCAGCCTGCACACCCCACCACCACCACCACCTTGGTCCCCGTGCAGGGCTGGGCGTCCGCACCGCTGAAGCTGTGAAGCAGCACCAAAGGGCAGCGTCAGCCCCATTTCATGGCGAGCCCCTCCGTGCCACGCACTACCCGGCGTGGTACTGGGGTACCAGGGTGCCGGGGAGCATCCCGCGTCCGCCTGTGCCGGCATGTGCGTGCCTGCTTCCCGCTGCTCCCTGCCCCCTCTCCTTCTATTTTTTTCCACTGAGCAGGCTCAAAAAGCAAAGCCGGCGCCTTTGTAATACCGCAGCATCGTTAGGGCCCTCCTGAAACCGGGGCGGGGAGGGGGGAGAGACCGGCTCATTAGCTGGACGCTTTGAAGTGGGCTCTGTTTGGGGTTCATTTGTATGCCGGCAGAAGGGAAACCTCTGTGTTTCAAGGATGTTTTTCTGGAGGGGCTTCATGGAAACATAACAAACATGACCCCGAGGAGCGCTCCCCCAGCCCACATAGGCAGCCCAGCCGGGTGGGAGATGAAACGCGGGGCCGTGCTCAGCGCGGCACAAAGGCAGCCCAGCCCCGCCGGCAGACCGGCCAAGTTCCCTCGGAGAAGACCGAAGCTGGCTCCGAGTGAGCCTGTTTGTTGCAGAAGTGGTCCCTATCCAAGGGATAGGGGTCTCGCAGCTCAGCCCCGTGTCCTCCCGTCCCGCCTGTTCCCAAAGAGCAGCTGAGAAGCAGGAGATGGCTGTTCCTCCCCAGGTGTCAAACGGGCAGCCCAGAGATCGTGGCAGGTCTGATGCCACCATGGGTTCACCAGGGTCTGCCCCACTGTCACCCCGTTTGCTGTGGTTGGATGCCAGGAGACAGAAATCAAGCCGTGACTCTCGGTTCAAATCAACATAAAAAGGTGCAAAGTTGGGTTTCCCCTCTGTGCCGCAGCTCCCTGACCCACCGAGCAGACCCCATGCTGGTGGGCTGCGCTCCTAAGGGGGCCTTGACTCTTTCTGTGCCACTGCCGCAGCGTAAAAGAAATCCTGAGCTTTATGGCGTTTGGAGGGACCTCAGAACACGTTCCTGAGATGCTCTGCCTGCTTGTTGCCTGCTGCTCCCCACCTTGGGATGAGGGATGGGCACCTCCATCCCCCCCAGCCAGCGGCTGCCACTGGGACATGGCTGGTGGGACTTCCCAGGAGAGGAAGAAACCCTCAATAAATAGAGCCTGGACGGCTCTACCTCCCTCACCCTGCCTCTCTCCCCCTTCCCTTCGGCAGTCTCTCTTTCTCTGCCTGCCTCTCCCTGGCTCCATCTGACTCTGCCTTCCCTTCTCCCCCCGCGTCTCCCGCAGCGCTGCCGGTGACAGGGAGCGCTCGGAGAAAGACGAATTGAAATGACACGCAAGCTCCAGCGTGACTGCTGGAGTGATGCATGGGGAGCCGTCACTTGGTGCTCGTCGTGAGCGGTGCAGATGAGGGACTGACCTCCTCTGCCAAGGGGTCAAGGACGTTTGAAGGGCATAGCGGCTAGAGCCGGGAGGGGGAGTGGGGAGGAAAATAGTCTCTTCTCTTTTGTCCATGCTCCTGCCGGCACCCTGGAGCACCTCAACGGCGTGACTTCCCAGCACTGTTTCTCCGTGCTAAGTTTCTTGCTTTCCATCAATGAGAGCAGCAAAGAGTCAGCCCAAATGTCCTGCCTCCCGTGTTGATGTTCCTGAGGGAGCACCGGAGACGTGACAAGGCGCTGCTAGCGCCAGGATCCCAAATCCTGCCTCTTGCCTCGTTCCAGGTGGATTTGCATTAGGGCCAAAGCAGAGATGGGACTTACGCAGCAGAGCTTTGCAAGCACCACACAAAACCCGGGGCTGACAGTGGTGAAGAGCTCTTCCATCATCTGCCTCCCTTCTCCCATCTCAGGCCTGATGTCCCCCTCTGCGACCTCCACCAAGCTGAGGTGTCTCAGGCGCAGCTTGGCGGCAGAACAAGCCCTACCAGAGCTGCTAAACCCCCAGCCTGGAGCAAGTTTACTGACCCTTACCTGGCCAGGAACCCGGACATGCTGGACTGTCACAGAGGACCGTGCTGGGCTTGGCCATGTGGAGTCAACTGGTCTCATGGGGAAATTATTTTGTCATCGGCTCATAGGGAGGTGAGCTTGTGGGAGACCTCTGTGGATCACCTACCTTCACCTTCTCCAAGGCAAACCTGACTGAAGTCTTCAGCTTCTCCTTCGGCTTACTCTGTAGCACCGTGCTTGTAGGATGAAAGCTAGTATCTCTGGGACGTTGTCCCATCCCTTGGGTTGAAGATCCAGTGGACTCCAACCTGGAAAAAATTTTAGACAAATCCATCATTCTTCAAAATGCCATCTCAGGGTGACTGGGAAATTCAGCTCAAAGCTACAAATTGCTGTCAAATTTGGCAAATCAGCTTGCCTAAATAAATGTGTTTCTAACAGAGATATCACTCTGGAAAAGTTGAATAATTTCATCTCAATGTTTTTAACTGAAGGGAAACAAATTTGGATCTTTCGTTTGCTTTGATGAAGGAGGAAAAAATATGTTAAAAAAATAGTATGAGGTATTTTATCTTTAACCAAACATTTCAGTTGGCTCAAGAGAAAAAGAAAAACCCTTGCTGGTGCGGGGAGAAAATTGGTTTAGTTGCTTGAATAAAAAAGAAATGAAAATCATCTCCCCAATGAGCCACCCAAAAAGAGCTGGGATCTGGGAATCGCTCATGCCAGGTATCTCACAGACGAGGCTCAAAGAGACCCCCAGCAGCTGGACTGGACCCTCAGGTGGATGACCACCACATAACTCACTTCACCAAAATCCTGCTGACTTTCTTTATAACTTCGGCAAGAGGGATCAGCCGGGAAGGTCCCGCTGCTCCCAAGGGAGCGCAGGGAGAGGCACAGGAGCGACAGCCCCGTCTGTGCCACCCCAGGGAGCGACTGCCCAGCCATGGCCATAAACCCAAGCCAGCGTGTCGAGCGAGCAGGTTGTCCGAGGTGTCTCTGCCTCCTCCCCGGGCTGTACGCTTGCCAAGAGAAGCGGTTGGAAAAGAGCAAGAAAGAAAAGGCTATCGCAAAGCTGGACAGATGCAGCCAGTTGGCACCAGCCGCTAAATTACCAGCCAATTTCCAGCATACAACCTGGGGACCTGGGCTTTCAGCTGAGCACATTAAGTCTGGTGCCCCTTTTAATTGCTGTAGATCTTGACATGTGTCCCTCAACTTTGGTGTCTCTGACAGCCTGGGCAAAGCAGGCTTTTGAAGTGGGGAAAATGCTGTTACCTGGTTTATTTAGGGTCTTGCTGGCGTGCTCTGGACCTGGTGCCGGTGCAGCTGATGTGAGGAGATTCGGGCTTTGGGGCTGATTTCTCTCTTACCCCTGCATGGAGAGCAGGCAGGAGCACCGTCCCTATGGTTTTCCCCTTCGTGGATGCTGAAAGTTGAGCGACAAGTCAAGTGTTGACCAAGGTAGGAGGCGGGGGACCAGCGAGGAGGTGCAGGGATGCGATGACCCTGCGGACGTGCCGCTGGAGCTCGGTTGCTCCGAGAGGCAAGACAGGGAGCGGAGAAAGCTGTGAGACCCTTAGCAGGTCCTGTCAGCCTTATTCACACGTTATCAGATGGGGGAAGCCCAAAGGGCTGCAAGGGAGGTAATTAATCTTGGTCTCGAGCAGAAAGGCTCTTGGAGAGGAGGGGGGGAGGTCAAAACGAGGCACCGTATGAGGAGAAATGGGAATTTTGCAAATGCTTGAATGGTTTTTTGCCTTTAATGTGAAGTTCACCCCAGATCTGAAGACACCTTTGTACTTCCCCCTGGTTTAATTTGGATTTTTATTTGGGATCATCAGTTTCTCCTCACCATAAAACACATCATCATCACTGTAAAGCACTTTTATGACACCTTTATCTGATTATCTGAAAGCACTTAATCAGCATTAACTCATTAAGCTTCCCCATGGCCACAGCGGGAGGAGGCAGGGGTCGGTGCCTGCTTCGAGAGCAGCCCCGTGCACGGTGCGGTGGGGGCTGCAGCTGGGGTCAGAGCCACGAGCATCGCTTGGTCCCCAGCTCCGCAAGTATTGCCATAGGGAACTCACTGCTTTTCCTCCACGGAGCAAGGCTGAGCTGGACGGACAGAAGGTTTCTCTGGTAGGTGGACCTGCACCATCTTTCAGGGGTCAAAGGAAAAGCACCTCGCACAGACTCTCAGCATCCCCAAAGAGGTGCTAGGGCTGCATCGCCTGGTCCTTGGGATGGGATTGCTGTGTTCTACCTGCTTGCCACCTGTCCTAATGTAATATATAGGGTCTCATAGTACAATACGTAGGGTCTTAGCCAGCTCTGACTGTGAAGCAAGACAGACTCGTTTAAACAACCTTCCTGACTCTCATTTTTTTATGGCAGAGAAGCACAAGTCCAAATCTCAAAGCTCTCAGCAAAGAACAAGTCTCACTTACAGAGATGCAGTAACTTGCTGAGCCCTGGTAACAACCTGCCTGTCCCAGAGCTGGGTCGCTAAATTTGGCCCTGAGAATAAAGCTCTAGAGCTTCCCCAGCGCCACGGGCTTTGCTGTGTGTTAGTGTCCCACTGCACCCAGCACAGGGGATGGCCGTGCCAGGCGGAGGGAAGGGGGACATACCTGACCACCCCACAGGGGCAGCGGATGTGGGATGCTGCCAGCTCCCCCTCTGCACCGACACCCCAGGGTCTCCTCCAACAGCATGCCAGGACAAGGGGACGCCCCATCCACAGCGGCAATGCTCGGTTATTCAGGGATGGCCGTTCTCCTGGCTTCGGTGGCAAATTAGACCCCTGGAAAGGGGTGGTGGGCAGGGTTGCCCATCTGCTCCTGTTTTTGTCCATCAATTAGGCCTCATTTCCAGCATGCTCACTGTGGTTCATTGGTTTCCGCTTCACGTTCCTCGTGGTTTCCAGACACCATTGCAGAACAGCTCTGCACCGTCTCCAGAGAGCTCTTGCCTTTGGACTCAGGCCATTTTTTTTTTCCCCCTTTTCTTTTTCTCCCACCCCTGATTTTTTTCCCCCAGGCTCGTTCAAACAGCAGACCCTGGCCAACCATGCCGGGGCACGTGCCGGGTGCTGCAGGATGCCCAGGACAGCCACCAGCACCCACTCATCGTTTCATCCGCTGGTGTGTTCTCACATGGTTCAAAACCTCTCTGCAGAACTTGCCCTGCCTGCCGTCTTGCCAGAGCAGCGGCTCTCCTCTGCATCCTCATCCCCCCAGCTGGCAAAGCCACACATCCCCAGCAATATTTCCTCCTGACCTGAATTATTCCTCACTCAGCCTGCTTATCTCCATCAATCCTATCACCTGTAGATGGGGATTTTCACTGCAGAGCACATGCAGCAGGTCCTTGCCTCCTCCTCCTTGCCCATGCTTGGGGCTGGTGTCGCAGTCGCATGGACCATCAGGGTGGGTGGGCTGCCCTGGGGGTCCCCTCCCAGCTCCAGCTCGCTGAAGTCCTCCACCCTTTTGGCCAGAAGAAACTTGATGCTCTGGGCTGCGCAAACATCTCTGTAAATCCAGGGCAGCAGGGATGAGGGGACAACACTGGTAGGAATGAGACAGGAGAAGAGACCCAGAGCCAAGAGACATTAGAGGGTTCGTGGTAAGGAGAAGGGATAAAGTTCAGCTATTTCTAACACTAATTCAGCATCGTGAGCTTGAGGGGAAAAAACTTTTGCCTCCGGGCTCAGAGAGGTGGCTGTTTCTTTGACTTCTGGCAAAAAAAGCCATGCCTAACTGGATAATGCAGGAGGTGTGGGTTTGGGACTGGATTAGAGGTCCAGCTTTTGCGTCCTGGGCAACCCTGTCTGAGTTTAGGGGGCAAAAACCTGGTGCTAGGTGGGGAAAACACAGATGCTGATGTCAGTGCTGGTGGGACTTTGGGTGCCTGACCGGGACCCCCCATCCCACCAAGGCTGTGAGGTGCCAGGGACCTCCCCCCCCAGGCAGCCTGTGCTGGGAACTGCCCCGGGTGGGATCGGGGACAAAACATGGGGGTCTCCCACACAGTCCCAGCCAGCAAAGCTGGTGTGGGGCACCCCGGGGCAGGGCTGGGGCTCAGGGAACTCATCTGGGGGCTCTGCCCTCCTCGGTTCACTGCCGCTGGAGCTCTCAGTGCCACGTAGGGATTTGGTTACCCATCACACAAACCTCATACTGAATCAAAGCATCACTTTGTATCCCCAGATCATATAATCGGCAATTCTGGCAAAGAGAGAAATATAAAATAAATGCACAAAAGACCTTGGCGTGTATGTGGGTTAAGTCTGTGTTATTGTCGTCAGGCGATAGAAGTACATGGAGACTCCTCCTTCATATTTGAGCTCCTATCTTGACCTTTCCTTCGCTGCCTGGATGGTGGTGCTGCTGCATTCGATCCATCCATTTTTACCTCCAAAAGATATTATTATTTAATTCCCTTTGCAGCTGCCTGCCGCTCCTGATGGCCAAGCAGTTCTTCGGCTGATAAAAAAGTTGAGCATCAGTCAGTAAATCAGTGGCAACAGAAGTGCTGAATCATTAAATCTTATGCTGTAATCTATTTTAGCTGGGTTTAGGAGCGAGTTGCTGGGAGAGCAGACACACACACACACGCTGCCTTTGGTATTGAAACAGGAAAGCCCGCAGGAGGAAGGCAGCATCTCTGCCTGGAGAACCTGAACACCCTTTTTCTCTCCTCCTGCCACCTATTTTTGAGGCTTTGGCTAGATTCACATCCAAACTAAACAAAATTGGTGGTGCTACGGGGCTGTACACCTCGGAGCAGTTCCCTGCCTGACCCCATGTCTGGGTTTGGGGCTCGGGTCTCACTTTGGGGAGGTATTTGTGTTTATGCTTCAGGACTGCCCAAGTCAGAGAGGTGGTCTGACACCTCGGAGCAGTGAAAGGGCTGCCCAGCCTTCATCTTCTCTGCTGCACCGCTGCCTTCTTCCTTCCTCTCCTGCCCAAGGCAGAAAAATGCCTCCAAATCATCTCCCCAGCAGCTGGAGCTCAGGCTGCCCGGGGTGCTCTGCCCACCAAAGCCCCTGCTGCTCGTGAAGAGGTGAAGCCGGCTCCTAGCCTTGCAAGGCTGGCATGTCCCATGGGAGCGCACGTACCTCACCGTGTCCATCCGCGTACATCCAGGACTGTGGGTGCAGTCAATGGGCTTTAAAGGCAAAACCAAAATAAACCACCGAAGCCAAAGCAGAGCAATCCCTGATTTTCCTGGTTGTGGCCAAGGTGGGTCCAGCCCGTTTCAGTCCCTGCCTGAAAGGAGACTTCCTTTCCCCTGTGAAGAACTGCATATTTTGACTTTGTCCTGAGTTAAGACTAAAAAAAGAATTCTCATTTTTAAAAAAGTAGGAATTTCGAAGTCAGGGCCAGCTCTGATGGGAATAATGCAAATAATTCAGAGCTGCTTTCTGAGCCCTTGCTGCACTTTCGTGTCAAGCAGGTCTGAGCGTGAGCCACAACTCAGTGTAATCCTGCTTTGCCAACACAGAGATGTAGGTGGGATGCCCGAACTGGGCACAGTGCCTTCCTACGAGCACTCGTCCTCCCCATCCCAACCCTTTCCCAGTCTCACATCCCATAAATGCACACCAATGTTGGTGTCTTATTTGGGGAGGGGGGGAAGTGAGAAGGAAAACTCAGCACTGGGACACAGCATCTGCTCTTTCACAATTCACAGGCTGCCTTTTTTCTCCCTCCTGACTAGATGAAGGGAGAAATGAGTTTCTAGAAGATGTTGGGCAAAAGATCCCATCGCCTCACCCGGAGCAATCACGGCCTGGGGAAGCTGCTGGATCCAGGCATTATTATCAGCTATTTGCACTCTTGTTTTAGCATCTTGCCAGTCCCTTCTGCCCAGCACGGCGTTCGCAAACCCGTCGGTGCTCCAGCAAGCAGGCAGCTTAGGGATAGGCTCAGACAAAAGTGGAGGCAACCCTCAGCGATCTGCAAGGAGATGACGATGCTCTCAGCACCTGAATACCCAGAGCTCTGTCCTGCCACACGGCCGTGGCCAGAGGGTCTTGTCCCACGGACTGACCTTCAGCAAGAGCCTCTGCACAGATGCCTTCTCCTCAGAGCAAACTGCCCAGTGTAGAGCTGACTTTGGCTCATCTCAGGGCTCTGGCCTCCTCCATCCACTCAACCCTCCCCAGATTTTCCCTTCAGGGTGTCACCTCGTGCGCAGTGAGGCTAAACTCACCAAAACCTGCTGCTTGTTTCCAGACCAGCATCACAACGCGGTGGAGGGTCATCATCCCACCAGCTGCAGCATCAGCTTCCCATCCAGCCATTGGAAAGCAGCATCCCACATGGAAATGCTGCTCCAGTCTTGCCCTTCATGAGTGCTTTTCTGCTTGCTCCCAAGGGAAGCGACCATTTGCTTCCTTCATTTTTCCTTTTCCTTGTGGGCAGCAAAGTAGAAGAGCAAAGGGCAGAACCTTCCTGGACACAACAAAGCACGTGCAGCCAGCCTCACCCTCGGGGTGGCCGGATCCTGCTGGGCACAGCAGCACAAGCAATGCATCTCCCCAGCTTCTGCAGGACCCTCTGCCCAGGCACTTTTCCACTGCCATCGTCTCGAGGAGTTGCACAGAGCTGTTAGCTGCCACGAGGGATCAGCGGTGAACGAAAGGTCTCAGTCCTGCCCTGGTCCCTCCCAGGGGAGCTCAGTGATGTTCAGCCACTTCCAGTTCAGAGCCAACCTCAAACTTGGATAAGGAGATCTCACTCCTGCAGTAGTTTCCTCACAGCAGTGGCCTTTTATTGACCGAACCTAACTCTCGAAGGGTTTTTGTGGTATTTCAGAGAGGGGAAGAGCTGGAGGCTCCATGAGCTCCTTTGGGGACCTTCCTCCAGTTTAGTACTGCACATCTTCAGGGACCACACAACTGGGCGTTCATATTAAACCCTAAAATCAGAGAGACAAATGGATGAGTGGATGGACAAATGGGTGTTAGATGACAGAGAGAAGATAAATAGAAGGATGAAGAGCTCAGGGGGGGAAATGGGAAACAGATACAGACAGGGATGGATGGAGGGAGGGAGGGAGGGATGGCAGACAGGGAATGGTTCCATGGGATGGCTGTGCAGGCAGACACTTGGCTGATGGATTCAATAGACAAGAAGAGGCACATCAGTACATTATTTCCTCCTCTTCCTCCTCCCCAGAGGAGAGGATGGCCAGCCCTAGGGACACACAGGGCTGCCCGAGCGCAGCCCAGCAGCAGCCAGGGGCATCAGGCAGCAGCAGGGCTCTGTCCCCCCTGCCCGAGGCCAGGCGGGCTGTCGGGGTACCACTGCTCGGCGGGATGCCCGGCTGGCCCGAGCGTCTGTACCCTTTGAAGCGGGTGACTTGCAGAGCCGCCGGAGAGGATTTGGCAGGACGGCACTTCTGCTCTGCGGCAGGCCTCATAACAAGAGGATTGGCTTCCCTCCCTCCAGCACATGGCTCTCCCTCCCCTCCGCGCTCCCCGTTGAACGGCAGCCCAGCCGGCAAGCCCCGACAATCTCCCGTCCCCCCCAGCCCAACCTCATTGTCCCCGGGAGATGCCTCCTTCCCCCTCCCCACCTCTCCCTTCTCTTCCTGGCAAATTCTCCCCCTCCTCCTGGATCCAGCCGCTCTCATAATAGCATCCTTTTCATGGAGACAAATTGTCCAGCCGGGGGCTGCACCTGAGGGCTTTCACCCTTTAACAAATAGCCTTTTAATTTTCTGCCAGAAGGGCATGGGAAGGGGGGGGGAGAGGGAAAGGGGGGGGCTGGAGAGGGGGTTGCACAGAGGAGAGAGAATCAATCAGACATCCATCTTCATCATTGCTGCCAAGGGACCATTTGCACTGGCTGGATGCCCCTGGGGGAAGGTGGGGTGAAAAAGAGAAGAGGTTGGGGTGAGGGGGAGGCAGGAGGCGTTGAGGGGATGGGGAGGGAGGGGGGTCATGCCGCTTCTGAAATCCATGTGGAACGGTTGCCCTCCAGCAAGACAAACAGCAACCCTTGGAGCCTGGGGAAGGGAGCAGAGGGTTGTTTTCCTGCTCCTACTCTGCTCTCCAAAGAGGTTGGGTCAAATCCAGAAGAGTCAGTAGTCCCAGCACGGGGCAATGCAGCAGCCCAGCAGAGCCAGCCTGGCCGGGGAGGCCCCAGGAGATCCCCATCCCCCTGGAAGTGGGGAACTCCCTGAGTGAGACGAAGAACAAAGAAACGTGGGGAGAAGCCCCACCAGCACCTTCTCCTCCCACAGCGAGGGCATCATGGACATCACGCACAGCTTCCACTGCAAGGCAGAGGGGCCAGAGGAGCTTGAAATTCTCCTCTCCCTGATGTCTGGACAGCAAGGAGGGAGCCAGCAGGTGAAAGCACCAAATCGCTTTCCTCCCCTCTCCTCCAGATCCTCTCCTGCAAGGGGAGCCCAAGCCACGGCGCTGGCTTTGGCTGGAATCTGTCACCTTTCCCACAAAAAACAAGCAAAGAGGTTAATTAGATGTTTGCAATCCAATTTATGCCTTGTTTGTGAAACCAGCATTTCAGATGTAACCCAGCCTGGGAGCCCCCGTGCCCTCGCTCTTTTGCTAAATTTATTTCACAGCTTTGCAGAACTGGCTCGGCCAGGTCAGAACTCTTCCATTATCATTTTATCGCTGCCTCTTACTCTGTAATTACAAGCTGCTTCCCTCGCCCCCTCCTCCTCTTCTTCCCCAGCCCCCTCCAAGCACAAGGTGGGAGATGCTGGTCTTGCTTTAAGCTTCTACAATTTGTCTCACCCACTGAGGCTGGGAACAGTTTGGCCCTGGTTTCAGCAGATAAGCAAGGGTGAAAGCAAGATAAGCAAGGGGAGGCAACAGGCAGAGAAATGCCCACCCCTTTGGGGCTCTGTAACATTTTGGCCATGGGGACAAGTCATCACAGGACTCAAAAACTGAGTTTGGGATGGAGGTGGCCACTGTTTCTGCCCCGGGAGAAAGAGATGCTGCCTCACTGGGTGGACAGGGCCTGGATGCAGCTGGACACAGCCAGCAGCACCCCGCTTTGTTGCAAAATTTGGCTTCATTTCAGTCACCTGTGAGCATGAATCAGACAAGAACTTACAGACAGCATGAATGCGCGCACACACGGCCAGCTCAATTGCCCATGAGAAGGTTCATGTAATTAACAGGCAGACGGCTTTTCTTTCATGTGGCAAAGAAAGGATGGGGAGTGGGGGGAGTATTTTTCTGGGCCCATCCCCTGCGAGCAGATTTCTGTAGGACTGCTCACAGGAATGGGGACCACAATGCAGCCTGTGAACAGGACCCCGGGGGCAAGGAGGGATGGACCACTGACCCCGTTGCCCAGCCCTGCTGTGCAACCTGTGCAGCCTCCTTGTGCAACCTGGGACCCTTCCCATCCTTGGGGAAGGGAAAGAAAAGCCTTTTCCCTGCTAAATCCATGGTGCAGGGAGCCCCTCTTTGCTGGAAATGGCATAAGGGTGGATCTTGCTGCTCCTCAGGCCGAGCAGCCGGGTGCAGGACCTGTGCCAGGCTCGTACCGCCTGCTCTGTGCGATTCCCCACCATGTGCTGAGGATCCCCATAATATCACAGTATTTAATGCTGCGTCCGTCATGCACCATGCCATGATCACTTGACTACGATTCCCAACCCCAGAGCACATCTGGCTCCGTTGTTCAACCGCGCGCGCCGTGGTTGTCCACAGACACACGTGCAGCACCAAGCACAAAGACGCCTCGATTCCTCCCTAAAACAAAGATCAAAGCCTCTGCTCTGCGCCACACCGGCTCAGAGCTGAGGATAGCACCCTCTCTCCCCGCTGCTGGAGGAACATTAAAACCCCATTAACCTGGGGTTGTTATTAATCATGCAACATTACCCAGTGGGGACAGCCCTGACGTCTGAGTGCCCGGGCTCCCGCCAGCTCCCCCGGCCCAGCTCCAGGTGACACAGGCGCAGAGAAGGTAGGATTCGTTTATAACCGTGCAAGCGCGCCAGCCCCAGATAATGAATTTCCTCCACGAGGCAAAGGAGGAAAGCTTCGCCGAGATTGGAAATAATCACCCTGAGGCAAGGCAGGGACCAGACTCTGGACGCCTCTCACCCCTGTGGATGATAATCCCCTTTGTGACTGGGTTAAGGGCAAGGAGAGGAAACCACGATTTATCATCTGCTTGAACCACATCCATCCTCTGGAAGAAGATTTCCAGCTGTGCTGCAGAGCACACCCAACAAGAGGCAGAGATCCCAGGCTGAAATCAAACCAGGAGCTCAGGAGATGTTCACTTTGGAGACCTCCTGAGGACACAGAGGGGACATCTTCGGCACGCACCGAACAGGTTAACGCCATGAGAGCAAAGCCTCTGCCTGCATGTACGTATGTAGGCTGAAGCCCCATCAAGCCCTCACAGTTCCGTGATATTAAAGCTTTCCCCTCATGCATAGAAGCAAGCAGGGGGGCTAATTGCTTCTTATGACACTATAATGGTAGGACTATTTACAGTAGATTAAAATCCAATTCATAATGAGGTATAATAACTTTGCAAATGCCAGGATTCGTCAAAGGGTGAGGAGCGCCACTGAGACACAGAGCTGAGCAGCCTTGGACTTGGGGTCTGAGCCTCAGCACCGGAGGAGAGGGCTCTTGCCAGAGTGAGGGTGGGTTTTTTGTTGGATTCTCCCTCTTTGGTTGCTTCTCCCATAGGTTAAGCACAGGGGACGGAGAAAGGGAGTGTGGGGATAGACCAGCGCAGCCCTGGAATAGCTTTATACCCAAGAGGGTGAGGGGACTGCCCTGGGAGGAATGGTGCATAAGGAGGTCTGCAAAGTGCCTAGAAGGGGTGAGCTGTGCGTGGCCAAGCAGGGGGACACATCCACAGAACTGCCTGGGTTTCACCTGCCGTGCCAGGAACAGAGCTCCTTCCCCAGGGAAGCTTCGCCCCAGATGCAGATACTCAGAAACCCTCCAGTCACATTGAAACCCGCTGGGTACCAAGGGTGCTGAGGCAGCCTCCAGACCAGGATCCAGCACTGGAAGATTCTCACATGCTGGATGTCACACGTGTTAGACATCAGACCCCCCCAGAAACCCATCCTCTCTACCCAGTGAGATGGTGGCCCTTTCCGCACGCCCCCAGACAGTCCCATTCAGCCACCCATCGAGGACGTGAGCTGAGACAGGCACCCAGCACTGCTGTCTCCCAGGCTCTGGACCATGTTTGCTGGGTACTCCTGCCACAGGGGGGGAATTTTGTCCTGCAGGAAAGCAAGGGCTGGGATTGGATCCAGTCTGGATTCGCTTCCTGCCTCCGTCACCTGTTTACGGGTGTGACCTTGAATGAGCCCAGCAACGCATCACTCTTGACTCGTTCAAGGGAGGTATTTATTTATTCCCTGCCAATGACATGGGCTGATGGTGCCCTCTGAATTTCAAATAAGACTCAGCTCTATTTTGATAGTCTGGGTGGCTCTGCTAGAAAACAGACAGAGAGGAAAGAGCCCAAAAAGCTGAGACCTGATTTCTTCATTTGGAAAGGGAACATTGCTCCCCAGATCCAAGGGCTCTGCGCAATTTCTGGATCCCACTGAGTGGGCTCAGTGTGGTGCTGGCACCTTGCACAGGGGCTTAAGCAATGTACCTCAGGTCTCCAGCGATCACCAAGGTCCTCTGCTAAACACCAGCACTAGGGACTGCTCCAAAGGGCTTGTCATCACCGGAGGTGGAACTGCAGAAGACATCAGGCTAGAAGGAGATGTAAGGGGTGCTTGGGTTGGTGTGAGCCCCGCTGTGCTGATGTGGCTCGCTCTCCCAGTGCAACCAGGCTCTCCAAGCACCACCCCACTGCCTTCCCACATCTCCACACCTGCTTGTGTTCAAAACCAGATGTCTGCTAAAAAAACACTGATAGCAAATCCTCCAGAAAACTAGTTCTTCGGTACATAACGCTGTGAATTTGTCACTCATCCTGCTGGACACTCAGTACTCCCAGCTTGTGACTACTGAGTGGCATGCATCGAGGATGAGGAGCTAGAAGTAACATTTGATTTCCTGAAGGGTGAAGCCCTCTCCTCTAGACAAACTCTTCCTCAACGGGATCACTTAAACAGCTACCCTGTGCACGGGAACACAGGGGAAGCATTGAATTGTAAAAGCAGCAATAACCTTAATACTCTTTGTGCTTGGAAGAAAATCAGCTGAACCTCAACTACAGCAAAGATAAACTCAATTGCGCCAAACTCACATCACGTCAGCAAAGGGCTCTTCCTGGCAAAAGCTCTAGGTAGCACTCTCCCCGGTGTCTGAGCTGAGGATGTCCCATTACCAGGGCACAGCAAGCCCCATCCCACCCTCTCCAAGCAAGGTGAGCCTGGGGATGGCAGCTGGGGTCAGCCGTGAGTCCACATCAGCAGCAGGTCTATGGCAATGAGGCAGGTTTGACATCAGGCTGGAAACACAAGTCAGGTCCAGGGGCACAGGCCAGCAGTCACCAGACAGGACCGTGGTGACAAGATAGGTCCAAGGTGGGAAATCAACCCATGGGTTGGGGTCCACATCAAGAGGATCCATAGCCAGGCATGGACAAGGCTGGAGTAGGTACATCTACAGCAAAGCTCAAGAAAGGATCAAAGGCCCAGCTGTGAGCTTAAATAGACCTCCCACCCATGGGCAGAGGGTGTGGGTGGAGGCCCCAGGTGAGGCTGGTCAGGGCCGTTAAGGCCTGTTAGTGTCCACAGGGCCCTGACACCCATTGCCTTCAGGGCTGAGAGCCTTGTCTCAATGGTATCAGCGCACCAAAGCAGAAACTTTCTTACTCCTTGGGCTGGATGTTTGCCCAGCATCCTAGTGAAATTAAGAGGTGTTATTTGGTGTGAATAAAGATAGCGGATCTCAGGTGGGCTTTGACCCTTTTGGTTAGATTGAAACTGGGACAATTTGTCCATGGCAGCTCCTGGAGGTGGCAGAGCCAAGTGAGTTTCAGTAGCCACAGGACTGGCCAAAGTACCGCTCTCTGTGGAGGGCATGAACCGGTTGCAAGACCCAGGGCTCTGCAGGGTTACAAGGTGTACGGGGAGAGGGTAGGGGGTATCCATCAGGTAGGAACACATCTGCTCGATCACCACCGCCGTGTAACACGACGGTCCCCAACAGGTACCCCAACGGGCCCTGCCTAGCGATGGGGCTGTCAGGTTTCAAGGAGAGCGCAGTGCCTCCTCAAAGCAGAGCTGCCAGGAGCAGCCACGGGCACACACATGGCTTGCAGAGTTTCCTTCTGGCATCCCCGGAGCGGGGGCTGGCATGGCAGCACACCGCAGCCGCCACGCCGCAGGACTCCTCACAGACTTTTACAGGCAGATCCTTCCTAGTGGGAGACAGAAGATGCTCATAAAGTCAGCCTTAAGCAGAACACATGTATGTTGGATGAATCAATATGTTCAAGCTGTAAAGGAGGAGACGTCCAGGAGCCCGGCATCTCCAGCACAACAGATGGAACGGGGCCCAGGAACACCTCCGACCGCATGGCACCTCCTAGCATCGCTCCGGGAGGGGATGAGGCTTTTTGGCCAGAGTCTGAACCAATTATCTTCTGGCAAACGTGATGCTCTTTGATTCACCAGCACTGAGAAGAAAAAAACGATTTTCCCCCATTCTGTTTTTGTTTGAATGTGAGAGGGAGAGCGAGCTGAAGCAGGTGACGGAGCAGAAACGGCTTGAGAGGATGGCATTGCATCCCGATTGGAAAGAGCCAGTGGCCACTGCCCAAGTGAAATTCCAACTTTATGACATAATGGGCTTTTTCTAACCAGCGCTTGCTATTAACTTCAGCACTGGCTTAAACCCCCTGGCCTCAGGCACAAGCAAAGCAGAGCTCATATACTGTAAATGTTAATACTGCTTTAGCACTGTAATAAGCTAAAAGGTGGATGCAAGATCTGGCACATTAATTCCTTTTTTCATCTTTTTAGCACATTTCAGGGTAATATGAATAATAAATATTTGAGCTCATGAAGGTTAACGGATGGATAGCCCTGGAGACTGGCACTCCTCGAGTAGGAAGGCAGCAGCTCCCTTCTGCATGTCGGTGTCTCCAGCAGCGATCCAGGGAACTGGCCTCCTCCAGAGCAGTCGGATGCGCTTCTTGGCAGGGAAACGTCTGACGCAAAAACCTGTTGCCTGCCATACTTGTTCACACTTCAAATAAGAGCATTTGGGCTGGTGAATGAGTAGAGGTAGGAGTTTCCAAGCACCACAGGGCAAAGCTATGGAGAGAGGAGAGCCTCCTCCATCCCAGCACGAGCTCTCAAGTCTCCATTGAACGAGAGCCAGGTTTGGTCAGCAAAGGGCCCCCAGCCTCAAAACTGTTTAGGCATCTAATTCCTGCTGCAACTAGGTCTAGAGTCATCTGGACTGAGAAGCTCCGTGATGGAGCAAGGGAGCTGAGCGTACACCTCCAGAGTTTTAAACTCCAGTTGGCTCTCCTCTCACTGAGGGAATGGTCTACAGGCAGAGACACTGGACGGATCTGACCTAGATGTCTTCATCAGCCCTGAGGTTCCTGGCCTGGCCTTGTTTTGCAGGTGCTGGGTCTAACTTAAAGGACTTTTGATGTCTGTCTGTCAGGCTGCACCCACACACACCTCGAGGACAGCACCTGCAGATACTGAGCATGGCAAAGGCCTGGCTATTGGGACAGCCGGGTGAAAAACCTTGCTGGAGCTGGCATAACTGCACATCACCTCTGGATTACGAAAGCACCACAGCACGGAGAACAGGGCTTGGGGAGAAAGTCACACAGCTTTGGCATTCAGTCAGGCTCCCCAAGAAAGCCCCAGCTCGCCCCAGAGCCTCGTGGGCTTGCAGGAAAGCAGGCTAGATGGGATGTGGAACATCTTCTAATCCAGCCTCCTCCTCCACAGCGAGACAGGAATCCAGACCCTAAACAAGGACCATGCCAGGAGAGAAGGGGTAGGTCTGGTGACCCAGGAAAGGATTTGAACCCTGTGCTGGGAGAGCAGGGACCGCAGCATGTGAATTCCCATTGCTTGCCTGTCACAGAGACCTGGCAGGTAGTAGCACTTGCTGGGGGAAAAGGGCTCAGTACGAGTATAAGCCCCTGGGACGGATGATGGAGGGCTTGCCCAGATTTGATCTGCTGTTACAGCTTCACAGTGGGCACTTTATCTTCTTGACCCGCACGGTACAGATGCCCCCGCGACTGCTGCTTCTGACAAGCAAGACCTGTTGCTGGAAAAGCCCCGGTACTGCAGCAGAAGCTGTCCTGCCACTTTTCTCTGTGGTCCAAGGCTGGTGGACACCAGCACTGTGGGACAGCAGGACACCCAGGGCATGTCCCTTCCCCTGGTAGCCGGTGATGGGACGGGTGAAGGAGGCATGCTCTGCTGTCATGATGTGTCACTGGAGGTTAAGGTGCAGGAAGAAGGTCTTGACCGTGCAGCTGACCTGGGGCAGAGACACAGTCCCCTTCCTGCCCCTGACGGGGTGGTCCAGGAGCTGCAGGGGCTGGTGGGGGCAGAGGTGCTGCATTCCCCTTGCAGATGCCTGATGCTCCCATCCTGACCAGTGCTGCAGGAAGCTGGGATAGACAAGGAGCACTGGGCTTGTGCCACTCCAGGAGGACAGTCAGGGAGATGGGGCAACTGTGGGCCTGGCAGGGGACATGGGAAGGGCAGGCTGGAGGAGCACTGCTCGATGGAGAGGGGTGCTCAGCAAGGAGCTTGCGTGCCCAGGGCTGGGTGTCGTGGGCCAAGGGGCGACCACTGCAGGTCTCTGGGACCCTCAGCAGGGACCAGCCCGTGCCAACGCACAGCTGGGGCGCGCTGGTGGCCAGGAGATTGGGTGCCCAGGGGCTGCGAGCGCTCCTCACCCAGCGACCGTGCCCACCTATGCGCACGCACGCACGTTGCACGCAACACGCGCTTGCCGACGACTGCGCATCTGCAACGATGGCCTCCGTACCCTGATTTGGGGAGGGGGGGGGAGCTGCCCGCCGCTGTTTGGGGGTGCGTGCCCGGATGCTGCGCAAGGGGAGCGATGCACCCCTGCGCTCCAGCTCCCCGCGTTTGCCTTTCGCTTTGCTCACTCTGGCATGGCAGCAGAGCCCCCCTCCTTTCCTGGCAATCCTTGGGGGATATCAAGGGCAAGCAAGAGAAGGGTTACCTGGAGGAAAGGGTTGCTAAGCAACCCCCCCCCGACCCCCCCCCCCCAAGCACCGCAAACCCAAAACTCGTTCCAGGCCTGCAACCAGATTAGCATATTAATGAGGCTGTAATTTCCCCGGAATTGTCTGCACGTCTATGCCCGCTCACAGCACACTGGCCCAGGAGTTTGCTATGCAAATAAACTGGTTTTACAGGCTGTGGCTTAATTAACTCATCAAGTTCATCTTCCTAACAAAAAAGGCAGACTAACTGCGGATTAATGGACCTGTGTTTGCTCTTCTTTCTCTCTCCCTCTCACCGGCTCCCCAAGGCAATGCCTCCCTCCAGACCCTTCCGTCCCCGGCCAGGCCAGCCTCACTGCTGGGTGGATCCTCCGTCCTCGCAAGGAGATAAATCCTGGGAAAAGAGATGGCGGGGGGGATCTTAATACCGCTTCCAGCAGAGTCTGGGAGGTTTCCTCATCGACTTCAAGGGGAATAAGATGGATCAGGCCTCAAGGATGGTAATTACGCCTCCAGTTGAAGCTGGCAGGTGACCACTTATGAGAAGGAGGTGGCACATCGTGACACTGTCTCTTTAAAATGGTTGTCTCTGTGCGGATCAGGGGTCGGGGATTTTGGGGAGGGGGATTAAGGCACCGTTTCTAGGTGAGCTCTGGCAATCCCGCTCCATCCCTAACAGCGCAGGGTCAGACCAGGCAAGAGGGATGCTCTCTCTCTCCTGGGTTAATTAGAAAGGCCCTTCTTGCCTGCATCCCATGCTCAGAGACATTATGTCTTTTGAAAATGACCCCCCAAAAAAGTAAGTCTAAGGATTTGCAGTCACTGGGGGAAAGTTCACGCAGCCAAAAGTCTGTATTCAACAGCAAATCCCTGGACCGGAGCTTTCTTTGAACATTAACATCATTATGACTTTATCTCCCTTTCCCTTCCCTACTTTTTCTGCTTGTCCCTGCCTTCTTTGGGAAGCGGGAAGCAGTTTTCTGTAGGACCTGGGTAGCTCTTTGCCCGTATTTGGGTACAGATGTCCCCCCATTGCCCACACATCGGGGGGGGGGGGGTTTGGAAGCGCAGGGAGCTGGGCTGAGAGCGCCTCAGCCCCGAGGCTGTGTGTAAAGTGACTCCACTTGGAGATGAAATGTCTGAGCATATCTTTTTCTTTTTTCTTTTTTTTTTTTCTTCCAGCTGTATTGTTAGTTAATTGTAGCTTGACCTCCGGGAAGGTTTTCCACAGCTGGGAAGGTGGCCTAGGATACTGAATTCAGAGCCTAGGGTGGGAATGGTTTATTTGGCATTCATAGCATGAATTGTGCCGGCCTGACGCACAAAGCCCCAAGGAGCTGAGAGCCTGACCGGCCAAAAAGGCAAAGGGAAACTGAGGGACAGAGCTGCCGAGAAGTGCCCAAGGTGGTCCCGTGGCCATCCAGCTTGGCCCCTTGGCTTCCAACCCACGCAAGCCACAGCAGATCTACTGTCCATCAACCCATAGCAACACTACCATAGCCCCATGCTCTCACACCCCTGGGGTCTGCGCCATGCAATCACCCACGGCTTTGCTGTTGGGGTGGGGAAGGGGCCGGCTTCCCAGCCAGCTGAGCTATCAAAGACCACCCGGCTGCTCCATGCTCTCAGCTCTGCAACGTTTCCTCAGGAAACCTTGGCAGAGGTCCACGCCTCCCTTGGAAGAAAGTTTAGGAGCATTCAAACCACAGTCAGCTGAAAACCACCCCTCTTCCAGCTACAGCCGTCTTGGAATGGACTGAAGTTGAAGCTTTCTTGCTAAAGTTGGTTTAGACTGGACAAAGTCCTTGAAATATCTAACTGTACTCAGAAGCTTTTCTGCATTCACACGGAAATGGACTGGCTGACCTAAAAGGTCTTTTCCATCTCTAATTTCTGTGGTTGTGTGATTCATCCCTCTTCTTTGAAAGTGTTTCCTACATGAAACGTCTAGTAGAAGGAAAAAAATGATACTAAATAATCTTTTTTCATTTCCTCTCATCATTGTCAGAGATTATGAGAGGTGAGGGATATGTCTGCTGTGACATTAGCCGAGCAATGGAACAGAAAAGGCAAACCAGGATTCAGCTTAGCAGCCAAGAAAGAAGCTATTCACACAAGGTGGGGTAGGAGGAGACGTGCTGGAGACATCCTTTCCAGGAACACAGTTGTTCCTTACTTTCTCAGATCTTGAGAAAATACTAAGCTGGAGAAAAACAAACATCTTAAAGAACAGAGGAGTGGCCACATCCCGACCAAGGAAAGGACCTCTCTCAGAGTGCTGTCCCCAGGAGGGACAAGGAGCCATCATCTGGGGAAGAGCAGCAGAGCAGGGCAAGCATATATAACAGTTCCCTGGGATGCTCTTGGGGATCACCAGAGCCAGCTGTGGGTTCAATGCTCTTAACATCCTTCAAGGAATTTCTCTCCTATGAGATTGTCCAGTTTCCTCTTAATCCATTAAGCTCCTGCAGCAAGGAGTTCCACAGATAACTCATCACAAGAAGTACAGTTGGTCTTAAATCTTGCTTCTACCACCTTCACCTGAGGATATGAAAGGGGTTTTAGTTTCACGTTGGTCTCCTACTAGCTGTTTCATGTAGGAAATGCTATCAAAGGCATCACATAATCTCAGAAAGGAGACAAAAACCTCCTGAGGTAAGCCAAGACATTCCCCTGGGAATGCAAAAGTGCATCTTTCCATCTTGAAGCAGCTTTGCATGGGGAGAGACTGGGAGTTACCCTGAACAAGGGCACAGGAGAGGTCCCTTAGCTTGTAGCCACCAGTCCATTCCTCAGCTCCCCACCCCTGCTCCCTGTCCCTGTCCCTGAGCCGCTCCTCCGGTCCCATACAACCACATGAAAGTTGCCCCATCCCTGCAGTCCAGCACTGCATCCCTCCATTCTCCAGATCTCTAAAGCCTCAGTGGTGAGGCTGTCTCTTCTCCCATGGCTATCAGGTGACTTTGTCTCATGGTGTTGCATCAACCCAAGACTGTTTATGAGACACAAACTGAAGATCATCGAATTACACCTTTTTTCCTGTTGGGTAATGCCTTGCAAACCATCCCATTTGCTAATCCTTCCTTTCCCACACGCTCAGCAGCAAATGCAGGGTGACATTGCTGGAAAAAAGCCCTTTTCAACTAGTTTCTGCTTTAAAAGTTGAGTGCGAGGTTGGATGCATGCTCACATCAGATAATTTCCAGAAAGGCTGGGGAGCCGATGTGATTTGGGGGAGCTCATGCAAACAGCCTGGCACCGCGCTTGCAGCCACTAATCTGATGGCATCAGGATGGGAAGGCAATGGGGGACGGAGCTGCTGTCCCCAAAATGAAGGGGAAATGGGGGGGACCGAAGGGACAAACCCCTGTAGGAAGGCAAACTCTGCATCTGATCCCAGGTCATTTATCAGTGAGTTTTTGTCAGTGATTTGGGGATCAGAGGTGGTTTGAATGATAATTGCTCGTCTTCAGCTGTCACCCAGGTGTTTATTGAAGAATTTTTGTGACCATAATATAGGACTTTCAGCTCTTTTTATTTCATTGATTTAGTGGATTTTCATTCTCTTTTTTTCTTTCACTTTCTGGGAGCAAGAGAAGTAATATAAATTACCCATTTGCTGCAAAATGCATTTATACAGGTGGGGTTTTTTTATTTTTAAACAGAGACTAAAGACTAAACACTTACAATCAGGGAATCACCCAAAATCTGAACATTTGCCGGGTACCATTCCAACCGTAATAAGTACCAATCCTTTGTCAGATGACATTCCAGGACACTGAATTTTTTCTTTTCTCCTATATAGCCACTACTTCAACAAAAGAGGGAAAGCATTTTTCTGGTACAGGAAAAGTGGGAGAAGAGGGAACCCAAGAGGACCAAGTGGCGGGAAGCTGGATCTACACAAGCTGAGCCTTGAAATTAAAAATTGCCCTTTTATGATTAACGAGGAGAGTGATAAAACAAGGGAATGAATTTACGGAGGGAGACATCAACCTCTCCATCACTAGCGATCCCTAAGCTGGCTGCCTTTCGCAGGGGAGGCTGCTGCTTAACCACAAGTCGCAGGGCAGGATGCAGAAATTACCGGGCGAGTCTCTACGGCTCGCGCTCCGTGGGAGGTCAGACTACATGATCGTCGGGGTCCCTTCTGGCCCTAAAATCTATGAATCTATTGATGCTCTGAGGCTTAAAAAGCAGCAGCTGCTCCTATGCAGCACCTAGTTCTCATAAGCATTTGGAATAATGGATCCATATTGTGCCAATGCATACTAATGTTAATATACATTTGCAGCACACAATGTGATGGCTTTGGAGACACCCAGGTGTCAGATTGAATCAGTGTCAGTGACACACCATACCAGGACTTCGCGGCAGGTCCCTGTTGGCTTCTCCAGCGGGAAGCTTTCGGTTCTTTGAAATTATTGTATTTATCCCTTATGTTTCTGGATGGGGAAAAAAAAGAAAGAAATTTTACCGGGCCCACCGCAGGACTGGTGTCCGCAGTTTGCAGCCAGCCAAAGCCTGGCTTCCACAGGGTTGGAGATGTGGATGCGAAGGAAAACAAAGAAAGATGCTGTATGAGGAGTGACCAAAGAGTTCAGAGGTGCAGCCTTCTGCTCTCTCCGTTAATCTCCTCTGATGCACCAGTGCAAAGAAATTAAGAGCCAGGACCAGGGGCTGCTTCAGCTCTGTAGATGCTGTCCCTGCTGAAGTCCAGAGAAGTCGCAAAAAAGCATTTGCGAGCCAAAGACCTGAGCCTGCCTCTGCCGGGTTTAATCCCCCCTGGCTTTCAAGTGCAGAATCAGGTTCAGATTCTGCAAAGAGAAAATGGCCTCTTTAATTGCTGCCTTGGGTTGGGATTGCGGGGGCACAGGAGGAACACGCTCACAGCCCCAGCCCCATTCCCTCTGCACCCACGAGCCACGGCCACGCGTGTGAGCATGCGTGGGTGTGCAGGCGGACTGAAGCACCCTGGGCTGCGTGAGCAGGGCGTGGGGTGTCAGGGGACGGTTTGCACCCCCAGCTTGACCTGTATAGTTTGCGAGGGTGTGGACATGCGTGCATACATGTGCAATACCTTTGCATTTATATGTACACATATAGGCACCTCGTCTTTGCATCATAAGCAAGCCTGCTTCAGCCTCATCTGTGTTCCCTGCCCAAATTCACTTGTCAAGCTACATGAGCCCACATGGGAAGCTGCCCAAAACACCGTTCGTTTACAGTGACACAATAAAGCAGCACACCGCCCAGCAGGTCCTCACTTGTTTGAATGCTCGTTATTCCCTTTGCTAATCTGACGAATCAGCCCCGGTGCTGGGGACAAGGGGACTTTGTCACCACCCAGGCGCTGCAAGGGTTAAGGCTGTCCCTGCACACAGGGTGCCTGCCCCTGCTTGGGACTCGCCTGCAGCAAGGCCTGGGCGGATGGAGGTCTCCTTGGGAGCACCTCTGCCCTGCAGTGCCTTTTCGGGGCTCGGTCCCACACACCGGCTGAGGTGAGGAGCCCTTCCGAGGCGGCCCTTGTCCATCCCCACCTCCAGCTGTGAGAAGTCGATTCCAATGGACATACTAAACCTATGTTCCCCCACGCTGTTTTTTGCCCTGCTCCAAAAAAAAAAAAAAAAAAAGGATCAGAAGCATTTAAAGAAAAATGGAAAGAAACCGACAGCTTCCCAAGCCCGCAGAGACTCCGCTCCCCTTTCAACCCTCCACCTCACTTCATGGCCCCACACAGTACCCTGCTGCCAGATCTTCTCTCCTGGCTCTTGGGCACCTTGGGAAGCCCAAGACACCCAGGTACCAACGGGAGACCCCCTTGACCAGAGCAGGTGGAGCTACTTTTGTGGTCCTGATCATGGTTAAGAGAAGCAGGATGTGTATTTCTAGTGGGGACAGAGGAGAGGGGAAGGCAGGAGAAAGCAAGCAACGTGGCCATGTGCCCAGGTGACAGTGACGGTCCAAGCACGCTCACCAGAACTGCACGTTAAGCAGCTGATGAGGTTAGAGAGGTCCCATGCACAGTCTCCCCCTTCCCTGAGGCGATGGAGGTGTTTTCAGATCCCTGCCCAGCATGAGCTGCTTCTGCCCCAGCTTCTCACCCAGGTTGTGAAATGGACGTTGGAGCGGTCTAGGCCAAACACTCATCCTCACTCCTGGCCCCAGGGCAACCCCAGGAAGGGCTCTCTCCTCTGGCCTACACAGAGAGAAAAAACCTCATCTCCTGGTATAAAAAGATGGGGCTGAGGGATGGTGTCAGCTCCCACAGAGCCTGGGTACGTCAGAGAAGGCAGGGCCACCGAGACGGGTGTTGCAGGGGGAATGTGCGTGTGCGAGGGCTGGTTTTGTGTGTGCGCTTGTGTGTGTGTTACGGCTGGCTGGTGTGTGCATGTAACGTGTCGAAGGGGTGTGTTTCTGAGCCATGGAGGTAGAGAGGAAGAGGGTTTGGGTGCGTGCAGGGAAGCGTGTGTGTGTGTGTGAGGAGGGCATGTGCCTGTACGTGGACATGCACGAAGGAACGGGAGGGAACGCGCAGGTTGGGTGTGCGCAGCGAAGGGGTGTGCGTGTGCGTGTGTGTGCAGGAGAGAGAGGACGAGGCAGACAAAGAGCCGTGCAGGCGGGCAGGGGCAGACCCCGGGCCCCTCACCGGGGTGTCGGGGCTGGGGGAAGCCAGGCGAGCCCCTGTCCGGGACTCCACGCAGCCACCTGGGGAGGTCCCGGGGGTTCGCTGCCCCGGGGGGGGACGCAGGGTGGGTGTGCGTGTGTGCAAGGGCAGGAGCGTTTGTGCAAAAGGAGAGGTGGGACGTGTCCCAGCGTCGCCTCTCCGTGACGCTCGGGGTTCGCCACTTCTTTTTCTCGGCCGCCTGGGTCCCCCCACGGGCGTGGGGCCGAGCCGCGGGGCTTCCCCCCGCGCTGCCACCTCTCCGGGCGGGCAGGCACCGGCACTTTGGGTTTCGGTTTTAGTCGCAGCCGCTGTAAGAGTGAAAAAAAACCCGCGCTGAGATCCCGCCGGTCCCTACGGCCGCGGCAGGGCCGGTGCCTGGAGCTGGCGGTGTCCCCGGGCAGCGCACCCGGCTCCCCTCGGGGTGAAGCAGTTAATGTTTGCGCGGCGCTGGGGAGGTGGGGGGCTCCGGTGAGTGCCGGCTAATTGTATCGCCGTGTTTGCAAAATTTCCGGTCTTTCTGGCAAACGCAGCTTTCTGAGGGAGAAGGGAGAGAAACGGGAAAGGAGAGAAAAACAGAGAGAGACCGAGAGATCAGTGTTGAATATGTGTGAAATGAGAGGGGGAAACGAGAAATAGAGCAGCAAAGGGGGGGGAGAGAGAGAGAGAGCGAAAGAAAGGAAGAGAGAGAGAAAGAAAGAAACAGAGAAAGAAAGAGAGAGCAAGAAAGAAAGAGCGAGAGAAACACAGAGAGACGGAGAAAGACAGAGAGAAAGAAAGAATGCGAGGAAGAGAGAGAGGAAGAGAGAAGAGAGAGGAAGAGAGGGGAAGAATCGAGAGATAAAAAAGAAAATAAGAAAACCATAAAAAACAGCAAAACAGAAAAAAAAATTTAAAAAGAGAGAGAAAACCAGAATTTAAAAAAAAAGAGAAAAACGGGGAAAAAAAAGAAAAGGCGAAAAACAGGGGAAGAGCGATCGCGAGAGAACGAACGAAACACAGAAGGAGGGGAAGGGCGGGGGGCAGCCGTGCCCGCTGAGCGCCGGGTCGGGCCGGGGCCGGGGCCGGGGCCGGGGCCGGGCGGTTCAGCACCCTGGAGAGCTCCGCGGCGCCGGCTGGGCGGGACACGGGGGACCGGGGAACTCGAGGGGGCCGGGGGAGGCAGCGCGGTGCCAGGGCCGGGCTGGGCTCGGGGGGCCCGGCGGGGCCCGGGGCCGGGATCCCGGCGGGGTTCCTCCGTCCCGGGGCTCGGCCCTGCCGGAGGCAGCGGTGTCGGAGTGCCGGAGAGGGGGCTCCGCGCCCACCCGGGACGTGGGAGGGAGGCGGCAGCGGCCCTGCTCCGCTTTCCGCCGCCACCAGCCCCGGCAAACCGCCCTCCCCGCCGGAGCTGCCCCCCGCCGCCCTTACTGGCCCCCCTGGCTCCGCGGCACGCGTGGCTTTGGGGCGCTCTCAGCCCACCCTGTGTGTCCCCCCGAGCCGCCCCACGGTGCCCGTTAGCAGGAAGGTGGGAGCGCTGTAACCCGGCCCCCTCATCCCGCCCGCAGGTGCGGGCCGTGTGCCCCCCCCCCCCCCCCATATCCCAAGAAAATCCAAGGGAAGGGGAAGGAGCCGGCGGGGGGGGCACACCCAGCGCCCCGCCAGCTTTGGGGCTCCCGTGTGCGGGGGGTGCAACCCCTGCCAGCGCCCGGCTCAGCCCCGACCCCCGACGGGAGCACCGGGGCGAGCTCCCTTCCCCTCGCTGGCTTGCAAACAGCACCACGACCCCCAAGCTTCCACCCTGCCCCCCCATCGCCGTCCCCCCCCCCGCTCCGGGGGCTTCTGCCCCGCCAGGGCGGACTCCCCACGCACCGGCTCGCTCCGTCCCGCCGCTGCTATGCGGAGCTCCGCGGTTGCCGCCGGCTTTTCTCATGCAGATTCCCTCTTTCACACCTCCCAAACAAAGGCAAACGGGGGCATCGCCTCGCCGTGTCAACACACACGCTCATTAGCGGGAAGGCGGCGGGGGGAGCGGGTGGGAACGGCTCGAGCAGCCCCTCCGGGGGGGCGGTCGCATCCACGGGAGGTTGGAGCGGGCCGGGGATCACCCGAGGAAATTTGGAGCGAGTTCTTCGCCGCATCCCCCTCAAGTCAATAAGTTTCCGAAGCTCTGGGTTTGGCTGTCTCCGGTTCGTTTATTGCAACACAACGCTGCTCACAACCAGGCTTTGCCCACCCGCGATTCGGCATCGCGGGGAGCGGCAGCCACGGGGCTCCGGGCCGGCTCCGCGCAGAGCGGGGCCCCCAGCCCGGGGAGGGAGACCCGGGGGCGGGTTAGCCCCGGGGAGCCGTCGGGGCGATGGGAACGGGGCCCCGGGATCGTGCCGGAGCTAGGAGGGGCTCGGGGGGGTGGGGGTGTGAGGGGGGGAATTAAAGCTTCACCAATTACCGCCGCCCACGGAAAAAAAAAAAAAAGGAACTGATTAAAAGGGCTGTGGACTGTGGAGAGGGCGGGGGGAGCGGCCGGCGAAGTGCCGGGAAATCACGGCCGGGGAACGGGCGAGGGGAGCCGGGAGCAGCGGCACCTCGCTCGGCGCTGGCCGCCCCAGCCGGTTCCGGGCCGGGAGCGGAGAGCTGCAGGGCTCCGGCAGCCCCACCCGGGCCGGGGCCGCCCCGCCGCGGTTCCGCGGGGGAGCCGGGGGGCCCCGGGGCCGCTCCCCGCGCCCGGGCGGGCACCGACGGCCCGCCGAGCTCTGCGGCCGCCGGCCGGCCCCCGCCCCGCTGCCCCTCGCTGATGGTTTTTGTGTTTTCATTTTGTTTTGGTTTGTGATTTTTTTTCCCCCCTTTTATTTTTTTTTTTGGGGGGAGGGGGGGTGGTGGTTTTGTTTTGGTTTTTTTTTCTCCTTTAAACCGCCTCGACCGAGCCCGATCCCGCAGCCGTTCCGCCTCTCCCGGGGCTTCACCCTGCCACCGGCGCCGGCATCGCCTTTCGTTTTGTGCCGTTTCTCCCTCCGAAACCCCGGGCTGGAGCTCGGAGGGAAGGAAACGAGAGATTCGTTAAAAATAAGAAAAGGGGGACAAACAAAAATTAAAATCCCGCCGTTGTTCGTTCGCGTTTGGGCCGCCGTGGGGCTGCGGACTGCTTGGGGGTTGGTTTGTCTGTGTTTCCAACGCTCCCCCCGCCGCTTACAGAAACACCCGTGGGGAGCAAAGAGCCACCCCGGCCCGGGCACCCCCTCTCCCAGCGCCGGGGGGGGACAGGAGGACCCCGGCCCTTCCTTGGAGCCCCCTTTGCGGGGGGGGGAGGGGAAGAGAAGGAGCGGGGAGTGGGGGTCCGGGTGGCCCCGTGGGGGCTGCGTGGGGCTGTGTGCGCGGGGGCGGGGGTGCCGCATTGTTTGCCGGCGGTGTGGACAGGCACACGCACACCCGCAGACACACTCACACGCACCTCGCTCCCCCCTGTAATACGGAAATTTCCATGTCCCAGCTGCCTTCCCCTTTTAACCTTGGTATTAATTTAGGACGGATCTTTTTAAACGGCCCTGTAATGCATTCAGACGCTGCTGGAGGTTTATCTTTTTTTTTTTTTTTTTTTTGTATCGTGGGTTATATTTACACCCAAAACAAAATAATTACACTTTTGTTGGAGAGAGAAAGCTGGTGATTAGACTGTGGCTCTTTGCAGCAAACCCTTTCTCAGTGGTACACCAGGACAATTTTTCACGGCTGGGTGAAATCAGACGCGGGAGGTAATGAATCCTGTGAGCTATTTAAATTTACAATTTGTAACGCAGTCACTCAGAAACGCCTATGGCCCGGCGAGGAGATGCTTGCTGGGTTTGTTTAATGTTAAAACCTGCACCGTCCCCCTCTTAGCAGAGGAAAGGGGGGGACGGCGGGGAGGAGAAGCCTCGCTCGCCCCCAAACGCGCTCCCGCCGGCAGCAGCCCCGCGGAGGAGCGCGGAGGAGCGCGGAGCGGCGCGGAACCGCCGCCTCCCGCCGCGCCCGGGCTCGGCTCCCCGGGCCGGGCAGAGCCGCCGAGCCCGGCCCCGCTCCGCGCTCCTCCGCGCTCCTTTCCCGGCATGACCGCCGCCTACAACTAAAAATAGTTGGAAATATCAACCAAGTCGGCGGCGGAGCATCCTAACAGATAGATAATTAATTACAAAACACAGGGGGAATATGCAAACCGCGTATTACAAATTCTACAGGGCTTAACTGATTGGAAACAGATTATTATCTTGTTTGTCTTTTGTCTGTTTCACTTATCCCTCTGCCGTCTGTTGTGTTGTAAGTTGATACACTTTATTCTGGAAGGGGGATTTGTTTTTATATATATATATATATATATTAAATTCCATCAACATCTTGTATAAGCGACGCTGCTTCTCCGTGCGTGACCCTGTTAAAACACAATAGGTTTATTAGTTACATATAGGCGGGTATTGCGGGGCCTGAACGACCGCAGGGGAATGTGGCTGCCGGGGTGGGCTGGGGCTCTTTGCCTCGGGTGGGGGGTTCCCCTCCCCTTCCCCTTGGCTTTATTTATTCCTTGACTTTCAAACGAAAAAGGGAGCCGAGCCCGGCAGCGGGCAGCGGGACCCCCCGGCATCGCCTCCCCGCCCCTGCCCCGCCGCGGCCGGGCCCGCAGGGGACAGCGGGGGGGTCCCCGCCCGCCGGTACCGGCTGCAGAGCGGCGTGGCGGCAGGGGTACCGGCCGGGCGAGCACCGGGGGGACCGGCAGCGGGGTGTGCAAGGCCGTGGGACCGGGCCGTGCGGGTGTGCAAGCACACACGTGAGTGCCGCACACGCACCCTTCGCTGGCGCGCTGCAGATTATCCATATGAAGCAGATTATCCATATAATTATCCACACGGGCCCGTTACGGCGTGGGACGGGCGCTGGCACACGCACACGCCCGCCGCGTCCCCCCACGCCGCTCCCTGCCCCGCCGTTGGGGCTTAGCGGGGCTGCCCGAGCCCCACCCGCGCCCGCGTTTCTGCGTGGGAATGACAAGCCTGCGGTGTCCGCAAGCGGGGCTCCAGGGCCGGGGCGGGCGGGCAGCGCCGCGGGGCACACAGACACGCGTGTGCGTGTATAGATGTTCCTGCATACCTCTACCTACACAGACGCGTACAGCCGTGGATGTACAGACGCGTACCTCCCTAAATACACCCTTAGGTATGTCTGTCCGCCGCGCCCGTTCTCCCCGCGGTGCGAGGCCGGGGAGATTCCCGCGGCCGCGGGGAGCGGGGCCGGGAGCCCGGCCAGCCGCGGTGCTCCCCACCCGAGCCCTGTCCCCGCTGCCGCGCTTCCCCCGGCCCCTTCCCCGAAATTCCACCCCCCGAGCAGCGCAGCCCCGGGCTCTGCCGGCGGGAGCCACCCGGCCACGGGGCAGGGCCCCGCTCCGCACCTCTCCGCGCCGCTCCGCGATCCCCCCGCGGAGCCGAAGCAGCTCCCAGCAAACTTGGGCAGAGCCACGGGGTGAGCGCGGCCGCGACGGGCCGGCGGTCCGGGCCCTCGCCCTTCCCTTCCCGTCGCCTTCCTTGCCCATTTCTTCCCCTTCTAATTCACGGCCTTTTTTAGTCCTTTCCTTCTCTCTTCCCTTTCTTTTTCCTTCTCTCTTTGTTTTCTTTTTTTTTTTCCCCTCCTCTTTCCTGCTCGCTCGCTCGGGCGCTTTTCTTTCACGATTTCTTTTTCGTTTCCTTTCTTTTCCGTTCTCGCCGTTAATTCTTTCTTTTTATTTCTTTTCTCAGTTCTTTTTTCCTCTTCCCATCTTTTGTCCGTCTTCTTTCTTGCCGTCTTTATTTTTATTTATTTTTTTCTTTCGTTCATTTATTCCTTCTTTCTTTCCTTCTTTTTCTTTTCTTATTTTTTCTTCGTTTTTCTTTCGTTTTCCCTGCTGTCTCTCCTTCTTTCCTTCCTTTTTTTCGTTTCCGTTAATTTATTTCTTTCCGTTCTCTCCCTTTCTCGCTCTCTTTTCCTTTCTCCTTCTCTGTCTTTTTTTCTGGACGCGTTTTCTCTCTTTCCTTCTGTGTTTTTTCTCTCTTTTTTCCTCTTTTCTTGCTCTCTCTTTTTTCTTCCTCTCTTCTCTCTGTATTTTCTTATTTCGATTCTCGCTCTTTGCACAAACACCCCTGTCCGAGGGCACACACACAAAACCGCCTCCACTTCCCCGCCGATGCCCTTCTGCCGCGGCGGCTTGGGTTTTGGGTTTTTTTGCCGCTACCGGGACCGTTTCCGCGCCCCGGTGCGGAGCCGGCGGCGGGATGCTCCGCGGCGGCGGGATGCTCGGCGGCTGCCGGGCCGGAGCATGCTTTGGCCGAGCTCTTCTTCCCCGGAAAAGAAAGAAAAAAGAAACAATAATAAATTATAAATTTAGATATTTTGGCTGGAGAAACGGGCGGGGAAGGGGAGGGAAGGGCCGGCCTTCACCTGCCCCGCCGCCTTCCTCCTCCTCCCCGCACGGCCGGACCCCGGGGCCGCCCCGTCCCCTCCCCAAATCCCCAGGAAACGGCGGGAGCGGCGGCAGGGCCGCCCCACACACCGACCCCGGCGGAGAGCTGCGGGCTGGGGCAGCGGCCCCCGGCCCCGGACAGAACACCCCCCGTGCCCCCCATAACCCCCGAGCGCCGGCTCCGGTCCCGCACGCCGTCCCCTCCCGCACGGCCGGCCGGCCGCTCCCCGCTCCGCCGCACCTGGAACGAGAGAGAAAGAGCAGTGTCGGGGGGGCAGCGCCCGCCGCCCCCCGGGCCGCCCGGGCCCCTTCCCCCGGGGGCTGCCAGCCGCTTAGGCGGAGCGGGGAAGGGGCGGGAAGGCGGCAGGCCCGTGGGACAAAGGCCGGGGGTGGCGGGGGGCCGGGGGGCCGCATACCTCCGCGCAGCGCGCTGCCGGGGGAACTTTTCATCCCGCCACGCTGCGCGGAGGAGCCGGCCCTCCCCGCGCCCCCTCCCCCTCCCGCCCCCCCCCCCCAAATCCACCCCCCCCCCCCTTTTCCCGCTCGTCGCACTTCCAGACAAAAGCACCTCTCCCCCTTGTGCAGAACCCGAAACACGAGCCCCGGCCCAGGTGATGCTCTCCCCCAGCCCCACTCGGGCCCCCCCAAAGCCCTCCCCGAGCACCCCGGTAAGAGAAAGCAACAAAACCAGCCGGGGCATCGGTGGGAAAAGGGGGGGCTTTGCCGCGGCCCCCCCGGCCCCCAGCCAGGTGCATACTCACTTCGCGGCACAGGTACGAGCCACCCTCAACAATAGAGGCGCGTTGTTTTTTTCCCTCTGTGCCAAGCACAAGGCTGGAGCCAATTTAGATATGCTATAAATTAAGAGGTTGCCATGGTTACCGCCCTCCCATTGGCCGCCGCCGGGGCGACGCCAGCCCCCACGTCACTAAATCTGAATAAGGATGCGCGAATTACTAAGGCGGGGGACAAAGCTGGCGATGGGGACAGCATGAGAGTGGCGGCGCGGCGGCGGAGCACAGCGAGGCACCGGGGCTGCCGGCTGCAGGGGGGGGGTTCATGCACCCCTCCCGCCGCGCCCGCTGCCGCAGAGCCCGCCAGCAGCGCGGCCGCCGCTCCGCCGGTTCCCGGAGCGCTCCGGAGGGACCCGGGGGGGATCGGGGGGTTTTTTTGTTATTATTATTCTTCTTATTATTTCTCGGGGGTGGTCTGGATTTTTTTTTTTTTTGGGCATCGTTTTTTCCGATGAGAGAAGCTCCGGTTTGGGCTCCGGAGAGAAGAGGGGGAAGAACTTGACAGCCGCTCCGCTCCCCTCCCCTGCATTTTTTTTCGTTATTCCCTCTCGTATTTTTTTTTTTTTAATTTTTAATTTTATTTTATTATTATTATTTTTTACTGCATTTTTGAGCCGCCGCCGTGTGCCGGCGCGGGGCTGACTTCTCGTTTGCGCGTCTCCATCCCCCGGCGGAGGTTATGATGGTGCATTGTGCGGGCTGCGAGAGGCCGATTTTGGACCGGTTCCTGCTGAACGTCTTGGACAGGGCATGGCACATCAAATGCGTCCAGTGCTGCGAGTGCAAGTGCAACCTGACCGAGAAATGCTTCTCCAGGGAAGGCAAACTCTACTGCAAAAACGACTTTTTCAGGTGAGTCCCCCCCACACCCCGCCAAACGGGGACGAGAGGGTGCGGAGGTTCACGCTGCCTCCCTGGGGTCTCCCCGGAGCTTTGGGGAGAGCCTGGGGGGCTCCCCGCTTCCCCGCCCATCGCTCTCTGCTAGGGATCCGCACCCAGCCTGCCCCACCGCTCCGGCGGGGAACCAGACCCCGGGCCGGGGGAGCCCCGGGCCGGGGGGGGGCCGGCGGCTGCGCTACGGCCGCTGCTGCAGCCTGAGGTGGGGGCGGCGAGGCTGTGCCCCCCCCCCCCCCCCCCCCGGTCTCCCCGTGACCTTGCCTCCACCGGCACCGGGCCCCGCTCCGCCGGTGCCGCCGCCCGCCCCGTCGCGGCAGGCCCGGGTGGGCACCGCGGCCGCAGCCGTGTGACCCCCCGCCGGGGCCCGGCCTGGCGCTCCTCGCCCCCCGCCCGGGACCGCAGGCCCCGGTGAAGACGGTAGCCAAAACCTCGCTCCCCCCCCCGCCCCGCCCCGCGTGGGGCCCCGCGCTTCGCCGCTCCTTAAACGCCCCTAATGACTGCGATAAGGTGCCGATGAGGAAATTAGGGGCCGGGATGGGAAGGGGGGGGCGATGACTTATGACTCCTAATGCTCTCACTACATCAACGTCACGGGGAGCAGCGAGGGAGGCAGAAGTTGTGCCGCGACCGGGGGGGACCCTGCGTGGGGACCCCGGGGCCTGGCAGCCCCCGGCTCTCCCGAGGACTCGGCAGCGGCAGCCCCCGCTCCCGGGTTTTGGGGGCATTTTTTTTGTGGGCTTTTTTTTGTTTGTTTGTTTGTCTTGGGGTTTGAGGAGGGTTGGTTTGGGGGATTTTTTTTTGTTTGTTTAGGTGGTTTTTTTGGTGGGTTTTTTGTTTTGTTTTTGTCCTTGGGGAGACCGTTTCCAGCCGATTCGGATTCCCTGGAAAATTGTTTTGTTAATAAAAAAAGGCATCTCCTGGGGAAAAAAACGGCTCTGCCTCCAGCGAAGGGAAGGAAAATCGGAGATTGCCAAAGCGCTGCTCCCGACCAGGAAAAACCCTCCCCTCCCCGGGAGAGCGGGCCGGGGCCGGCGCCGGGCTGGGGACCCCGGGATGCTTCGGGGAGCCGAGCTCCCTCCTCCGCCGCCCGTTGTTGTTCTGGGTGCGCGGTGCCCCCGCACCCGCCGCTCCCTTTTTCCGTCGCTCTGGCCGTGATTAGCCCCGTTTTCTCCCCGGGATTTTCAGGCCGGCGCCGGGCGGAGCCGAGCCCCCCGTTCCCCGCCCGGGAGGCACCGGCTGAAACGAAATTTCCCCCCCCCTCCCCCCGCCGCGGAGCGCGGAGGGGAACCCCGCCGCCCTCCCCTCGCCTCCGGCCCTTCTGGGGCCAAATCCGGGCGAGGATGCTCACGGGTGCGTCCCCCCGGGTGGGGACCCCCCAAACTCGAGCTCTCTCCGCAGCCCACCCTGCGCCTGCGAGCGGGGCTGCGCGGGGATGAAGGCTCTCCTCCTCCTCGCCCCAAAGGGGCAGGGGGTGCGGATCGCCTGCTCCCCCCAAACCTCCCAGCGAGAGACGCCGGAGGATCGAGCTCCCGCGGTGGGATTTTGGGGCGGGGGGATGGGTACAAACGGGGCCCCCCCCGCAGCCCATCGCCGCCGGGGCTCCCAGCTCTCGCCTTCCTCCCCCTCTCCAGGAGGTTTGGTACCAAATGCGCCGGCTGCTCCCAAGGCATCTCCCCCAGCGACCTCGTCCGGAAAGCCCGGAATAAAGTCTTTCACCTGAACTGTTTCACCTGCATGGTCTGCAACAAGCAGCTCTCCACGGGCGAGGAACTCTATATCATAGACGAAAACAAATTTGTTTGCAAAGAGGATTATTTGAACTCTCCCAGTTTGAAGGAAAGCAGCCTCAACTCAGGTACGAGGGGCTCAGCCCGCCGCAGCGCCCGGGGACGCATCCCTGCCGCCCGTACGGGCAGGAGCAGGCAGCGCCCGACCGCTCCGGGCAGCCGCCGTGGGGCTGCCGGTACCTCCCGCCGCGCCGGGAAGGAGCTTTCGCTTTACGGGGCGAGGGGCTGCACCCCGCAGCCAGCCCGACCCCCCGTTAATCCGCGGGGGGAGGGAGGGATTTGGGGTGAAAGCCTTCGAAGCGGGCGGAAGCCTCTGGGGGACACGCACGCACACACACACACCACGCGGGACGCGGACACGCGTGGGACGAGCGGTGGCCGAGGTGCAGCCCCGCAGCGTGGCTCCCCGCCCCCCCCCGGCTCGGCCCCTACGGCAGCGGGGATGTAGGGTGGTGGGGAGCCGAACTCCCCCCCCCCCGGGCCTGGCCCCGGAGCCCCCCGCGCCCCGGAGCCCCCCCGCGAGTGTGCCCGGTCCCCCCGCGCCGCGGGCCTGATCCTTCGCCTCCTTTCACCCAGAGGCAAAGCTCCCATTTGACTTCCTTGGAAGCTGTCTCTGCGTCAGGACAGCAGGATCAGGCCCACTCCTGCTGTCCCAGCCATGCCAGGCGCCTGTGCTCACCCCCTTCCGTGGGCTCTCTCTCCGTCCAGCACCCGGGGCCGGATCCTGCCACGCCAGTCAGTGGGGCCGCTGCTGTGAGCGAGGCGAGTAGAGCTTGGCCTTGGGGAGGGTGCTGGCGTCAGGGTCCCGAGGGGGGGGGGGACTGGGGGGGGGTGGCAAGCCAGGCTCAAGGCAGTGACTGGAGACCCCCCCAAACCCTGACAGGGACCGGTTGCATTTTTCCAAGCGGCGCATCCCGCTTCCCGGCATGAAAGGCGCGGGGGGGGAGAGGGGGAGCGCCGGGGGCTGCGGTGGGCCTGGGGGATCGCCCCCTCCCCAGCTCCTCCCGGCCAGCACGACACGGTGCGCAGGGCTGCATCGGGCGGTGCTTGCCTGGAGCTCTGCGTGATGTTGGGGGGATGATGCTTTAGGGGTACCGGGGGGGCAGAGGTGATCTGCACCCCTTGCTGCTCTCCAGCACCCCCCAACCCCTCTCCTGGAAAGCAGCCGGGCCGGGTGGGCTGGGGAGGGCAGAGGAGAGGGGGGTTGATCTCTCCCCTAAGTCACCCGCCCCCCCCTTTCCTCTCTGGGTCTCCTTTACAGTGTCCTCATGTACAGACAGGAGTTTGTCCCCGGATCTCCAGGACCCCATGCAGGATGACACCAAGGAGACAGACAACTCGACCTCCTCGGACAAGGAGACCACCAACAACGAGAACGAGGAGCAGAATTCGGGCACCAAGCGGAGGGGGCCCCGCACCACCATTAAAGCCAAGCAGCTGGAGACCCTCAAAGCTGCCTTCGCTGCCACCCCCAAACCCACCCGCCACATCCGAGAGCAGCTGGCCCAGGAGACCGGCCTCAACATGAGAGTCATCCAGGTAGGACAGCCCCAGCCCACCGCCCTGCCCCGCCGCAGCCCTCCCCACCCGGCAGCATGATGTCATGGGGCTGGCCAGCGACGTCATTCCCGCCACAGACCGAGGTTCCTGTGACATCAGAGCTTCAGGGGGTGATTTCCTCTGGCGGAGTGGAGACAGGGAAAGGACCCGCCTGGGGAGCGAAGGAGAAGGGGTGCCGGTGGGAGCCCAGGTAGTTCAAGGCTGTGACGGTCTCCCCCAGGTGCTGGAGAGGGGTTGGGACACTGAGGCCGGTCCCACGAGCTGGGGAAACAGGGACAGACAAACCCCATCCATCCCCTGCCAGCATCACCCCAGACCTAGCCCTGCACCCACCCCACGCTCCGGTGGGTTAGCGGGGATCCCCCACCTTGTGCTTTAATGCACCGACCCCATGGGAAGAGATGAAAACCAGCCCCGATAACGTGAGCAGGCCGGGCTCCTCTGCTGCCGCTTGCCAAGGCAGCGGCACAGCTTCCCCCGGCGTGCCCGGGAGATGGATGCTCCGGCCTTGTGAAAGCAAGGAGAAGCCATTGCGCTCTGCAGGCAGCCCGGCACTTTCTTACCGCGCTGCCCCGTGAAGAAAATCCCTGCGGAAATGTAGGGATTAATGGGCTTTAATAGAGGCATTAATAGGGGAGGACTCTCCGGCTTTCCCGGTAGCGGAGCTGTGAGCGTCCCAGCTCCCAGCAGAGGGGAGCAGAAGTCCCCGGAGGAGCGTGATGTGCTCGTTCCCCTGAGCTGCCCCGTCCCCAGGGGACATGGGGGGGAGCGGGGCAATAATCCAGACACCCACCAGGCCGGGGGAAAGGCGTGCGTGGGCTGAGGCCGTGCGGTTTGGATGAGATGGTCCGGTAGAGAGGCGGCCGCGTCTTTCCCTTCGCTTTTATCTCCATCCTCACCAGCCGGCTTTTCTTCTGACTCCCTGCCTGCCGCAGCAGGTGCTCACCTCCCTGCTCCCCGCTTTCTGCCGCCTTCTGCCACGATCCAGAGTTCCTCCCCGCCTTTTCCTTCCCTCTTTTCCTCCCTTCTTCCCCCCCACCCATAGGGGAAAAATTCTCCCTCTTGTATTTTCTGGCTGCCCTCTCCCTTGTAGGGACAGACAGGCCGAGGACGCGCGCGGGGGGTGCAGCCAGGGGCCAGGATTTTAATAAGCCTCGTTATTTGGTGTCATCGTGTCCCCCTGCACCTTTCGGGCTTATTGGCAGCGGGAGGGGGGGTGTCATTAAAACCCCATCCCCTCCCAGGCGGGCGCAAGATTTCCATCCCTTTCCCCAGCCGGGGAAGCCAGACTCGGGGGGGGCGGGGGGGGTGTCCCTGGTACCCCACCCCCGGTGGGTGCTGACTCCGGCCCGGCCGCAGGTCTGGTTCCAGAACCGCCGGTCCAAGGAGCGGCGGATGAAGCAGCTGAGCGCGCTGGGCGCCCGCCGGCACGCCTTCTTCCGCAGCCCGCGCAGGATGCGGCCCCTCGGCGGCCGCCTCGACGAGTCCGAGATGCTCGGCTCGACGCCCTACACGTACTACGGAGGTGAGGGACCGCCCGCGGGGGCCCTGCCCCGTCCGCCCCCCCCCGCTCCCTCCCTTCCTCCCTCTTCCCCTTCCCCTTTGTTCCTCCGCCGGCCCCGCTTCTCCCCGGGTTTTTCCTTCCCCCTCCCCTCCGCCTTCCCCCCCCGCTCCCCGTCCCCCTCCCCGACCCAGCTCCGCGGGGAGCGGAGCCGCCCGGGGCCCCGAGGGGACGGTGAGGGCCGCAGCATCCCGGCCCGCCCCGCGCACGCCGAGGCATCTGTGCGTGCACGCATCGGGCCGTGCGCACCCACGCGTGTGCGCACCCACGGCTGTGCAACGCGCACGCCCAGCGCACGGGTGTGCATCCCCACGCACGCACGCCTGCTCGCAGCCGTGCACACGCACACGACCGTATGCACACGCGTCCACGCACACACGCCCACGCACACTCACGCCCACGCCCCCCCCCCCCCCCCGCCCCGGCCGGGCATTGTGGCGGCGGCGGCGGCCCCTCTCCCGCGAACAAAGCCCCAGCTGCGGGGCTTTTGTGCCCCTTTCAGGCCGCATTTGTTCCAATTACCTCCCGGGCCCGCAGCATATGGAAGGTCAGTGCCGGCGGGCCGGCCCCCCGCCGCCCCGACGGGACGGGATGGGCGCAGCGGGGCGGCCCCGCCGCCTCCCCTCTTCCCCCGCTCCGTGCAGAGCCCCCCCATAAGCTGCGCTTTCAAAGCCTCCCCTCTGACGAGGGGCTTTCCAGGCACCCCTCGCTGCCCTGCAGTTAGTTTCTAGACCCCTTCCAGGCTGCTAAACATAGATAAAAGTTCCCCATTATATATATATTTTTCCACATTTTAGATCTATTTTTCCCCCGTTTTATTTATGTATACACTTCTTCCCCATTCTCTTCACATATGTACTTTTCCCCCATTTCATATCTATTTTTCCCCCATTTTATTTATGTATATGCTTTCCCCCCATTCTCTTTATATATATACTTTTTCCCCATTTTATATCTATTTTTCCCCCATTTTATTTATGTATATGCTTTCCCCCCATTCTCTTTATATATACACCTTTCCCCCATTCCCTTTATGTATATACTTTTTCCCTCTTCCCTTTATATATATATATCTTTTTCTTTTTCCCCCCCATTAACTAAGAATAACATTGAGCCCACCCTCCCCACCCCAGCTGCGCCAGCCCCGGGCTCCTTGCCCTCCTACATCCCCTCCTTGCCTCCAGGCCAGGCCGGGAGAGGGTGCGGAGTGCTGCAGCCCTTAGGACGGGCTTATTTCTCTCTCGGGTCGGGCTCAAATTTGCAGCCAGCTCTTTGGGCCCCGCACCGCAGGAGCCAGCAGGGTATTTCGGAGGGGACAGCCACACTGGTCCAGGTCACGCTTGCGCCCAAGGGGGAAGACAGGGCTGGGCATGGGGAGCAGCGGGATTTGGGAAGGTTTTTGGCCCCGGGGGACCAGCTCCATCCTTTTCTCCCCTCTCCCGCAGATTACCAAGGTGACTACTACGGACCGGGAGGCAACTATGACTTTTTCCCCCACGGGCCGCCCTCCCAAGCCCAGTCCCCGGCCGACTCCAGCTACCTTCAGAACTCAGGACCCGGCTCCACGCCCCTGGGACCCTTGGAGCCCCCCCTAAGCGGACACCACTCCTCAGAAAACCAAAGGTACACGGATATGATCTCGCATCCCGACACCCCCAGCCCCGAGCCGGGGATGACCGGTTCGCTGCACCCCATCCCGGGGGAGGTCTTCAGCGGGGGGCCCAGCCCGCCCTTCTCCATGTCCAGCAATAGCGGCTACAGCGGGGCTCTCTCGCACCCCAACCCGGAGCTCAGCGAGGCGGCGGTGTGGTAGGCCTGGCACGGGCACGCGTGCGCGTGTGGAGGGGGAAAACACCCCCACGTTCCCCCAGCCCACGCGTGTCCCCCCCCCCCCCCCCCGCCCCGGACCAGGGCGCATCACGTCACCATCGCCGGATAAAGACCCCCCCTCCGATGCCAAAACGCATCCCTGCACCCCCCCCCCCCGCCCTCCCCATCACTGCAGACCCCCCCGGGACCTTGGGGCCACCCCACTACCTCCCTCTCCCGGCACCTTCCCCCCAACACGAGTGGGGGCAAGGGCAGGGCAATGAACGGTGCCCAGCCCCGAAGAACCCCCCCGCCGGCGTCGGGACCACCGCCTCTCGGACCAAAGCTGAACTCGCCTGGACACAGGTCCCACCGCCCCGGCGGCACCTGGGGAGGGGGGCTGGGGCAGGGCTCCCCCCTGCTAATTAGCATCCTTTTTAATTATCCCTTACCACATCATGGAGGGGGGGGGGATGGGGAATAGCAGGAATAACCCCCCCCCGGCCTCTCCCCTGCCCTTGTTTTTGTTGTTCCCATTTTATCCCCAAGGAGAAGGTGGGTTTGGACCTGGTTTTTGGTGATGGGTAGCAAGAGGGGGGTGTGGGGGGGGGCCGGGCCCAGGGCTGCCCCAGTGACTGGCTGAGATTGGGCTCCCACGGGGCAGAAAAGACACCAGAAAAAGGCAGAAACAGGAAAAATACACCACCACCACCACCACAATAAACAAAAAACCAAACCCCAGAACGAAACCAACCCAACCACCACAACAGCAGAAATTAAACCCGAGCCTTGACGCCGAGTCCCACCCCAACATTTCCCGGAGGCTCCGCCGATTTAAGGATGTATTATAGTTTTTGCTTCTAGTTTCTTTATTTTGTATAAAGGAGAAACAAATAAAGTATGTTTTTGTGTTTACTGATTATTTATTGTACTTTAGTCATCGGAGGCTCCGAATTTTTCTATTTTGAAGGCGGGGAGGGGGTGGCGCTGGGGAGGGGGGCAAGAGGATATAGGGGGAAAAAAAAAAAGGAAGGAGAATGGAAAAGGAAAGAAAAAAAAAGTTGTTTTCTGAAAGCGTCGTGGGTTTCCTGTCCCCGCTGCCTCTTGCGGAGGCTGTTAGTGTGAATGGCTCTTGTTGTTCAATGTGAATAAAAAACCTTTTAGTTACCTACTGTTCGGTCACCTGGTCCCTTTCATTTTTTTTTTTTTTTTTAAGACAAGACCATGAGAGATGCTGGCAGGGCTGCCCTGCTCCCCCCCTCCGCCCCCCCCCCCCGTCCCCCAGCCCTGCACGGGGTCTGGGGGAGCAGTCCCCCTCGGTCCCCTGGGTGGGATGGGAGCCACGGCCCCTGTACAAGGTGACGCTGCTCATCGGGGGCTGCATCACCACCCGCTACCCCAGGCCCCCCCACAACTGGAGGGGGGGCACATTACCCAGCTCAGCACCTTCCCCCCCAGCAGACAGGCCGGTGCATCATTTCTGCCGGGGGGGGGGGGGGCAGATATTGTGTGCACCCCCAAACCCCCCCAGGGGCACCTGCAGCCCCGCTGGCAGAGCATCCCCGTGGGGGAGCCACGGGAGAGCCAGGGGGTCAGCAGGGCTGCTGGGGGGACACACCAAGGGGGGGTCCATGAACACCGTCAGCAGCTTTCGCCCCATCCGCCCCAGGGGGGCACCGAGGGCAGGCAGGAGGGGGGTATCCTCCCCCAGCACCCCAGTCCACCCCCCTCCTCTCTCCTGCTTTCCTTCTCTTGTTTTCCGAGATACAAAAATAAATAAAGTCCAAGGCAGGCTGCAGCTCTGAACTAATATTTAAAATGCAAAATCATGGCAGAGTTCCCCCCCCCCCCATCTTGCAGTAAAAAGATATAAACAGAATAAATTACCTTCCCTCGCTGGCTTACGAGAGTCCCTCTCTCCTGACCTGAATTTTAAGTCCTGGCTCGGTTGTAGCACAGAGCACCGATGATTTATGAAAAGCCAGCCACTTCTCTGCATATTTTCTCTGTTCAGCCAAGTGGTGGAATTTATCCTTCCTATACCATTACCAGCATTAATAACAGGGTGGCAAACAAGCCAGGCCGGGCCCCAAGGAATCCCTTAGCCAGGAGCTGGGAACATCACCAAGACACTGGGCTCTCACCACCCACAAAGCAAAGCACCTTCTCCCCTTGTAACAGGTGGGGAAACTGAGGCAGGAGCGCAGCCAGCCGCTCCCTCTGCTCCACCCCTTCCAGGCCGCTCGCGTTATCAGGTAACGGGTGCTTCTGAGAAGGACAGGGCAATGTGTTGTTAAATAACCCCCTCCCAGCATAAATCTGAACATTATAAAATGGAGCATAAGGTCATTCACTGGGCGAACACTGGCTGCTATCATTATTATTATTATTATTATTATTATTATTATTATTATTATTATTATTATTATTATTATACTGAACCCAAGGCATACACCTGAGGGCTGTCTGCAGGCTGCTGGGGGGGACAGGCTGCAGGAGGGATTTTGGACGATGCCGGCGTGCTCCAGGCTGGCACCTCCCGTGCAGGGGGCCGGGGGCTCTGTGCCGGAGGACGGGGCTCAGCGGGAGCACAGCCGGCACAGAGGACCCGCCGGCACAGAGGAGCTTTACTGGTTGAGCCCCGCAGCTCGGCGTTGGGTGCAGGGGCCAAACCTTCCCCCAGGTCACTGGCCGGGGGCTGCTGCTGCCCTGGGCTTGCCCGTCCCGGCAAACAGCCACCCGCGGCTTGGCGCTGGCAGGAGGGACCTGACGGCTGCGGAAAGCACAGCGGCCAGACGCAGGCCACGGGACACAGAGCTGGCCTTGCAGGGAGCAGCCGGGTTCAGCCCGTTGGTTATCGCAGCCCTTAACCACAGCCAGGTTTGGGGTCCCCGTTGCAACCAGCATTGGGGTACAGCATCACAACTGAGATCGGGGTCCCCGCTGCAGCCAAGGTCGAGGTCCCTGGTCCCCATCACGCCAGCAGTCCCAAGAAGGCACCAGCACCCAGGGTTCACACCTGCCTCCAGCTGCAGGGTGACCGTGGGTGACCCCCCACCATCTGGGGCCGTGGCCACCCTCGGCGGGGCGTCCCCCAGATAACCTGCACCCCCATGTCCCTGCCAGGGACGTCCAAAGCCCAATCCTCCTCAGCTGGCACCGAAAGCCCCAGCGCTCCCTTGTCAAGGCAAGGAGGGGACAAAGCTCCCTGTTGGGGTGCTCGGGGAGTCACCTCAAGCCCGTGCCCGTGTCAGCGCCAGCAATAGCGCCCGTGGGACCGTGCTGGGGAAACACCACCATGAGCTCCCCGCTCCCCCGAGCCCCAGCAGAGCAGCATCAGTCCTAGGAATAAACTTCTTTTCAGAAGCTGTTGGGCAAACATCAATGCTATTTTTTTTTTCCCCTGACCTTTTTCCCTTTTTTTTTTCAGAAGGGGAAGGTCTGCAGAAGGTGGAAAGTAATCAGGTTTTGGACCTGGGATAAAAAATTGCTGGAGTAGGTTGGGCTGACTCCTTATAATTAATAGTGTGCCTCGTAATAGGATTCTCCAGCCTTCGGTGCTCCCTGGAAACACCTTTTTACATAAGATATTGCTCACGACGGAGCGGCAGAGTTTTGATTTATGGGGTTTTGGCCTCCAAGAAGCATCTGGGGGGGCTGGCCTGGCCGGTGGGATGTACTGGGGGAGAGGGAAGAAGGGCTGAAGGCAGGGAGGGTGTTTCTGCGGGGCTGGCAGCCGGGTCCCGGGCAGGCGCCTGGCCAGGGGAAAGGGCTTCGTGGGGGATGCCTGTGATCCGGGGGCTGAGCTGGTGCTGGGGCTGAGCCCCCCTTGCGCCGAAGGGGAGGAGGAAGAGGCTGAGAAAGGTTTTGGGGCAGGACAGGGCTTGTCTCCCTGGCCAACATCACCAGGTGATGCTTGGGGCGTGGGCCCAGCTGGGAACCGGGGAGCAGTCAGGGTCGGGGAGCCCCAGTGGGAGCAAGACCCCACATTGCCCAGAGATGGGAGGAAGGAGGGGGGAGACGGGTCATTGGGGGGACGCGAAAAACCCGGGGACGTGCAATAGCAAAGGGCTAAAAGCAAATGGAGCACTAGAGAGTGGGAATGGGGGAGAGCAGGAAAGTCTGGAGGAAAGGGGGGAATGGGAAAAAGAGTGGGATGGAGGGAAAAGGGGGATCACGGGGGCTCCGGGTTGGGGTACGCACGCACACACACGTGTCGGTGCACCTCGGAGCCCGCGGGTGTTAAACACAGCCGGGGAGCTCCGCCAATAAATCACCGTAACAAGCGGGTCTGTGCGTGTTGTTCTCTCCTGACCGCAGACAGCACGGCAGGAATGGGAGAAGATTGTAATAATTAATAATCATTAGAATAATAATGCATAAAGACAGTAGCAAAGTAATTAGTCAGAGAGGGAGTGCTTGCTAATTGAGGTGGGGAGCTGCAGTCCAAACAGCCTGGGGAGGAGCAGGGGAGGGAGGGGAGACCGAGGGTTGGGGGAGTTGGAGGAGGACGCCCTGCATGTTCAAGGGGCAGAGTGGGGTACAGACCGGGGGCACGCGTACCCCAGTCCTGCCGTCGGACAGGCAGGGGAGGCGCAGGCAGGGCCCTGGCTCCATCTCTGCCTGCAGCGCGAGCCCTGGTCTTGTCCGCCCCGCGTGCCTCAGTTTCCCCATCCCTACGTGGATGCTGCGTGCTGGGGCAGAGGCTGCGGGAGGAGTCCGGCACTGCGTCCACCAGGCAGAGGGGCTTTGTTTTGGTTATTTTAGAAGGAAAAAGCAAGCAGAGGGTGCTGGCAGGGCTCCGTCGCGTCCCCCTCCTCGGGGTGGGTGTCACTCCAGCCCCAGCTGGCTCTTCAGGGCCCGCAGCTGGGCCGCCTGGATGCTGCTGCCCCCGCACACCACCACCACCACGGAGGCCAGCGGGGTCCGCAGCCGCCCCTCACGCTGCAGCCGCTGCAGCCGCCCCGTGTAGAGCAGGGCCAGGGCGGCCCCGCACGCCGGCTGCACCAGCATCCTCTCGTCGTCTGCGGGGACAAAAGCAGGGGGACACCCTGAGCCGCCCACCCCCCCCATCCCCATCAGCCCCCCTGACTCCGGCACGTCCCAGGCCAGTCCCAAGGCCCGGCGGTGTCCCTGTCGCCGCCGCCACGCCCGGCTGGCCCCCGCTCACCCAGGAACTGCTCCACGGCTCGCACAGCCTCCGCGTCCTCCACCACCTGGGAGATGACCGGGCACTCCTGGGCGCACTGCAGCGCCCGTGCCGCCACCGTCTTGGCTCCCAGGCACTTGGCCACGCTGGGACGGGAGGGGAGGAAGGCGGTCAGGGTGGTCCCGGGACCCTTCAGCGAGCTGGGCCGAGACCCGCCAACTCGTTGCACGCGTGGCCGCTCCCACAAAGCCCGGCTCACCTGGTGATGTCGGGCAGCGAGACGAGCCGGCCGGCCGTCAGCGCCGCGTGGAAGCTGTGAGCCCCCCGGGTCTCGGCAGCGACGATGGGGACGTCCTGCCAGCCCACCTGGCGCAGGCCGGCCACAACGCCCGCCAGCAGCCCCCCGCCGCCCACTGCCAGCAGGATGGCGTCCGGTTTGGTCTCCAGCGAGTCCTTCAGCTCCCGGACCAGGCTGGCGTGACCCTGCCTGCAGGGCGAGGGGGGGTGGGAGGATGCAGCCCGGGGCGCCCCGAGCCAGCCCAGACCCCGGAGATGGGGAGCGGGGGCAGGAGCTGAGCCCTGGCAGCACTCACCACACCAAGGGGTGGTCGAAGGGGTGGATGCTGACCCAGCCCTCGGTCTGCGCCAGCTCCAGGGCTCTCCTGTTGGCTTCATCCCACACCTGGGGGGGGGGAACGGGGGGTCAGCGGGGCTGCATCCAGCCCTCGCACCCCAGAGATGGGTCCCTTGTCACCGCAGGGCTGGGGACAGCAGAAACCCACGTGGGGCACTGGGCTGAGCTGGGGGGTCCCTGGGGCGACCCTGCCGCAATGCCGGGTGCAGGTGATACAGGAGGGGGACGTTTCGGGATGGGGTTTGCCATACGCGCCCCTGGCATTGTCGAGCAGGCTGAGCTCAGGCTCAGCCCCCTCTCGTCCCCCCCCAGACCCCAGTTTTAGGGGGGTGCTGCGGGGGTACCTGGCCGGAGACCTCCACCTCTGCCCCCAGCTCCTCCAGCTTGCGCACCATGGCGGGGCCGGTGGTGCTGGGGACCACGACGGTGACCGGCAGCCCCAGCTTCTGGGCTGCGTACGCCGCTGCCAGACCTGCATTTCCCCCTGCAGAAAGCGGGGGTCAGGCAGGGCTCGGCCCCCCCTGTACCCCCCATATTACTCATGAGCGTCCCACGTAGCTCCCCCCGCCTCAGCTCGGACCCAGTTACCTGAGGAGCAGACGAAGTGGCGGCAGCCCTTCTTGGCAGCCTGAAAGGCAGGAGGCAAGGAGGGAAGGGGACGGCTGTGTCCCCCCGCCGTGCCCCCCACAAGGGCACCAGCAGCACCCTGCCCACGCTCACCTCCTGGCAGAGGTGGCCGATGCCCCGGATCTTGAAGGAACCCGCAGGCTGGACGTTCTCCAGCTTCATGTAGACCTTGGTGCCCGCCGCCTTGGACAGGGGCAGGCTCTCCAGGACGGGCGACACGATGTGGAAGGGCTTCTCACCCCCGCCGGGCTGGGCTGCCATGGCCCCAGCGATGGATGCTCTGCCGGGGAGAGGTGGGGAAGCCACCAGCTGCTCCCCGCAGGTTCCCTCCCCGTGGCCCCACCGCCCGTCCCGGGCTCGGTACAGGGCACAAGAGCCCATCCGGAGGGACAAAGCTGTCCCCGGTGTCCCCCCCCGGCTCCGGGATGCAGCAGCACCGAGCCCTGGGGCGCAGCGATGGGCCCTCCCTGCCAGAGCCCCAGGACAAGCTGGGCTCCTCTGTCCTCCTGGTCCCCAAGCCCCCGGTGTCCCCAGGTTCCCCCCGCATGCTCTGTCCCCTAAATCAGCCAGGGCCACCCCACGGCGGGGGTTACCTGGTGTCCCGTGGGCACTGACTGCGTGTCCCCAGCTCCTCGCCCGCAGCCGCAGCAGAGTTTGGGGGACGGAGGAGGACGAGGTGACGTCGGGGGGGCCGTGCCAGCGTCCCCAAGTCCCCGTGTCCAGTGGCGCAGCAGGGCAAGGGGCAGGGGTTAAACATTGCCCTGGCCCCGGCTGTTTGCTCAGCGCCAGGCGCGTTATTCCAGCCGCGGGGCTGGATCCGTGCCGAAAGCGCCCAGCTGAGGCTGGGCACGGCGCCGGGTGCCCCAGCCGGGACAGCCACGTGCGGCCCCGGCAGCCAAATCCCAGTGGCCTTCGCATGCCCAGGAGACGGGATGTGGGCACCCAGGAGACGGGGGAAAAGGAGAGGCAGCTCCCAACGCCTTTGGGGGTCCCCAAGAGTTTTCCCCCGCCAGCTGGGCACAAGCACCGGCTCTCCTTGGGTCCAGCCAGAAACACGTCCCAGCGGATTTGAGGACTTTGCCCATTTGACCCGGACCCCCGGCTGTAGCGAGGGCAGCCTGCGCACCCCAAATCCCCGGCGGGCAGCCGAGACACCCCCCATCGCCTCCAAATGAGCCATCGCACCCCTATGCCTGCCCTGCCGAGCCCCCCCGCCCCGCAGCAGCCCTGGGCCCCCCTCCGAGCCGCACGTCCCCAGGAGGGCTCAGCCCTGCCAGCTGGGTAAGCCCCCCGGGATGAGCCCCCCCAGCCCTGGCTGGGCCGGCCGGGCACCCCGCAGGCAGGAGGGGTCTGGGGGGGGGACGGTCCCCGCACAGCTGGCACAGGCACCCCATGAGCATCCCTTGGAGACGGGGCTGCCCGGAGGGACCCAGACAGAGTCCGGCCGAGCCCCGAGACCCAGCAGCACCCAGGCAAAGCAGGAAGAGCCCCCCTGTTTCCTCCAGGACAGCCGGGGGCCCCTTCTTGTCACCCAGCCCTGGTGACACCCCCCAGGGTAAGGGTCCCCCCCAGCATGTGCCCTACCTCTGGACAGAGGGGCTGGCTCTGTCCTGGACAGGCGAGGAGGAGGAAGGTGAGATCTGGAGGAAGGTCTGACCCTGGCTCCTCGCCCCGCCGCCGCAGAGGATTTCTCCCTGGCAGCGTCTGAAAGCAGAGAGCTTTGGCGCGAGGTTAGTCCCTTCCCCCTCCGTGGTGGCTCCACGGGGGTCCCGAGGGGGGGGCCACTGCACACGAGCTGGCACACACAGGAGACACAGCCACGACACCACCAAAAGGGGTGCACTGGGAACCCCCCCGCTCCCCCCGGCTCTGCCCCGCTGCCAGGCGGAGAGAAGTGAAAAAAGGCCCCGGAATAGCAGATTTTGGTCCCCTGACACAAACGGTGCTGCAAAGCCCCCCTGAGAGCACCACTGGTGACAGGCTCCAAGCAGGGCACGAGGTCCAGGACAGCCCTGTCCCTGAAGGAGCTGGCCTTTGGTGGCAATGAATTAACTAATGCCCTGGTGCTTACACCATCGTTAGGCTTCAGAGTGAACAGCACACAGCCCGGGCAGGATCAGCACAGAGGTCACAGCGCTGCCTGCAGAGAGCAGGCGCCTTGCACTGAGCCACGCTGCTTTTGGGACATCGGGGACTGGAAATGCAGGAGATGATGAGGATTTTTTGAACAGGGGCACCCAGGCGGGGGGGAGGCACGCAAGCTCCAGCTCCCCTGGGGCCCACGGAGCGACCCCCCATCCCGCAGTGGGCAGGGGGGGCTGCAAGCGCTTCCCTGGGGATGGGACAGGGATGGGCCCTGGGGACAGGCGCCGGGGAAGAGGTGCAAGGAGCCCCCCCCACTCACAGGGAGGAGGCCAGAGACCCCCTCGGCGAGGGCACCACGTTTTGGCTCAGCCCTGGGGTGCTCCGGGGTCCTTTTCTGCCCCACACCCCCCTCCCCATCTCCCCTTTGGCTCCATACCTGCCCCGGGGAAGGCAATGCCAGGCTGTCACCCAGTCACGTCCCCTGGCCGGGGTCCATGGGTGACAGGGCCTCAGCCACTGGCGCTGCAGCTGAGGAGGTATTTAACCATTTCTGTTTCTTTTTCCACTTTTAAGAAAATAAAAAAAGGAAGGGAAGCAGCAACACAGCCACCACTGCATCTCCCGTGTGCCCCGTCCTTGGCATCGATGTGCCTGTCCCTCCTTACCGCCCCGTCCCTCGGTGGCGGTGACCTCCCCCTGCGCAGGGAAACTGAGGCACAGGGACCCTCCGAGCAGCACCCCCTCCCCCGGGACCCCCCGCACCATGGGGACAGCAGGGGACATGGGCACAGGCTCTGCCACCCACCCACCTTACCTGCAACCCCCTCACCCCACCAGCACCCAGCACGGTGGATTTTGGACACCCCACCCTGTCCAGGGCACCCATCGCTGTTTTTGGGGTGCCAGCACCCCAACAGCCCAGACCTGCTGCAACCCAGCCCCGTGCAGCCCCCGGGGAGCTGCAGGGGCCCCCAGCCCTGGTGGGAACCTGGCGCCTTCAAAGCGCTGCCGAGCACCAGCTCATTAATCCCCCAGTAATGACCTCGTTATTCCTAACGAGGCGGAGCGGATCAAGGGAGCTGAGGTAAGAGGATTTTGCAACGGGGGTTTCGGGGCTGGGGGGACACAGGTGGCAGAAGAGGGGAAGACAAAAGGGACGAGGACGGTCACCCCGTCCTGGGGGGCGAGCACTGTGACCTCCCCCCTCCATCCCACAGCCCGGGCTCCCCCGTTTCAGCAGCTCTGCCCCACACCGGGTACCCAGCCTGATGCAGCAGCACAGAAACCTTAGCAGCCTGCACCCCAAAAGAGCCTGGCCTGGCTGGCTGCACACCCCCTCACCGGGGCCGGCAGGCAGTGGAGAAGCAGGGAGCGCCCCGTTAATTTGGGGGGAGAAGACCGCTGTGCGAGCCCAACCCTCGTACAAGACACCAGAGAAGCTCGACAGAGCGCAAAGCACAGCCACCACCTCCGCTGCACGCAGACCGCTTTATTTGTCACAGCCAAACCAGCTCACGCCCCTCTTCTGTGCCCTGGGGGCGAGCCCCAGCCTCCCAGGACCCCCCCTTTTCTGGGAAGAGCCCCCCCAAACCAGGTGTCAGCACCCTGGGGAACACGGCGGGGCCAGAGCCCCTCGGCGGGGAGGGGGCACGGCCCTGGCGCAGCACAGCCGGCACCGCGGGGACGCGGCAGCGAGAGGCGGAAGCAGAAAGAGCCATGGGGACAGGGGACCCCCCCTTGCACCCAAAGCCCGTCCCCTGGGGATAGGGGAGAGCCAGCGGCACCGCCCCCCCAAGGGGTCCCCACGCAGGACAGACGCCTGCGGATGGACGGATGCCTGCGGATGGACAGACGGATGGGTTCAGCCCGGCAGCGCCCGCTCAGTCCCAGCGGACCTTGATTGGGGGGAAGGTCCAGAGGTCGGGGTGGCCCATGCGCAGCAGGGTGCTGCAGGGGGACGTGCTCCAGCGGAAGGGGGGCACGTCGTCCCAGGCGGGACCGCTGGCGGCCACCAGCCCGAAGGCGGGGGCCATGCCCGAGGAGGTGACCTGGGGACGGGGGGGAAGAAAACAGAGGTGCAAGTCAACACGGGGAGGGGGCAACGCAGCCCGGGGGGAGCTGTCAGAGGGGGGTGCAGCCCCAAAGAGGGGACCTCCAGCTCCCCCCCAGCCCCCCAGGGCTTCCCCACCTTCATGTCGGTGCCGCCGTGGCAGCGCTGGCGCAGGGCGGGGAAGGGGTAGGTGCCGTTGGGGGGGTTGAGGTCGGAGCGGGCGGAGATGGCGTTCTCTGCGTTCTGGGGGGGGTCGCAGCCCCTGCACCGCGACAGCGGGTCCCGCAGGTAGTTGTTGGACCTGCAAAGTGGCCAAGGGAGAGTCGTGGTGAAGGTGGGGAAAAAAAATGTATATCAATGTGTAATGATGAAAAAATCACCCCCGAGGGTTGCAAAGCCGGGGCGGGGGGGGGACGTGTGGGGGACACCCAGGTTTGGGGGGTCCCCAGCACCCACCTCATCAGGCGGACCATAGAGTCCAGGTCACGGACCAGTGTCTGGTTCCGGCGGAAGATCTGGGCGCGCGGGTTCTTGTCGTAGGTGAACCAGTCGCCATATTTCTTCACCAGCTCCAGGTTCCCACTGGCGTTGAAGATCTCCTCGAAGTACCTGGGGTGGGGGGGGGGAACCCAGCGAGTCAGCACGCAGCGGTGGGGGGCAAGGCCAGCGTTGGCTGCCCCCCTTTATGGGGCATCAGTGGGGCGGGATGAGGCTGGACGGAGCTCACGGCAGGTTGTAGCTGGCCCAGTAGCCCTGCTGGTACAGCAGCTCCGTCTGATCGGCCGCCACCACCAGGCCCCTGCGCCGGGGGAAGAGCATCGGTCAGAGCAGACGGTGAAATTGAGCTGGGATGGGGGGGACGTGCTGGGAAGGGGGGCAACCCAGCTGGGGGTCCCCGCTGTTGGGTTCCCACCCCAGCCAGGGGTGCTGGGCGCCCATCACCTGCATACAAGCATCCCTGGAGAGCCTTTAGCTGCAGACTGGCAGCGCAGGCAGCTCCTGCCTGCGTTTGCATCCCCGTCACCCAACTCCCACCCGTTGGGCCGGGGCAGACGGAACCCTCAGGGCTCTCCCAAACCCACGGGGACGGGCGAGGAAACATTTCTGCTGTGGCTCAGCGCAGGAGCCGGTGCTCAGGAAGGAACAAGGGCACTCACGGGATCTGCTCCAGCACAGTCAGCACACCCTGCGGCGGGCTCGCTCTCCCTGGCGTGAAGGCGTTATAGTCCACCACCATCCACTGGTTGTTGTACCTGGCATGGAGAAGGGGGAAAGCATCCCTCCAGCAGCCAGCCTCTCCCCGGGGACATCCCCGCTGCCCGGGGGAGCATCCCTCCATCCAATCCCACCCCCCCGGGACAACTTCCCGTGCCCCGTTCCGCCCTGCTCACGTGCCACTGTTGAACCGTCGGAAGACGGCAGCCCACTCAGGACCGCTGCGGGCCAGGCGGTTGGCCACGATGTTCCTCAGCCACTCCAGGACGCTGCTGCGTGGGTCCAGGTACTTCCACCGCGCCGGGTTGCTGTTCCCGATGGTGGTTTCCAGCGCTACCTGTGGGGAGGGGAGCGATGGGTAGGGAGCGGGGCTGCGGAGGGGTCCCCCAGGACCAGACCCCCACTCACCAACCCACTGCTGAGGATGTAGAAGTCATCCCCGGAGAAGATGGTGCCGGGGTAGGAGGAAAACACTTGGATGCTTCCGGGGATCTGAGAATTGCCTGGAGAGGGGATGCAAAAGCAGGGGAGCATCAGAAGGGGGGTGTCAGATGCGGCCCCCCCAGCCCAGCCCACGCACCGCCGGCTGAGGCGCGGAAGGGCAGCGTGTACTTCTTGACGATGCGCAGCATGGACTGGTAGGAGGTCCAAGTGTCGTGGGCGACCAGGAGATCCCGATGGCCCGGCAGCAGCTTGAGGAGGGCAGAGCAGGAGCCCGAGCCCAGGACGCGCCGTGGGGAGGAGCGGTTCAGGGCAGATTCCAGGTCCTCCAGGTCACCCCCCAACTGCAGCAGACTGGGGGGGAAGCGAGACACGGGGTATCAGGTGGGGGACAGCCTGGCCCAGGAGCTGCGCTGGCGCAGAGCTCTCTGTCTGTCTGTCTGGGCTGGACGGCGTTTCTCCATCCCACCACGGTGCAGGCACAAGCACCCCAGCAGCCTGAGCAGGGAGGGAAGGGTGAGCACAGCAGTGGGGAAACTGAGGCAGGGGGCTGCAGCGGGCATGGGGGGGGGGGCACCCACCACCCAGCCCATGGTGCCGGGGAGGAGAAAAACCTGCCTTGGCTCCAACCTGCCCCAGCAGCAGAGGCCAAGCACCCAGAGAGGGTGGGTGAGGAGGACTGGGAGCAGACCCGGCTGTGCCTGGACTTCCAGGAATTGTCCCCACAGCCCCCCCCCAGCAGCACCCCAACCCCTGGGGCAACCACCCCCCCATCACCTCCAAGAAGGAGCTTACAGGAAGCCAAAGGGTGCCAGGGTGAACCTGCCCCGGGGGAAGTCCAGGCGCCCGTTGTAGCTGTCCTCCAGCCCCTTCAGCTGCAGCAGGGCCAGGCGCACCTGCGGGGACAGGGGACAGAGCTGGCACTCGGCTCCCGTGGGGAAGAGGGGTGGAGGGTTTCAGGGGGACGGGGTCCCCCCTTCCCCCAGAGGACGCAGCAGGTCCGGTGGGTCCCGGCGCTGCTGCAGAGGCAGGAGGCGTCGTGGAGGGAAGCGGTGCCGTCAGCGGGGCCGTGACTCAGCACCGGTGGCCCGGGGGGGGCCGAGCCATCCCCTGTGCACCCCAACAGCGGCACGTGAGGCTCTGGCAGGGAGGACGTCACGAGTCACCTCTGCTCGCCCAGGGGAGGAGGATCCACGGTGGTCACATGCCTGTCATCCCGCCTGGAGCCGGGCCAGGCCCCCCGGCACCCCTTGCTGCCCTGTCCCCTCCTCTTGATTAAAGCCCCAATTAGCCCAGGGGGATGCAGGGGGGGTTCACCCTGGGTGGGGGGACCCCATCCTCACCTGGTGCCAATACTCGGGGTCCTCCCCCTTGCCCATCTGCTCCTCCATCCAGCCCAGGTTGGCCTCGAGGTAGCTCCGCAGCTTCTCGCAGTACTTGCTCTCATACTTGAAGGGGCCGCAGTAGCCCACCATGGTGTTCATCCAGTGCATGTACATCAGCTGGGGGACACGGCGGCGGTGTCACCGGCGGGGGTCGGCCGGGGGAGAAGGGAGGGACCGCGTCACCCCCCTTGGGACCCCGGTTTTGGAGGGGTCACCCCTTACCTGCTCGGAGACGGCGGCCTCGGCGAGCCCGGCGGCATAGGCCTGCAGGCTGTCGCTGTACGAGGCGTTGGTGGTCACCTCCAGGAAGGCCCAGCTGGGGGGACACGGACCAGGGGGGTCACGGACACGGGTCACGGACACGGGGGGTCACGGACACGGGGGGGGCGGGGCGCCCCACCCGCGACGGCTCCCCCGAGGCCGCCCCCGGCGCCCCGTTCCCGCTCGGTTCCGTACGAGCCCCTGTCCCGTCCCCCGCCCGGGGCAGCCCAGCCCGTCCCGTCCCGTCCCGTCCCGTCCCGCCCTAACCCGACGGTGGGGATGCTGTCGTCGAGGCTGGCCCAGGCGACGGCGGCGGGGCGGCGGCCGGGCAGGACCTGGAGCCGCCCCGAGCCGGGCTCCAGCAGCACGGAGACGAGGCGGGGCGGCGGGGCGGCGGCGGGGGCTGCCCGGGCCAGGGCGGCGGCGATCGCGGCCACCAGCAGCGCCCTGAGCGCCGCCATGGCGGGGACGGCGGCGGGGGCGGGGCTGGGGGCGGGGATAGGAGCGGGGACGGGGGCGGGGCGGGGAGAGGGCCACGCCCCCGGCTGTGCCCGCCTGCGCTGCGCTGTGGGCGTGGGGGGCCCCGCAGCCCGCCCCGTGGACACCCTGTCCTAACCAACCCCCCTGTCCCCCTGTCCTAACCCCCCTGTCCCCCTGTCCTAACCGCCCTGTTCCCCCGTCCTAACCCCCCGTCCCCCCGTCCTAACCCCCCACCCGACCCCGCGCACATAGCCACGCCCCCCCGCCCCCCGCCCACGGGAGATGTGCGCAGGTTCCCGCCCCGCCCCCGGTCATGCCCCCCCATTGGGGAGCACATGTGGGTCCCCCTCGCCGTGGGGAACCCGGCCTCCGACGTGTCCCCCGTGGGGCCCGAGCCCAGCCGGTGCAGCCCGTGGGGAGCGGCCCAGTGAAAGCCTGACCGCGTGGGGGGCTGGGCCCCGCTGGGGTTTCGGGCCGGGGGTGACACGCGAGGTGTGGGTGCCCGGCCCACGGGCCCCGGCGCCGCCGCAGCCCCGGCCTTGTGCAATCCCGGCCGGCGGCTGTTTACTGCCCTCCCCGCTCCTCCGGCGGGCAAAGTCCCCCTGTGGCGTGGGGTGTCCCGGCGGGACCAGGGGCAGAGGGCTCGGAGCCCCCCGCCCGCGGTGGCAAGATCACCCTGGGGTGCATAAAGTCCCCACGGCCCGGCCCTATATCGACCCCTGCTTGGTGTTACCCTGGGCACCACCGCAGCCACCTGCCTGAGGCCTGGCACACTCGTGCCATGCCACGGCAGGGTGCCAGGTAGCACCGAGGAGGGACAGAGCTTTACCCCAAAGCTCTGGAGCCCACGCTGAACCAGGACGCCCGGTGGGTGCTGGGGGTGAGGGGGCTCAGCCAGGAGCCGCCGGGGTTGGGGTGCTGCTGGGGCACCGTGCCAGGGCGCGTCCCCGTGCGCGGCGGGGAGGGACCGGTAATGCCCTTTATTGGATCAACCCCGGAGCCGGAAAAGGTGGCACATGCCTGGGGCTATTCTGGGGAGGGCAGCACCCCAAAGGCGCCGCTTACGTGGGCATGTGGCATGGCCCAGCATGCCCCACCAGCTCCCATCAGCTCCCAGTTGCTGCTGGTTAATTTTCCAGTACTGCCCAGTGCCCACACGTCCCTGCTCCTGCGCTCGGCGCTGTACGAGACCGCGCTGGCCACCGGGACCCAGACATGCACCGAGACGCGGGTGCAGAAACCAAGGTGGGGGCACGGCGTACCGACCGCCTGCATGAGCAGGGACCCGAGCCATGCGGCAAGCACCAAAATTTGGCCTAAAACCGGGAAAGCCAGTTGAGCAGCAAGCAGCACTGTCCCGTGGGGGGCTGGGGGTGATGCCCAGGGCAAAGTGGGGCTCTGCCCCACGCACCAGGCCAGCTCCTGGCAGCACTTGGCAGGGCCAGGGTTTGCACCCAGTGGGTGCTGCAGGCCTTTGGGTGCCAGGCTGGTCCTGGGCTCTTGTTAGAAACCCTCCAAGCTGGGCCTTGCCTTTCGGTCTTTATTTTTTTTACTTTCCCCTCTCCCTGGCCATCCGAGGGAAGTGCAGCATGTGACTTCGGTGAGAAACCGGCCAGGGTGGGAAACGGACCCTTTAATCCCGTAAGGCGCTTAGGGCTGCGCTGACAGTCACCTCTTCCCCCCAAAAACCCAGCGCGGGGGCTGGCATGGGGCAGGGGCACAGCCGGGGTGGGAGGCAGCAGGGTGTCCTGGAGCAGGGTACGCCGGCCATGCAATAGCTCGGTGCGGAGAGGGACACCGGCAGCGGCAAAGGCCCCTCTGTGGGGTCACGGGGCCACCGGCGTGGGGGTCTGTGCAGCTCCGTGCACCACAGCCCCGGTGCTCGGTGCTGGGGTAGCTGCCCTGCCACGGGGCACGGCGTGCTGCTCCCCCCGGGACAACATCTTCCGCCGTGCCCGGTCTCAGAGGGTCACCCCAGCCAGGGGCTAGGTGGGTGCAGCACCCAGGGTGGGTGTCCAGCCTCTGCCCTGCTGCAGCCTGTGGGCACCGGGATGCGGAGGGAGGGGGCAGAGAGCGGGGATAGTGCGGGGGGGACGGGGCAGAGACACCCCCCCCTCCCCCCGCGGCAAACACCCTGCCAGCCACGTGTAAAAAAGTGGCGCTGTCCCTTTAAGAGCGGAGGGTGGCGGCCCCTTTAAGACGCGGGGGGGGGATCAGCTGCCCGCGCACAACAGCGGGGCCGCGCCGCCACGGTGGGTCCGCGGGGCGGGTGGGGTCCCCCGGGTCCCCCCAGCATTCCCCGCCCCGGGAGCCCCCACCCACCCCGGGGTCCTCATCCCCGCCCGCATCGGGGTCTCCCCGTCCCCTCCCCGGCTTGGGGGTGCCCCGCGGGTGCCCCGGTCCTGCGTGGGGTGTCGGTGCCGGCCCCGCTCCCGCGCTACCCCCCCTCTCCCTTTGCTCGCAGGCGCTGGGAGCGGAGCGGCCCCGGGGCCGACCCCCCCGGCCGGGACGTGGCGTGGCAGCGTGTTTTTCAGCCTGACCGCGGGTCGCTGTGCCTTTTATCAGTCTCTTTTTTTTTTTTTTTTTTTTTTTAATTTTTTTAAATTTTTTTTGAAGTATTTATTTTTAATTCTCCCTCCTCCGCCCTGCCCGGGGAGCTGCGGGATGGGGGGCCGGGACCTGCCCCCGCTCCCCCTCCCCGGGGGCCGCTGCCAGCGGTAGGTGCCCCCCGGGGCCGCCCCCCGCCATGGGGCAGGGTGCCGTGGGGCAGGGTGCCATGGGGCCGGCCGGGGCGCTCAGCCTGGCCGGGGCGCTCAGCCTGGCCGGGGCGCTGGTGGGGGACAGCGGGGCGCAGGCAGCCGGGACCCCGCTGGAGCTGGAGCCGGGGGGCACGGTCCCTGCCGGGGGGGATGCTCTGAGCCACGGCCGGGGCCTGGACGTGAGTGCGGGGGCTGCGGTGGGGTTTGGGGGGCGGAGGGAGGGATGTGGGTGCTGCCGGGGTGGTGGGGTCCCGTCCCTGCTTCCCCCGTCCCCGCCACTGCAGCTGGGATCTCGCCAGGAGTTCCTCCGCTGCTGGGTTTCTCCTTGGAGAGAACCTCACCGCTTGCCAGGCGGGCACCTTCCCGTGGCCGGGGTTGGGTGGGGGGCGATGCGGGGCCCTGTGCTGCTGGGGACAGGGTTGGGGACAAGGGCTCGCGCCCCCGCTGGCCCTGGCACAGGCCTTGACCCACGCGCACGTAGCACAGGTGGGGAAACTGAGGCGGGGATGACAGTGACCTACCGAAAGCAGCCCAGCAGAGGGGCAGCGTCGCCCGCAGGGTGCCCGATGGCTGCCCTTGCTGGAGGGCGGTGGGCGCTCGGGGGGAACGGGACTTGGGGTGGCCGGCCGAGCACCCCACGCTCTGCCCCGCAGTGCTGGGAGGTGCGGAAACGCAACAGCTCCGAGTGGTGCCGCTTCGTCCGGAGCAACCCCGACTGCCGGCTGGAGGGCGGCTTCCTCGACTACCTCGAGGGGGTCTTCTGCGTCTTCCCCCCCCGGCTGCTCCCCCTGGCCGTCACCCTCTACGTAAGGACGGGAGCGGGGATGATGCTGCTGGGGGATGCTCGGCTTTGGGGGTGTGGGGTGGGGACCCCACCGACCCCTCTCTCTGCCACACCTGACCCCGCAGGCTCTCTGGCTCCTGTACCTGTTCATCATTCTCGGCGTGACGGCGGAGAAGTTGTGAGTAGCCCCGCGGAGGAGGGGACTGTCCCCAGGCCGAGCGGGGAGCCCTGTGGTCCTGGAGCAGCCCCGTCACCCCTCTCTGCCTCCTCTGCCCTTCCAGCTTCTGCCCCAACTTATCGGCCATCTCCACCAACCTGAAGCTGTCTCACAACGTGGCAGTATCCTTGTGGGTGGCGGGGGACCTCGGCAGGGGAGGGGGGATGCGGGGACGGACAGGGGTGGGCGGCATGATGGGGCACTTCTGCACACCCTCGGCACTGTGCCAGGGGGAACCGACTTGGAGCGTGAGCCGGAGACGGTGGTGGGGTGAGCGGTGGTGGGCCGGCACCGGGAGGGAGTCCTGCGGTGGCCGGGGCGGGCAGCTGCCCTGTGTCCCCGCGGGGAGGAGGCCACCAGGTCTTTTCCTTGACGTCCCCTCTCCATGGTGTCACCTTCCTGGCCTTTGGCAACGGGGCACCGGATGTCTTCAGCGCCGTGGTGGCCTTCTCCGACCCGCGGACGGCAGGGCTGGCCATCGGGGCCGTCTTTGGTAAGGAGACCCCCACTGGGGGCTGCCGGCTCAGGGGGGGTGGACAAGTGGGGGGCACACTGCGGGGCCGTGGGATGTTCCCCCCTGAGAGGGACCCGTTGCGTTGGCAGGCGCCGGCGTGTTCGTGACCACGGTGGTGGCTGGGGGCATCGCCCTGGTCAAGCCCTTCACGGCCGCCTCCAGGCCCTTCCTCAGGGATGTCATCTTCTACATGGTGGCCGTCTTCCTCACCTTCGTGGTCCTCTACCTCGGCAGGATCACGCTGGGAGAGGCTCTGGGTGAGCGCCACGGGGGGCTGGGGCTGGGGGGGTGGCGGAAGCAGCCTGGGGGTGCCGTAACCCCCCATCGCTCCCCATCCCAGGTTACCTGGGGCTGTATGTCTTCTATGTCTTCACCGTGGTGCTCTGTACCTGGATTCACCGGCGGCAGCGGAGGGAAGGGCTGGCCCCCCCTGGACCCTGGGAGCCAGGTAAGGGCCGCCTGGCTGTGCCGACGGGACCCCCGGCGTGCTGGGGTCTCCCTCCACCGCCCCCCTCCTCTCCTCTTCCCCCCAGAGATGCCGACGGACGCTGAAGAGCAGGAATCCTCAGGCACAAACAGCGGGGACTACGGTACGTCGTTCCTGGTGGGCTTGGGGCCAGCTCCGCTCTGTCCTCAGGGGTGGTCGGGGGTCCCAGGGACCCCCAGGCTGCTGCATACGTGACCGAGCCCACGGGGCAGCCGTGGCCGGGTGCTACCCTGGGGCTGGGGGGATCTCCCTGGGGCTGCGCAGGCGACCGCAGCCCCATGCTGGAAGGGCTGGGGGGGGGGCTGGGGAGCCCCCTGTCCCCCTCAGCCACCGCGGCCCCTCACAGGCGAGGAGTACCGGCCCCTGCTCCCCTCCCGGGAGACCTCCCTGCGCATCCTCATCACGGCCCTCAGCCCCTTGGACTACCGCAAGTGGAGGAGGAAGCCCTGGTACTGGCGGGTCTTCAAGGTCTTCAAGGTGAGTAGGGGGGCACGCGAGCCGGGAGGAGCCCCCGCACAGGGTGTCCCCCTCCCCGCTGGCCCCTGGGGCTGCGTCACCCCTGGGCTTTGCAATGGGGATGGCGGGACAAGGGCAGGCGGGTGGGGGACACGTCACGGGGCACCTCCCGGCATGCCCCATCTCGGGGGTCCCCCACCCCTGCTCACGGCCGCTCCTGCCAGGTGCCTGTGGAGCTGGTGCTGCTGCTCACTGTTCCCGTCGTGGACCCCGACAAGGATGACCTGAACTGGAAGAGACCCCTCAACTGCCTGCACGTCCTCACCAGCCCCCTGCTCTGCGTCCTCACCCTCAAGTCGGGCGCCTGTAAGAGCCCTGGCAGCCCCGCACACCCAGGAGGGGACAGGACCGAGATTGCCGCCGAAGCCCTGGGGACCGCAGGAGCCCTTTGGAGCTGGCACCCCATCTGGGAAGGGGAGGACCAAAGGGCCAGTGAGGAGCTAAGCTGGGAGGCCTGGTTTGCAGCTGGATGGCTCCGTCCGCCCCCAGGGGTGGGGGTTTGGGCCCCCCAGCATCCAGGTCCTGGGGGAACGATGGGGCAGGCCTGGCCTGCCTGGGGAAACTGAGGCACAGAGGGGAGCAGCCCCATGAGGGCTTAGGGTAGAGGTGGCTTTAGGGGACAAGGCTTTACCTCACGCCACGAGCCGGGTCGCATCCTGCCCCAGCCCGCGTGGTGCCTGCGGGGCCACTCTGAAAGCCCTCCTCTCCACCGTGTGCAGATGGGCTGTACCAGATCCAGGGCATCTTCCCAGTCTGGGGACTGGTCACACTGGTTGGCTCTGCCCTGGCCATCATCACCTTCGTCACCACGAGCAACGAGGAGCCGCCCAAGTACCACTGCGTAAGGTGCCCCCCAGCCCTGAATGCCCACCGGGGACCAGCTCAGCCCGCTCCAGACTGGGCTGCGGTTCCTGGGGGCAGAGCAGGAGCCAGGACCTCCCTCCCGGTCCCCAGCGTCCCCAGGAGGGACGGCTGGCTGGAGGTGTGCAGGGTCCTGCGGGGTGCACCCAGGGACCAGCTTACCCCTCTGCCCGGCAGGTATTTGCCTTCCTCGGGTTTTTGGCCAGTGCTATGTGGATCAACGCCGCGGCCACGGAGCTGGTGAACATCCTCCGGACCCTGGGCATCATCTTCCAGCTGAGCAACACCGTGCTGGGCTTGACGCTGCTGGCCTGGGGCAACAGCATCGGCGGTAAGGGCTCTGCTGTGCCCCAGCGCCAGCCCGGGTGTACCCGTCCTCCTGGCACCCCCCAAGGTCTCCCCTTCTCCCTCTGCAGACACCTTCTCTGACCTCACCATGGCACGGCAGGGCTATCCCCGCATGGCCTTCTCCGCCTGCTTCGGGGGCATCATCTTCAGTATCCTTTGGGTGCCGGGGGGAGGTGGTGGTGGTGGTACTTGAGGCAGGGGCTGCCTCAGTTTCCCTGCCTGCAGCCCAGGGAGAGCCCCGGGAAGGAGCTGGGCAGGATCCATCCCAGAGTCCCTGGGGTGCTGGCAGCCTCCCCGGTGCCTGCACAGTGTGGGGGGACCGGTGCGGGATTTGTGAACCGCAGGAGCCACAGGGATGGAGCCAGCACCATCCCCCCCGTCCCCACTGCTGTCCCACCCCAGCGGGGTGGGGGTTTGGGCCGGAGTCTGGCAGATTTGGGATCTGCCAAAGGGAAGGAGGGGAAGGGGCTGTGCCGCTCTCCGGGAGGCTTTGCGTGGTCCCCAGACCAGGCTGAAGCCTCTCCTCGAGTGCTCCAGGCTGGATTCGCCACAAACAGGCAACGCTCTGGGCTAGGCAGCAGCGATGGGGCGCAGGCGGGGAGGAGGAGGGCCGGTGTTGTCCCCTTTCCCAGGGTGGGGGGGACGTGGCCGGCTCTGTCGCTGCCCCGAGGTCCCCTGCGCTGTGTCCCCGTCCTGAACGTGCCCCAGACATCCTGGTTGGCGTGGGACTCGGCTGCCTGCTGCAGATGAGCAGCAGCCAGCTGGTGGTGAAGGTAAGGCTGCAGCACGACGGTGGCGGGGGTCGGGCTGGCAGCAGGACCCCCCTGTCACCCCACATCACTCCCCACCTCTCTGGCAGCTGGAGCCCGACAGCCTCCTGGTCTGGATCCTCGCCGGGGCCCTGGGGCTGAGCTTGGTCTTCTCCTTCGTGTCGGTGCCAGCGCAGTGCTTCCAGCTGGACAAGGTGTACGGCGTCTGCCTCATCCTCTACTACCTGGCCTTCCTCTGCGTGGCCCTGCTGACCGAGTTCAGGGTGATCCATCTCTCCGCCATCTGACCGGCCCCACCGCCGGCAGGAGATGCACGTCCATCCCTGGCTCTCGCTCTGCCTCCCCGCCGGATCGGGGCCTCGCTGTCCCCTCTCCCTGTCCCTGCCAAGGGGACAAGGGCACCTTGACCCCAACCGTGCTGCTGCCGCCACGTGCTGGAGGCATCACGTGCCAGCCCAGCCCTCAGCCTTCGTTTTCTGGGGCGGGAGGGCTTGGTTGTTTGTGCTTTGGGAAAGGAAAAGGAGCCATTAGTCATTAGCTACATCCTCTCCCCGCTCTGTTTAATCTTGTTTAACTGGAGGCGGCTCTGAGCAGGAGTGAGGTTAAGACCTCGGCTTCCTCCGGTCCCGGTGGCAGGGGCAGAGGAGAGGGCAGCTGCAGCCCAGGGTCACAACAGGAGAGGTTTTGCCTCTTCAGCCACTTTGCTTTCCCCTCCCTGTCTCCATCCAGGCTGCTCTGGGACGGGGCTAGGGCAGTCACGCTACACGTGGTGACTCTGAAGGGCCGAGCACAAGTTTGTCATTGCAAAGGACGTGACGTGTTCGCACTGTGGGTTTGAAACAGCAGCCGAGGCAAAGCGAGACGGGGTTAAGGTGAGACAAAGCTCCAGGGCAGTGCTTGGTTTTAATGCAAGCAAAGCTGGAGGAAAAAAAAAACAACCAAACAAACAAAACCAAACCACGGGAGGCTGGTTTCCCCTGCTTTTTTAAGCTATGTTTTTCAACCTGAGTTTCCGATCCTACTTTTCTCCTCCTCCTAGGATGGACAGAGCTGTAGGAAAGGACGTGGAGGTTTCCACACACAGTGTTAACCTCTGGCAAGACTAGGTTTAGGCACTGTAAAAAAAAAAAAAAAAAAGGCAATAAAAAACCAAAACCAAACACAAACCCAAGCTCAACTTGTGTTGTTTGCTGTGAGGGTGTCTTCTCCTGCTCTATGCCAGCGTAACACAACCCTTACCCCGCACCGTGCTTTTGGAGGGGGAGAGGGAACGCTGGAGCTTCTCCGGAGCTGAGCCAGCAGCAGCAGAGGGGCCTGGGGCTCCGACACCCTCGGCTCCGACACCCTCGGCTCCGACACCCTCGGCTCCGACACCCTCGGCTCCGACACCCTCGGCTCCGACACCCTCGGCAGCGCCCAGCAGTTTTCCCCAGCAGCTCGGGGAAGGAGTTTCCTCCGGGTTCCCCGGCAGTTGATTTCTCAACAGCAAGTCACATGCGCCTGACTCAGCCATTTAGTTGCAGGGTTGGGAACCGCAGCGTCCAGGGTCAGCACGGGCTGCGAGGGGCATTACTCAGCTCCCCGGGGATGCGGACACCAGGGGGGCAGCCCACGGTCCCAGGGGAAGCGGAGCGGGCGGGCTGGTGCTTCTGCTCCCTGTCGGAGGGTCCGCAGGGCGCAGGCTAGAAAGCAAACTGCCGTTACGGACAGACAACCACAATTCTGCTTCGCAGGGAGAGAGGGGCTGTTTTGCAAGAAGCGCAACCACCGGACCTCGTTCCTGCTCCCTTCTAGAGGTGCCAGCAGCCTCCCGGGCCTGGATCGTTTCTCCTTTTTCTAACCGGATACGGGCTTTCACAAAAAATAACGCTCCCTGTGGCTGCAGCTATTGGCCCTGCGCTGAACCTGCTCACAAGTTACCAGCAGCTGCTGGAATTAGCCAGGGAGAGAAGACCCACTTCTTACGCACAGCAGGGCTAAAGCAATTGAAACCGCGGCCAACGTACCCATACAGAGGTACAGGGTCAAAAAACCCCTTCTAACCTTAAACATTGCATTGGGGTAGCTTTAAAAACGTAAGTTTGAAAGCATTAACCTTAACGTTTAGGAAAAAAAACTGGCAGGGGGGAGGGCAGAAGGGAAGCTGGGCTGTGCAATGTCCAGGAACAAGAATTCAGAGCAGCTCGGCAGGGCACGCATGCGAAATATGCCCACGCAAGCAGTTCCAGCCAGGGAGAGAGGGCGGGCGGGCACCGCTCCTCATCAAACACTGTGGAAACGCTGCAGCTGCGGCCAAGCCCCGCTTCTGGAATAACACGGAAAGGAGGAAAGGAAGCTGCTGCCTTTACAAAGCTGAGGATGCTTTTTATTAGTGTGCTTGAAAAAACTCTAGAGAACGTTTTACAGACATGTCCATAAAATCATTTTATAAACAAAACGCCAGCATACAAAATCCTGCAGTGCTTCCTCCCTTGCTCCCTACAAAATGATTGTCTCTGTCGTTAGTCTGTGTGTCAGGTGGGGGAGAGGAGGATAAATAGAAGGGGATGCCCCGTACTCAAACTTCGTTTCCTTCCAAAGTCGTATGGAAGAAGTAAACTTCTGTGACCCTCCTTGGTTTACAAAAATAATTAATACAGTGTGTACATGGGGGCAGATCAACACCTCAGCACGACACCACGGAGGCAGGGCCTGAGCCCTGAACCCCAGTCCAAGCGTTCCCGTCTGTGACACGAGAGCCCTGTTATTGCATGTTAAGCAGGTTAGTGCCCCCCTCAATATAGCTTAAAGCTGCAGCTCTTTCACACCCAGAAAACACCCCCAAAAAAGTCACTGGCAGCCCTGCAAGGAGAAACGGGCTGTAGGGGAACGCGGAGTTTAAACACAGCCACTTTTTTTTTTTTCCCCCTAACCTTCGCAACGCTCATTCATCCTGCCCACAACTTAAAACAGAATAAACAACATCTCCTCCAGCCCCAGGACTAATCTGGATAAATCTCCCAGGCTGCGACTCCATGCAGAGCAACTGCAAGAGCAACAACTGCACTGCTCATTAATTTGTGGTCGAATTTATGGTTTGGAAAACAGCCCTTTAAGGTCCTTCACGGTTCAGCTCAGAAGTAGTTTCATACCTGCAGTACCCAGAAAGGAAACAAAGAGTTGCCCTGAGGCACCCAGGGAATTTGGCAAGGGTTGAGAGCAGACGCTGGTGTGCGTGCTGCCCCGAAAGCTGCTCACCCGCTCTTTCCATCCCATAGCCCAAATGCTCCCGCCATGCTATGCAGGGAGAGATTTTCAGCAGCAGCTCTGTCTTGCCTACTTTTGAAAGTCTCACCCACCCAGGAAATGCTCCCGAGCTGCCCGGGTAAGATCAGTCCTCTCCTGCTGTCCTTGTGCCACGCTGTGAGGCTACCAAGGAAAAAACAGGTACGTGGGACAAAGGGAACGGGCACACAGATCTCCCACTGCCCGATCTGTCTGGAGGAAGGAGAAAGCCTCCCCAGCAAGCTCTACTGTTAGTCTGAACCTGAGAAAAGATCAAACAGCAAGAGGTGAGGGGAACCTCCCAGCTGACAGATGCTTGTAGCCCTCAGCACTTTCTGTGCTGACAGGGGAAAAAAGAGGACTTAGAGACAGGTTCTCATCACGTTGTGGGCAATGAAACACGAGCGATGACGCAACCTGCCACGATCGCAGAATAAATGTGGCAGAGCTGGGAATCCCTTTTCCCCCCTTCCTTCCCATCCCTCAGCTACCAGGTCTGGCAGCCTTCCTTGCCAGCTGCAGAAAAGCAGGCGGGTGGGAAGAATCATTGTCTTCCATGTTCCTCCTGCAACCAAAATTCAGGGGAACAGCAAAGCTCTTCAGTGAATCTTCCTAAGATCTGACTCAGTCAGCATTTGCCAGCCCGAGGAACATTTCTGCGAGGGTGAGAGCAAGGGAGGAGCAACGCTGCTGCGCTGGGACTCACTCACCTGTATAAACAAAGCAATGACCTGCCTGAGGACTAACCAGCAGTACCGTTTGATGCCCATAAACTCTCCTTAACCCAGAGCCAGGCAGAAATAAGTCAGACGTGGAGCTGCAAAACCTTCCATTTCTTCCTCCTAGTCATCTATCTGAGCTAAGGACCAGCCAGAGGTTTGCCATTTACAGAGCAGGTGGCTAAGTGGTAGAGGTCAACAGCCACCGTCACCCTGCAGAATGCCCCCTCTCACCGAACAGACAGGAGCTTTGGGGTTCACAGAGACAATCCCAGTCCCGGGCAGTGCCCCGGGCAGAACTGACCAGCAGCGATGCAGGTATTGCATAGCTACAGCAGAGACAGAGTTCGTCTCCCCAGACTCCTGTCCCACCTATGGTCATAACACGATGAGATGCTGGCCCTCAGTTCTGTCTCCAGCTCCCACAGAACTGCTCAGGGACAGCTAAATTCAATAATCAGAGCTGGATCTCCTACAGGGAGTGCATCTAGGTGTGCCAAAAAGGAGGGGAAAGGCAGACTGCTCTTCCAAAAGTGCTGAAATTTCACACCACCTCCCCTTTCTTTGCATAAGGCAGGCGGAGGAGAAACAAAAACTTACTCCCTGATCTTTTATTCCTAGGTTAATGGTACCCTTTAAGCAAAAGAGATCTTCAAAAAGGGCAAAAGTTTTAATATTAAGCAGGTGGCTTCAGCGCATTTCCTGCTGTTAATGGATTACACATCCCTTTCCCCAAGGTCTGTTAGTGGCAAGACAAACAGCGGGCTCGAGCCTGGGAAGCGGCTCAGAGGGAGAAGGTCTCTGTTCTGTCGGAGATGTTCACTCTGTGCTGAGCACGGGCATCGTGCTCAATCTGGGTGTAGCAGCCTTACACAGAGTCCCCTGGGCCTCTGGTTTTTCAGCAATTCACTGCCTAGGGGAAGAGATTTGAACCCTAAAGCTGAACAGTACACGGAACAGATCTATATACATCATCCCAATATATACGCTGTGAAGTAATACTCTAGGTTATTGCATAGACGGCGGCTTGCATTGCTAGGCCTAAATGACAGTCTGGGAGCGTTGTCGGAGGCTCAGGGGCTTCAGAGAGCTGTTGGAAGCAGATGCAGGCTCTTGCAACGGTGTCTGAGATTCCTCTTTTCTGGAATGCTCCTCATACCATTCCTGCAACAGGAGATCAAACACACCGAGATCAGGCTCTGCCCCACACTGCCCTCGCAGCCCCCCAAGCAGGACCCCGAAGGGCAGAGCCTTCGGCTGCTCTGCCAGGCGAGGGCACATTTGCTCAGGAACAGAGAAGCTCTTTCCAAAGCCCTGGATATAGCCTAACCTCCTGGACCCATCTGGTTAACTGCAGCATGGCTGTGATGGATGCAGCAAGACCTCGCCACCCACAGCCAAGGCAAGAAGTACCAGCTATGGCTCAGCTACAGCTGGCTGAGCTGACAAACGTGGGCAAGGAAACATCTCTCTCTCAGGATGTCCCTCCTGAACGTCTAGGACTCTAGTACTGATGTGCCCTTGATGTCTGGGATTTGCAGAGTTGCTCCCAATCCTGGGCAGCACCCAGGGTGTTACAAGGTGTTTCAGCCCTGAATCAGGGACCAAGCACAACAGACAGGGAGCTTCTCTGCAGATTTCCACCCCGCTCCATCACAAATAACGTGTTTATTTTTGTTAGGGGGACGGAAGACTCATCCCCAAGCTAGGTGCCCAAGGGACAAAGGACAGATTCAAATGGTTACGAGATTAATTCTTTCAGCACTAATCATTACATTAGCCCGTGACCTTCAACCTGGAGGTGAATGTCTGGCAGGCACTACAGCGACCAAATCCGTGGCATAAAGCTCCTGACCACGAAGGGCACTAGCAGGAATGCCCTAAACAATCCAGAGAATCACTTGATCTAAGCGTTTCCCATCTTTGTCAGCCTGCTATTCTGAAGGAAAACCAGGCAGCGTTGCCAGCACTCTGCCTGGGAGAACACTTGATTTCTGTGTCAGACAGACACGCCCAAGCTCAAACACAATCACATTCCAGTGGCTTAACAAATTAGCGTTCAGCAGCCAAGCCCCAGGAAGGCACTACGCATGTGCTCATAGCCCCAGCGACCACGTCCACCTCGGTGAGTCTAGGTAAGCTCGGCCAAGCTGGAGCGCCTACGCACACGCCGAGCGTGCAGTTACTGTGACTGGGCTGACACACACCTGCACAGCCGGGCACCGCGACCCACCGAGGAGGCTCGGACGTGCTCTGTGGTTTAAGAAAGTCCCCGAGTGCAAGAACGGATCAATCTGAAGTACACTTCATCTGCTGCCCAGCCCTCTCACAGAGCACATGGCTGCCTGGGTCTTGGAGGAAGAAGGCCTCCAGTGTTTAAAAGGATGGTTTGTTATTCTAGGCAATGTTCTGCTCGCCACAGGGACTTGCTGGTATTTCCAACTCAGGCCCGCATACCTGTATCTCCTCCTCATACATCTTCATACTCAAATCACTCTTGGTCCTTGATCTGCGTCCCAGAAACACTGTTGACATTTGCTAAAGAGTTGGGGGAAGGAGGAGGAAAAAACAAAAGACGACATTCATCAGTCACTGAGCAGCTCACAGGATCAGTCCCTGGAGCTTCAGGCATCCTTCATGCGGTCACCCATTGTCCGCTGATGAGCTCGTGCTATGGGCTCCTTCTATAGCCATGGGAAAAAGGCATTTTAGGGTGCACATCATCTAAACAAATGCAGGCATCAACGGCAGGCTGAGACGAATCACACTGAACAGATCCCCAAAGACCCCAGAGGGAGCTGTAGCTCGGACGGATGCGTCTGTCAGCGGTGCTTAATTTAGTCGGATGAACACAACATCAGTGCCCGGAACAAGGCTCAAACCCAAGCTTCCAAATAAGACCTCATCTAAGAACAATTTCAGGTCCCACTTGTCCAGACCACACCATTTACTCCATGGGCCTGGACTTCTTAAATCGTGTAAGCAAAGAGCTGAAGTCTGAATTACTCTCTGACCACATGAGTTATATGACCAGGATTGAGAAACAAAAGAAACCTCAGGTCTGGCATCATCATTCCGGACTCCATTGCAAGGCTGAGGACAGCATCCTCCTTTGGTTTATTGTCTTGAAAAGTGCTTCTGATCAGTATCATCGTTGCTACTCTGAATTTTGTCTGTGTGAACAAGAGCTCAGCCTTTAACTACCAAGCCAACCAAAGCAAATAAAGGTCGCCTAAGAGACTGTAGCACCTGCACTTTGTAGTGGTGATACAAGAATATAATGGCTCTATTATTAAAACAACCACTTCAGCTCTTCCCAGATGCATGAGACAACAGTTCTGAGACAAGAGCAGTTACCCAGGTCAGCTCATTTTTCCAATTGTCTATCCTGTTTTGGAATGAAAATGTAAGCAGTGCCATGGAGAAAGGAAACCTGGTGTTTGGAATCTATACCATCATATTGCTGCATAATGTTTCAGGACTGTCCGGGCCTACGTGTACGATGGCACAGAGAGAGAGGCAGGAGAATTACAAGACAGTGGCTTCCTTAAAGAAAAATAAAGATACTTTTTTCCAGACAGCACTGGGCCTGGACAGCTCTAAGTGAAGTCAGAGGAAGGCAATAGCAACGAGCCTTTGTCAAGGCTATTCAGAGTGCAGGGGAAATTCAGCTACTACTTTTCTAGAGCAGCAAAACTTCGTGCCAGTGCTGCAGAGTTCCTCCAGTAGCTCAGCTCTCAACACTACAAAGACACATGCAGCTTCTCTCTAGAAGACAGCAAGAAGACATTTGTGGCCCTGGCGTGCCTCCCTCCCCTGAAGCCAAGAACTTGCAGTAAGGATTTCCTCTTACCCCATATTTGTCCATCTGCAAAATGATCTTCTGCAACTGAGCTGTTTCAGTGGCAGCTGAACTCCGCTTGTACAGCTCGATTATGCCAACCACTTCCTCCTTGGAGATCTCCTTCTCCAGCACAATGCCGTTGTCTTCTGGAGAGGCAAGAAAAAAAAAAAAAAAAGATAAAAAGAAGTCACCGAGATGAACATTGCTTCATCAGCCACTATGATAATCCTGGAAGGCAAAGCTTAACAGCACACAGGACCAAGCCAGACGTCAGGCACAGTCTGTACCTACTTGGTGACTAGAACACGTATGTCCTTGTCCCCCAACAAGGCAGGGAAGAAAAGTTAACTAGTGTGTAGGGCCAGCAAGCAGCTCAGCTTTTTAAAACATCAGGCTCCTCAGTATCTTAAAAAAAATCTTGTAGCTTTTTGCTTGCCTGTAAATTAACTAGCAAACCAGCTAATCACACAGGAATTGCTGCCTTTTGACCTTCGACTGCCTAACACGGCTTGGGAGTTAAGTGCTAACAAATGTCTTTCACTGCACCCTTCAAACTGAGCGCAGGAAGGACCATGATGAAAAGTGTTTCTGTGACTAACAACGCCTGGCTCCTATGGGCCTGTGCCACACGTTTGGATCTTCTGGCACCGAAGAAAGATGAGGGGCTGGATCAAAGCTACTCCCGTGGCTGGGGCCTTCACCATGTTTCTGCAGGGAAGATTGGCATTACATGTATGCTTGCAGTAGCTATATCTCCTTTCTGCAGAAAAGCGTAAAGAATTATTAAGATTAGTCTGCACGGAGAATGAATAGAGAAGTCTGGGTGTAGATCACCTGAAGGAATAGCAGGAGAAGGGCTGTAAGAGATTAATGTGTTTATGGCACCTAAATTAGCAGGTCATGAAGTTACATGCCGTTTCAGACGCCCAGCTCAGGAGACAAAGGACAGTGAGTAAAACTGATGACTCACAGGGGTGAGGGGATGGAGAGACTAGTCACTGTCCGTTCCTAAAGGGTACGGAAAGGGATGTCCAAAACCAGCACGTAGTCTCAGTCTAAGTACAACTCGGAGATGTGAAAAGAAGTGGATAGGCAGCGTCCCTTGTCCTCCATGTCATGGCACAGAGTGCTGGCAAACCACTTGGATCCAGCGTCTTGGTGCCTGAATGCTGGACAAGCCGCTTGGAGACACGTTCTGGTGCCGGTGAGTATATTAGTGAGGGAGGGAAACCGGTTTTAAAAGAAAAATCACCTTCCCTTCCTGTAAGGTCTCTTGTTGAGCTTTGATATGTCTTTGCTGTAACGTTTCCTAGATTTCTTTCATGAAATGCATGCGGACTTCCTATCTTTAAATAATTTGGTTGAAATGGCTCAAGTAGTTGAAGTTTACATGTGCGTGCACACACATGCACCCACAGATAAACACATGCACATACACACACACTTTTGGGAGAGTGGGGGGGGAGAGATGAAGGGCAGAGCAGAAAGGCTGGACAGAAATATCACACAAAAGCATAAGAATGAGCTTAGGAAGTCAGGCTAAAACAAAAATCTGGCCTTTGCTGGCCAATCCCATTCTCCCCTACAGACATTAAGACGCCAGGGAGAAGAGACACAATGTTGTAGGTTGGCCAGTCCTCAGTTCTGACCTTCTGAATCTTGGTTCTTCCGAGTGTAGTTCATGCGGAAGACGAAAGCATCCAGAATAAAAGCCACGATGATGGTCATCACCACCTGGGAGAGGACATGAACAGAAGAGATCAGGAGGCTGCTGCTGGGAGATTCTTCCAGCCCAGTTCAACACGAAGCTGAGCATTTGGTCTGTGCTTCCACTCCACGCTCCCCAGCTCCTCCATGGCAGAGGAGATGCACATCACACATCTACCTGCGAGTAAACTGCTAACAGTCAACCACAACGGGGACAGAACAAAACTCTGTGCTGCCCTAGTCCTTACCCCAGGCCCAGATTTGTGCAGCATCAGCTTTGTCAATGCCCATAAATTCAACTTTCTGGAAGTGATGTGGACTCACACCTGTTTCTGGAAGACGTTTATGTAGAAGAGCAAAGTTGTCTTCATTTAAGGACGGAAGCTCCCTCTGGAACACAGTAAAAGCTGTCTCCCCTCCTCATCCCCACTATTTGATGCACGGAGCATGTCCAGAAACCTACCATGGTCACAATATAGAAGATCATGAAGTAAAGACGGCTCCAGTGAGTGGTTTGAGATGTCACCCCTTCCTAAAGAGGAGAGGGAAGAAGTCAGTAGTGCACAAAAGAAGGGAGAGTCTGCTGTTAACTGCTTGCCAACAGACATACAGCAGCATAAACACTATCTATCTATTCATGGCTCCACAGTTAGCCCCAGGGACTGCCTGTGCAATGCTCAATGCCCCAACTGGTCCTTGCAGCTAATCTGCCTCTCAAGCTAAAAAGAGAGGCTCCTATATGCAGACATGCAGAACATTTAAAGCCTGTGGCTGTATGAACCATTGCTGCTATGAGAACACAGCTTGGACAGCAGGATGACAAGCTGGAATACAGAGTGACTTCACTTGTCCAGATTGCGAAACCTGGCCTGAAGGCTGCTCAAGATTCGCAAGAAAACATGCCCAGCAGCATGCCAGAGGTCAAATGTCACCCAAGGATCAGGAGCAAAAGACGTCTGGCGACAAGAAGTGACAATGTTGGGCCCATCTCCAATCACCAGGGGAAGAAAGCAGTGGTGGCATGGAAGATCTAGCCCAACTGGCAAAGAGCCTGTGCTGTCTATACGCACAGGGTAGCTGCGGTTTACTTACCATGATGATGTACCAGTCATTGACGACTGTCAGCTCAAACAGCGTGACTATATACAAGCGGGAGAAAAAATACAGACAATTGCTTTATCCATCCTGACCTACTTTATAGTGATTCTTAGACAAAGTGTTTGACAAGGAAGACTGACGTAAGACACCGACATTTCGATACAGCCAGCAAATCCAGAGACAGAATGCAGACCCTCATCATTGCAATTACTTCATACAAAGGGGGTTAGAACCACAGAACCAGGAGCATGGCTTAATCTATATTTCTAAAAAAAATCAGAAACAGACCTGACTCTTTCCACCAGCGAGCATGGAGACCTCTGAAATCTCCAGAAGATAAGCATCTCTGCTCACACATTAAGAAAACCATGGAGAGTAATCAACACATTCAAATTATTCTTCATCAGTGGGTTTAAAGAAATGTATTAGCATCACTACTGGTTCTTTAGAAGGGTAGTGACTTAAACATCTCTGGAAGTCTGGTCTGATCACCAGTCAGAACCGATCTGCTGGCTTCATACTGGCTTTTAAGAGATGTCTGCTTACCTTGCAAAACAGTCATGGCACAATTAGCCAGCTGCAGTTCTCCAAACAGAAAGAGCAGGATGCTGAGTGTTTGAGGTGCATTAGTAGGACGCCCTGGGAGAGTCCCAGGCTTACATGAGCATTAGAGTCCTGCCATCCAGCTCTGCAGGAACCCAGATGCACTAAGGAATAGTCTCTGCTACAGACAAAACTGTCCTTACCGAAGCTGTTCAAAATGTTGTCGAAGTTGTTGAGATAGTAATAACCTTCTTCCACAACCGTCTTGTTGCCAACTGTATGATTCACCCAGCGGTAGGAATCTGCGACTGTGCTTGTGCTGGTTGGAGAAACCAGGACAAAGAATGAGAAGAGAAGTGAAAAAGCAAGGAAAATCTCGAGAGTTATAAATACTAAAACACTTAGAAGGTGGTGAGCAGGGTGGCAGTTTCTGCCTCTTGGCCAATGCTCGCCTTTTTCTTTGAAAGAAAGCCTCTGTCCTTCACAGCTCAGCACAAGCCCAGGGACCACATGGAGTCTTTCTAATCATTCAGCAAATATTATACCAGTGAAACTGAGTGCTTGGGTTAGACTCCTTGGCTCACACCCTTAAAGCTTGGCATTTCCAAGTGGTGTGCCATCATTTAAAATGAAAAGGGCACAGGACAGCTTAGCTTCCAAGACCAGGTGAATTTATCTCGTACAAAGTGAGGCCTAAATATGTAACACGTCTAGCAGAGCAACTCTGGTGTCACCAAGATAAAAATCTCAACTTTGCTCTAGAGCAGCTGTTACAGGAATTTCCAACCACAGTATCATGAATAAATCCTCCCAGTGCAGATACCTGAGGTGAGTTACGGAGCTTATTAAAACCAGCCAACCCCACCACAGAAGTCTCTCCCTTTCCAAATGCAATGCAAAAGCCATTTCATCCAATCTTACCTAGAGAAGTGAAGTGTCTCCCCTAGATTTTCCCAGCACATTGCCTTAGCTGCAAAACCCCATTCAGACCCATCCTCTGGCCCCTTCTGCACAGGCAGACAGAGCTGCCAGAGGCACTGCTACTGGCTGTGCACCAAACCCATTGCGGAGGGGGATGGATTTGCAGTACTCACTTGCAGCAGTTCGGATAGACCACGCCAGCAAAGAACTCCATGCCAACAATGGCAAAGCAATAGTAGAAGATCAGCAGGGTTAAACCCAGGCTGGAGGCAAAAACAGAGAGAGTACTGTGCTACTCAAGAGTTGCTAAAGCAGGGAAACACAAAGTCACAGGCTGGTTTCTCTGGAAGGAATTTCCAATGGATGGGAAGCAGCACTGAAAACCCCAGACCACCCTCCCTGCCACTGTGGCTCTGCAGTTCTTCGCCTGCTCTCATTCAAGAAGTCCTTGGACAAGGAGCTTGCCGCTTGCTGAAGAGAGAAACTAAAGAGCAGCCTGGATTCCCTCCCAGTCTGTCTTTTTCTGGTAAACAAACATCTCTCCACAGTTTCTTTAATAAAGAACAACACACACTGGTTCTGCCCTCTCCACGTCCTTGGATGGAGGGACTGTGCCAAGAACAGGGTTCTCTAGCTAACACGCTCTCCTCAGACCTTCTTCAAGGGAATAAGGCCTGAGGATGCCCCACTCGAACACCAAGCTCCTTCTGCCCCACCATTTCACAATGATGCTCTCGAGTGGCTGTACTAAGGACAGGGAAGCTTCTGGGGCTGAGTATATTCACACCAATGTTCCTCTCAAATGGGCCTCCCCCTCACCAAAAGCTGGGACGGGGGAGAAAAATTAAACAAGCATCAACTCTTAGTTATCCTCCTAACACAAAAGCAGGAGGCGGCCCAGGGTGCTGGAGTGTTGCTTATCGCATAGTGCTCTGAGAAATCGGAAGATTAACACTACCGCAGCACACTGAAGAATCAGTAGCAATCAATTGACAGATCAGAGCACAAACACCTTTAGCAGGTTTGACAGGTCCCTATCCTGACCCCAGCCCTAGACACTAAACCTTCACTCCCCTCTCCCCGCCATCACCCAAAGAGAAGTTAGTACCTGGCCATCCGGGGGAACAACTCAAACATAGTGTCCAGGACATTTCTGTAGCGTTTCTTCAATTTAAATAGCCTGAAAGGAAAAGCCGGTAGTTACTTACACACCGCAACTTTCCTGCTGTTGTTGGAAATAGTTAAAGGCAATATCACAGTTCCCTGTACCTCCCAGGTCAAGGAACAGTAAGGTTTCCTGACACCAAACTCACAGGATCTGCTCTTGCTCAAGCGGTCTCCGCTCACTTAACAATGTCCCACTGTCCCATCGGAATGTTTATGACACATTCAACTAAGTGCTTACAGGATTGAGGAATCTCAAGGAAAAGTCTACGTCTTTTTACACAGCATGATGCATAAACAGCTACTTTAAAAAACCTAAAAATCATAAGAACTTAAACTAGTCCTGTGTACAGGGTCAGGATTCATTACTCCTTTCCTCAGACACAAGCTTTTCTGTGTTTCTCCCATGACCTAATAAAAATTGATGAAAGAAAACTACATTGTGCCTGCTAATTTAAGATTTAGCAACTCCAGCCTTTACAGAGAAACACAGCTGCCAAACGCAGGCTTTGGCAGGGGAGCGACAGAGAAAACTCCCCCCCCCCCCGCCCCTTGAGTGTCATAAAGTGTTCTTTAAATCCTCACTGAAGAGCTAAATTACATTACCTTGTTTTTAACAAAACAACATTTTGCCTCTCAAATGCCTTCCACCTATGGCTCTCAAAGTGTTCTGTGAAGGTGAGTATACCTCTAACAGCCTCGAAATGAGAGGGTTAATCAGACCCATCTTACTGAGCTGCAGAGAGGTTACAGGCCACAGTCTTGCTTGGAGTGTGAGATGCAGTTAGAGCAGGGTTGCACTTCACCCTAGAAAGCAGCATCCTTTGAAAACTGTAATTTCTGGTAATTCAGTGGAAATTATTAAACTGGCTCAGACTGTCTCACCCTGACAGAAGAGCTTTTCTCTGAACAGCATCAGACAATTTAGAGGAGGTGTAAGAACCCCACGAAGGCAGACACAGGATAATCTGCCCCCGGTAAATCCCTTGATCTCTATTAGAGATCAGCTTAAGCTCCAAAGCACAGGGTTTCATATCCCATCCCAAGTTTTTGTTATCGTTCATTTTGATAACTCTGGCTAATCTCATTACCCCACGCAATTCCTGTTTGCCATGGTCACGTACCCACAGAGCAATCCCTGCCCTCTCCTGGTAAGGAGCTCGGTCCCATCGGGACTGATGGAAAGCCAGCCCGGCTGTTTTCTTCCCCACCTGCTCTCTGCACCCCCCGCCAGCCTTCCCGTCTCACCTCAGAAGCTGAAGGGGTCGCAAGACCACAATGAAGTAGAATGGCTCCATGTTAAACGCCAGTGCCATGAGCCCCAAAAATGCAAACAGGGTGACTGAGAAGTCAAAGCTAGAAAGAAAAAAAATGTAAAATAAGAGCAATGTGTTTCAGCAGAGCAGAGGTACTTGGTGCTGCTTCAGCCTAACAAGATGCACAAGGCCAAGGGCAGAAGGATTATAATAGCCTGCTGATGGCCTCATCTACAGGCCTAAAAACTCATCTCAGAAGCCAGTCTTCCCAACAATTTTTGCCATCTCTCTCTCAAAACATCAGTGTGCACTTACAGATTCCAACCCGAGGACAGGTACTCGACAGGCCCCAGTCCAGTGGTCTTCAGGAGCAGCTCCACGCCATAGACTGTAAAACAAGACAACAGCCATGGACAGAAATAAGCAGCGTCACATGGAGCGATCATGCAAAGGGTTGCCCTCAAAGATGTGTGATGCTTTACGTACAGGACTGCTGAACATAAGTTTAACAGAGTCCCACCCATCCTCCTTCTTCTCAGTGAGATGCCAAAGAAACATTTTCCCTCCAAATCAACACATTTTCCTGTAGTCATGGTGATTTCTCTCCAGAGCAGTCTGCAAAGCAGTCAGTTGGCTAACATGCTATAAATGCTGAGGCATAAGCTCCTGTAGGAAAGGCCACAAAGTAGTGTAGGAAATTCAGTCCTGCCTGTTTATTTCCTTCTATCTCACTGGAACATATCCACATCCCATAGCCTAGCCTTGACCTGCAGGGAGAGATCCTTTCAAAGAGGAGCCATCTGAATACTTCTCCCCCCCTGTCCTGGCAGCACCTTGTGAGCCTGTGGGTTAAAGACTGCCACAATAACATGATGATGCCCTGTTTCATCCCAAAGTCCTTCTTCCCAGGTTCCAAGGTGGGAGAGAAGTGAAGAGCTGGACGACAACATCCTTGTGAAAAGAAGTGTTGCAGAGCGCCTCTGCCTTCCAACTTTCATGACAAGTGTTTTGAAGACTAATGGCCAGGGAAGCACTAGAGCTACCCAGCAGTCAAATAAGAGGTTAGCAACCTCTCCTAGATTCTCCAGAGAACCTCCTGCTGCAGTTTTACACACTATTTTGATTCAACGGAGCTATACTTTTCTTCTCCCCGTGAGCAAGAGACACCGGCAGGAGAAGGGAAGTGAATTTACATCACTGAAGAGTTCCATGGCAGTGCAATGAACCAGCACATGAAGTTACAATTGCTTATACCGGGGCTGAAAAGGAAGACTAAGGTACACGTTTATGGAGGGGATGACGTTCAGTTAGAAAACTCAGCTCGTCAACTAGTTCATCTAGTCCTTTCAGACTTCTCCTCAGCGTGCCCCTGCACTCTGTACTCCAACAGGACTGCCTTTCTTTGCGTGGCAGAGAGCCAGCTCACAGCTGCAATCAGATCAGAGCTGGTAATGCCTCCTGGAATAGTCAGTGCAGCACAGAGCAACGTGAGCAAACTCCACACAGAGCCATCACAAACCTGGAGGAGCTTATCACTTTGCACGCTGTGCCTAACAAAACAAGGCTATTCTGCTCTCAGGGCTGAAGCCAGCTTTAAGAGTAATACAGCAGCTTTTGCAGAGAGTTGCACCAGAGGTGAGAGGCTCCCCAGACTGCAGTGGCTCAGGGAGCTGTGTAACAGTGCAGCAGCGTTCATGTGGGTCTGTGTGGATGCTGACGATCCCTGCCAGGCACAGCATTGTTCTAGACAGAGTCTGTACACCTGTGGCTAAGTTTTAACTTCAAACTGAATAATCTTCTGGGAACAGAGCTGTCTATTCCCCTCCCAACTCCTTATGAAATGACACGGCTCTGCTGGGAGGTGTCAACTTACTTGTGAGGAAGACTATGTAGCTCCATGGGACGTTTCTGGAGAAGAAATTCCCTCCTGCAAGACACAAGAAGAACTTTTTCTAGCCTTCCCTTTATTCAATGCCCCAGCATCATAGTCATGAAACAAGCTGCGATGTTTCCTACCTTGCAGCATGAAGGTTTCAACAAGAATCCAAATTCCATTCACAGCCACCACAGTATCTGGAAAACAAAGTAAAAACCCATAGCAAAACCACTCCTGGACCAGAGAACATCCATTTCCTAGGCTAACGAAAAGAGTACAATATAGGACAAGCAGCAGGGTCAGTGTTCCAATTCAACTAACAAACCAAACTCATAACTTGGGAGAGTTGCAAAACTACCCTGACTTCTCCCAGGCCTTTAACAGATGCAGTACCTTTATCTGCAGAAGGAAACAAAACTAAAACAAAACAATGGTCTGAATCATCTCAACCGTTTTTACCCATCATTATCTTACATTCTGCCATGTTATTACATGCATATTTCAGCTTCCTCCTAGTTCTGGAGCAAGATCTTGAGAACCACTAGCAGTGCAGGACAAAGGAAGAGTCCCCAGCAGTGCAGGACAAAGCCCTGTCGGCTTGGATCTATTGCTTCTCCCCAACATTCAAATCCTGAGAACTGAAGGCGCAGGACTTCTCCTTTTCACTCAGATCTCCTCACTCCACCCCACCCCACTCTCTTTAGTTTAGCATCCTAATTTACAAAAAACATCTCCTCCAACATTCAAAAAAACCCCAAATTACTGAGTAGGAACAGATCGAGTAGGAACAGTAGAACATAGCGAGCAGCACCACAAATAAGCACTCTTTCTCCCCTAGAGAAGAGGAGCACAGAATCATTCTTGCAGGCAGTACAGTTACCAAGCAATCCCTCCAGCAACGAGGATGCTTGCACTTTCTCAAGTGCAAACAGAAGAAGGTGGTTGACTGGTAAGGCAGTTCCTTACCCAGCATCCCTCAGCTGCAAGATAAAAACCTCAAGGCTTATGAAAGCTAACCACCAACCTACCCAAGTGCAACAAGCTGACTCGTACAGAATCAGACCCACAAGTGCTTTTTGAAGCAGTGAACCAACGAGCCTCTCCAGAGGATTCAACGCAGCGAGAGCCGAGAGCCCAGGCTGCAGCAGCGGTCAGAACAAGCATGCAGCTCCCTCCCTCTCCATCAAAACTCCCAAATTTGCACACAAGCCATGGCTCAAACCAAAGTCCAGGCCCCACCACGCTGAGTCCTTGGAGGGGCTGAGACAGACAGAGCATCCCAGATCCACACGATGAAGGGAGCCTAGCAGAGAGACAGCTCGTTACTTCTACTTACACATGGTGTATTGGAACACGCGGGACTTCACAAGGATGTTGATGCCTGCGTGAAGGAAAGTATGACAAACCAAATGTTTACACGATCCTCCATACCTCACACGCAGCTTCCTCTATCTTCTCCTTAGAGACATTTTTCATACCAATCCTCAGCACAGAAACTAAGCAGATTAGCAGATTATTAACTTTTACTTCTTGGGACCAAGTTCAAATTTCCTCTAGAATTTTAGCAGCAATGAACTCGCTATCCTTAACCCCCGAGATGCCTTTTTCTTCTCTATGTGCTAGGTCTGTGGTGTGGACAGAAGTAAATGCAGCTGCTGAAGCACTGCCCATGTTTGGAACAACACATATGCTGTCAAGGAGGGATGAATGCATCAGCAGAGATATGTAGGACTCCTATGGTTTGCTGTGTGCTTGGATCAAGATGTGTTAACTGTTTCCCACTAGCATACGACACTGAAAAAGAATTGCAGATACGTTCTTATTTCTGAATGGCTACATTCAGTCAGGAAACCTGGGACATGGGAGATAAATCACATTTGCAAACCAGATTACACTGATGGGTATTTCAGACCTCTGTCCCCTTCCCAAGCAGCTGCGCTTGACCTGTACGAGTGCTGCAACCACATCTTGGGACTAGGAAGCCTAGCAGCTTTTGTGAAAACACAAATCCCACTCCACATTCTGTGAGTTGCTGCTTGGGATATGGAGAAACTCTATAAACTTTACTAGATTCAGCAATCATAAATCCCCACCTAACCTCTGTGCTGAAAAAGGAACACAGCCCTCCATGACCTCAGGGTCTGGCTCGCTACAGAGCTTCTGCCAAGAGGTCTCTTATTTTAAGGAAGCCGGGGTCTGGGTCAGAGCACAGGGAATATTTACATGACAGAAATCTTCCTTGGAGACTCTGAATACAAGGCTCTGGCCTTGGAGGCTCTGAATACACGGAGAGTTGGTTAGTAGGCCTTCCCTCAGCTGTTTACCAGGGACATTAAGAGAAGGTCCCTTCAGAGGACCCTGTCTTTGTAAAGAAATGCTTTTCCTGTTAGTTGAACACATGCTGTCATGAAAACACAGCCTGTTACCTTTAAAAATAAGGAACGCTGTCCGTGGAAGGTCATCAAACCAGTGCTCGCGATTTCGTTTTGCCTGGAAGTGGAACAGCCACAATGAGAAGTCAATGCTACATCCATACAAAAAATGTGCAGTGATGGAGACCCACCTTATCCCCATCATCTGCTTCTTTTAGATTGCCTTTGTGTCTCACGCACCTTCTCTTTAATCACTGGCTTCCTTTGCTCTCCCTCCCACACACACTTCCCCTCTTCTCCACCCAAAAAATACTTACTTTCCATTTTAAGCCAACAACTTCATAGAAATTGTAAAAATCCTTTAGACTGCAAAACAGAAAGAAGCATCTGATCAGAGCCTTGGAGTTGATTAGATCCTTAATTGTCCTTGTCAGGCATCATCAGCAGAAAGTCCCTGGAAGTTATTAACTCCTTATTAGAACTGCAACCACAGCTGATATAACTCAACACTGACCTCTTCCCCATCTGGCCAAAGGTTACTGACTGACAGTAGCCAGAACAGGGTGCAAAGCCTACCTTCTTTCTGTAACACTACAGCCCTTAGAGGCAACTCTGACTCTACTGAACTCCAGAATTTTACCACTGAGAGGAAAGACCTGAGGCTTAGATAGCAAACTCCAAAGGATAGAGATTGTACTGCTCTTCAGTCTTGGACTGTCTTAATTACTTGTACAGTCCTTTTCTAACATCTTTGCACATTTTCTTTTCAAGGTAAAAATGAAATTTGAAAAAGGACATGAAAGCAAAGAAACTCATAAAACACGAGTGCCTGTCTAGGTGCTCAGGGTCAGGCCTGTAACAGCTTTTAGGTGTCTGAAAGTGAGGATGCTGAGCTTCTCAGACTCTTACTGGTGTCATTAGGTACCTAAATTCAGCCCTTCTCCCTGTGCCATTTTCAACACTTCTCTGTGGCACTTGACTTTAAGGAGAAGCATCGGCATCAGTTTCATGGGAGACTCCCTCCGAGCCTGTCTGTGGCCAGAACAAAGGAAAAGGAAGAGAAGGTCTCCTGCTCTAATTCCCTCTACTTCCATGCTGGCTGGAGTTAGCTGCACCCACCCACCAGAATGGTAATTCTCTGCCTCATAACACAGAGGATGACAGTCCTGAAAGCACCAGCAGAACCAGATTTTAATTAACAAAACCCTGGGGGACACAGCCAGCTGCTGGAAAAAACAAAAACTTGTTAAGCTGCAAGGCTGCACTGTGTGAAGAAATGCTCCTTGCAGGCTCTAATGCTGTTCCTCAATTTCTCGCTCCTCTGTTCTGGCAGGGGAGGTGGGAAACAGAGGCTGCCTGGTGACTGCCAGCAGAGCGCTGTATCCACAAGAGGGCACGCAGGAACTCCATCACCTCCGTAGCAAAACCTCAACTCTCAGGGTACCCACCCCTCCAAGCACCCAGACAAATCCTTTCAATCACGTAACTCTAGTCCCCCATCCCAGACAAGTTTCATTCCATAAACCCAGCCATCCTCTCTGAAGTACAGCCTAGCTTCAGAGAGTGAAACAACCTCCCTGCTCTGGGTGCAGCAGTAAGACCATCCTACCTGACTAAAGGAGTATTGCTTTGATTCAGTGCTTTGAAAGTGAGATATCGCTCTCTGGCACACATCCGAGGCTTGTAAAACCGCAACAGCCCTTCAAAGTGCTTGAAGGAAATTCCAGACGGCCTCTAGAAACAAGGGAATGTTGTCATAAGCAGCGACATCAGGCAGAAGCACACAGAGGCTAGCGTATTTAATTCTCACTCTGGATTCGTTTTAAGCAGGATTTCTACGTTATCGTAAGATGCCATTATAACTAAGCCCCAAAAGTACCCTAAGCTATTACTTTAACGTACTGAGCTTATCCCAGAGCACAGAGATCAGAAAGCTCTCCTGGCAGTCGGTCCCTCCAGCAAATGCAGAGCTGTTCTCTGTTGCCCTATCATGTGAAAACTGTCCAACCAGACACCCCAATGGACAGAGTTCAGCCACTCTTCTTGGGAAATTAGCAGACAGCCTAACAGGTCCCATTACTGGCACTTTTTTAAGACTATCAGCTATACCTCAGGAACTGTTCATATAATGAATGTGCCCTAAACATGAACTAATCTACTAGAAGTGGGTTAGTTATTTTTGGGCCTTATTTCTCTTCCTGCTCCACAAGTTAAGCAAGAAATCAACCCTCTCCCCCAGCGCTCTGTCCCTGTAAAGAGTTTTGTAGGTGAGTTACTTCTGATTCTGCAGCATTTACTCATGCAGTATCTAGCAACTGTACTGTACCTTCACATGTAGAACCCACCCCTCCTCTAAGTACTGGTGCTTGAGAAGCAAGTCCTCAAGTGATCCACACTGAATCAGAGAGAAATCAATGACTGCATGCTCTCCAGAACAAACTTCACTCATTTTATCAAGACACTTCCGTAACCTCACATGGGGCTGAAATTCAGACTACTTTGTTTTTTCTCCAGAAACAGATATAAACAAGTTACACAAATGAAAAAACAGTAGCCCTTGGTGAGTACGATTACGGCCAACAGACATAAATCATCTTTTCTGGAACATGCTCTTTAAGCACTCCAGACCACTGGTCGTCTTAAAACATTGCTGACCTCCCCTCCTGCTGCACCCCAGGCTGTTCTCAGCCTCCCTGCGGGGCCCCGTACCTGTTTGGTGATCAGCAAGCGGTAGGCATGCTGTATGGCCGTGCGCTTGTGCAGCAGCAAGGACTTAAACTTCCTCTTCTCGATGTCATTGAAAGTGTCGAACACAACAGCGAGAAGCTGCAGAGAGAAGACAGGAGAGATCCTTATACTCTGCGGCTACCAGAGCCAGTGCTTCTCGAACAGGCAGGAACAGCCGGAGGCAAGGAGAGGCATTGCCTGCAGGAGGAGTTTACTAAGCACTGCACTGACTGAGGCAGAATGGAGTCAGTGAGGGCCAGTTGGCCGGAAGGGATCCCACAAAAGGATCACCAAGCACACTGCGCACACACTGATCCACTTTTTGGAAGAGGTCCAGATGTTTCTGGCCTCCTAACATTCACTAGTGGTTTTAAGAGCTAAGGCTAAACCCCACACATGCCAACAGAAAACAGTATCAAAAGGTTTGTTAAAATGCCCTGGAAAGTGGGTTTTGAGGGCTGCTTTCTGGACTCACCCTTCCACAGGAGCTTTGGCAAACACATGTCAAAACTAACCCTCCATCTAGGACAGTGGCAGTGAAATCCAAGCCCACTACAAGCATCAAATCACTCACCTTGGGCTAGAGAATTCCTCAACTCCTTTCACAACCCCTTTTCCACTGCTCACATCCTCACCTGAGCTGGTCTTGGCCCTGCCTTAGATGCTGCAAGAAGCAGAGCCGGCACAGCAGCCACGCTCTCACACTGCAGTTATCAGCACTCTTCAAGTCCTGCCATACTTAGTAATTCCATCCCCTTCAAACTGATTTACAAAGTATTTCAGGCAAGCCCAGATAATAAAATGCCATTTTATGATAAATAATTAAGACAGAAAAGGACAATAAATTTCATGCAACTGAGTATGTCACTCCAAGCATGATATTAATGTGAGAGAAGTTGAAAGATACTCGTATCGTTCTGTTTTCTGTGATTTAGTTCAACTCCTTGTGGTTAAACATTAAAAGACTCCTATGTGTGGCAAAGCGGCCATTTCTCAAAGTATTCTGCCATAGGGTCTCAGATTATTACAGAGCACTCTTGGGAATGGGGAAGACTCTGCTGGGCAATGAGCTCCAAAATCAGGCAGAGAGAAGCCAAGTGCTTCAACAGGAGACTCACCAAGTTCATGATGAAGTACAGCTCAATGGAGAGATACACTATGAAGAAGACACAGGACCAGGGGTTCCGGGCATAAGATGGCATCATCACATCAGGGAAACTGCATCCGAAAAAGACACAAGTTTAAGCACCGAATAGCTCATGCTACACTTCCCACTACGAAGGCAAGAGGCACAGGACACAGGTGCGTGTGTAAATTCGCATCCAAAGATCTGCACATTTCTGCAAAACATGGGGTTGCTCATGACACAGAAGTTTGCGCCTAGCAACGAGCAGCAAGAACATGGAGGCATGATGAAGGCATCAGGCATCATGAATAAATATGAAGAGCACATTCCCTGCACATCCCAAAAACCAAATGGGCAAAGGGGATTTGTACCGTGGCTAAGGGTTGTGCTTTGATACTCAGCAACGACAGCGATTCGGCCTCGGTGTCAGAGTGTTACAACCTAAGAGTTATTCCATCCTTTGCTAATTTCCTAATCCTCAGAGCTCTCCCTGACAGCAGATCAATATTTACCCACTGCTGTTATCCCCCTTTCCCAGCAGATAGGTGAACCAAAGCAGAGGAATAGGAAATTACTTCACAACAGAAAACTGTCAGCTGACAAAGGAGCACAAATAGAAACTTTCCCTTCTTGGCCTGAGGCCTAATAAAGCTGTTTCCCCCCTTATTGCCCTCACAGTGATGAAGTGGTCTGAGTCGTTTAGAGATAACTCTGCATCTGAGGTCACAGTGTCCTAAAACAAAATGAAATACCAGTTCTTCCCATGCAGGCTGACCCAGGAAATCTCTCTCTCACGCAGAGGAAAGGAGTCACATTTGGAGACAGAGCATTTCAGCTGAAACTCTTGGCTCTGCTAGAATTTTCTGGGGACAAAGGGAAAGACTAAGCTAGAAAAGCATGAACTTACTTTGAAGTGGTCAAAAGCACGAAGAGATTCACAAGGCTGTTCTCTAAGGTATTGAAGTACTGAAAGAAAAAACTCCCATGACAAAATGCAAGCAGAATTTCATTCATAATTATATTTCATTCAAAAAACAACGAACCAACCCACCCACCCACTTGAATACAGGCACTTTACAATTCCCTGAAGCCTCCCCTAGGGAAAGGGTACTTCAGCATTGGTCCTTTTTAAAGGTCCCTGCGAGATGGCATGTGAAGAGTTAAAACAATTAAAAGCTCATCTACACATTTTCATAGTAGTTACTCCCAGCAAGCTATAGACTCGGCAGCAGCAGAAACTAGTGGCTGCTAGACTGTGACAGCCACAGTCTGAGGCAGCTGAGCTTTCACCCGGACACCTTCCTCCCCTGGAGACAGTGGCAGGTGGCTCGTTAGACTGAATTAAGACACCAAGAACAAGGAACAACTCCGTGAATGTTCCCTTTGGGACATCCTGTCTTTGAGGAAGTTCTCTGCACTGTCTTCCTTCCCAGCAGGGGGTAAACCAGGGTAACAGCACCAAGCAGCCTCTGACCAGCTAGCATCTGGCTTCCCAGACCACCACACAGGACTAAGCTACGTCTACACAGTAATGTTTGATTCTTAAGCATGTCAAAATAGGACTTAAGCTTTGGTTGAAAGAATCAGTGATACTCACCGGATCCGAGTGGTTAGGAGAAAACAAGTAAAAACCTAGAGAAGCAGCAGAGAAGATAGAGGAGGACAGAAGAAAGTGGGAAAGAACAAACAAAAATAAAGACTGTTTAATGTCAAGCAGCAGAGTGGTGAGTCTCTGTTCCCAAAGAGAAGGTCACACTAAGAGTAAGCCCTCTCTCACACCATGAAGAGGAGAGTATCTGGAAGGCCTTCTCCATACAGATTTGCCAATACATGTCATTGGTGTTTCACCGACCCTTTCGGAAAACAAACTTTCTAGGGATGGTTTGAGTATAGGACTGTAGCAGGTACACTACAGACACATGCACTCCTAGGAATGTAGACTAAACTTACAAGATTGAGGAACAGTTGATGGAATCAGAACTTGGAAACCACAACCACACACACCAGAGACTATCCTCTGGAAGAGGTCAAAAGGATGTTTGTCTCAAAATCAAATACCCAGCTTCTAGATTTTGTGGATCTTTAATTCTGCCTTCCAGATAACTGCAGATGAAATAGGATAAATGGAAGATCCTGGCAGGACTCTGAATCTGATCAGCTTTATATTCATCCAGGCTGTTTGTGTTGCTTTTGGACAATAATGGTGAAGAGCATCACTTCACCTTCCATAAATACAACTCACCCAGGATGGCAAAAATCACCATGAAGAAAAGCAGGAGGAGAAGAATGTCAATAAACGGTGGAAGGGACTGGAAGATCTGTCGCAGATTTCTGAAAAAGAAGAAAACATTAATAAACTAAAATGTGCATGTTTTCTCCTCTGGGTTGGCAGGGAAAAAAAACCCAACAGCACACCATACTTGAGGACTTTCTTCCCACTCCCTCCAAGGATTAAAAGTAGAAAGCTAGGTAAATTAAGATTGTTTCCAAGCTACCTATCTGTCCTTTGCAGTCAGCTCTCAGGTACTGCTAACAATACTAATGTCACCCTGTCAGCTTTCCTCCTCCAGACTAAAGACTAGCTCTGTGATTCATTGTGCAGTTTACAGGCAAACCTAGCAGCCAGAAACGATACAGCCACGCTCACGTGTTGTGCTGAGGCAGTTATACAGCTGAGGACAGTACACATAAGCACTGTGTACCATCAGCACATCCAAAGCTACTACCTATGAAATTTCCCTATGTAGGCAAGACACTAGGTACACTTCAGTCGCAATTACAAAAGATCTCCGAGATCTGAAATGCCCATGAAAGACACTTATTCTCCTCAGATGCCTGCAGGATCAGAGTGCTTTTCCTCCACCCCAGTCCCAGGTATGACAGCAGAAAACCTAGCCAGCTGAGCACTCACCTTCTGACGGCACCACAGTAACGGCAGTCCACCAAGAAGATACAGCGCAGAGCTCTTGTTATCCGGACATGCGAGGTTTGGCGCACCAACACCACGATGGCCTCTATGAACTGTACAAACAGCACGCAAGTCTGCAAAAAAGGGGTTTAATGAGAGGCACAGCTGCAGTCTCCTTTTGGGAAAGGCAAAGCTCCCGCTGATCACTCCTTTATTTGGACACTTCAAGGATGGGAGGTGTCTCTGAGAGCTTAGAGATTTCACATGAATCATTTGGCAGCTAGGACACATGGCTAAGTCATCCCTGCTACAGTACAGGCCAATATTTACTTGAGTTCTTCGGTTCCCGAAGATGCTGAAGGAGAAACACTGACAATCAGATAGACAACTTACCTTCACCATAGTCCTTTTGTGCCTGATAAAGGTTTGGAAGCCCAGCCACCTCATCTTCATCGAGAGTTCAAAGACTACCACAATTAATGCAAACAGCTCTAGGGTTGCATGGACCTGTTACAATACAGCAAAGCTTAAATGAGTGCTTCTGATAACAAACAGCAGCACATCAGAGACCACATTTCTACCCTTCCTTTTTCAAGAATCATGTGGGTTTGACAACAGTCTGAGCATAGCTCTGTGACATGCAGGAAACCCCAAGGCCACTCTTAAAGCTAGCACAGCACTCTGTTTTTCAAAGTTTCTATATTTATTGCTTTGTGCTTTTATTAAAGCCGGTAGAGTTTTCCCCTATTCAGTATCAGCCCAGAATTTCTTGGAAATCCACATCCCTTTTGGACTTGAATAACACATCAGAAAAATGTATTGATACATTTGAAACAAAAGGGCAAGACACCAGCAACTCGAGCAAAAACCTTTTAAAAAAGTTTGTGACTGCAATTTTTTTAGTGAAATGCAGGAAGAAAAGCTGCTGGGCAGAGAGAATTTACACACAGAAGGGTCTTCTCTTGAAATAGATGTTCTGGACAACCACAGACAGAGTCCTGATCAAGCTCTGGAACAGAACGCAGCTTTTGGCAGTGCTGATGGACCCCTTCTCTGTTGGAAGACGCAAAATGCGCCACAAAGATAACGACAGTATTTTCTTACAACCTCAGCTTTAGTCGCAGCTCAAAACCAAAACTGAGTTACGCAGCCCTGACTCATTTTGAGGAACACTTTGACCCCAAGGTTGTCACGGCTGTTCTACACGTCTGGCATGGTCCTAGGGTGCCATTAACAGCTCCAAAAGCCGATGTAGATTCTCCCACCAGCAACAGCAGCTCCTAGCACTGTGCCTGACAGTGTATACACCAGTATGTAGTGTGACATGTGTAGTATGACAATAGTACACACCAGTTTGCGTATCCCTTCTCTCAGCCTGCATTTTGTGAAGGTTAGACATAAAACTTCAAGTCCTTCAAACATACACACACACACATTAAAAAGAGTCCTTACAACACTGGGAGGAGAGGACAGGAGAAGGTTGAGCAACCTGTCCCCGGCTGAGATCCGTTTGTGTTCTAGGAACCAGCGGTGGTACTGGGGTAATGGCACCAACCCTGAGAATGACTTTAAAACCACCCCGTCAAAGCACACAGATTCTTGACTTACCTCAAGAAAAAGCAAACCCCACACATTTCTCTAACAGTTACAAAACCTAAGAACTGCACAAATTGATAATATGAAATAAGTGTCACTTTCATTGTGGTCTATGCACATCAGACGAAAAAAGGATATTTTGCTGGTTGACATACCTGCTGTCAACCAATTTACAGAACAAGCCAGGTGGTTTTTTCCTATTACTGCTACCTTCTTCCTCTATGTTTATCTGCCTTCTTCCTCTTACCCACACATGCAAAACAGGCAGATTTCTTCATTTTGCCCCAAAGTACTTACAAAGATGCCAAGACGGAGCATAGGAACAGCTGGCGCCTCGCAGAGAGACAGCAACAGGAGAAGCAGTGCTGTGCTCAGCTCCATTAGGTAGAAAAGGTGATTGTGTGCAAAGAGGTAGGCAGCGAGTGCTTTGGCATTTTTGGGGTGAGTGAAGAACTTATCATTATTTTCTCCTTCCTAAGGCAGCAGGAATAAAGAAGAGAACAGCATTAGTGACTCTTGGTACTATAACAGAGCTTTCCACATGAAGAACGTAGACTTTTATAAGGATTAGATACAATTCCCAACAGGCTGTTCCCACTTTACAGCCTGACATTGATCTGTTTATTGAGGAATGAACTCCACACACATGGGACATCCCCTTCTGTTCATAAGCATATTTCAGTAATGAAACTCATTAATATCCACAAACTCCTGCTTCAGAAACCCTTGAGCCTTTTCAAAATGAGGAAGAGTGCTGAAAGAGTTTATAAAGGTAGGCAAAGAAACTTTAGTCAAAATTCCAACATAAACACAGCACTTCATTTATTTGCAACCACTTCCACATGTTTACAGACTTCTTTGATTAAACTTTTGCAGGACAGAACACGAAAACACACAGATAAGCTCCAGGGCACCTGGCTGACAGTTAGTTCCTCCTTATCTTGGCCTTGCAAAATGTCTGGGAGAAAACACTGGAGCACATGCAGTGTTTTCTGCTTCAGGAATATGAGAAGACAGACCCCATGAAAAATTAACAAGCCCCTATGCTGATTTGTCATTCCCTCTTAACTAGAAAGCTTAATTAACATTAAAAGGTCAGATACTCCATCTTAACAGTTTGCCTACAACTGATTTTTAAACAGCTACATCATTACTATTTTTACCTCTAGGACAAAACTTAGTTCAGGGAGAATTTAGAGGTTTTTCATGGAGAACCACCCAACAGGTTCTTCTCTTTCTTGAGTCAATGGTTTAAGCAAGGGAGCTTTAATCACTCACAGGAAACTTGCTGCCTCTTGGAAACTGTCATAAGAGATCATTTTTCCCTACCTGGGACACTCAGCTGCACAAGTAGGTTTGTTTGTTTGTTTGTTTTTGTTTGTTTTTAAATTAACATCTTTCCAAGTAAGCAATTACTGTCAGGACAATAAGCTATTACTATCAAAGCAGAATAACTGTGATTGCAAATGGATAACAAGGTCAGGAAACAGGATCTCCTTTATGAAGTGAAGCATTCTCGAAACGAATTCAGAAGATGGTTTCAAACGTTTCTCATTTACTCATCTCACAGGCAAGCTCACATTCTGTTTAAGAACAAACGAACAAATACTGCCAGGTCAGTGAGCCAGATTGCGAGCAGGATAAAACCCAGCAGCCAGCTCCATAAAACACAAGCCCCCCCACTCAAAGAGAGCGCTAGCTTAGATCAGCAGGGCATTCTTATTCACGCCTGACAAAACACACTAGCAGAATGAAAAATAGTCTAAATTCTGCCTCGTGGTAGCCAAGCAATTCAAAACGTTGCTGGACAGCAAAGTCCTCTTATTCAGATAAGACACTCTTGCCTGCAGCTACTGGTTCAAATAAACAATCTGCATGCTCTTCAAGTTACATCTACTTCATTTCAAGGACATTGTCATTATGACCATTGGTCAAGGCAGCAGCAAGAATAATCTGCATCTGAAGGGCCAAGCCTGCTGCGTACATTACCATCAGACGCTGCAGCAACTCAATGACCCTTTGCAAAGCATCTCCAGTAATCATGAGTTTAAACAAAAGCCCGGGAGGGGCTGGAGCTACCATTATATTGTCAGCGCTGCTCTAGCATACGACGAAGCTGAAGTATTACCAAGGTCCAAGCCTACCCGGTTTTAAAATGTCAGAGAAGCAATACTTCTCAGTCCTGTGGGGTAAGGAGCAGGGAGGAACAAATGGTTTCAATCACCTTGTGGTGACTTAAGCAAAAAACCCAGCTGGGTCCAAAGCATCTCAAGCTGCAACGCAGAGCCTTTGAAAGGGAATGAAGAGAAGGAGGAAGGAAGGACAGTAAGGGAACCAGCAACAGTTTCAGACTGGCCAGCTCTGGGAGAAGCTCAGTTTTGGTACCTATTCATCACACCCGACTGTACGGCGATCTTAAAAATATTATACCTTTGTTGAAGTAATGATGGTGTTTCCTGTAACTGGAGCATGGGTGGGGTTTGTTTGTTTGTTTTTTCTTTTTAAATAGGATAAATTTCACCCCTGGGCTGATCCTAATCTCAGCATGCTCTCTTCCTGTAGAAATCAAGACCTCTACCTTCTTTTGTGTCTTACATGATCTGCAGGGCCTGACTGATGCTAAACGAACACCCCAGGGTCACCCACCAAACCTGCGGCCAGGGCAGGATTAGGACCTGCAGTTCCAGAACATGAGATGTCTCCAGGAGAGCGCTGACCATTCAGCCTGGAGCGACTGAAGAGATAAAATGATGACCTATGACAAGTTACAGAAATCTCCATGGTAAGGTGGCAGAACTGAACATGTGCTGAGTCCCTCAACTACTACAGTCCTTGGCACTGGGAGATGGGAGAGGATGGGTAGCTTGTTCAGTTACTCCCAAATGACTTGCCAGAGCCCATCTGAAGGCACTTCCAGCATCTCCCCACTCTTTGAGCAGATTCCTTTGCAAAGCACCAATTTTTTAGCCTCAAAACCGAAGCTCTTTGTTTCTTATAATCAAGAACTACCATAGTTTCAGAAGTACATTTTTCACACAATACATCAAACAGCAGGGCTCACCTGGAGGTAGATTGCTGCCTCTTGGTAGTTCATTTCCCAGTTGTGTCGGGCAGAGCTTTGCTGTGCACAGCAGTCCCCCGCAGCAGGGCTGGATGCATCATTAATAACGTCATAGCTGCCTCCATCTGCATCAGTACAATAAGAGAAAAATTGATTTACAATTAAGCTAGCCGAGATTGATCAGGAGGCATGCAAACAAGCCAGGCACTGGGACCAGAGACAAGCATCAAGAGGTGGCAGAGTACCCAGGAAACTGGCAGCTTGTACACAGACAAATTGACTCTTCCCGTGTAGGAGCTTTTAAGAGACACACTCAAACTCAGCACTTCAACACGGGAACGCTCCCAAAAGCTCATCAAAAGAGACAGCATCCTATTTAATACAATAAGCAGGTCTCCTGGCTCAGGAGATCTGTGCTGTCATGTTCGTAGCATGCTATCAGCAGTCAAACTATAAACAGGCAGCTAACAGCTAGAAGTCTCCGAGGATGTCGTCCAACCCACAAAATAAAAGTGGGCTTGCTAAAGGAACGCTGCCTTTCTGCATTTAATGGCAGGAGAGGCCACGGAAGAATGGAGTACAGGACTACCACAGGCAAGGGAAACCAGACTGAGTATAGAAGCTGTGTAGTACACTAATAGCAGCAGTCAGTATTTTTAGTAGGAAGCCTCATTTTTCAGAGCTCTACAAAGTTGTTAAACAATGCATCTTTGCAACGCTCTTTTTGGTGCAGGTAAGTACCAATACTCCTCTGATGAAAACAAACAGCAAGATTAATTTTCTATTTATATCCCATAAATTAATTCTGAAACTTCTAAGAGCATGCCTGGCTCATCAGTAAAGCACTATAAAACAATGAACATTTGTCCCAGATCTCATAACTAAAAATTTCATTTTAAAAATACAATTCTATTGCAAAAAGCAACTCCCAAGCACAGCTACCCATACATAGTGCCCCTCCATGGGAGAGCTACGCAGGGCAGGTATATAAACACCAGAATACTCGCCATTTTTTGCATTCCACAGCCTCAGTGCTATTAAAGAGACAAGAAAAACATGCACGAAGGCAATTATTGTTCAAAAAGGGAACGTCACTTGATTTCTTCTTCTGGGACTGGGATTTTTATTTTGCACCTTTGACAACGAATACTGAGCACAGACCCCACAAAAGCGAGACCTGCTTAGGGCCAGGCGCGAAACCTGCGGTGGAGCTGTCCACACACTCCGTTCTCCAGAGTTGCAATCATTACCCAAACCACATGGTCATTCTTGCCCTCAACAGAGTCTTCCCTCCTTCGGTGCCTCATGTTCTTAAAGAGGGTACATGTAAAATTGATCTTGCCAGTGCAAAAGTGCTGATTTCCTCCTTTTTACGAGCACAGAAGCTGTGATGCAGTAGCTTGTTCTCTCTGTCTTATGAGAAGTTATCCAAGAGTGGGAAAAAATTACAATGAGGCTCTTTTCCTCTCTCATGACAGCACGCTGAAGATTTGCTGCATCTCTTTGCTATGACAAAATAATCCTCATTGAATTACTGATCCAGGCTTTCTAGAACACCCTCAGGAGTGGGGAGTGAGTCCACGCCAAAAACTGCACCCATCGAGAGAAACGGCACTGCGTGCTCCTGACAGAGGCAGAAACCCCTTCACCAATGCAGAGCCACAGCTGCCTTTTCCACCCTCAAATCAAATGAAGATAATATTTATTGGGGATTTGTGAAGACTTTCCAGATCGCATACTCAGATTGCCGAGAATCCTGCAGCATTTAAGCCTATTTCTCTTCCTTGCTTCCCCCATACCCTTAAAATACCACTCAAAAGCTGGTCGAACGTTTGAATGAGGCTGATTCCTCTCCCACACTCCTTTTACACCTTGAATGAGCACGGTTCTTGAAAAAACTGAATCATAGAAAATTTATTTATCCACAGAACTGGATGGCAGACTTCTGGGTTTGTTTGCCTTTTAAGTAAAAGATGGCAGCAATTTGCAAAAATCAGAAGCTTTACATTGTGAGCTCTAAAAATTTCTTAAATGTTATTATTTACGAAGCTTTTACTGTATATGTGTTTCAAAGAGACAGACTCCCTTAAACTTGCAGCCCGATAGCAAAAACCTTTTTGCATTTAATGCTTAACAGAGTCGCAGAAGGAGCACATCTTCATTAGAACCCGGACTCCCTGCTGCAGATCTTTACCACCCAGAAGACAAGTATTTTCCAATCCTTATTCCCATCCCAACAGATTGCTTGCTGCCAGACGAGAGACACTGCAGCCCTGTCCTGCCTGCCCTCCCCTCCGTGGGGCACTAAGCTGGGTCACAGCAGAGGCAGAGCACAAAGTAGCCTCCAGCCCCCAGCCTCAAAGCCCTCAAGCATCACCACAGACAGGCACGGAGCTGTCAAATACCCCCAAACTGTGCTGAGGCGCACGAGCGACCGGTACATGGGAGCAGAGAGTGCAGCCTCTTCTTACCCCACGTAACCGGCTGTCTGAAGATGCCGAGAGCCATACGTGCCGTCCATGGTGTTACTGGGACAGCTCTACAGCACGTCACCCGCAGCTCCTTCCTTACCTGGCGGCTGGGGCGAGGCTGCAGGATGCCTTGCTCAAACCAGCAACAACTGTGAAGGTGCTAGCAGGAGCCAGGGTTTCGGGCCTTTCCATTACTCACCTTCAAAACACAGCAAGGGTTCAGAGAAAATCTGAGTGTGATTCATCTCACACAGTTCAGGGGATATTGAAAAAGCACGGAATCAACACCTTGGCTGCACTAGCTCTTTCGGGGAAGAGGGACATAAGTTTAAGAAAGAAATTTAGACTGGATTTAAGAAAGAAATTTTTTACCATGAGGGTGGTGAGGCACTGGAGCAGGTTGCCCAGAGAGGTAATGGAGGCCCCATCCCTGGAAACATTCAAGGTCAGGTTGGATGGGGCTCTGAGCAACCTGATCTAGGTAAAGATGTCCCTGCTCTTGCAGGGGGTTGGAAGAGATGACCTGTAAAGGTCCCCTCCAATCCAAAGCATTCTATGATTCTATGACATATTAAGCAGGTTGCTTACAATATTACCATGTTATTGGAGCATTACAGTATAAACAAAATTTAAGAACATCAAAACATACTGTGGTCAAATCAGCAAAGGTTTGTAGCATTGAAGAAAACACCAAAGCACTGCACGCTACCAAAAGATGCCAAAACCACCTTTAACCCCGAAGTAGTTCTTTCGCAAAGACCAACCTCTCTGTGAAAAGGATCAACACTGCAAAGAGATATACCACAGTAAAAACCCAGGACCCCTCTCTGCATTCCACACGGAGGACTCGCAGCTGAAGCAGAAGAGATGTCCCAGTGAGATCAAGGTTGCAAATACAAAACAGCCCCCAAAGATGCAAATCAGAAACAAAAAATAACTCCAGAAACGAAGACGTTTTCCTCCTAAACCAGACATCATCTTTCTAGGCACAGACAACAGAAAATGTACTGGTGAAGTGTTCCGGTGGGGAGCTGCATTTTGTGGATCAGCTCCTTCCCCATCAGGTACCAGAAGGTTGATCTAGCATCCCTGAGGCAACAGCATCATCTGGGTAATAAATAATAATAAAAATAATAATAAATTTGAAAAGCAACCCTCTGACTGTTTGTTTGGCAGCCCTCCAGCTAGCTAATTTCCTCAGCTGCTCCCATGATAACAATGACACAGACTAATGCAACCTCCGCTCCGCTCAGCTCGTGCTGCAGAACATCCCCGACGGCATTTACCATTAGTATTGAGCTCAATGAGATAGGAGGATCTCTCCACAGGACTCCCGTAATCCTCGAAGTAGATGGCAGGCGGCTCTCTCCACCGCATGGCAGCCGCCGCGTCGGGAAGCGGGCACACTTGTGTTCGGAGTCGGGGAGAGGGAGACAAGTCAGATCTGAAGTTCCTCCCTCCCTCCCCTCCGAAAGCCGATCCTCAGTTTCGCAGCTTCCTCAAGGGAAAGCTACGCACAAAAGATTTTCCTCTGCTCTCTGCAGAACGAAACGTTTTCTCCCCTCCCCTCTGAGGAAGGTGGCTTCGGTTAAATCGTTTCCCTATCGCTGTCTTAGTGGCAGGATGTTTCTAAGTGCAAGTTGTGGGAAGGCTTAGCTGCGGGACAAAGAGCTTTTAAGCATGAGCATGGTGGTAAAGCAAGGCTTCACGTGCCGTGCTCTCTTATTTTGGCACAGAGCAGAATTTGCTCACCAGCATGAACAACTAATGGGAAAGGAGTCAAAGTGCTGACTACTCACAGCAAGGAGTCTTCCCCCACCCCCCCAGCAAAAAAAGAAAACAGATATTTGTGAAGTTCGCAGTACAAGGGGCATGGCAAGTAAACGAACTGAGCTGTTCACAGATGGCAAAGCTTCCTTCCACACTTGCGTAACTTATCCCAGACGTTCCCTGAAAAGGGAGAGAGGGAGGGGGAAAAAAAGAAAAGAGAAAAAAAGAAAAAGCAAAACCAGCTGGCTGCTTACACAAGGCATCCGGAATGATACTGCCGGGACTCCAACATTTCCATTCAGTGCAGCAGAGCATGCTCCTGTGTAAATAGTTTCCATATGTCATCATTACAATAAAAAACAGAAAACAAAAAAGAAAGAAAGAGAAGGAGCATAAACTTTCCTGAGCCCAAACCTCTCCCTTTGCAAAACAAATTCCCGACTTAGGGGAAGGAAAAACTCTCCACTGGCTGAGAGAGCAAACAAACTCCTCTCATTCGGAGGAGCTCACGCGGCCGCGGGGGATCTCGAGGGCAGGGCCGAGAGGGGACTAAGGGACAGAAACCATTCACAGGAACCAGGGAGAAATCACCCTTCCCAGCCAGGCGAGTGTATGTCAAACTGAAGTCAGTTCGGACTTTCATTGTTTGATCCTTGGTGTCTGCATTTGTTTTAACAAATAATAATAATTTTAAAAATCAAAAAAGCTAGTAACCTCCTACCAATTCAAAGAGTTATAAACAAACTCTACAGGGTAGCTCTTACATTTGCCTCAGAGCTCTCCCAGTCTGGCTCTCATTAGCCTGTTTGCCAGATGTTCTGCTTTCTAGATAGCACACACTTTTTATGGCGTTACACTGGAACAGACTGAGATGCCTCTAATTAGCTCCTCGACTGACTCCAAAGCCATGTGCCTTTACCAGACTTACCAGGGCTTTCTCCTAAAAGATTGAGGAAGGTCTTGATGGAGCTGCTAGTTGCCATCCTGTCTAGATAATGCTATTTTAGCTAGTATGCCTGTGACGACAGAACTCTGCAAACTGTGTGGAAGGCAGGGCAAGTGACATAATTCAGCAAAAATATTCTTATAGTTAAATGTCATTCATACTGTTTACATATCACCTGCATAGCCAATGTAAGACAGCAGTATGCGAGTTACTCGTCTAATGAATTGCACGTGCAAGTAATATTTCTCTTGATAGGCGAAAAAAGAAATGCCAAGGACACATGACTTCGGAGACAGGACACATCTTCATTCACATTGCCTTACAAGGTTCCTGCAAGTGGATGCACCAAATAGAGCAGCAAGAGAGAAAAGTAAGCAAGGCGTTACCTCCCGCAGTCGGGAAAGGTCAAGCTGTCCAGGGCACACGCTCCGGGCAGCTCCAGTAACCGTCTCGGACAACCGGAGACGTGCCAGCTGATAAAGCACTCCGCAGTGCACCAGCCACTGGGCCACAGAGGAGGAGGACGGGGAAAGAGAAGGCCAAATTGTCAGTTAACCATCAGATTCCTTCTTAATTAAATATAATCTCGTACCAACTTTGTCCTTTCTTTCCTTCTTGCAACCTTGTTTGTAAGAACTGCTGTCTTGCATTTACCCCACCCTTATAGTCATTATTTCTTGTTTGGAAAGAGACATGAACCCTGTTAGGGAAAACACTTGCCAGCTACGTTTTTTCAGGGGAGCAGTGTCTTTTTCTATTGGAGCTGGACACAGTTCCAGGAGTGCGAGCTGTCCGAGGCAAATGTGACTTCCTGGAGTTGAGCAAACGCTTTACAAGTCTGCTGCGAGAGTCCGCACAGACGTGCAACCTGACCTTCCCACACAGGGTCTCCCCGGCAGGCTCCGATCCCTTTGCAAGCAGGGAAGAGGGCACAAAGCAGTCTGCGATTCACTCAGTTGCAGTCCCTTACCGCAATGACTGCTGCACCACTTAGCCAGAGCCATTTCTTTTCAGGCTTTGCTGCATTCCTCACCGCCACACCACCTCAGTTTCTTACACCATCCATCTTGACTGCATTTGTGTCTAACTACCCAAACTCAGCTATCACAGAGCTCGTGCTTTCAGTTTAAAAGAAACATAACCAGGCATGCAGCAACACTGAACGTGTGCCCATGGAAGAAGGCAGATCCCAGGAGCATCAGAGCTGCCCATGGGGTTCTCCTGGACCTCCTGACCTCACACACAAGAGCTGTCCCAGTGCAGGATCCCCGTGCTGGCTACGGCTGCCGGCTCCCTCAGTGACTCTGCTCCCCAAGGCTGCAGTGAGGATGAACAAGGCTGCAGAAGGAGGATGGCATTTGCTTGTCAAAAACAAACAGAAACATTTCTCTCTCCTGGAAAGCCCTAATCCGCGGAACTGCATGGAATGCCCACCACAGAAGATGCAACTCCATGAAGACAAAAAAGGAAACTAAGTAGATGGCTACCCTTCCCCAACACAAGCTGTACAGGCACCTTCAGTCCCAAAGCCAAAATTTTAGCAGTACTACAACACAATCCAGGCAAAGCCCAGAAGCAGCTCTGGCCAGGAAACGGCAGGATCCTGAAGTGTCAAGTATGTTGGAGTTGTACCAGCACCAACGATGGCATTTTCCCTTCCAAGTGCTTACATGCCATGTAGCTTCACCTCCAGAGGATTTATCTTCTCTCCCCGCTCCAATGCGGTTGATAAGAAACTGCTCCTTTTCTTTTCAAGTGCTGAGGCATGAACATGCGTGCATTTGTCTCTTCAAGGCCAGACTCACCTACCCGGGAGAAAAAAAGCTGGAAGCCGCCTGGAAAGCACAGCTGGTTTGGCACTTGGCCACACATCTCAGAGGTGAGAGAGACAGAGAGTGAAATCACTGCCTTTAGTGCCTGACTGCCAGGTCAGCGCTGTGCCAACAGGAGCATCACGGGACTGATCTTCGCAGCCCAAAATATCCTAGCACCCGTCCTGTTTTCAGGAGATGTTATGGGAAGGAATTTAACAGCCGTGAGGAAGTCTAAACAATTTACTATCGGTTTGTTGCCTAGGAAAAACAGGGCATCTCCAACAGAGTGCAGTGCCAAGTCCTTCTGTTGCAAGAGAAATAACGTACTTCTGAATATTTCAAGTCAGCGTAACTGAGTCATGCTCTTCCTTAGAGACGACGGCACAGCAGAAACATATGCAAAGGCCTCAGGGCTCTTTGTCTTACTATATTCTCACAGCACTCGCTTGCTGTGAAGCTCAACAAATAAAGTCACTTCAGCTTCCTATTTAACACAGAAAAGTTTTTAAAAAAATATGGATGTTGCCACTTCCTGTTAGCGGTATGAGGCAACTGAAGTCTACCATCCTCGCCTTTATTCGAGAATCCAGTTAGTTCCTATGGCATCAACACGAGCTCACTTCACGCTATCATCCACCACACTACAGGGAGCTGAATCCACACGAAGGATGAGCAGATGTCCCTCAGCATGGTAAGCTACTTTTTATATGTTATTGCCTCTTATCAATTGTGCTGCCTATCTTCTTATATCGAAGACATCTTAAGCCCTGCATTGTTTAATTAGAGGACCACTGTATCCTTGCTAACATCTGCAGTGCACACATGTAAAAATCCTGATGCACAAGCTAAACACAATGACAGAAGAGCTAAAGCATGGTAGGAAATTGTTTTGTCTCGGCAGAAGCTGTGGCTCCAGCTAGCTCTTGCTCTGAGTGGGTCAGAGCCAGTATTTAGTTAACCCTTTGCTCTGCAGTTCGCTACCTGTTTGAGACGGGGGCAGAGTGAATCACCCTAGGGTGATTCACTTGGACATATGCTTCCTGCGCCACCCTGCTGGGGACAAAAAGAGGCATCTGTAAGGAAGAAGAAGAAAAAAGAGTTAAAGGCTTCTAAGAAAACAAGGATGAGGATAATTTTACCTATCTACACTAGCCAAGATCAGCTGGTTGGAGATCCTCATCTGCGGAGTTTACTGCCTCATCTCTTCAGGGTACCTGCTCTCCTTTGGTCTCAACCCTGAGTCACTCTGTGACTTGATTTTTTTTTCTCTTGCAATGTTATGTGGGAAGTTTTGACCAGAAAATGTTTGATCGCTGGACAATTTTCACTCCTCAATATGTAGCAGCAAGAGGCAGAGGGACAGATCCCTCCCCTTCCAGATGTTTGGGATCCACAATTAGGGTAGCGAGAGGCTTCAGGGGCTGAAGATGAACTGATGGATGCTTTGTCACCCTCAGAGAGGCCACTTCGCCCTGACCCCTAAAAGCCTCCCATAGCTCACTAGTACGCCAGACCACACAGCTCAAAAGCCGCTGCAGCAGTCAATAGTGAAATGGAGGAGGATCGCTCCTTGATTCACAGAGCTGCATCCTAAGAATAATGTTACCTACCCCACTGGCTCTTGTTCCTCAGCTGCATCGCCTTCCAGCAGCTCATGCAAACCACCACATGCCTAAGCCGTCTTCCACAAAGCTGCTTTCTGACAGATGCGTGACTAAATCCTCCTGCATGAGAAAGTCCATGAAATACCACAAGGAGAGCTGGAACCAGGCACTCGCACAATCTGAGACCGTATAACACAGGAGTACCTGCTTCTTAACAGAGCTGCAAACTCAAAACCAAAGCATTTTTAATCAGTAAAACTCACATAAAAGGAAAGGTTGTGATAGGAAAATATAATTAAGAATCTCGCTTGTGTGTTAAACCAAATTGCTGCCGGTTTCATATCCTTTATTTCTGATCTTAACAAATGAACCTCCATACCACAAAAAGGAGAAGTCAAAGCCACAACAGAAGGATCACCTACAACCTTACATTACCCATCCTTTTAGCAACCAATATGCTCTATAATCTTGTCAGTCCGATCATATCACAGCAACAAAGGCTTTACAGACACAGAGATAAAATTATTCTGTAACTGGAATGAAATATCTGAGCTGTTGAGGGGCTCTATGAAACAACTGATTTTGAATGGAAAAAACAATTGGAAATAATAAAGTTTTTGCTGAACCCCACAACAACAAAAAAAGACAAGCTCTGCCTAAGGGTATGGCTCATGAGAGAGGCCAGACATGAAATACACACACACACGCACATTTATAATTCATAATTTTTGAGGAACTAACAGAAAGGGAAAGACACAATATCAGAATCCCTCAGATACAGCATTTCTTTAACACATCCTGTTACATGAAGGAATTTCCTCTTTTTGTTCCAAAAAGGGAAACCAATGCCTTACGGTTTTAACATGTTAAAGATCTGCTTTAGCATCGGTAACAGCACAATGTCAGCATTTTAAGAGCACGTTCCTCATTTCAATTCTCCAAAGCAGAGCCCTTGGATTTTCCTGATGCAGTTTGGAAAGACGTTTGATTAAGCTGCAATCTGGCCTTTTTAACGAAAGCAGTGTGCTGCCAGGTCCGACTGCCAGTTCCAGCCGCCAGAAGCTCTCCGGGGAAGCCGCAAAGTTAGCAGCGGGAAGCAGAGAGGAAGCGCTTCCCTTATGTGAGAAACCAGTATTAGTTTGGGCAACAAACCTCCTGTACGGCCACCCAGCGCTGGAGCAGGACTAGAACGGAGTAGGCAGTAATAAGGTATGTGCCATACTGACATTTCTGCCCTAAAGAGAGAGGGATAGCAAGAAAATGAGATAAATTAAGTTATTAATAACAATATCATGGCAAAACTCTAATATCTTACCACGACAGGCTGAGGCCAATGAAAGTTATTTATTGTGGTACAGTAGTAAGAAGTAGGTAATTGCATTTTGTGGTCTTAGAACAAGACTCCACCGCACCGGTTCTTTTGCAATACAACGCTGCCCCATCTCCTCTGCCTCATTGTGTCTCAGCCAGGAAAGAGAAGCTGCCAACTTCAGAGGAAGATGCATGTAAAGGAATGGGGAAAACCCCAGCCTCTAGTGCTGTGTAACTGCTCTCCATTAAGAAAAAAAAAAGACTTCTGCACATTTGGTAGAAACTGCTCCTGGCAGGAATTGAAGAAGTCACATGTAATGGCTGGAGAGGAAAGAAGGAGTTAAACCATTAGTTTGACATCTGCAAACCAGCTGCCAGAGGGCTTTCCCTCAACTGGTCCTTACTTCAAGTCCTACAGTCCTCATACAGAACCGTATCTTCAGAAAATGGACAATTTTGACTTCAGAAGTCTTCCAGCACTGCAGAATCCTCTCCAACTCCTATGAAGTGGTTCCAAACATTAACCACACTGTCAAATACGTGCCTTATTCCTTGTCTGAATTTCCCCAGCTTCAACCAACAGACACAATTCCACTGTTACCCAGCTACTTCTTGGATCTTGGATGAGCTGGAGCAAGGGCACTAGAAACACGCCAAGCATCAACACACTGATTACTGTAGAGCCAGCACGGATGGCAACATCACCTACCTACCTACCCTAATCATTATTCTTATTGGAAGGACCAAGGAATACACTCACCATCTCACTGGACAAGTGTCCCACAAGCTCACTTTCAGCTCAGTTGCTCATGAAATCAGGCTCAGCTCAGCCCCTCTGCTCGCCAAGGCAGCCCGCTCCACCCTTGCAGATGCACAACCCTAAGCTGGTCCCAGCAATACGCACACGCCTTGCCTGCATCCACCTTACTAAGTAGTTCTAATCACTAAGCTCCCCTCCTCACTCTTACTATGCCCTCAACCTGTGGCATCTCCTAACTTGATCAGAAATTGCTGCTTTTTTTTTTTTTTTCTTTCAGATCAGAAAGAAATGTTGCAGTTGGCACAGGGACAAAATCTAACCCCTGTGACAGTCTCTGCTAATGTACCTATTCACTAACCAGTCCCAATAACCAGGTGGATTTTGAGACCCGTCCATCAGCCAGCTCGCAGAGCCATTAGCTACACAGTGTTGATTCCTACTATTCACTTCCTCAATCAAAATGCTACACAGGTGCCAAAACAAGTATCTTCTCAAAACAGTGCCAGTTTATCTTGTAACCTCACGAAATAAGTCAATGCACGACTTCAGGTTCACATGACTCTCTTTTTCATAAACCCACACTGACTGACATGAAAAACTGTCCTTTAAATCCAGATTTTAGAAGAGCTATTGCTGGTTTCCTATTATTTTGCCTGGAAGCCTTGTTTGGCTGGCTGGCCTGCAGTCTCCCACCTGGTGCAGAATACCTTTTGGGGCTGGAAGAAAGTCACTATCACAGCAATATTCAGATTGCCTCAGCTACAGCCTTAAGGAAGAATAAAAAGTCATCTGCTGATTTTTAAATGCCTACCTTTAGAATCAGCTATTTAATCTCTACCTTATTTACTGCGGGAATGGAAGAACAGATCATACGATGACCAGGTCATCTGGCTTTTCAACAAATACAGAATACATACAGTATTTCTTGAGCTTCCCCGCAGCATTATTGACCAGTGTTCAACCTTGAATTCCTAACAGGCTGGTATCACTTAACATGTCTTTTTATTTCTCAAGTCCTTTAGAGCACCTTTAACTCTGCTGACCACATTTCTCCCTGTGATTTTCCTCCGCTCCCAGTTTCTGTTTCTTCATTTGCTGTATAGCGGTGCAGCTGCTTTCATGTTAGCCAGCACAGGCATGTCTGTACTGTGACTTTTTGCTGCCTCTCCAACAGCTTTAAAGCTGCCATTAGCATTTTCTTTTTGTATGCATTTGTGCTCTCTCAAAGTATATGAATCATTTTCAATGTTTTTAAGTCTTCCCCTTTGCAACCACTAGAGATAAGGTCCTGCCACCAGCCTTATACTTGAAAGGAAGGGGCTTTGCCTTGGTCATTTCCCCCCTGACCCCGATGCCAAAATTCTCCTTAGTAAGTTGCTTGCGAGCATTTACTTAACACAGGCAGGACCAAAGCGGTCACTTGTTCGCACCTGCCAGCAGTTCAGAAAAAGCAGAACATTTAATACCACTCGCAGGTAGCAAGGCAGAGCCGCAGAGCAAACCAGTCTCAGCAAGTGTTCTCTCTTCAATCACATTACCAGTACTTCTGGCCTGCTCAGCACCCTGGAGAAACAATGTTCCCCTCCGCATCATGAAAAACAAGCAACTGGGCAACAAACAGCAGCGTCTTCCTATTTCTGCAGTGACTCACTGCTACCTAACTAAATAACCAGCTGGACATCGCTGTTTTGTGTTGTAGGAACATTGCATTTACAAGATGGATTACACTACAGCTCTCGTGCCTCTCAACAGGCACGGATCCCCTCCAGCCAGGGTGACCGTGCCACAGAAAAAAGGGGACAGACTGTGGAAATATAGTACTAGCCAAAACTTCTGCCTTTACACTCTTCCTTTGGAGCCCCACGCCTACAGCCAGCGGCCGCAAAAGCACTAGCTGTAGAGGATGGCATCCCTTCCTTCCTCCTCCCACGTCTGATTATACTGTAAATGACATAGCCGACTCACCAGTACAATTTGACCCTGGGGAGTTTTCAGTGCTCCCACTTGCGGGATTGATCACTTAGTCTTAATTCTACAGGCACTTCTTCATTTAGTTAACAAAGAGCAGGAGCGTATTTGTGCATTCTAGTGAAATCCTTTAGCAGGCTACATTACTTTTGTACAAAAAACCTTCCCAAATCCGTTGAGGATAGTGAAAGTGTTCTCAGAAAAACAGTTATAGTTAGAATAAAATACAGATGATCAGACATTCCCAGATGACAACATATACGTATACGCGCATGTAGGCAGTCACATAGGAAACGTAGGAGTAGCTAAGGTGTCCAGCCCCACAGAACCAGAGGGTTTAACACAGCTGTGCAGAGAGATACATCCTAAATTTTATTCCCCCATGCAAGCAGGAAAAGAAAGGCCTTTTGTTCCCAACAGACACCACCGGATCATGATTATAAAAGCAGCGCTGGATACAAGCTTCAAACCCCCACGCCGTGACTCAAGTCACAGCAGTCCCCTCGTCATCCTCCATCAACCCCACGGTGCTGCGGCGGATCGACACGGACACACCTTTCCTGCCTCTCTCTCGCAGGCGAAAGGACCAGCAGTACAGGTGCACGAGCTTCCTGCTGAACTGCTCGCTAGAAGCAGATGGATGAAACCCGAAAGCTGCTCCTACAGCGCTCCATAAAGAAAGCAGTCATGTAAAAATCGGGCATCTTCTCAACATGTGAAAAGCAATTATGCTAAAGACACGGGGAGAGCCCTGTAAGGTCCAGATCAAAAGCCAGAGACATTGGAGGCAAGAGAAAGACCTATCAAATTCACCGCACTTTTCCCAGCTTAAGGATCAGAAATGGAGCGTTCTGGCTCATAAATTCTACTTCCAGCAAATTCAAGCTTAAATCCCCTGAAGGCAATAAGGAAAAGGCAATCAACAACAACTCTAACCACTTCACAGATGCTCCTGTTTAGTTTATACAGCACTTCTTACAGCATTCAAATGGGTAAAATGGGATTTCAACGCAGGGGGGCTGACGGCAGCAGGCAGGATTCCTCGGTGAAGATACCAAGGGCAAAGGAAGTTCTGAGAAGCATCATATTGGTTATGATGAGTGAACTCAGCGTGCTCAGCCTTTGCTCATTTTAATCTGCCAGTAAGCAAGCTTGGCTAAACTGAACATCCTGCATCTACAGTGCCTTAAAAATCCACAGGAATCACAAAAATGAGGGGAAAAACGAACAAACTGATGCGTTCCCTGGGAAGCCATGAAAAAACTAATCGCTATTTGTTTCCAACTGTTGTTCCGCTTCCTGAGCCAAATGTTCCCCAGTCAGCTGCGGTGGCTGAGGAGTGACCGGTTAGAGCTGGAAAGTTGTCGATTTACAATTGCAGCTTGAACACTTTCAAACTCCTTAACATTTTTTATAGTTCCAGGACCACCTGTTCGAAGAGTGGAGCCCTCCGATGCCATAGCACGTGCCCTTACCCCCGCATCTTCCGACTACGGCAATCAGCTTGGGGAGAAAACACTTAGCCTAGCCCATTCTTCTGCTCTCACACCAAAAAGATGCGAGCTGCGTACTAGAGAAGAGACACACGAAGGGAACGGGCTGCCTCCCTCAAAGCATCAAGGTCATTACTCCCATCTTCATGAACGGAGTGAGAAGAAGCTTCCAGACTCCTCAAGCCCCTCTGCAGCATCCTCCCTAATTTACAGTGAGCATGCATGGAAGATGATATCCATCGCTAGTGCTCCGGGAGAGGACAAAGGAGAAAGAACCATTTGACTCCAGGATAATGGAACACTAACCCAAGTCTTCTTTACCTTGTATAAGCTTTTACTCGCTCAGATTTGAACAGCACGGGGCATTCAAGACGAAATCACTAGGATTTTTTTTTTTTTTTTACTGCGCGAAAGAGTCAACAGTGCAGAGATTCTGTTTGACAAAGCATCCTACTGTGAAACACACAATGTGTGCATTGTGCAAACCGATCTCCTGCAGGGCTAAGAAAACAAGGCAGGCTGGAAAAAAAAACACAAGATAACTGCAGCCCACAATACCTCCTGGTACTTTACTCTGCTCATGGTTTTTCTTCTATAGGTACCACATTTACAGAGTCACGTTGAGATTGTCTTGATACAAATGCTTTTGTGAGTTCTGGACAACGCAGTGCTGTTTCTCTTGAATCAAAGGTACCCGCTCTACCCTCTCATTACGGCAAGTATTTAAGCACAAGCCAAGGCAGTCGGTCCTGCCTTAAAACCTGAATTCTCCGGATGAGATTCCAGGGGATGAGGCATTTGGAACTTAAGAGCAGAAACACATTTTCCACTATTTCTAACATCATATCGAAAGATGCCCAACATCTTCTAAAAGGCAGCATTTACCTCCTTCCTCTGGGTTTACAGAGCTCATCACCCAGGGAAACCAATTGTACTGAAGGAGAAAACAATAATCTCCTTATGTTTTGGGTGTGCATTTCCCTTTCCAAGATTTTCACCCCTCACTCATCTTGGAGGCAGTTTTGCTTCGCTTTGCTTGCTTAAAACATTCATTATAAGTCATCTAGGCCAGGAAAGGATTAGAGAGGCACTGGCAGAAGTTGCAAAATGCAAGGCTGTTCGGTCGGAGAAATGAGACTTTCAGAGGCATAAACAACAATCCAGCACCGAACTACCACTTGTGCTTCAGAAAAAAAATCCCCTCTATATACATTTCAAGCAGGTACATACCAAGAAAAACAAATCATGCACAGCAATGCAAAACAGCACCTCTTCATAACAAAGTCGTGAAGCCTACCTGTCCGTTTCCACGAAAGGTGTAATCTGCGCTTTACAGATGAGCCGTGTTAACCACAGCGATGTTAACTGATTTACCCCAGGTACAAGGAGGAGCAGCTTCAACAGCAGAACTAGACTGCTTCCGAAAATGAGATCCTAGTCCTGTGCTCTGGCCATGCTTCACCTCTAAACGCGGCAGCGGAAGCACTGCTACTGGAACTAATTAAAGGCAAATCGGTAGAACTAGGAGCCATGATGCGAGAAAATATCCTGCGTAGCATCCAAGAAAGCCACCAGATAATCCAAAAGGCTGTTTAAGAGCCTGGCTGTCAGAGATCTCAGGATCTGCCAGGTCCATCGCAAGCATTTGCTTGTTCCCTCGTCCCCTCTTTCTTCACACCAACTAGCTACAGCATTTCATAACTGGTGCCCAAGTCCAAACAACCATCTTCGAAATCCTTACTTTCACACAAGGATCAAAAACTACAGATCCTGAAGGATTTATTAAATCTACTAAATGGCTGACATTTAAAACGCCTATTTTCCCTCAAAGGTAGCAAAGCTAGAATGTTTTCACAGCAATTAAAGCGGTTCCTCAAGAAGCACAGCTACTAAGAGATTGTGTGGTTACATCATTTCCCCAAAGGTCTGGTATTTACTCTCTGTTCGTTCCCTCAGCCCAGCAGAAAACGTACACTTGTTTTACACCTGGAAATCTCTTTCACCCAGGGTCGGCACTAAAGGAAGCAGCAGTAGGAAGAAGGCAACGGAGATGGTTGAAGAGCAGGGACTCACTGACCAGAGGAGCTGAAGCTGTGGACTACGCGCACAGACTTACTTTCTCTCGCTGCTGATACAAACATGTTCTGGAACCAGACCCAACACAGAAGAGAGTTCTATCGCTTCAGGTTGCGTAGATTACTGGACACATCAAAATCCAGGCGGCTCATATGTCTCAAACAAACAACGTTAACTGCCCCCAGTCCTGGGCCACCCCCAAAAGCGTATGTCTACCTGTGGATTACTAAATGAATTTTTTTAAAAACAAGATGAGTTTGTTGTATACAACATCCATTAATCCTGTAATTAGGCTCTGTGTCCAGAAACATCCCATGAGTTTCCATTGGCCAGTTACAAAAAGAACAGCTTTGCTGAAAGCCTCTTCATGCATTTCGTCAAGGAAGCGGGCCGACGTGCAGAAGCCAGGCAAGGGAAGAAGCCCTCCTTCCAGCAGCGCCAGGGAAGCACAGCACACACCACGCTCCGTTTTAGAGGCACAACCAACAGTCTCAGAGGCAGGCACCGCTTTCCTTGGCCAAAGTCACATTCCTCGCCAAGCACACCTTGGGCAGCCCCTCCAACTTCCCCAACAGTGAAATGTCATTTTCTTCACACGCTTTGGGCCACCTTCTCCTTCACAGCAGCGCGCGGGCACATTCGTCAACAATTCTCTTTCTACCCAAAAGGCCAAGCTGGCTCTAGTTTTCCTGACAATTTACTCTTCAGGCAGCAGAAACCAAGATTGCAAGGGCTCAGCTGAAACCTCAACATTCAAAGTTATAATTTCCCATATTCCAACAATCCTTCTAGAAAACATCGCACTTCGCTGTTGCAGTTGCTCCCCCCACCTCCCCACGCATACACAATAATTCATTTTTACCTCAATAGCAGATGCAGTTGCTTTCTTGTAAAAACCCAGAGTTTAAAGATGACTTCTTCCACTTGCCATAATCCATTGTGTGGGAGAAACAGACATACAATATCGTATTGTTCCCTGTACAACACTTTGAGCTGTACTTTCTGCTCTGAACACACTGAAACTCCACTTGAGGCTACAGCAATTTCCATGCAGGAGGCAAAGGAGAATCTTGTATCTGATCTAATACAGGATAAATCAATGTGCACTCATTTATTGCTTGTAGTTCCCATCAGCTCAAGGAGAGACACTGTCCTAGAGTTTCAAGGCTATCCACGCTGCCTTTGTATATGGAAAACATACCTCCCACTTTGAGATATTTTGAGAACCCTGTTCCAACGCTTCCCAGGAGTTCGGGTGAGGGACTGGAAATCACTAAACCCCGGCTGCTTCTCGCCGTTTTCAGTACACGATTTTGGGAAAGGTCATGCAAGGATTGCATCCCCATTTTTGCTTTCTACAGAAATTCAGTTAATATTAGTCATTCACCTCCGATAGGTGCTGGGAAGCTTAATTAGAGTGTGTACGGCACTCAGAGATTCTCAGATAAGATGTACTAGGGAAGGGCAGCATCATATTAATTAGCGTGGATTCAAATGACGAAAGCGCTTCTCTCTCTCTCCTTCAGCTGTTGGAGCTTGAAAGAAAAATTACCCAGCACCAGTCCTACATGTTGTAGTCAGAAAACCATCGGCACCACACTTTTCTGGATGTGGTCTGAATTCCTATCAACTTTGCAGGATTCTGAGCTTTCGCTGTGGCTGTAAACGGGAGCTCCCTGGAAAATGTGTATCCCAGCACAAGCCAAGGAAGGCAGAGTTTTAATATTCCTCCCCATGCAAGTATTTTCTCCCATTAAGCGCTTAAGAGCTGTATGATTAGGGAGATTAATTTTTGCAGCTGGACATTTTCTTTAAGAATGTAATTTTCCACACAGTTTTCTCATTTAGCTTTCTTTTATTCTAACCCCAAGACATTCACTTACCCAGAAGAGGGCTCTTCTGCAAGGTTCGGAAAGGAATACGCTCTTGCACTTTAGTCCTTTCTTTCTACATCTGCAACAGGCTTGCTTTCAGACAAACCCTGTTACTACTTATTTCAACCCAGTAACTTGTCTGCATTTCCAGACAATCAACACCAAGAGTCCAAAACTACAAATTCATTTATCCAAGGACCTGACTGTAACAAAGCTACATCACGGATCAAGTTTGTTTTTAAAAAAAGCACAAGAAGTTCCTTAAAAAACATGAGAGTTGATATACTGAAATCACACAGACACACAGCACTTAGCGAGACGGTTGTGACAGGCTGGAATACGGATTAAAATTTGGAGAGGTTCATTGACATAGCAACACAAAACAAGAGTGCAACTTAATTCATCAACCTTGGACGTGTGATTTAACATAAGGGCGGTGACACTCACTTTGTCACCACCCTTGGCGTCACCTAGGAAGAGGATGATGGGTCCTGCACTGCAAACAGTCCCAGCTGGTATCTGGGGACACACTTAAATAAAAGCTTTGCGTTTAACCTGCCACCAGATCCCTAGGAGTCGATGGTCAGGCACAGTAACAAGTGAGATATTCCTCCAAATTCTGGCTGAATGTTCTATTATAGAGTTTAGGCATCAGGAAGACAAAACCAGAAGGAAATAGCCTCCTGACCTTCTCTGTCCCCATGCCCTCATCATCACCCTGGCAGGCTCTCCTTCTCCTGAGAAGACTTCTCACATACTCTTTTTCCCTGAAAAAGACAAACCTCTGAATAAAAATGTGAAATTATACAGTTCTGTTAATGTCATTTCAGTCCTCAGCAGAGAAGTGGAGGCAGAACAGAGGGGAATTTGAATTCCTCACAGCCTCCATGAGACACAACTTTTCTGCATTTCACAGTAGATTTTCTTTGCAGGCAAAGAGGAAAGCTGGACCACATGTTCTGGTTTTTAAACAAGCTTACTTTTGCAAGCGATGGTGTTAGTCTGCTCACTCGCTAATTTAAGCTTCCCGCTTCTCAGAGATAAATGTGCCTTTCAAGTTGTTTACGCCAACCGCCTTCTTCTAATCTTTCATCCCACTCTCGCAGTACCCACTGACTTCAGACGGCTCCGCATCATTCAGTATCACTTGCACAGAATAAGCTTTATATTTTTTCAGCAAATTCAACTTTAACAGTGATTAAAACATATAGCAAAATAATGGTTCTTCAATACCGAGAGACACTTCATTCGAAGAATTCTAGGAAATGAATTCTCAAAAACCACACAGCGATCTTTTAAGAAGCACAAAATTGGTCCCTAAACAATTTCCCTGTATTTCAAGGGAAGCAGATTGTGGAATGTTTTTATTTATTAATACATTCATTCTCATGCCTGTGCTTTAACACAGTCGTGTTGGCTTTAACCAAATGATAAACCTCACACAACTTCTTTAAAGGGATGGAAGGCGGGTGGAAGAAAAAGATGAGAGAAGCGTGATTAAAATTAGTCACAAGAAAGCCTATAAATATACCAGTGGACAGAGGAAGCATTCTCTCTTCTATTTAACTTAAAAATAGAGAGCTAAACTTTAAAAGACAAACAGATGCAATAGAGCAGATGCGATGGAGCAACGATGCAGCAGAGCTTCGGGAAAGTCAACTGGGCAATTCAGCCAGGGCTGTGTATTGCAGGGGTGGGAGAGGAGGAGGAGGAGGACGGAGGAGGAATCTTGATTGTCAGAAACTAGCTACTGCCTCAGGAAGTCTCAGAAAGAGAAAATTAAGGGAACCCATTGATTGCAAGAGAGAAATCAAATCACAAAGTCACAGAGGCAGTATGGAATGGAGCTATAATGTAGGAAAAAGGGATGCCAGACCAGGAAACGATTTATCTGTTACAAATGTTAAGCTTGTGGCAGCAAGGGCTTGCGTAGGATCACAAGACCTGTGCGTACACCTGCAATGTCAATTGGAAGTCAAAGGGACGTATTGAACAAAACTGCCCAAATACATTCAGTGAGGTATAACATAAAAAGCTCACTGAACATGCTCAAACACATCTGCTGTTCCCATCTCACCTAGTGCGGGGCGATGGCTTTAACAAAGATATACTGAGGAGAAAGCAACGCTTCCAAGAGATGGTGGCTTTTGTTTTCCCCCTCCCAACACCCATAGGCTGGCTCTGTCCCACTAAATACCCAGGGCTAACAGGAGTATGAATGTCTTGTCTAAAAGTACTCCAGGTTCTTTGATAAGAATACAATAAAGATGTTAAAGGGATTTATCAACACGTATCACTTTCCTTATTGCAAAAATTATAATGTAAACTAGAAATAGACAAAACAACAGTTCCAAAGGACAGATGCTTTATGGCGCTAGGAAAATACCATGACATAATTGCAGCTGCCACACCTGACAGCTCAGGACAGTGGTATGGCACGGTGGGCCAGTGCCAAGAAAAGGAGATGCTCTGGGCCAATGTGCAGGAAAGGAGAGCTGAGCTTAAGGACAACGAGGTCACAGGTTATTACACGGAAACCACAAAACATGTGTGTTAGAAGCTGCATCACTAGGACCCATCCATCCAGCGTCCTCCGCCCTCTCGGTGTAACACGGGTGCTGTGAGTAAACAAGCAACACCATAAGCAACTTCCTGATCTGATTTTCTCAGGCAGCCGTCGGGACGCTGAATGAGAGCTCTGAGAGTTTCAGGTCCTGGCAAGCGCAAGAAAGAGCAGCCACCGCAAAGAGAAAAACAAGCGAGGCCATCACAGAGGGCAGGAAACCACGACAAAGCAATCTTACTTTCGTTAGGCAGCTCCTCCCGATCCAGGTCATCAAGAGGGGCCGAGGCGCTGCTTCCACTGTCATCCAGGGTGAGGATAAGGGGAACATCATCATCCATGCTCACAGCCATCCTGTCCCTTCAGAGGCTCCTACTCCAAGAACTTTAAATGCTGCCTTTTTCAGTTCCACTTGTAAAACACTTATGTCAAAAACTCTCCCCAGAAAGTCTTCCATCAGGAGTGTCTTCTAGACATAAGAATATAAAGGTATGTGCACCCATCTCTAGCGACCACAGTTCAAAAAAGGATCTAGTTTTTTGCTTTCGAAAAGCAGCGCAGGATGCTAGGCTCAATGGCAGTATTTATGCAAAAGCTAAATTCAGAAAGTCAGGTCTAGGCTGCCTATTCCAGTCAGTGCACAGCTCGCAGTACAGCATGGAAGCAAAAGAAAGTGCTTCTTGACAAACTCCTGACCACTCAGCACAACAAGAAGCAGGCAGGCGTGACGCATCTGGAGCCAGCATGATGCTAAGTGTCGCCGTCACACATGGCTCATTCCCCTGGCATGCCAAAATGCCTCGATTTCGGGTGGGGAGGGGAAAGAGGGAGAAAAAGAGGCCAGTTTGAGTCTGCACACATGAAGTTCCCGTAGGCGTTTTTACTGGGTGATGTCACTGTCACAAAGTCACAGATTTCTTTAAAAGGTGGAGGAAAAGAAAAATCAAGCAGGCCCTGGACAACGCTACAGGGACGCTCCACAACCGGTGTGCCACGCAGCTCTTACTCTCCCTGTCTCCTTCCTTGCAGGCCGTGGGGAGGGCAGGAGGAAGTCACGGCGGAGGCCGCATCTCCCACAGCAACAGGCCCACCGCGCTGCTGCTGAGCGCGGGCCCCGTGCCGAGCCGCCCCGCGCCCGCGGCGGTGCACCGAGGGCCGGGACGTGAGCCTTGGCGGCGGACACTCACGGCTGGGCAGCAGGCAGAGCGGCCGGGACCGGGCTCCTCCCGCGGCCTAGGAGAGAGGGACACCGAGACGGGGCTGTCACCGCGCTGTGGAGGCCCCGGCCCGGCCCCCTCCCCGGGCTCCCCCCGGCCCCGCCGCCCCCGGCCCGCGCAAACCGGCCCCGCCGCCCCCTCCGGCTTCTGCGGAGCCCTCGGGCAGCCCGCAGGTGAGCCTGCCCCCCGCCAGCCCCTCATGCCTGCGGGCCCAGGGACCCCCCGCCGCCGGCACCCGCACCCGGCCCGGCCCCGCCGAACCGGCGCCCGCGGCCGCTGCGACACCTCTCCTCAGCGCCCGGCGCCCGCGGCCCCGCCCCGCCGCCTCTCATTGGCCGCGACGGCGCGGACCTCTCCCGGAGAGGCCGAGCCTCCCTCCCGCCCGCCAATCCACGCTCCGTGCTCGCTCCGCCCCGCCCACCGCCGGCCCTCGGCCCCTGCGAGAGGATCCGTATTATTCCCGCCTCCTCCTCCTCCTCCCTCCCGCATTTGGTCTCATCATTGGGCAGCGACGCTGCCTCTCCGGGCAGGTGGGCATGCTGATTGGTCCGAGGTGGTGGGGGGGTAGGATCATCACGCCTCAGCCACGGGAAGGAAGGGGCGGGCTCTCGGGGAGACGAGTGCGGGCTATGCTGAGGCCCCGCCCCTGGGGTCAGAGGGGAGCGGAGCGGTCGCCTAGCAACGGCGGGACGCGGGCGGGAGCGCCGGGCCTACCGGGGCCCACCCCGAGGGGAGCCCCCGGCCCCCCACGGCCCCGGGCGGGGCCGCTGCCCCCGGCCTCGCCTCGAGGAGGAGATGTGTCTGTTCCCAGGCCCCAGTGCGGGGGCGTCGGTGGCTGCAGGGAGGAGATGGGCCCTGAGGAAGGGCAGCCCAGCCCAGCCCAGCCCAGCCCCAAGAAGCAGCGGGTAGAGCAGGTGCCGTGAAGGGCAGAGAGCCTCGTCGGTGAAACACGATGCTGCCAAGACCCCAGGATTACATTCACCTCTGATGAGACGAGGATTCTCAAGCTGGAAGTGACAGGCCCGGTGTGTAATGAATAAATCTGTTCCATTGGCCCAGGCTGAGCATTTCTCTCGCAAGCACGCTGAGCCACGTCCCCAGGACAGTCCCTCTGAGCCTAATCCAGCCTGACAAAGCCACCGCGCTCTGCCCAGTGGCTCAGATTGATTTTGCCACCAGCAGGACTCCTGTCAGTGTTACAAACGGGTAGGTAAGGCCTCTGTCCAGCTGGAGCATCCCCCTTGCTACCAGAGCAGAGGTGTCCAGTCTCAAATTACCAACATCTTTGCAAATGAGCCTTTCTTCTGCCCACCCGATGCCTCACCGTGCTCTCCCCCTCACAGGGATACTTCTTCGTGTCATCCTCCAGGGCTGGATTTACAGGGAGGACAATGTGATGAGAGATCTCACAAACAGCTTGCAAGAGCTGGCCAGAAGACTTAAAAGACCTGCCTCCCGCAGACCAGGCGGGAAGCGGTGGAACAGGAACAGGAGCTGCGGGCTTCCCTGAACGAGCATGCCGAGCTACAGCAGGACACTCGGCACCTAAGGACACAACTCAACACACTTGTATTGGAGCACTGAGAATCAGCGCTGGCTCTCAGAAAGGTACGGCGGGAGGAGATTAAACCTGCCGCAGTGCTGTCAGGTCAGGCTGCTGCCTGCTTCAGGTAATTACCTGGCTCCTGCCAGCTCCTGGCAGGATGCATATGCTTTTTTTCCAGAGTGTACCTGCTCCATCACAACACTCCGCTGATTTCAGTGGAAAGCAGCCCTGTAGCAAGAAATTGCAACCACCAAGCAAGTAGCTTACTCACAGGACCGCCTTTTCTCCCCATCCACTGACTCAGCTCCAAAACCACCTCTGCAAAGTGCTGTGCCAGTCTGGAGAGGCTGCCACGCTAGCCAGAACACAGACCGGCGAGGCTACCGCAGATCGGGCGAGGCATGTGCTGAAAAACAAGGGAGCTGGTATGGGCTAAGCAGAGCAAACGTAACACTGCCCACACAAAAAAAACATCTTTTATAGTTGTTTGTAGCACCTAGGGCTGGGTGCAGCTAATTTTGGAAGCTAAGCAGTTCCCAGATTGGCTGGTACTTTGCTGAGAGACACAAGACAAGGAGTCAGGGCTGAGTCAAAGGTAGAGACAGTGTGATTTATCGCAGTGCTGAGCAGATAGAAAAAATGAGAAATAAGAGCAGCAGCAGGCAGGAGTCCCAGCTGTGATTCAGGCCTTTGTATCAACAACTCTCGCCTGAGCTGAGCATCAGTGACACTGGACAGGGTGCATCTGGAGCTAGGAAACAACTGAACATTTCCCCCATCTCATTTTATTCAGACTTGCTGTTTGCTCCACGCAAGCACCAGCCTCCTGCAGGCACGGCAGCCCACAACAGTAATGGAGCATCTTTTGCTCTCATGCTGGACTGCACAGCTCTGGAAGAACAAGAGGACAGGGCAGTAGTAAAGCATCAAATGCGAGTGAGAACTGCAGCATGAAATCCAGGCAACCCATTTATACCCATTTATATTTTAACCAACATTGTCCGTGTGGTGTAAGTAGTGAGGAAGTGCCAGTTCTGACCACCTGACAGCCTGGAAGCCCTCGGTGACAACCTGGGCCAGTGTGGGACAGGAAAGTATGTGGCTGACACGATGGGCTCTAGTTTCCCCCGTTGATTCCTTGGAGCATCCACACAGCAGTGGGGGTACACTGGCCACCCCTGGCCATACAAGCCACTGTCAACTTGTTTTTCAGATAAAAATCTCTCTTCATTTTAAGAGGCTTCATCTGTCAAGTACTCCAGCGCTCCAGTATTGCACTTTGTGTCCTGCTTTTGGGTTCAGCAGTTCTCTGCTGCTTAGATTTCGGGGCAGTTACCCCAGTTTGCTGATGACTCACCTCACTGGATCTGACTCATCCATCTGCTGCTAGGGAACAGGGCTCTCGCTTTTGTGTCAATCCTTAACCCTCTTGTCTCCATCTAGTGTCCAAATCACACTTCGGTTTCTCTCCCAGCCCACTTGAGAGACCTGCAGGCTTTAACAGCTTGCATGTCGCTGTGCTGACATCCAAATCAAGCTGAACAGGCTGATTCACATCAGCACCCCCAATGCCTCCTCTAAGAAGGCCGTAATTGCTTTCATGTCCCTACAGTTTTTACCCAGGTGGAGAAAAGCTGCTGGATTGCTGCAATGCAAAGTGTAGGAAGAGGCCTGAACACTTGATGCTAATCATAAGGATCCTCACCTTCTCAGGTTTTTAATCACGTCAGGTTATTCTTGCTTCCCATCTGCCAGGGCGGCTGGAGCACCGAGCCCCAGAACTGCTGCCTCCCCTAACCCTCCTCTGCGTGGCTCACTAGTGCGTTGGGAAAGGAATAAACCGCTGCCGAGTGCCACCAAAAATTACCTGTCCCTGGCCTTCACCACGGCCTGGCTCTTCCCACGCTCCCAACAGCTCACAGCGTATTAGCTGGGTTACAGCACCACTGACATAACCTGCTTCTCAGCAAAGCTCTGGGCTCAGGCTCAGCCCCATCCAAACCACAGGGACGCGGCCTTTTCTTCAGCATGGTGGCAAAGGAGGCTCCGACCTGCACGTGCCTTACTCGGTCAGAGTCCCCATCGGAGCACGGAGGCTGTCTGCAATGCAGGGAAGCTGGGGGGGAGGTTCAAAGGAGCATGAAGGTATTTGGACCTGGCACCTCTTGAAAAGTCCCATTCAAGGCACATTTCCTTTTTTTGGTCCCTTTGGGAAGGCTCAGTTCAGCAGCCAGGGGCAATTCTACCCGGATTTGGGATAGGTAAAAGGATCCCTCCACAGGGATGTGCAGGGAGAACCTGCTGAAGGCCCTCAAGCCTGCCGTAACCGGTGTCTGCTGTCCTGGCAGGCCGAGCGAGAGGCACTTCATGCTGTCTGCACCAAGGAAAAGGCTTGGCCCCAAAGGAGAAACACACTGTGCTTACCTACTGTTCCTGGACTGCGGAGGAGCACTGAACGCAGCAGAAGAATGAGTGGAACGTGAGGGAGACCGCCATGACCTGTGCTGCCACCCGCATCCAGAAAAGCTGCTTGTTCCAGACACTCCTCACGTCGAAGATAAAGAAAAAGGGAGAGGGCAAGAAGGCCGAGAAATAAGCACAAAATCCATCCTCTGTCCTCCATTCTTTCCTCCCAGCATGGCTGCTTGCTCCCCTGGGGTTCAGCTCTCCCAGATTACAAGTGACAACTGAGACAGCACTTGCACTAAGGCCTGAGCCTGCCGGGGCTGGCTGTCACAGACAGAAGACATCAGAGCAGTGGCAAGATGACATGTCTCACCATTTTAGGTTGAGCTCTGTTGCCTTTCAAAAGCAAGAATAACCTTTCTTGCCAATGGGACTGGACCAGGAGTGTCCCTCCTGTCTGGTCTTCCCAGCTTCGGTGCCCTTCACGTGCTGGAGTGGGTCAAGGCCCAATCCTGCTGCTGCTCAAGCTGGCAATAAAATCATTTCTGGGGGCAGAATGATGCCCTTAACCTGGCTCAGTTTGTCCTCGGGTGAATTTGAGAGAACGTTTCCCTTTGCGTGGGAGGGAGTTACCAGACTCCCAGCGACTGCCCTGCGTTCCCTGACCTCAGCGGCTCGTCACTGCAGCCTCCCTTCCAGGGCAGCAGTGACACTGGCTGCAAACCCCGAGCCCCCCGGCCTGCGTCCTTTATCTGCCTCCCTGCCTGTATTCCCACAGACCGAGTTGCTCTGTCCCACCTCAGGAATGGAAATCGAGGAGGAGCTGCTTTGCCCAGACCGTCTTTGGAGACGCTAGCTGTGCCCAGATCGCACAGCAGCACCCTGCGGACCAAACACACGGCCCCAGCAGATTTGCCTTGGATCATTTATTTGGTGATGAGCATGGCGTTGCTGTGAGAGCACCTCACAACCCCCAGTACAAACCACAGGATTACGTGTCCACTCAGCGTGCCCTCATCACCAGAAGCTGCCGAAATCCCTGCGGCAGATCCTTCTCTGTCACAAAAGCCCATCCAGCTCGGGGGCATCCCACTGCCAGCAGGACACAGGGCGATGCCACTCCTCACCTCTCTGCTCGTCCTCCCTTCTCCTTCCTTGCTGAAGGAGACCACCAAAGCATGGATGAAACGGAGCAAGGCCAGCAGAGAGCCACCAAGATGGTCAGGGCTGGAGCACACGTCCCACGCGCAGAGGCTGAGGGAATGGGGCTCGCTCAGCCTGGAGAAGGGAAGGTTTTGGGGGGCCTCAGAGCAGCCTCCAAGTACCTATGAAGAGGAGGTTACCATCAGGTCTGAGCCAAGCTTTGTGCTTAGGTGCAGAGCACAACGAGAAAGCAGACACAAACGGGAACAAGAAAGGCTCTGACTGGATATAAAGGGAAACTTTTCACCCCAAGGACAGTCAAGCAGTGGGAGGTGGTGCCAGAGAGGTTGTGCAGCCTCTGTTCTTCAGGGTTTCCACCACCAGACTGGATAAAGCCCTGAGCAGCCTTGCCTGAGGCCATAGCTCACCTGCCTCGAGCAGGAGGTTGGGCTAGAGACCTCCTGCAGTCCCATCGAGCACGAGCGATCCTGCGATTGTACGTGACAGGCAGGACGAAGCAGGTCTCCTCTCTCCCCAGAACTGGTCAGCGGAGGTCCCCATCAGGGCCCTCAGACCTTAACTGCCCTCGCCAGCCTCACCTGAGACCTCCACCCCGGTGGCACCCGCTGCTCCCTGGTCTGGGAGCTCCAGCTGAGCTCAGGCCCTGCCTGTCCCCCCCGAGCTACGCTGTAGGTGTACCTGTGCCTCCTCCTTCTCCTGGGCAGGCCATGGACCTATGCCATAGGCAGTCCTGTCTCCTGCTGTTCTGACCTCCCAGCTGGACTTCCTGGACAGAAGGAACCTGACTCGTTACCGTTCCTCATCTGATGACCACCGGACAGTCAACAGAAGGTGCCACTACCACCAAGGCTGTCCTGCTCCGGTGCTGCGGTCACCCTCGGTTCCTGGCTCATCCTCCCGCATGGAGCAGCCCCGTCCTTCGTTCACAGCCACGGGAGGCCCCAGGGTCCTCGTGGACTTGCTCGCCAGGTCAGGCCCCACCTCGGGTAGGTTAAGGCCATATTTACATCCAGGGGGACATTTGGCTTCACTTCCAGGGAGGCCTGGGTTTGCAACCACCCACTGCCTTGGAGTTCGCGGCCAAAGAAGGTCCGGACATGCTTTTTGATCGACCCCTCATCAGAGGGCCTCGGGGGGTCGCAGGGGCTGTCGCAGGGCTCTGGTTTTTACCCCTTTCTGTCTTGGGGTGCTCCGAAGCCAGGCGGGGCCCATCCGAGGAGGCGTTCAGCCGGCTGAGAGACTGGGAACGTCCTCTGCTGGGAGCACCCCGGCCTTCGGAGCCCAAATCGCTCTCGGGACGCTTCCAGACACAGGACTTGCCCTTACGGCCCGCCTCAAAGCCTGCTGTCGCCGGAGACAAGGGGGCTCGCGGGTGGACGGCTCTCAAGGGCGTCTCCCTGGCGCGGGGGGCCAGGCTGGGCTGGTTTCGGGGGGCGGGCGGAGGGCTCCAGAGCAGCGGATGGAGCTTGGCCACGTCTTCATTCCTCATCCAGGGAGCTGCCCAGGCCGGGCCCCCGGGCTTGGCACCGAAGAGGGACTCATCGCAGAAGGACGGAGTGTGACTTCTCAACCTTCACGGGGAAGCAAGGAGAGGAGAGGAAGCCTCGTGTTGATTACAGCGGGCAAGGACGGCACAGAGACCCGGCCGCTGCCTGGTGGGGGGACCTCACGGGGGGCAAACCCCCGCGGGGCCGCGCACGGAGGCCGAGCTTCGCCCCAGACCCTCCCGAGGACCGCCCGGGGCCGAGCCGAGCCCGGCCCCGCTGGCCCGGGCTGGAGCTGGGGACCGAGGGCCGCTGCCGGGCCGCCCCGGGGCCACCGACGCTTAGCGAGCCCCGAAAAGCCGGGGCGGCGGGCCGGGGGCTGCGGGCCGGGCCCGGGGGGGGGTGGCGGGAGCGCCCCGTGTCGCCGCTCACCTGCACTTGCTCCTCGGCCGGGGGCCGCCACCGGGAGCCGGAGCCGGAGCCGCCGCCCAGGGAGGCGCGAAGCCGGGCGGCGCCGGGCGGGCCCCCGCGGGGCTGCCGAAGAGCGACTCGTCCACGAAGGACGCCCGCGCCCGGCGGACGCCCCGGCCCGGGCCTCGGCCTCGGCCCCGGCCCGCCCGCGGCAGCTGGGCAGCGGCAGCGCAGCCGCCCCCCGGTGCCGGCCCCGCCGCCCGCATGGCCGCGCTCCGCCCGGGGCGGGGATGGGCCGGGCCCAGCCCCTTCCGGGCCCGCCCCCCGCCACGTGCTTCCGCCGCCGCCGCCGCCGCTACCGACATGGCGCCGCGGCGGGCCCGCCGCCAGCCCCGGGGAGCGCCGGTAGGGACGGGGGGCGGGAGCGGGGAGGGTCCCCAGGGCGGCGTCCCCGGTGCCGGTGGCCCCGGTCCCCGTGCGCCGGTGTGCCCTGTGCCGGGTACCGGTGGCCCCGGTCCCCATGTGCCGGGGTCCCCACTGCGCCCGGTGCTGGTGTGTGTCCCCTGTGCCCGGTACTGGTGTCCCCGGTCCCCATGTGCCGGTGTCCCCTGTGTCCAGTACCGGTGTCCCCGGTCCCCATGTGCCGGTGTGCCCTTGTGCCGAGTACTGGTGGCCCCGGTCCCCATGTGCCGGTGTCCCCTGTGTCCAGTACCGGTGTCCCCGGTCCCCATGTGCCGGTGTCCCCTGTGTCCAGTACCGGTGGCCCCGGTCCCCATGTGCCGGTGTCCCCTGTGTCCAGTACCGGTGGCCCCGGTCCCCATGTGCCGGTGTCCCTAGTGCGCCCGGTGCTGATGTGCCCGGTACCGGTGTCCCCTGTGCCTGGTGCTGCCATCTTCGGTACCAGTGTCCCCGGTGCCCATGTGCCGGTGTCCCCTGCGTCCAGTACCGGTGTCCCCAGTGCACCGGGTGCTGATGTCCCCTGCCTGTGCCTGGTGCTGCCGTCTTCGGTACCAGTGTCCCCGGTGCCCATGTCCCCAGTACCAGTATCCCCAGTCCCTGTGTGCTGCCGTGCCTGCTACCAATGTCCCCAGTCCACGTGTGCCAGCGTCCCCAGTACTGGTGTCACCAGTCCCTGCGTGCTGCTGTCCCCAAACCCAGTGTCCCCGGTCCCCACATGCCGTTATCCCCAAGTGCCGCTGTCCCCAGTACCAGTGTCCCTAGTGCCGGTGTCCCAGTACCCGTGTCCCTACCGCCAGGCTGGCAGCGCAGAGCTGCAGTGCCCTGGCACCGCCGGGACGCCCGTCGCCACAGCCGTGTCCCCCCGCTGTCCCCAGGTCCCAGCGTCCCCGCTGCCCGCCTTCCCCGCCGCCGAGGAGGACGATGGTGCCGACGCCGAGCTGGACACGCGGGCCATGGTGCAGGCCCAGAACCAGAAGAAGAAGAAATCCGGGGGCTTCCAGTCCATGGGTGCGTGCGGGGCGGGGGGCAGCCGTCCCCGGGATGGGGACCGTCCCCTCCTGCCCGCGCCCCCTCACCTGTGCCTGTCCCCGCAGGCCTCAGCTACCCCGTCTTCAAGGGCATCATGAAGAAGGGCTACAAGGTGCCCACCCCCATCCAGAGGAAGGTGAGCGCAGGGGGTGGCGGGACCCCTGCCCTGGGGCGGTGGCAGTGGGACCGTGACGGTGATGGCGGGGCGGCGTCTTGCAGACCATCCCCGCCATCCTGCGCGGCCGGGACGTGGTGGCGATGGCGCGGACGGGCAGCGGGAAGACGGCCTGCTTCCTCATCCCTATGTTCGAGCGGCTGAAGGCGCCCAGCCAGGCCGGGGCACGCGCCCTCGTCCTCTCGCCCACCCGGGAGCTGGCCCTGCAGACCCTGAAGTTCACCAAGGAGGTACGGGGACGAGTGGGGACAGTGGGGGCGAGTGGGGACAGTGGCGGCGAGTGGGGACAATGGCGGTGAGTGGGGACAAGGGGGGCGAGTGGGGACAACAGGGGCGAGTGGGGACAACGGGGGTGAGTGGGGACAACAAAGCCAAGGGATTTGGTTTTACCCCCCCCCACCGACATGTTTCTTTCTCACCCCACAGCTGGGCAAGTTCACGGGCTTGAAGACAGCCCTGATCCTGGGAGGAGACAAGTAAGCCGTCCCCATGTCCCCACCGGTCTGCACTTCCCTAAAGCCCCCCCAAAACCTGGCGAGGGGCTGAGCTGCCGCGTGCCACCCGGCACCGCCCCAGCCTCTCCCCCCTCTCGCAGGATGGAGGACCAGTTTGCTGCCCTGCACGAGAACCCCGACATGTGAGTGGGGGCGCGGGGAGGGGACTTGGTGGGGAAACGGCCCCCGAGAGCCACCCACTGTGAGGGGACATCATTGCTGCTTACAGCCAGCGAGCCTGATGGACGTGTCCTGGTGTTCCCTTGGAGCATCTTCCCATGCTCCCCACGGGGGACGAGGGGGTCTCTGTCGGGTCTTCTTTGGGTCGGGTTTGGGACCTGCACCCGGGATGGTGTGGGGATGCCGCCCCCCCCACCCGGTCCCGTCACCAGCTCTGTCCCCGCAGAATCATCGCCACCCCCGGGCGCCTGGTGCACGTGGCGGTGGAGATGAAACTGAAGCTGCACACCGTGGAGTACGTGGTGTTCGACGAGGCCGACAGGTCAGCAGGGCGCAGGGGGCTCCCCGCGTGTGGGGCGAGAGACGGCAGGAGCGAGGTGCCCTGGGGGGTGGCAGGGCTGGGCACGGAGGGACCGAACGGGCGCTGCCATGTCCCGTGTCCCCTCCCCTGCAGGCTCTTCGAGATGGGCTTCGCCGAGCAGCTCCAGGAGATCATCGCCCGGCTCCCGGACTGCCACCAGACCGTCCTCTTCTCCGCCACCCTGCCCAAGCTGCTCGTCGAGTTTGCCCGGGCCGGTGAGGAGCGTGGGGCAGGCGGCGGCTGGGGGGCTGGACCTGGGGGGAGCCTGGGGATGGGTCACGGCACGGTCCTGCGGCTGGGCTGGGCCCAGGACTGGCAAAACCCAGCTGGGTTACTGCTGGGCCAAGCGGGTGTCCCCAGGCCGAGGGGTGGGGCTGGTCCCAGTAGCGCATCCCACGTGCGACCCACGTCCTGCGTGTCACCACATCCCACAGGTCTCACCGAGCCCATGCTGATCCGTCTGGACGTGGAGTCCAAGCTCAGCGAGCAGCTCAAGGTGAGAGGGGCCGGGGGGCTCGAGACGGGCTTTGTGCCCCCCACCCCCGCAAGCCACCCTGCGGTGGCTCCAGGCTCGCGAGGAGGGGACGAGGAGGGGTGGCGACGTCTGGCGTGGGGGTGCGGAGGGGCTGAGCTCTGCCCGCCCTTTGCAGCTGGCTTTCTTCCACGTGCGCGGGGACGACAAACCGGCCGTGCTGCTCCACCTGCTCCGGAGCGTGGTGAAGCCCCAGGACCAGACGGTCGTCTTCGTGGCCACCAAGCACCACACGGAGTATCTCAAGGAGGCAAGTGGCATTTGGGGGTGCCCAGCACGTCCCCCTGTTAAAGGGCAGGCTGCCGGGGCTGCCTAGGACCCCTTTCCAGACCCGCGTGGGGTCTGCATCTGTGGGCACGTCCCTGCTGGAGTCTCTGCCTCCGTTTCGCTGGGTTGAAGGAGAAATCCCAGCATATGTGATCATGGAGGTGCTGCATCCACCTACCCCTCGGAGAGAGGGGGGAGCGCTGTGGGATTTGGGGGGTCCGGGTGGGCACCCTGGGGTCTCAGGGCCCTGGGAGCTGGGGGGCCCTGTCCCTTCGCTGAGGATACATGCCCAGGTGGGATCTGATCTCTCTCCCCCCCTCCCCAGCTGCTGACGGCCCAGGGCATCCGCTGCACGCACATCTACAGCTCGCTGGACCAGACCGCCCGCAAGATCAACATTGCCAAGTTCGCCCAGGGCAAGTGCCCGGTGCTGCTGGTCACCGACGTGGCCGCCCGCGGGCTCGACATCCCCATGCTGGACAACGTCATCAACTACAGCTTCCCCGCCAAGGCCAAGCTGTTCCTGCATCGTGTCGGTGGGTGCCGGTGCCCCGCCCAGGGGTCCTTGCAACCTGGGGGTCCCTCAGGGTGACAGGGAGGGTGTGAGTAGGCTGTCCCGGTTTTCCCATCCCTGCGCCCTGCTGGGCTGGCACTGATGCCCCTGACCTGGTGGTGATATCTTTGGGGCAGGAGGTTGCCGTGTTGTGACATCAGGAGACGGGCTGGGGACAAAGCAGGGGTAGGAACGTCCCTCATTTCCCAGCTGGACTGCAGGGGCTCTCGGGGGCAGGGCTGGTGCCTTCCCTTTAGGATGGCACGGTGGTGGGCTCCCCTTTGCCCCCTTCCCAGTGGCCCACAGCCCCTTGCCAGCCATGCCCACCTGGTAAATGTCACCTGCGTGGGCTCCCAGGGGCACCAGTGAGTCCCTGCCGGGTGAGGGCAGGCTGGGCTGGCACTGGGTCTGGTTTCCCACTCTCCTCCTCCCCTTGCCAGGTCGCGTGGCCCGAGCTGGCCGGAGCGGCACTGCCTACTCGCTGGTGGCTCCCGATGAGATGCCCTACGTCTTTGACCTCCACCTCTTCCTGGGGCGCCCGCTCGTCCTCGCCGGTGCCCAGGAGATGCCTGCTGGTGAGGCAGACCTGGTTGCAGGTATCGGGGGTGGTTGCGTGTCCAAGCTGGGACACTGGCCACGTGGCTGCTGCGGTTTTATCATTGGCCAGTGCTGGAGTTTGTAGTCTTGTGGTTGCATTCGTGCAGAGGGGCGATACGCTCTCATTACTGGGGTGCAGCTGGGGAAAACGGGGTGCCGGGGGCTCCGACACACCCCGCGGGTTGGGGATGCTGATTTAACACCACCGAGCTGCCCGTGGCTGTTAGCTCTGCTCTGTTAACTCCTGGATTGCTGCCGTGCCCGCTGCAACAATCCCAGGGTGGGTGCCAGCGAGGTGACACGGTGTCCCCGGGGCTGCAGATGCCAGCGGGGTCCTGGGCCGCGTCCCCCAGAGCCTGGTGGACGACGAGGAGTGCCTGCTGCTGACGGACCACGAGGGCTCGCTGGAGCTGCGGAGCCTGCGCCGCGTCGCCGACAATGCCCACAAGCAGTACCTGCGGTCCCGGCCCGGCCCCTCGCCCGAGTCCATCAAGAGGGCGAAGGACCTGGACGTGTCCCAGCTGGGCATCCACCCGCTCTTCAGTGAGTGCCTCGGGGACGCCGAGGGAGGGGACCCCATTCCCCTCGCCAAGGAGCTAATCCGTGCCCCGCTCCGTGCCCGCATTCCCCAGGCGCTCGCTTCGAAGACACCGAGCTGGAGAGGCTGAAGTTCGTGGACAGCATTAAAACCTACAAGTCCAGGGCGGTGAGTTGAGCCCCGTCCTCGGGCACGAGGCTCCTGGGTTGGGGTGGGAGGGAAGGTCCACGTGGCTGGCCGTACAGCTCACCGGGGCTCATGCTCCCGCCCTGGGAACAGACCATCTTCGAGATCAACGCCACGTCCCGGACGCTGGCCAGCACCGTGATGCGGTCGAAGCGGCGCCACGACCATGCCCTCATCGAGAAGTACCAGCGCGGGCAGCAGGAGAAGCGGGCAGCGGCTCTCAAAGGGCAGGGGCTGGCCCCCCCTGGGCCCAAGGAGGAAGAAGGAGGAGAGGAGGAAGACCTCCAGGTAACGGGGCAGGGATGGGGGGTTTGCTGTGGACGCAGGAGCTGCTGCGAGGCGGCCTCAGCCGGGTGCTGGCAGCACCGGCACCCCCAGGCTGCGCCAGGGCTTGGGGGCTGGTGCAGGGACTTGCAGGGCTGGTGGGGGGATGCGGCTCCCCCAGTCCCTCTGCTGTCCCCTTCCAGGACGTGTTCTCCACCGTGGTGGGCCAGAAGCGAAAACGGGGCCGAGGGGGAGAAGACGGCGCCAGGAAAAAGCCTCAGCAGCCGGCGCAGCGGGACGAGGACTTCTACATCCCGTACCGGCCCAAGGACTTTGAGAGCGAGAGGGGGTGAGGCTGGGAGGGCTCCTGCCGCCGGCCTGTCCCGGCCTGCGCGGGGGGCTGCTCTCATCGCCCGCCCTTTGCAGGCTGAGCGTGGGTGGCGAGGGCAGCGCCTTCGAGCAGCAGGCAGCCGGAGCCGTCCTGGATCTCATGGGTGATGAAAACCACAACCTCAACAAGAGCAAGCAGCTGCTGAAGTGGTGAGTGGGGTCTGGCCGTGGGGTGGGGGGGGGAAATCAGGGCTGGGGCTCCCCCTGCCCGGTCCCACCGCCCTCCCCTCTCTCACAGGGACCGCAAGAAGAAGCGGTTCGTGGGGCAGACGGGCCAGGAGGACAAGAAGAAGGTGCGGACGGAGAGCGGGCGCTACATCAGCAGCTCCTACAAGAACAATCTGTATCCTGCCTGCGGGTGCTGCTGCCTCCTGTGCCGTGGCGAGGGCTGGGGCGAGGGGGAGCGGGGCTGGACCCGCCGGCAGCCGCGCAGCATCGTGCCCCGCTCCCAGGGATCGATCCCGCGCTGGGGCAGTGGCGTGGGGAGGGAGGCTGGTCGGATGCTGCGGTGGGCCGAGTGATGGGGAGTTGGGCAACGGGGAGTCACCGCCCGTTCCCTTAACCCACCCTGGCCCAGCTATGAAAAGTGGAAGCAGAAATACAAGGTTGACGAGCGGGACGAGGGTGAGGAAGACCAGCGAGGCAGGGAGCAGTTCAGAGGGAAGCACAGGCGCGGGCACGGTGAGTACCTGGAGCCCCACATCGTGTCCCCTCACTTTGCTTTGGTCTCCGAGCTGAGCTTGGCCGCGTTCCCCCCCCGCAGGGCCCGGGCAGCCCCCCGCCCAGGGCAGGGTGCGCTCAGAGCTGAAGAACAAGCAGCAGATTCTGAAGCAGCGCAAGAAGGCGGCCAAGCAGCGCTTCCTGCAGAGCGGGGGGCTGAAGCGCCTGAAGGCCAGGAACCGGCAGCGGGTGCAGGAGCTGCGGCAGATGGCCTTCGGGCGGCGGGTGGGGGCCGCCAAGAAGGGCAAGCTGCGGAAGAGGGTGTAGGGGAGGGGGCTGTGCCCCAGCAGCTCCCCCCACGCCTGGGCTGGGTGCCGGGGAAGGAGACATTAAATACTTGGCTCGTTTTGCATCCTGACTCCTCTTTGTCCTTGCCACGAGCATCGTGCCGGGGGTAATTCCTCCCCCCTTGGGCCACCCCCAGGCGCAGTCCTAAAACCAGCCGGTGCTGCGGGTCCACAGCTGGGTTCTATTTTGACAGGAGACACCTTGGGAGATGCCAACAGCCTGAACGTGAGCAGCAGCTCCCCCTTCCTCTGCGGCAGCCAGGTCCCGCTGCCCGGGGTGCCCCTGGCAGGAGGGTACCCGGGGGTCGGGCTCTGCCCCGATGCGGTGCCATCCCAGTGTGCCCGTGCCGCTGCCGTCCACGTTGCCTCTTGCGGGGGTTCCCAGAGCTGTCGGGGACCTCCATCCCCAGGGGGGTGCCGGGGGTCCTGCGGCTCCGTGCTGGCCATGGCAGCCTCTCCGCAGCCCCGGGAGCGGGCCGTTGTCCCCAGGGGCTATTCCTGGCTCGGAGGCACCCTGACAGCCCTGTGGCGCAGCGGGCGCATGCTGGTGGCTGCAGGCAAGGGTGGGGGACACGGCCCCGGCTGCCTGGGATGCAGCTCAGCACAGATGGCAGCGAGGTCCTGCATGCAGAGCAGCACCTGCAGAGATGGGAGCCTGCTGCCGCAGCCATCCAGGGACGTGAATGTCCCTGTGTTCCCCCTGACCCCGCCGCCCAGGAGAGCGCTGCGCTGACCGTGTCCAGCTGGGCCTCGGTGTCCTCCAGGGCCGCGTCCGTGGGGACCTTGAGCCGCGCGGTGGCGAGCTGGAAGAGGTTCAGCACCGCCAGCTTGATGTGCCCCAGCAGCAGCGTCCTCTGGGTGGCTGTGCTCTGGACGTGGGCCCAGCGGGACTCCTGGGGGACAGAGTGGCGAGAGCCCTAGGCCTGCCCCCAGCCACTGTCCCATGTCCCCTGCATGCCCCCAGCAGGGACCGGGGCGTCCCGGCTGTGTATCCCCCCATGCGCAGTTGCTGGCTGTGCTTTCTGGGCACATGGGGACCCCCAGCTCAGCCCAGGGGTGCCGCCCGGCTTCCCCCCACCACCGCATGGGGCATCTCCCCTCTGCAGCACGCCTGGGGTCCAGACTGCTGCCCCTCTCCCTGGGGGGTCCTTGGGCACCCCACGTCCCTCCTTACCCCCTGGAGCACGTCATGGCGGGCAGCCTCCAGGCGTGCACGGAGCTGGGTCAGCTCGTCGTTGGTGCGCAGGAGCTCGCTGCCGGCCTCCTCCTCGTACCGCCGGAGCCGTGCCCAGCCCTGGGCCAGCCGCTCCTGCCCGGCTTCTGCCTGTTGCGCCAGGGCTGCCCGCACCCCGGCCAGCGCCCCGAAATGGGCCAGCATGGCCGGAACATCCTGGAACTGGGCAGCGGGAGGGGGCCGAGAGGCTGTGGGGGCTGCTGCCCTGGGCGGGGTTGGCCCCCGCAAGGGGTTTGGGGACATGCAGGATGGCACCACAGGACGGATGCCCCTGCGCTCACCTGCCCCGTCCTGGCCAGCACGCCCTGCAGGTAGTCGCCAAAGCCCCGGAGGCTCTGCAGGCGCCGGGCCAGGTGCTCCCTGCGCTGTAGCAGCCCCGTCAGCTCCTGGCGCAGGCGGGCAGCCTCAGCACCCTGCCCCGCCGCCCGCGCCCGCTCCTCCTCTGCCCGCCGCAGTGCCCTCTCCTGCCTCGCCGCCGAAGCCTGCGGTGCGGGCATGGGGTCAGCGGGGCCCCGACGGCCGGCCCAGCCCCGGCCCCTGCCCCGGCACCTTGAGGAAGGCATCGAATTTGAGGACGACATCCCGGAGCTGCTCTTCCCTCTGGCCCAGCTGCTGCCGCCGCTGTGCCAGGCGCTCCATCCTCTGCCGAAACTCCTGCGGGACCGCCGGGCGCTGAGAGCGTTGCCCCGTGCTGGATTTCCCAGGGAGGGGGACAGGCGCCAGCCCACGAACGGCCGGGGACGTGCCCGCCAGCTGCCGTCTCCCACAGCACTCCGCGGCCAGGGCTGCAGCCCCCAGGGAGGGGGCACACGGGGGTGCCGGGGCCCCCCTTACCTCCCGCTGGCTCTGCAGCGCCCGCTCCACCTCCTCCACCTCCCTCCTCTTCAGCAGCAAGCGTGTGGAGGGCAGCGGTGCGGTGGCATCCCACGCTGGCACCGTCCTGCCGCGGGTTGCGTGGAGCTCATTGGGCCCGGTGGGGAGAGCCCAGGCAGGGTCACCCACCACCGTGGCACGACCGGGACCCCCCCAGGGACCCCCGCTGCCTGCCGGGGCTCAGCATGGGGAGCCTGGCCGGCTCTCCTGTCACCCGCCCTCGCTCCTGCCCATCCCTCCTGCTTCAGCCTCCCCCTGCTCGGACCCCCCCAGTGCCACCGCAGCGTCCCAGGGAAGGGACAAGCCACGGCACCACCTCAGCTTTCTGATTAGACCCCAGGGAATGCTCTGCCTCCCCGCAACCCACGGCAGGGCAACAGGCTCCGCAGCTCCCCGGTTCCAGGAGCTCTGCTGCCGGGGGGACCCATGCGAAAGCCACCCGGGAGCGCGTCAGGCAGCACGTGGGCACTCAAGTGACCTGGCGTCTCTGGATGAGGTGCAGGCGGAGACGGACACTTACCAGGGTGCCCTTCCCTCCCCGGGTGCCCCAGCTGGGGACACACCACAGCCCCCTGCCCGGGGACCCAGCACCCACCCAGTGACACCCACCCTGGCAGCGGCACCCCAAGGACCCGGCCATGGGAATGTAAACCGCCGGACCGCCGGGGACGCAGGATGTGCTGGCCCCGTTGCCGAGCCCGTGCTCGCCTCCAGCCAGCAGCACCCACCGCGGGAGCCGGGTGGGCAGCTGCCCGTCCCGCGGGGAGGACGGGGGGATCTCACTCACCGCAGCTTGTCCCGGAAAGCCGTGCACAAACGCTCCTCCAGGTCGAAGGCCATCTCACCCGGTGCCTCCTCCTCGCCGAGGGGCCGGTGCGGGGGAGCCGGGACGTGGGGCAGCCGAGATGGCGGCAGCACAACACGGTTACCAGGGGCAGCTGGCGGCTCCCGCAGCTCCCTGGGATTTTCCCGGCACGGCTCTGAGCATCGCCCGCGAGGGCGGGGTGCTGGGCGCAGGCGCTGCACTAGGGCTCCTGGGGGACAGCTTGCAGTCGGTCCCGCTTGCAGCCCCCTAACCACACTCCCTTCCCCCTGCCCGCGCTCCGGTCCCCCCCAGCCCTCGGACCCCACCCCAGCCCCTCAGAAAGCTCCGTTCAGGCTCCACACCCCTTCAGGGACCACCGCACCCCAACCGCTGTCCCACCAAGTGCTCAGGTCCCCCCCACCCCGCACTCCCTCAGCTCTCCTCCGTCTCACCGTTCTTATCTGCATCCCAGGGACGGCTCAGACCCTGCCGCTTCACCCACGGTGCCTACGCTGCTCCTCTCCGCGTGCCCCCGGAGTGCCCCCTTTCCACTCCACGTGCCATCAGGTCCCCTTCGTTCCCTCTGTGTGTGTGCCCACGTCCCCCCGTTACCCCCCGCACACGTTCACATCCCGTGTGCACTCACTTCTCCATCACCCTCTATGCACTCGCCCACACCACTCCCCACTTCACGCAGTTTATTCCTCTGTTCCCCTCTGGCAGAGCCCTCCACTCCCCTCCAACCCCCGTTCCACCCCATCCTGCTCTGTTTGGCATTCCCGTGCGTGTCGATCCCCTTTCTCTCCCTCCCTGCTCCCCTCTGAATGCACCGCTCCTCTCCGTTGCCCGTGGCGTGCCTTTTCAATCCCTCCATTTACCCCTGCAGAGCGCTCAGGCTCGGTCTGTCCCTCCATCCCTTCCTGCATGCTCTGGCTCCCCTGTCACCCACCTACAGTTCCCCTCCACGGCTGCCCTGATCCTCTCCGTCTGGATCTTGCATCCCTCGTCCCCTCCCTGTACAAGTTCCCTCCGTGCTCTCCATCACGGCCAGGCATCCCCCTCAAAACCACACCGCAAGGCACAGATTAACTCCCAACTTAGATACGGAACAACATTTCGGACGGGCTTGGGGAAAAAATATTTATAACAAAAAACCAGTTAAGCCTCCCTAGACTCAGCATCACCCATGTCCCGCCCGCGCACCAGTTGTTTCTTCCGTTATGCCAGGACCGCTGTGGCCCCGCGACGACTTTCTCCATCACGCTGCCCACAACCCCAGCACTGCTCGTGGTGACTGAGCCAGAATCCCATACGGGTATTCGAGTCCGTCACAGGCATCAAGATGAGCGGGCTACTGGGACCCACTCCCCGAGCTCTGCCTGCGCTGGGTGCCACCTTGTCAAAAAGGACACCTGAGCAAAGAGGAACATGAAAAGTAGAGAGAAGAAATGGAGAAACATGGCTGGGGAAGGACGGAGTGAAAGCTGGGGAAGGGGCAGGCAGAGAAAGAAGTGGGGATGCTCTGACCGAACCAGCCCCTGCAGGACACCAGCGGCCTGCGCTCAGCCACACGGCAACGAGGACATGCTTGACGCCGGGCGTCCAGCCAGAGCTCTGTGTGCTTCTGCAAGAAGGGATGGAAACTATGTGCCTCGCGTCTCTTCTCCCCTCATTTCCTGCGGAGGGACCCCGCCGTGCTGCTCACCATCGTCACCTACGCAGGGCACAGAGCAGCAGCCTCTCAGCAAGAGCCAACAAGCCAGACAACAGGAATCCCTCCCTCCCCAGAAGCTGCTCCTGGAAGACCCATGGCTTAGCAGGAGAGCAGGCAGCTCCTGCCCCGGAACTCAGCCGGCAGGCAGGCACCAGGGCTCACCTTCCGTAAGGCAGTTGAGGTAAGCAGCCTGGACACTGCTCCCATTGACCAGCGCCATCGCCTCGTGCTTGGTAGAGCTGCTCATGGTCTCCTCTTCCCCCCTCCCCTCATCATCGTCTTCCGAGTCCACCAGCACTAACACATCACCCAAGTCCTGATTCCTGTGAACAGCAGAGCAAGCGGAGGTGTGCTGAAAGGCTGAGGACAGCCTGCCCTGACCCCTCCCTCCAGCCTGGGCCTCCCCAGCTTTGACAACCGTCTACACCAAAACGACCAATTCTGATGGACTCTTCCAATCCTGCACTAACCATGTTCAAAGGACAGCTGGTTTCAGACCCTGCTGGCAGCAACACCTCCAACGGCATTCTGCCCTGCTTCCCATCCGTCTTCCAAAGTCCTCCAACCACTTCACAAATATTCATGTACTAAACTGCATGGGCCCCTCCCGCGTGGAGTTACTCTCCCCTCCCGTACAGATGGGGGAAGGCAGGCACGTCTTCCCACGCCGCAGCACCACGGCTGTGGGCAAGGGAAGGGAACCGGGCCAGGAGGGGTGCAAGCAGGAAGCAGAGAAGAAATCCGTTGCACCTGAACCCCAAGAAGGCACTTGTTCACGTGCAGCTATCAGACATCCCTCCTGAGAGGGGAAGGATGTGGGCAAACACCCACACGGAGCGGCAGAAGATCACCATTTCTATGTACTCTCTAAGTCTTCGGGCTCACCTGTGCCAAGGAGCAGCTCTCCTGCACAGCCTCCTCCCACACTAACGGGTGCCTTGCCAGCACCATCCCTCCGCATCCCAAAGTGATGCCACTCCTGCTCTGATGCCAAGCGCTCTCCTCTCCCCTCATCCTCCTGCTCCTGCACCCACACCGAGTCTCACTCATCCCCACCCTCCCCTTCCCGCGGGAGACACAGCTCCCACTAAGAACAGCTTTGCTCTGGGGACAGCTCCTGCCTCCGAGGTGGATTCCCTACCCTACAGGGAAATCACCTCTGCCAGGAGGCAGAGCAGTGAGGCCACGCGGGACTGGGCTGAGGAAAATGGATTTTCAACTCACCTGAATGCAGCACCTGAATGGGAGAGAAGGGAAGGGAAAAGACAGCGTTAGAAACCGGCCCCAGAGCAGTCCCTCAGGCAGCGCGCGACTGGTTTTACTGTACAACCCCTGCAGTCCTGCCTGCAGTAGGATGGTCTCTGGCAGCCACACGTGGAGGCACAGACGTGAAGGTGACCTGCCCACATACGTAACGAGAGCACCAGAGAGACCACAAGGAAAGGGGAGAAGGCCCATCACAGTACAGCTCCCTGGAGAAGGCAAGGGGAAGGCGCCTGAAGCACTCGGATGGGGAAGGGCCTTGTGTTTCCAACCCATCTGCCTCCAGGGCTGACAGGGTTTTGACCAGGAGCAGGATGAGGCCCAAGGGCTGGGGTGATCGTCAGTGGCACACTCCAGAAGGGACAAGCAGGTCAGGGATAAAACCGGGCTGCCCCAGGAAGGAGTAACCCCCTCCCTGGCTCGTGCAGAGGAGAGCTCCTACCTCTCAGGCACTGGAGGGGATTGTAGTACAAGACAAGCCCGGTGACGGTGAGAATAGCCAGCAGGGACAGGACGACCACTGCACCCACGACCCCAACGATGTTCACCGGCTCTGCAGAGAGAAGAGGAGACACAGGAGGCCAGCTTGCCACTGGGACACGGATGGATGAGGAAATCTCAGTGGTGTCTGGAAATCTCAGGTCCCGGTGGTGTCTCAGCTCCCATTTCCCATCATTCCAACAGTCCCACCAGCACAAGGGGTGAGAGTTTCAGGCACTCACATTTCATTGATAAGGAAAACACCACAGCAAGGCCCCTGTTTTTGTGCTCAGCTGCATTTAGTGAAAGCAAATCAATGCCTGCCCGTTGCACCTTGAGCAGCTTGAGCCTTGGAGGCAGTCCTCTGTGCCCACAAACAAGGAGGGACCAAGGATGCTCCTCTCTCAGGCCCATTGTGCCGAGATGAGGGGAATCAGGCCTTTTCACCCTGGGATGAAGGGAGCCAGTCCTGCATCTACGCTTGCCGCACGAGTATGGAAAGTGTCAATAGGCAAACAGGGCTCTTAGTGGCAAACGGAGCCTGTTGGGGGCTCGCCAATGGCCCCTGTGAACTGGATCCTTGACTCCTCCTCAGTCCCTGCCGCAGCAACCCCAGGCAGCCCCACTCACGCTTCACCGTCAGGCAGACGAACAACTCCCTCAGTCCCACAGGGTTCTGTGCCTTGCAGACGTAACAGCCCCCGTCGGTGCCCTGGGAGCAGTTCCGGATGGTGAGCCGGGACACGTTGCCCTCCTGGGCGATGAGGTACCTCCCTCCGGGTTGGATCTCCACCTCCGGCTGGGTGATGCCTCGCAGCCAGGTGAGCCTCGCTGCTGGGGTGCTCTCGGTCACACGGCATGTCAGGGTCACATTGTCACCCACAAAGCAGGTCTTCGGGGGCTCCGATTCCAGTGAAGGGATTTCTGAACAGCCCAAGGGGAAAAAAAAGAAAAAGAAAAGAGTCAAGGAGGGAATGGAGGAGTTTAACATAACAAGCAATCAGCCATCTGACTGATTAATAATCATTAACAGAAGGAACTCAGACAGGAGTCTGGGACTTGAGCACCGTGGGTTTGGCATTCAGCTCACTCACAAGACCTCAGCAGCCTTCCAAGGAGCGATCCGAGCAACTTTCACGTTGCTCAGTCCTTTTTTTGACACTTTTCTTTATATCCCCAGGGAATAACGGTCACAGGGTAGCCAGCAGGAAGATGGCAGAGAGGAGAAAGGCAGCCCAGGAATTTTGCTTGGGATCAGCAGAGCTCTTGTGTAGCCCCGACAACCCTTAGAGCATAAATACAGCTCAGGTTTTCAAAAGCCACTTTAGTCAGACCCCTTAGATGCTTGAAGGGGGGCTGGGGGCATGCACAACCCTTCTGCTATAAGCCCAGCCCTGCCAAACTTAATCTCAAGATAAGCAAGGCACTAGAACTGCCTGACTTTCACACAGGCACGAATGCTTGCACAGGTGAAAAGCTTGGTACAGGGAGATTTGTCGGCCCCTGAAGATGCACCCAAAACACAACTTACCTGCAACTATACTGTGACAGATCTCAGCTGCAGGACTTCCGTGCCTTGAGCAGTCACCTCTGCACAAGCCAAGCCCTGCTGTGCTGCCTTGTTAGCATCTCCCCCTGCGGCAAGTGCCCACAAGCCTGGCTTGCCTGACCACTGCCTTAGTGCTCTGGAGGGCAGAGAATGACTGGGGTGCCTGTCTGCCCCACCATTAACAAGGTCATTAATAGTTAACAAGGTAGGCAAGTCAACTCACTTATCTCCACAGTGCACGCAGGCTCCTCCTGCTTGACGACATGGCTCCCAACACACTTGAACACTTTGCGGTGGGAGAGGTGGGAGCTGTTCAGCATTTCCATGTGGGTGTCCGAAGAGCTTGTGGAGCTGATGACCCAGCTTGAGTTCTCCAGATCCTGCCCCTCTTCTCTCCAGTGCAGGGTGGGGTGGGGGTACCCCCCAGGCCAGCTGCAAAACAGCTGCAGCATCAGCCCTGACGAGGAAGTCTCAGCCCAACACTTTGGGGCTGAGTGCGGTGGATCTATCAGCAAGAACAGCACAGGGTTAGAAACATTTCCAAGTCACAGCTCTCACTATCTCAGCGCTGGAACCCCCGCAAGTGCTTGTTTTGGCCATCACTCCCCTTGAAAGTCTTCCTGGTTTCCCTGCCTATCTTGCTCCCTGACCTGCATCCCGCAGCCCCGGGGGAGCACAACTCTGAATGACAGCCAAGAGGGAGCAAGCAGGAGGCTGTCCTGCAAAAGCCCTAACAGCAACCACAGCCAAGCCTTGAGGGACTAATGCACAGGGAGGAAAAAAAATCATCGCCACAGCTTTATCCAATGGAGGCAAGATAAGCACCTAAAAACGCAGCAGGAGAACAACATCTCCATGCTGCCCTTGGCAATTCATCACAGCATAGGTCCTCATGCCTTAGACACAAGGGGATGACACTGATTCACACTACTCGAGAACAAGGCTCTGCTTCTCTGTGTCGCTGATACAAGCACTCGGATTTCCCAAGGGAACATGGAAAGCCTCAGGGCTCTTGCCAAGGGACAAGTAACCAGCTTCTCAGAGCCACCAGCTCAAAGCCGGAGCAGTTCCCCAGCAAGCCGAGCACATTGTTGAAGGAGGCGGCTGTTCCTAGCGAACAAGACGCTCTGCCCACAGGGAGTCCTGGTGACTCCAGCTCGCAGGGTCAGGGCCATGGACATGGGCCACTAAAGCCCAACCAGGTGTGCTCCGCTCCCTCCCGGCACCACTGTCACTGCCATGTGGGGCCAGTCGGTCTTACTCAGCCACACACCACGCTCTGTGTCCACGCCACACTGCAGCAGTGGGGACAAACTCCAGCAAAGAACATAGGTAGGGTAAGTCACCGGGCCGATTGCCAGGGCCTCATGCCAGGGCCGATCGCTTGGTAACCACCACAACTATGTTTGTTATTTAAATACAGAAACAACTGTATGATGGCAGAAGCGGGTCAGAAGTCAATAGAAACCCAAGAGCAATCCCTTCGGGCAGAGTGGGGCTCACGTTTCATGCAGTATGAGTTCCTGCCTCTCTCCCATCAGCTGGTTTCACACACACACACACCCCCATGCACACACGTGTTCGTTTAACAGCCATGGGGATTCTGGACTCTGATCCAGGCAGAATGAACACACTGTGCCGTGTGGCTGGCTTGCCTAATCCAACGCTGAACAAGACCCCACCGAGAGATCAGACGCTGCCAAAGCAAGCCCCACATGGGAGGTGTCAGAGGGATGCCTGATGTTTATTTTGCGGAGCATTTATTCAAGTGACTTTCAAATGACACGAGTTAAAAAAATAAACCATCATGGCAAAATCACACGTGAGCTACAAGAACATACCTTCTTGGGGCTTGGCTTTCCAGGAACTATATACACGCATCTCATATGATCTTTGAAACCATCCAGCTCTGGCAAGAAAGTTCTCTACAACACTTCCTCTGTCCCAGCTCTGGGGAGATCTCATAACTGATCCTGAATCTTGGCTGTGGTTAATAAGAGCAACCTGTCAGCCTGAATCACCAGAAACTACCCCGTGTCGAGGTGGACACAGGCTTTCCAGACGTCCAGCCAGAGAGCTGCACTTTTTGCGCTGGTTCCAGGAACCTGCCTCCTGCAGCCATCAGCTTTACATCCTGAACTCCCAGGCTCTCCCAGTCCAACTCCGCTCTTCTGTCTAAATGCTAACAAAGATCTGTTCCCAAAATGTTAACATACCAAAAACCTAAAAACCTCCCACCCCCTGCAACCAAGAAAACCTCACAAAACACCAGCAAAAAGGACCTCATGCCCACAGAAGAGCCAACAGCGGCTTATATCAAATTGCACACAAACATACCAAGGAGTCCCTTGGAGGTATGCAATCGCACCTTTCCTTCACACCATGTGCTTCCTATCCAAAACAGACAGAACAGGAGCTCAAGGCAGGGCTGCACCTTTGTCATGTTGCTAGAATGTTTACTCTACTGCTTGTGGGTTTTTTAAATGCAGTTTTAAGAAAAAGAGAACTTTCTGGTACAATCCACGAGATGGGTTGAAGACTGTCAACTGGTAACTCCTACATGAAGCCTACAGATCCTGGGTAGCTTCTTCTACAGTGATGCCAAGTCTGTGTCTGAGAGGTTCACTCCAGCCCAGGCTAAGTTGCTCCAGTAACAGCGACTGTGAAAAATCAGGGCTTGTGCTTCTAGTCTGAGGTTGAGAAGCTTCAACTTCTGGCCTTTGCTGATGCTGCTTCTGCTCCACCTCTCTCACCTATTTAAGGGCACACCACTGTCCCATATCGCCTTTGTAACCTTTGGAAATTAATTGACACATTAATTCCATGCTAATAAATGAAGTTCAGAGTGCAGTACCAACACTTGGCATGCCATAGATATCTTTTGCTCATGAGTGTTTTGCACCAACGCTCCAGATTTAGGGCTCCCCCCTCCTAAGCCCCATACCTACATATATATTCTCTGAAGCAGCCTGGGGTTCAATTCCTTCACTCCAGCCCTCTGTGACCCTCCAAACCCCATCTACAGGTTCCTTGCCCCAGGAAGGGAATTTTTACGCGCATGAACTTACAGAGATTTAATCTGTACAAAACAGGTACAACTTTTACAACACGCACCCTTCACCAAACACCGAGAAGGAAGGAACACCCTGAATGCAAACAGAGAACAGGTCTCATGCATGGCAGGTGTTGACGGAAAGACCAGCAAGAAAGGAAGGGGCCAACAGAGCGCAGAACGTCAGCGAGAAAGGCAAACTGGCAGCAGTCTTTCCTTCTTCTCAACCCTATAATATGGGCTTGGCTGCCATAAAGGACAGCAGGTCACAGCCCAGGTCTGAGGGGCCAGAGCCTATGTCACATCTGATTAGACTTAGTGAAGGGGCCAAGAGTGGTACCAGCCATAGGACCTGCGCTCCCTGCTCATCTGGAGGGGGCTGTTCCCATAGAAGAGATGGGACATCCGGGCAAGATAATGATTCCCGGGCAGAAGCAGGAAGGACTTGTGCCAGCAGTGTGCAAAGTCATCGACTTGAACGCTCTCCAGCCTGATCTTCCCAGCTGTGAAGATTTCTAAGAGAAGGAATGAAATAGGGATGGAAATGGGAGTAAGCACCAAAAGACACAACAGGAAAAAAAGGCTGAAACAACAGGCACGCTCCCGGGACAGCGCTCCCAGCAGTAAATTTGAGGACCGTGGTGTTTCCATCAAAATCAGAAGGCTGCACTCTTAAGACTCAGCACAGACAACTTGTCAGCTGAGGACCCTCCATCCTCACACCAAAAGGATGGCAACAAGGAATGGCCCAGCACACCTATTTCAAACATGTATTTCAATCAAGGGAAAAAAAGACAGTGAGCAGCAGCCCACCCCCTAAGATTTATGAAGGCTCAAGTCAGCCAGATTCTAAGGCAAAGGGCCACTCTGGAACAGCTACAGGATATGAAAGACCTGTTCCAAAACTAGTTTATTATGACCAGTGAAGAAGGAAGTGACAGAGTGAGGACTTAACAGCTGGCATCCCATCCTCTGCATCACACACAACTGATCCTTGCCAGACCATTTGGACACACATCGCTCCACTTGCGAGCGAATGTGTAATTGAGTAGTATCGGCCTGTTCACAGATTTTGCACAATAAGGCCACCTTGCCCTTTTTTAGACTATTTTTCCACCAGTGCCAGATGAATCCAGAGACCTGTGAGACTCGGGAGGAAATTCATAGACACAGGACAGACTTACTGGCTACCAGGAGCTGGACCCTGTGCTCGTGGTCCGTCTTGTTCAGCACTTCCTTGCAAGTGTAGTTGCCTTCATCCTGCACACGCAGCTCTGTGATGCGCAGAGAGCTGTTGTCAACCAGGGAGAACCGGACATCTGGGGGGAAGGCAACCCTTGAGGAGAAGAGTGGGGGGAAAGAGTGTGGATCCCCTTGAAACCAGACCACCTCGGTTGCTTCTTTGGAGACATTTCGGCATAGAAGGAGGATGCTTCCTCCAACCTTCCCAAAGACCACTTCCTCTGTTCCTGCAAAACAGAAGCGACAGCGTTAGGGATCCAGGGAACTGGCAAAGGCCCCTTCCGCCAGCAAAGACCTGGACATCTGATAGGTACCAACCCTCTGGGGTGCTTGTTAGGGGCCTCTTGTCAAAGGATGTCCGAGATGCATTTGGCAGCTAACAATGTTTAGTGCAGGCACACGATCGGGAAGAGGGACACAGCTTAAAAGGCTCAACAAGAAAGCAAGGACAGGCTATTTCTGCCCAAGAGAGGACGGCAACAAACAAGTGACCTGAAGGAGCCAGAGGAGAGCGGTGTTAGAGCACTAACAACGCCGGGTCACAGCAACGTCCATGCTCACCCAACGTCTTGCTGGAGCACTTGCCCAAGTAGCCTCATCCCTGCACCGCTCAGGAGAGCACACGGTACCGAAAAAGGAGAAAAAACCCACCCCAACATCGGCAGCCATCGAGGAAGACGACACAACTGTTGATACCTCCTTTCCTACTTGCCCCTTCCCCTGCCAAATGGCACCCGGACCCTACAGCCAACTCGAAGGTTAGTCTGCAGGAGTCCCCCCTTCTACCAGCCCCCTCAGCATCTACCCGGCTTGTTTTCAAAGAGGAATCCTGTTACTTCCAGCATAAAAAAATTTACTTTTTTTAAGAAGAAACCAGCGTTAGGGCCGGCTGGGGAGCTCCCCTCAGGAGCGCGGTGGGCTGAGGTAACGCCGGGAGGGCTCTAATGGCCACCACCAGCGCTCACCGCTCCCCTCCCCTCAGCCCCCGCTACCTGCGGCGTCCCGGCGCGGCACCAGCCTCCAGACGCAAAGGGCGAGGAAGAACCGGGCTGGCGGCGTCCCGCCGGGGAGCCGCATCGCCGTGAGCCGCCGTCAGAGCCTCCCGCCTCGGGGAGGCGGTGCTGCCTGGCCTCCGCCCCGGCGAGCGGGCAGGCGGGGCGGGCGGGCCCGTCCAGGCCCGCCCGCCCCGCCTGCCCGCTCGCCGGGGCCCGTTGAAGGGGTCGTGTGTCAGTCCCCCCCGCCTGAGACCCGCCATCTTCGCTGCCCGCCATCTTGGACGCCCCCCGACCCCGCCCGCCATCTTGGGGGCGCCTCCTCCCGGGTCCCGCCCGCCACCTTGGGCAGCCCCCTCAGAGCGCCCCGAAGCCGGTCTCCCTGCCCGGGGAGCCAGGTACTGACCTCGGGTGCAGTCCAAGGATCGGGAGCGTTTAACACAAGGAGGGTGGTGTTTTCTGATGGCAAAACTACGTGAAGGTAGTAAGCGAAACCCCCGGCCCAGAGGATCTTCCATAATTCAACCACTTAGAGACACCCCAAAAGCTGTGGGAGCAGGAAGAACGGTGGTAAATGACTATGAACCGTGCCACAAACTGTATGATTCTTGGGTATAGGCAAAAAAAAGAAAAATAGCAGGCAGCAGCTTAAACCAAAGCTGGAGAGGGAAGAAGCAGAGCACAGACCGAAGAGGGACTGGGAGGAGGAAGCAGGTGCAAAGGGTAAAGGACGAGCTTCTCCACAGCTGGAGGGGTCCCAAGGAAACCGGCAACAAGGAGGGGGAAAGGTATGAATGTTTTCGGTTTCTTTAAAGCTGTCCCTCGGATTCCCCAGGGTGGGTGTAACAAAGCACAGCCAGCGTGCTGTTGGATTTCAGCAGCAGACGCGTTAGAAGAAATTGTCCCAATGACAGGTTTTTTTGCTGACTGATGCCAAGTGACCCAATGGTCCCGCATTGTCCGCCATTGCAGACAGCAACTTCCAGGCTGGTTTGTTATATGTAGTAATACGTAGATTGCTTCTCTGCGTAACCCCACAACAAGGGCTGTAAAGCGTGTAAGTATCCCTCAGGTTCCTCCAGGAGGGGAAGGCACAACGGGGCCAGCTCTCCAGCAGCCATCACACAACGGGGGCTAAGGCGTGCATGGAGCAGAGTGCTGAGACTGGATCCACGGAGCACGCTGGATCCACAGGGCGGCCCCCCACTGGGCCTTGGCGCATGAATTATAACTGATTAATGGCAGGGCCAAGGCCGTTAAGCAAGGGCAGCAGCGCTGCTTTAGGTAATCTCTTTGCCAGCGCTCGGCCTCTCCCGCCCTGGGCGAAGACCGGGCGGCACCGCCGGCCCGGGAAGCCCGCTACGGCCCCGGTCCCCCGGCTGGGGGCGCCCTAACAGGCTAGCGGCGCGCCGCCGCCAATGGGAGAGGAGCGTGGCGGCGCCTCCTCCAATGGTAGCGGGGGGCGGGCCGAGCGTGGGTTGGGCGGAGCTGGCGCAGTGCGCGGAGCGGAGCGGGGCAGCAGCCATGCCGGTGGACCTGGGGCTGTGGAACGGGCCGCTGAGCCTCGCCGAGGTGGAGCAGAAGCCGGCGCACCCGCTGCGGGTCAAGTATGGCTCCGTGGAGATAGACGAGCTGGGCAAGGTGCTCACGCCCACTCAGGTGAGCAGGGCCCGGCCCCGCGCCCGGGGGTGTGTCGCACGGGGGCGCGGCAAAATGGCGGGAGGTGGCCGGGCCTCTTGCGCCTTCGCTCTGGCAGCCCCCGTCGGAGCCTCCCCGGGTGCGGGGGAGGAGAGAGGGGCCCGGCTTTGCTGCCCGTTCTTGCACGGGGGTGGCGCGGTCGGGCCTGGTTCCGTCCTGCAGGAGAAATCCCGGCGGCTGGGTGCGCGCTGGCATGAATGGCCTTGAACTCCTCGGGTGTTGCTGCTTGCGCTGGTCACACGTGGCCTCCATGTGCAGTGCTGCTGGCTGGCACAAGCCGCCTGGTGCGGGCAGCAGGGCTGGCTGCTCGTGCTAATGCTGCCATCCCTCCAGGTCCAGCGTCGCCCCACCAGCATTGAGTGGGATGGCTGCGATCCGCAGAAGCTCTACACCCTGGTTCTCACAGACCCAGATGCTCCCAGTAGGAAGGACCCAAAGTTCAGGTAAGGGGGGTGGGCAACTCCCTATCTTGCCTGGAGAAAATGGAGCATCCCTTGTGGTCTGAGCAGAAGCTTAGAAGGAGGTCGAGAATGTGCTCTGCCTAAGGTGCAGCATGGAATCTGTGGCTTGGGATAGAAACAGTGTCCTTGCACCTCTCCTTGAGACAAGGACAGCATGGGGAGGAGCAGCTGCTTTTGCCAGGGTTGTTTGGAGGTCTGTTGTAGCTTGGAGAAACACAGCATTGGCTGCTCGCTCTAATGTGGTACGTCTGTGAGTTGGAATTAGGTCTGTCAGTGCTAGCAGTGGAGTCTTAAACTTGGGACCAGCTCACCTTTCTCAAATCAGGCTTGGAAGCGTGTGGAGTACCGCTCTTAGGGGTCCAGCTCTGGGTTTCCTGGAGCTGCAAGTCAGGATGACAGAGCTGGTTTTGACAGGCTCTGCATCCTGAAGGAAGCAGTACCTGCTCTAGGACTGCTTTGCATTGGGCAAACCAGGAATGGCAGCCATTAGATTCAGTCACCCGACAGTGACAACCTTGCAGAAAAGCAGCAGCTTGGAGTAATGATCGGTCTTAGCTGGGGCTGTGATGCAGTCTGATTGTTTTTTGCCTTTTCCTTTCAGGGAATGGCACCACTTCCTGGTGACCAACATGAAAGGCAACGATGTGGGGAGTGGGACTGTGCTGTCAGATTACATCGGCTCAGGACCTCCCAAAGGAACAGGTCGGTACCTGGCTGCAGCTGCGTGTGGATCAAATGCGGTGCGCAGGGGAGGCCTGCAGAAAGCTGGCTGCCAGCTCGGAGGGCGCTGCGTGGCTGGGCAAAAGGGTGTGCTGTGCTGCAGAAACAGCCCACGCAGGACTGCCTGCACGCCTATGCATAACCACGGCCAGCACAGGCACGTGTTGCCGCTGTCCCCTTGCTGTCTGGTGACAGGCCCGTGCTGTTCTGCCTGCAGTTGCCTGTTGGGGGGAGCAGCGACCTAGGCGGGACACAAGCCATTCAAGCATACCTAGTGCATCTTCTCTAAGCTCCTTTAGCTCCCTCATACTTGGCCTTCTGATCCTTCTGTTTCCCTGCGCTCCTGGGGTCACGTCAGAGCAAACCTTAAACGCAGGAGTTGCAGGTGGCTGGCACTTGTAACACTGTCTCATCCCCACAGGGCTGCACCGCTACGTGTGGCTGGTGTACGAGCAGCCGAAGCAGCTGACCTGCAACGAGCCCATCCTCTGTAATCGCTCTGGTGACAAACGAGGGAAGTTCAAGGTGGCTTCTTTCCGCAGCAAGTATGCACTGGGGGTGCCGGTGGCTGGCACTTGCTACCAGGCAGAGTGGGACGACTACGTGCCGAAGCTCTATGAGCAGCTGTCGGGGAAGTAGGGTGAGGGGACCTGAAGAAGCACTGTGCAGCACCCCCGGCGACCAGGCTGGTCAGAGCATGTCGCTGTAGTTTTGTTTGATTAGTGAGGTGAACCCAACTGCTCCCGCACTGACCACTGGAACTGTAACCCTGTCGCTGGCCTGAACCTGCTTCTGTGTCGGTGTGGTCCCGACCTGTGCTGTGCTTCAGCTGACTCATGTAGGTACAGGCGATCGCTAGCTAGACGAGCTTCTGACAAGGTGTCCCTGTAAGGGCCACCTCCTCCACGCTGACCTGCTTAAGAGAAACCAAAACCTTTACAAATTAGCGTCACTTCAGAGCGTCTCTGCTGTACTGCAGTGGTATTATGCAGCAGTGGTGTGGGTACAGAACCACTCCTGGGTTGGTGCTGGCTGCATAGTCGCCCCTTTCCAGGAGAGAGGACATGGCAGTCTAAGGGAAACTCTTCCCTCCCCCCCCCCCCCCCCTTTTTTTTTTAAATTTCTTTTTACCCTCAAGTATTTGGCCAGTGCCTCTACTTCACTGAAGTGAACCACTAAAGTAGTGAAGGGATAGCTGGTAGAAGGAGGCAGGGAAGCTGGTTTATAGCATTACCTTCTGTTCTCTGTTGCCACTCAAAGCTGAGAGACCACTTCATTTTGTTCTAATTCTGTTGTGACCTGATGTTAGTGTGCTGTTTGCTCACAGTGCAATTAAAAACTTACCCAGGCGGATGGTGTGGTTGTCTTCTTGGGGGACGAGGGGAGTGCTTACAGGAGCAGCTTGGCGTCATCGCGTTCCTTTCTTCCTCCTGACGTGAAGAGGCTGGACCCTCTGACAGGAGCTCCGCTCCCCTGGCAGTGCTGCCTGAAACAAGCGCTGATGCTGGGGGAACGCAGCTCAAAGGGGTCATGTCTTTCTCTCTAACAACCTACCTAGTACAAATTTAAATCTACTCGCCTCAAGGCGCAGCTTGCCGATACAGTAAAGCTTCATGGCAAACGGAGCGCTGGCAGGCTGGAGAGGACGCTTCTTTTTCCAGGGTGTTTCTGAAGCCCCTGTCAGTCAGCAGCAGCAGAGTAATTTATCCCCTGAAACCCTCCCCTCACCTGTTACCAGCCTTGATGGTCCTTGCAGCTCCCAGGTCTGTCCTGTCCCTCGGCCAGCTGCGGGGAGCAGAGCCAGCTGTTACGGAGCCCTTCCACCCCCTCGGACAGCCTCCCTGGGGCTGAGGGAGCCCGGTGCCTTTAGCCCGTGCTTGGCAGCCGGCAGAGGAGCTGGTCCCTGCCTGTCCCGTGGCCTCCTTCCCTCCACCCAGCAGGTGCAGCTCTGCAGGAGCCCACACCACCGCAGCCGAACCCCGACTGCGGATTCCAGCTCCTGTGGGAAGCACCACCAGCTCTACTGACCTGAAGCCGCTTCCCAGCCAAGCTGCAGGGTCGCGGTTGTTTTCCTGATCCTCCAACAGCTTGCAGCGAGGCCTGGTGGTGCCTCCCAAGCGCTTAAAGCAGAAAATGAACCTTTGGTCCAGTCTGACATCTTCAAAAGGTTAAAAAAGATGAAGCCAATGTAATTCTACTTGATGGAACTAGAAGCCCTCCCCCTTTTTTAAGCTACTTCCTTTCTCAAAGGTCTGCACCCAAGTGGTCTGAGAAACAGGTATCAAAAGCCTCAGCACGCTGCAGCAAGGGCCTGTAAAAATCAGAGTGACTCTTAACTATGAGGGGTGGTTGGCTTCTGCCCCAAGGAAGTTCTTCAACCCAGCGATCAAAACATTTAAAGAGGATGGGTGGTTTTTCAGGAGAACATCCCCAACTACTCAAGACCACGATGCACGAGACTAAGCGTACCAGGTGGGTGGAGACGTGCTTGAACAGCCGTACTGCGCTGTGCTCAGCAAGGGGGGTCCATCTTGGGCCTTCTCAGGCTGGAAGCAGGACACGAAAAATAAGCCACAACCCATTAGCCTAAAAACCTCCGCTGTCAAGACAACCAGGTTTGGAGCAGAGCCCCCGGGGTTCCTCCAGCCCTGCTGGCACAGCCCCAGCTGAAGGAGGGGGCTGGAGGGACACCTCACCCCTTCGGGGGGCCACCAGAGGCGTGCTGGTGGAGGCGGAGTGGGCCACCTCCCCTGTTCCCACCTTCAGACTCTGCCGGGGACGGGCCACGAGCCGCTCCTCCCACAATGAGACAGCGAGGCGTTGTGATGAACACTTTTATTTACAAATATAATTAAAAGCTCTGACAGTTATTCATGCTCTTCCTTGGAACCTGAAAAATGTTTTTGTTGTTTTGTTGGGTTTTTTTGTGTGGGTTTTTTTTTTTTTTAAAGTGCATGCAAAAGAAGTAAAGCCTTTTTTTTTAATCTTTTTATTGTAAGAAAATACACAGTTTGAAAGTGTGAATAATGCAATATTTATGACCAAGATCATGGGGTTGGGGGTGGACTTGGGGGAGGAACAAAAAAAAAAAAAAAAAAGAAAAGAAAAGGGCTGGGGATGATCCGACAGACAGTGTTGAACTCCAAGTACTGAACCGGAGAGTGGGCGGGGTGGGTGGGAGCAGGAGGGAAGGGGGGAAAGAAGTAAAAAAATTTTTGATCAGAGAAACAGTTAAAATACAATATGAAAATAAGTAAAAGCTCTCCTTAAATTCCTTCTATACACAAAATACACGATTTGACAAAGCCCAATTTGTGCTACTGGGATCCCGTGGGCTCATTTAAGTGTATTCACATTCTCTGCGACAGCAGAAAATGATTATGATACAATCAAGAATATGCCGAGGGCCGAGGTCTCATCCCCGCCTGGCATGGTTCTTCTAAAAATCACCAGATCTTCGCCCCGCCCCTCCCCACCCCCAAAAAAGTAATAATATGTCACCACTGATATGTACATCACGATTAAGTTTTTTTTCTGTAAAATGTATCAAATTTCTCAATCTTTAATAAAATTTTTTATTATTTAATTATTCCTGATGAATAAATACCAAAAAAATAAAAATAAAATAAAATTATGCAGCAGCTAGTTAAGGTAAGGCTGCGGATTTAGTCTCTCTCCCCCTGGGTTTGTATATATCATTTGATTATTATTTTTTTTGCTTGTACTTTCATTGATTGGTGGCAAAATGAGTGATTGCTCAAAAGCAACATACATCCACTTTTTTTTTTTTTCCATTAAAATTGTCTCCAAAGTTTTCACTGAAACATTTTTAATCATTGCACAGAGACATCAATACTGTGACATACTATGGAAAAGACCACCAGGAGCTGTCCTGCACCGGGACTTGACACAGGGGGAAAGGGGGCCCCTGATGGAGTAAGAATATACAGGCACTAGTCCGACACGATGTCAGTAAGAGAGACAGAAAGAGAGAGAGCACGCCCGTTAACATGGGGAATGTTGGTTTTGCAAGTTTTATCGTTATTTTGTTTGCTTTTTGTCTTTTGTTTTTGTTTTTGAATGGCAAAGAAATTTAATCTCATCTATAGTCCTCCTTGGGATATTCTAATGTGACCAAATTCCCAAAGCCCATTCGCAAGCTCTCCATGTCAAACGTTTCAATCTCTCGCTCCTGCCTTTCCAACAGAAACTTTATCCTCTCGCTGCGTTCCTTCTGGAGGGCGGCTAGCTCCTCTTCAATCTGAAAGAAGCACAGTCAGCAGCCCCTTAGCAGAGACGACCGCCCTGGGTACGGCAGCTCCCGGCCGGGTGGCACCGGCTGTGCCGCGCCGACCCCGTATCCGAGGCGAGATCGGCACCCGTAACCAGGTACCCCCGGCAGCCCACCCAAAACATACCTTCTGTTCAAGATGTGCCCTGCGCAGTGACACCCGTTGCTCCAGCTTCTGGAGTTCTCTTTCATGCTGTGCTTCTGTCTGCATCTTAATTTTGCTCTGGTATGCGTTGAGCAGCTCCATCTCCTGCTGGAGTTGCAGTCTCAGGGCTTGGCATTCTGCTTCTTGGGTCTCATCCAGCCGTAGCTGTAAGATCGTTGGGAAAACAACATTCAAACCTCCACCAGTAACTTCTCTGCTCCGACGCTAGCGACGCACTGCTCTTCCTTCTCAAAGCTGGGGAGCCTCTGGTGTTGGTGGCAGAATGAGAAAGCAGGGAGGGCTTCATAAACAGCTGCCTCCCCACTCAAACGGAGGCAGGAGCCAGAGAAGATCCAATTCTAAAACCCCAGCATGCGAGGGTCAGCAGGGAAAGGATGCGTGTTCTGCGGGATGCTTATTACAAGAGGGAAAGGGCCGCCTGATGCATTACTTAAAACAGTTGTTATAAACACAACTGCATCGCTAACCATCCAGCAGCTAGGACAGGAAGAACACAGCGTGCCGCAAGGACTGACGGCCCGGCTGTACCCCACCTCCACGCACCTCGGTCAGGGACCCCTCACCCAGGGACAGGAGGTGCCGGACGCTGCACCTACCGCCTGTGAGGCCATCATCTCGTTGATGCTCTGCTCATACTGCTCTGCCAGGATGGCGAGCTTCCTCGTCTGCTCGTCCTTCAGACTCTTCAAAATTGTCTTGTGCTCACTCTTTGGAGTTACTTCCAGCTGGTGATTCTTCAGTGCTTTATACTGCTTAGTTTGCACTTTGCATGTGTCCTGGAACTGCTTTTTGATCTGCATTTCCATAGCCTGCCAAGGAAGGAACGATGTGAAGAGCACGAAGAGCTTTGGGAATGGAGAGGTTATAGTACATCCACATGGGCGGGCTGGGGAGAGACAGCTGCTCTAACAAGCAGCATCGGCTCAGGGCCTGCTTCAGCACTGACCACGGGCCTGGGCCAGGAACAGGATCCACCAAGCCCTCCTCAGCCCAGGGCATCTCCATCTTCTACCCCTGCTTCCTGCAGGTCGCCCAGCCCATCACCCTGCCACCTGCCTCTCAAGAAGCGTTTGCTTTTTCAAGGCCTCCCATTTTGCTACCTCACCAAGGCCTCCACAAGCTGCCTCCTCTACCTCGACCACGTGCTACACGGAGACTGCAGGTCTGAGAACTAGCAAGGGTGTGACAAAGTGAAAAAAAGCAACGTGCCTTTTTGGATGTTCAGAGGAGGAACAGAAATCTCCCACAGCGAGCAGCTCAGAGGTTTCTAATCAACCTGCAGCTGAACTGGGACAGAGCACAGTGCTCAGCACACCCATGTTCTCTCTCTCTTGACTTTGAAAGCGAGGAAGTATCACCCAACCCCTTTCCATATCAAGGTTTATAGGCTGACACCAGCAAGGGCCTGAAGAAAGCACAGCTCATCAGAAGCAAATTCTGTAATACTTTGCCAAGGACTAGCCTATTTTTACCCAGCAGCCTCAATCAGTGCGGCACTTAAAAAATCCTCAGTGAGCTCTTTGCTATAATAGCCTGCAACTTATACCAGAGCAGCCCTGCACAAAGGAAAGGGATGCAAGGGAGAGCACACAGTGCTGGTGGAGAACGCTGGTTCTGCAGCACGGATGCTGCACGGAGGAGGCAGCAAGCACACAGACCAGCCTGCCCGGCAGGACAGAGGTTGGAAGAGGAGGAAGGAAAGCTTCCAGCACCTTCAGATTCTTTGGTTGCTGCCGGAGCTCCATGAAATGCTTCCTGTGCAGCTCCCGCTCTCGCCGCTTGTTGTATTCCAGCTGGTTCTCGAGCTCAGTCTGGTGCTGCAGCCGGATCAGGTCCATTCGCAGCTTCTGCAGCGTGTGCAGCTGCCTGTACTCCAGCTCGCGCGTCGACTCATCGTGCCGGATCAGCATGGCATGCTCCATTTCCTTCTGTGTCCGCTTCTTGTTTAACTCCTGCACAAGAGGACAGCAGAGCACAAGACAAAAGCTGAGGAGTGATTCTCTCTGCCCCGAGATGCAGTAGCTGAGTTTGTGGGGCTGGGTGTCCTGGTCACTCCTCTCGACGACATGAAGGACTTCCATGTGCCACAGGGAAACACAAACCCAGCAGCACGATGGGAACGTTAATGAAGTGGCCACCTAGCATCCATCCCTCCCCCTGTAACCTGCTCCTCTGGCAGCTCCTGATCACCCAGGGAGTCTCCAGCAGGTGGCACTGGGACCACACGCAAGCTCTCTGTGACTGCTGAGAATCATAGAAGTTTTTAATAAATACATCCTGGGGTGCTCAGAGCTGGAGCGTCTGGGCTGGGGTGACTGACAGAACCAGGGGCTCTTATTTGTCTGTTTTAGATTACCCTGAGCCCCTGCTAGGCACTGGGAGATGACGCTTTTCTCGCGTCACTTATACTAGAATGGCCAAAGCAGAGGTGAACAGCTCCAACACACCACATCAGGTAAGAAAGACAGTTTGATCTACCACTGTGTACACGTGGTTTTTGGCCCCAGGCGCAGCATGTTTTTTAAAATGAGGATACAGCCCGAGCCTCACACAATTCTGCAATGTGCACGTAAAAGCTCCTGCACATGGTGCCCTGCAGTCTAGGAAAACCTTCCCTAGTTACAAGCTAAGGAAGAGGAAGATACCGGATTCTCTCCCCGATTACTGCTTAGTATTTCTGTCTCGAGGTATCAGCAACAACCTGTGGAGCATGGAGCTGAATCCAGCTCAGTCAAGCAGCTATTACAGCTGTACCCCTTGCTGATATTTGGTGACCTTCACAGATGGTCTGCTGGTACGTCTCAGTTTCAGCTCTCAGGTTTACAAACTCATCGCTGTGCTTCATGCTAGACTAAGACGGGCACAGCAGGGGCTGCCTCACACTACGCACAGGCACAGTGCCCAGCACAGGGAGGGCCCAGTGTTGGCTCAGTCTAACAAGTTTCTGCAGTAGAAGCAAAAAAAAAAAATCAAAAAAAAAAATCTATTTATTCTGAGTTGTTGCTTGCATGTTGTAATCCTGTTGTAATTCTCAACATCAGCACCTGCAAATAGGCCCTTCAGCCCCTTTGGCTGTCACAACTGTGACAGGTTTAAGCTAGGAGGATGGGGAAGGAAACAGGGCCAGGTCTTGTCTCTGCATTCTTGGCCATAAGGATGTTGCACATGCTTACATTTAAGCAAAACTTGCACCTTGACAGCCAGGATCAAAAATTAGATCTACTGGTGTGCTGAAATAATTTCCCACTTGCGCAAAGGCAGGTAGCACGCTCAGACAGCATGTCAGCCCACGCAGTGAGCTGTGGCATTTGTGCCTTCATCTTAGGACAGGACAACCAGCTTCTCTTGCGCCCATCGCACACCTGATTTCAGCTGACAGCATGAACAAACAGAGGCACTCCACTTCTGACAAACGCTTTCCCATTTATACAAAAAGAACCTCTGTAGTTACTTAAAACATCAAGAAAAAACTTTCTTGAAGTGTTGTTTACTTCAGCTGTCTGATCCAGTGAATTTGAACTAGTTATGAGGGACGTTATCTTCAGGAAATAAACACTTAGATCATTCTGAAAATTGGCTCTCAAGAGCTTAAATGCAGGAGCTCAAAGGAGCGTTTCCTGGTTAAAGTACCATGCTAGGTAACTGAATTCTGTTCTCATCCCTGCCACAGAGCTTATATGCTGTGATAAGGGTGCCCAAATCTGATTTTTCACAATCATTCATTTTTAGGGTGTCCGAGTTGAGATGTCTGGATGTGATTTGCAAAGCAGCTGAGCAGCCCCAGGCACATCTGAAGTCAAGGGCAGCAAAGCTGTGAACAGGTAAAATACAGGGCAATGTTAAGTACACTGGAAAATTTGATGGTAGCAGACTATGTACATGATTATTAGAAATTTTTCATCACTCACGCTCAGCCTTTACTAAAATACCTTCTCATCTGATAGCCTTTATCCAAAAATAACATTCATGAAGAACTCAGAAACTACAGTGACTACCATAGAAAAATCGACAAGTAATAATTCTTTCTCCAAAGTGGTATTTGACTACAGGCAGCCTGTAAGGCAAGGGTTAATAACTAATGAGGAAAAGCAAGACGTTGAATAGCTTCTCATTAACAGACTATCGCCCATTCCGTGCACCAATCTGAACAGAGCCCAATGGAAAAGCAACATCTGATTATTTGTAGACAGCCAGAATGCAGACACAAATGAGGATTGAATTTTTGGTATTTCTTACATTTGTAGTATTTCATTCTGCAACCTTAATATTGTTCTTTTAAGGTTATTACTGGTTTATTACACGTATTTCAACTGTGTAAGTTTTCTTTAGCCAATAAGTAGAACTCCTCACGTGATGCCCCTTCAGCCATCCCACAAGTGGCCCTAGCACTCCACGTGGCACAAACTGCCCTGTGCTGTGAAAGAAACCCAACAGAATCCCCCAAAATCTAATGCCCAGGAGCTCAGATGAAGCATCTGACCCAGAGTGGGTGGCCCGCATAATGTTTCTGCCTGCAAGTCAACTATGCCACCCCTCCTCAGTTAATAAAAGCAGCCACAGCTGTGTGGAAAACTATTTCCCAAAACACAGTTCCTATATTTTTCTCAGTTCTGTTTTGCAACTGGAAACAGGAAGATCTAATGTCAGTCAAACTGTTTTACGGACATGAAGCTAACAATTAAAGAAATGCTTGGGAAAGGAAGTGAAGAGTGCCATACTTCCCGAATGTTCTGCTGCTCCATCTCGTGCCGCTTGATCATCGTTTTTCTCTTGAAGAAACGGCAGTTTTTGTCATAGTAGAGTCTCTGCTGGCTGAGGAGATGGGCCTCTTCTTCAGCCTGTGTGTGCTGCAGGTTCTCTTTATGTTTGGATATTCTCTCTTGCTTCTCTTTCTTCGGCGTGCTGTGGTCCTCATTCATTTCCTGCACGTATACAGGGTCAAAAACAAGACTTCCCTTAGGATCACAGCGACACAGGACTTGGAGGACCTTCACTCACTGACTACTCCTCTGCCATTCAGTTCACGAAAGGACACCAAAATCCTGACTACACCACCAGGTACCAGCAGAACCAGACTCGTCACCTGACCATGTCCAGCCCTACCGCCTCTGGAATTGTATTGTGACCCACCAAGAGGAGGACAAAAAGTGGCCATTAAACACGAACATCTCAGGGGCTAAACAGCGCAGCAATGAAAAGACAGTAACACGCCACTGCAGGGGAGGCTCTGCCTGTCCAGGAAAGAGAATGGGTCAAACCCCTCGGCTCCCTTCCCAGCTCTGCACCTGTTTTGCAAAGGAGTCCAGCTTGGGCTTAAGTTTTATTTCAACAGAACTCATGCTCGATTCTCTCTCGAATCATACCTAACAGGGCTCCTTGCTATTCATTTTCTCACCTCTACATTCTGAACAGCAAATGATTTTGTGATGTGGTGGGGATGCTGTACTTAAGTAATGCAATTGGGGATAGATAAACTATATACTAAGTTACTTCTTTTTCTAATTCATGTAAGCGATCGCAGGGCTTTTAGTCAAGTGATATCTAAATGGCTGCTCTGATTACTTACAGCTTTAGCAAAAAAAAAAAAGATGAGGAAAAAAGGGAAGAAGAATTCTCTATAAAGTCCCATTTTTCCCTCATCACCCTTGGTTTCAAAGATTCTGCTCTACAGCAAATTGTGAAGGCACCTATAGCACCCTTAGAGATTATTCTAGAAATGCTGCCAGATGCTCCCGGTTCCTGAGAGTTTACTTGCTGAGAATCTAAATTTGCTTCCAAGCATTACAATACCCCCTAAGCCCCTGGGCTGGCCCAGGTTTATCAAAATAAAAGTCTAGTTCATGTTCATTCCACACCCCTTCAGCCCTGAAAATGATGGTTTCTTGCCTCTTTAATCTTTTCCTTGCAAAGCTTGTATTGTTTCTTCTGACTTTCTAAAAAGGTCGCCAGGTCTTTCTTTTGCTGAGCCAAAATCTGTTGCTGGAATTTCTTTTCATCTGCTGCAGCGGCCTTTGCCTGCAAGGTACAGAGAGGGACAAAAAAAAAAAAAAAAGAAAAACCCAAAGGGTGAGGGAGCAGGTACTGAATCCAGCACAAATCAGTCTTCTTTTGTGCATTTTTTGGTCTGTCATTCTCCCATCACTGTACTAGACAAAGCCATGAGTATTTAGCTACATGAAAGCTGCTTGCACAAAAAACCCGTAATGCCCACATACATTTAAGAGTTTCCTCATGCTTCTTATCGCTCCACCAAAACCACCCCAGAGGGTAACACCCCACTAGTTTACCATATGGATTAACACATTGATTTTTAAACAGACTGAGTAACAGCAGCAAGCTTTGTCACTGTCTCAGCCAGGAGGCAGAAGCCCCCTCCAGAGTCTCCACAGAGTTTGTCCCTCTCTTTTAGCCGCCTGTCAGTAGCTACAGTATTGGTCGATGCCAATGGAGCGCCCATCATCAGGAAGGTGATGGGCACTTGTAGCTGTGAAGCTATTTCACAAAACTGGCCAGAAGCGCTCCAGACAGTAACCATACAGTGCACTCAAGAATACGGTTTTAAGCAGTACTTGCACAGCCTTCTCCTAGAGATCTGGTACGCATCTCTCCCCCTGATCTTCTTGTACAGCTAGGGACCCTGTAACTCTACTCACCTCTTTCTCCATCACAGCCACTTGCTTCTTGGCCAGCTTCTCCAGCTCAATGGACGAGTTGTTGGCATGCGTCTCCACCTCCTTCTGCAGCTTGAGGCGGTGCTCGTCCATCTCGGCCTTCAACTTGTTTTCCAGGGCGATCAGCTGCTTCTGGTGCTGGCGCCGCATCCGCTTATATCCTGACATCTGTTCCCGCAACTCGTTCTCCTGCTCATGCTCATGGATCTGTCTTGTAACCTGATGTCAGGAAAAGGGGAAGAAGTGCTACATGGCCTTCTTCACAGACAAGCTGTCTCCATATTAGCTGCTTACCTGTAAACCAGACCCTGCTGCTTTGCTCTACTCTTAGAAATGAACTTTCAGGGAATGCTGTTCCAGGTTTCAAAGGGTGCTACTGTTTAATATCACAAACCAGGCCATAAGGTTTCTCTCTCTTGATTTCTAACACCCCCCCCCCCCCCCCCCCCATCTTTAATGAGGATTTTTTGTGCATTTTCAGTAACAGAGCAGAAAAATGTCATGTTACAAATAAAAGAAACAGCAGGTTACTTCTGGACACAAAGGTGGCTGCTGGACAACCTTCTTCAGACACAGGACTCAAATCGTGAGGGTGACATGGACTTATAAGATGGCATCCATTTTAAGAAACCCCCCAACCCACCCACCCTTTCCTTCCTCCCCCCGTCACCATGGTTCCAATTCAGTCCCTCAGTACCTATTTTCTGCAACGAGTAGCTTCCTTCAAAATTTCTTCTTGAAATTCAAGAGGATGGCAGACTGAGCTCATTCCCTACTGGAACTGAAAGTTTTCTAACAAGGGAACGCTGTTCTGGAACTGTGTGCTCTTAACAAGATTGATCAGATGGTCTAAGCAGATTTTAAACCCTGCTCAGCTGAAACAAACTCACAAGTTCTACATTCATTTCCATGCCTAAGTGCATCCATGTGAAAGGAGGAAAACACTCCAGTAAGGTGTGCCAAAAATTTTCAGAAGAAAATGCAAATGGTAATGCTTCCGTTTCAAAGGAAAAAAGTGTCCAAGACTGATGTTTTTATTTTCTATACAGTCCCAGGAACTTCACATATAAAGATCTGCTGGTATTTTATGATAGACCTGGGAGCCAAAAGCTGGAGCTCTTAGTACATGTGTAGAGCTGCGGTCCCTGATTCTGTACAAGGGGACCTCTCCCTTTCACACTTAACAAGTATGAAGCAAAGAGCTCAGCCCTTTGAAGGTGATCATCGAAGCTTTATGAACCAACAGTCCTTCCTGCAGTCTGCAAGAGCCCAGCCTTCCTGATGAATTTCTCCGTAGCAGTCAAGGGGAAAAACTGGCACCTACTACATTACTGCTGTCATTCGAAGGCTATTTTTCAGAGATCTTCAGAGTAAGTTCAGACGTAGGATGGGATGCACCTACAGACCTGAGAAAGCTCAAGTTCAACAGAAGACGAGCAGCTGCTTTACCAAGCAGCAAACCAAGTCCACTTGCTGGCAGCCCTGTGCTTCAGGACTAGTAGCTGATAAGAAGCAGTGATCAAGTAAGAGCTCTAAAATCAACAAGCATGTTTAACAACACAACTGATGTGTCACCCAAGGCAGACAGCATACTGCCACCCGTCTCAGCTCAAATGACTACCAACACTTGGGAGGGGTGTGAAGAGGAGGCTAGGAAGAGCCTTGCACAGCCTTCACCTTGAAACGGATTAACAACAACTTCCAGTAAATAGTTACCAACCAACATAATTATAGCCAGAGTCGCAGAATAGAAACAAGACATGAAAGGATGAAACTACTGAAGTGGACGGCCTCTGTTTTCCCCCCATCCCTTCCAAAGACAACCCCAGAGAGGAAACAAACCATCTAATTGCAAAGACAACAAAGAATTAATCTGACTACAGTGCTGTGTCAGACTCCATTGCCAGGAAATGCCAATGGTGGGTTCACCACATTAGTGAAGTCAACCATCAACTATGAGGTAAGTGATGATGCATAAATCACATCCTCCTTGTACAAGGAATTTTGGGATGTTATTTTGAAGTTGACTAGATTAAATATATACTTACACCTCAGCAATTGGTGTAACATAGCAGCCTTCAAATGCTTGAGACTAGGTAATGAAAACAGACCCAAGCCAGATACCAGCAATATGAGAGATTGTAGAAATGGCTACAGAAACACAAACACAGTATTAGCCCTGTGTATTGCTATAGTTCAAAAAGCTTTTTTTTTTTTTTTTTTTAAAGTGTAACAATGACAGCTAATACTTTAATACTTTGCAGAAGCTGGTAAGCATTTGGAAGAACTTGCACATTTCAGTCAAGTTCAGCAAGAATAAGAGCTTTGACAGAAGCTTCCAGGTAATGAAAGTTTCTCTGAGAAGTTATTCAAGTTAATTGTAAGAGACAGATATCAGGTAAGACAGGCAAACCCCCAACATTTCACATATGCCATTTACTACGTTAAATGACATATGACTTGCAGAGAACAGACTTGGTCAGGGACTTGCAGCACGGAGATACAGTAACTACCACGTGGCAGTACGAGATCTTCCTGGATGTGCTATTTTTGAGGCTCGTCCTTTTTCTGAACAGTGGGGCGTTCTGCACGGCACACTTCGTTCCAAGAAGTTGGCAGAACAAAGCAAACAGCAAGAGCATAAGAAAAAAATGGGTCTAAGAATCCACTAGCAACTTTGCCCGTGTCCCCTTTGGTCTAATCTCTAATGAGATTTAGAATGTGCACTTGTTTTATTTACAGCAAAAATCATTAAACTTTTATCCTTATTTTTTTTGCTGCTCGTGTGCACCCCATTTCCAGTTTTGCTCAGCTTGTCTCTATCAGGAGAAGAATTCCATCTTTGAAAGATTTCACATTAGGTCTGGGATATTTATCCCCAACGATAGGATGCAATTACTAATTATAACACTAGCCGGTAAAGACTTTCAGTCACAGCAGAAGATGAGATGTTAAAAAGTCAGAGGAAAACAAAAGCAGCATTTCATTCCTGAAGACAAGAGAGAAGGAGAATGGTAGACTTGGTGGACATTTTGTAGATTTAATGTCTGCATGCTCATGCTAAAGACCTAATTTATCAGCATAATCTCCAATTGAGACCAACACTCTTCAGAACTCCGGCTTCAAAGACAAGGTCTCCAAACGGTGATCTCAGGGTATGGATGAAATTGGAAGAAATTAACATTAGTTACCGAATATGACCAGTTCAGCACCAGAGAAGTACTTCAGACTAAGCATGTCAACACATGAAAGAACGAAGGATTATGGTTTTGAAGATGAAGCCCCTGATGAATGAACAGCTTGAGCGACCATTTTAAAAAGAGAATGTGGGGAAGTTCCAGTAATCACCTTTCTGGTGTTCGTAGACAAAGGCACTTGGAACTTTACAAAGTATTTCACAAACATAATCCCATAGATTATGATGGGAAAAAAAGATGACAACTGAATTGCTCATTGCAAAATTTGTTCTCCACATAACCAGAAAATGTCAGGATGCTTTAAAGCAGAAAACTGCGGTTTCCTGAAGCTGTATTTGAAGCATGTAATAATCAATCAGGTCATCAGCAAAACCAAAAAACCTGTATAAAACAGAACAGCTTTTATTACGGTATGACATTTTCTCAGGTTTTTATCTCTCTGTATCTTTGGCACACACAGAACTAAGAAGAAAGATGCCCTTTCCAACCTACTCCCACAGGCAGTTCACTTGCCATAAAATCCAAACTTTCTCTCTTTCACCCCTCCAAGATTTTTGCTTTACATAAGGAAGTTGGGCTCACAACTTCTCTTCCAAACCAGCAGCTCTTTAGAGTTCCTTTTTCTACGCTGTTTAACCAAGATACTGAACACTCTCCTAAAGGATAGCTATTCTCACCTCTTGATAACCAAACGAAATACCGAGCTCCTCTTTGCTGGACAAGGCAGAGTATTAAGCAAGACGCTGCCAGCAGCCTCTCGCAGCAAGCAAAGAACTTTGAGATGAGAAAACAAGTTCAGTATTTTTAGAGCAAAGATCTATAAAGGCAGCAACCAGATGAGGCCATTAGGAGAAACTCAACCATCTGGAACAAAATGTCATCGCTTCAGGAGAGGGTGCAGGAGAACAGCCATCATGTAAACGTACCTGGGTTTGGAGTCAGACTGCCCTGGTATCATGTTAGTGGCCACATCCAGAGAAGCCTGCTCACACATACCTAGACATTTGGCTTTGCAGACCCAGGATGAGATCACATAATTCTTTTGCTGGCATTTGGATTTCAAAGAGAATGCCAAAGCCTTTGACAGAGTCCACACTACCTGATCTTTCTATGAAGTTTTAAATATTAGATCATTTCATTTGAAAACTGCAAAAGCGGCTATCGAGGAAAAGCATGAGGTGGTGGGCAGTTAAGGGGTCAAGCACGAAAGACATCCAGAAATGCAGATCTGTGCATCTCTGCACATATTTAAAAAACACCTTTCACTTGAAAATGTTGATAGGTGTAGTCTTATCAACATGCAGAACCTCTACTCTTCTTTTTAAGCACAGCTTTCTGAGCTTCAAGGCTTAGATTTCTAGTTGTAACTTTTAATTTATGGATCACTGATGGTCTGCAAAATAATATGGAGATGTAGTAGGTACCTGATCTCCATTTCAGATACTAACTTTCACTGCAACAGCAGAAATATACAGTGCATTTTCCACCACTGTTCCAAGTGAGTGATGGTTACTGTTGCCACAAGAATGTCATTCAGAAAACAAAAAAAAGGGGAGGGGGGAAGGGGGGAGGTTGGTCTACACAATGACCAAAGAGCAAGGTGATTGAGGAAAGAGTGACTATTAAAATTGTTGCTTGAATTATGACCAAAGGTAAGCTCCTTCAGCTTTCTTAACCACATTTGCTCATTTTTTCTTTTTTTTTTTTAACCTGAGTAATACCAAAGCATCACTGAAAGACTAGAAAGTTATAGTCACAACCTGTTGCTTTGTGGATAGCCCATTCACTATTTTATCTAGAAGCCTGTCCAGCTTCCTTATTCACGTGATGCTTTTGCAGAGCAACAGGGCAGGAGAATCACACTTAAAATCACTGCACATCTGGAGCGTAGAGCTGTCTAATGTAGTTCTCCTGTCTGTAACCCTTACGCTCGCTGAAACTACTTGAACTTGTTTTTGCTAAGAGATCCAACTTCCAAGTTGAGAGCACCCTTTTAGAAATGCCAGTCTTTCCTCCACCTGCAATACCTTGATCTAAAGGTGAATAACAAGGGCTTGAGGGCCCAGGACCCAGGACTCCACCAGCAGGAACATGCACAGCCCCCAGCCCCCAGCCTCAGTGCTTTTCCTCTATAATGCTGCCCTCCTCTCATGTTGGGGGGGTGGTGTTCAGCAAATCCCACAAGCAGAAGTTTTTACACCCAAATATCATCCCATATTATTGAATTTGGGGTCAGAACTCCCTTTTTCTGATTCTCTGCAATTACAGGCTACCTGATGCTCTCAACTGCGTAACCTTTCTGTGCCCAGGAAGTGGCACCCAGCTGCTGAGAAACCAACTGATGGTCAGCAGCAGCGATGTAGAGAACCATCAAAGCATGCTGGTTTGCTTAGTTTTTAACACTGTGGGATCTTGAGCACCCATTCATATAGGATTGATTTTTTCAAGATGCCATTGAAAGAGTAAATTAACACAGCGGGATGAATAAAGTCTGAATTGCTGGTTTCACACTGTAAGTTTCAGACATGTTTAGGTTATTCTCCCCATATCAGCTACATGGCTAACCCTGCCCTCCCCACAGATATTTAAGCAGGAGACCAGAGGGCAGGCATGAGAGAAGTTCTCCCTTGGCCAGGAGAGCAGCAGCATTCAGCACCACTACCCACTGACATAATTCAGCCACCGAGCGGTGATCGAATGCACAGTGATAAAAAAAGCGTGCCGACAGCCACGCCGGCACTTCAAACCCAATCACGTACGCTGGCATTCTTCATGGTCTGTGCAAGAGGTTTCAACTTAGCATTTTTTCCTCTAGATTTCCATTTTGGAACATGAAGAGGTGGAAATGAAAGATTATTAAAGGGAAAGCCCATCACAAGATTAACTGAAATAAAATATTTCTGTTGTAAACACAGGGAAACTTCTCCCCTACTGCATAACCTCAGAACCTAAGGACACAGTAACACCTCCTGTAGTACCAAGGTGGTGCTTTGGGAACTTCCATCTATACTGGGAAGGGGATATGTGTGCATATGATGGGGACAGCAAAGCCTTTGCGTGACACATACTACCATGTGCTTTTCCAAAGGCCTGCTGGATAACATAGTGAGCTAACGGGTGGGGCTTCCCTCTCCCCCAAAAGATACTGTGCTGTGCACGTACTGCTCACCCTAAGTGTGCACCCTAAGGCCTCCCAGCATGAGCCCAGACACACTCCATATCAGAGCATGTTCCACAGAAAACAAAAAAAGAAAAGTTCTCCAAAAAGCCTACCATCTTCCCCATCCACTATTAATTTTGTCTTTATCGTCATTTGATCACTGGAACAGAGAGATTTAGCAAATCCAAGTGACTGAGGAATTAAGGCAGACACAATCCCAGCCCCACAGGAGGCTGCCATGGGATTTAGGAGTGACCTTGGGACATTAGCTGTCTTCCCCAGAGCTTAGAGGTCTGGGAAGACCTCACAGTCCATACCTTCATATCAATGTCTTTCATCAGCTCCCAAGGGGGCCTTGCCATGCAATACCTTCAAGCCATCCAAGTAGCCCAGGCATGACATATTCAAGGAAGATAGGAGTTATGGACTCTGCTGCTGAAGGCAGGACAGAAGGTGCAGCAGCCTTCCACAGGGAGTAAGAGAATATGAATATATTCCACACACATATCTATTTACCAATTAAACTGTATATATGTTTGGAGTATGATACTTAAGTCATTCATCATTTCTTCCCTCCAGCCAACCTAACTGGATCCTACTTTTATATGCTCAGTGCAGGCAATAGCGTTGGCACTATAATGGGTGCATGCACACACACATACACATAAAAGAGAAAAATTCACAAGGCAGAGGGTGTCCAGGAGACCAGAGATCCTGCCTGTGTCAGGTGTGCTGCATGAAGTCCTCTAATGCACACATTTCTAGGTCACTCTTCAAACTGGGGGGAGGAGGGAGGGAAGGGGGAGCAGGGGACACCAGCCTGGGGAGTGCTTAGGCTATAGCTACCCAGAAGTATGCCTGCAAAGGACAGAACTCAGATGCTTCCCCCAAATCTCAGCCCATGAGGCATCTGGCCAGAAGTCTGTATGCCACAGCATCATTTTAGATTTTAACAGCAGCAGCAGCAACCAGCACACAGAAAAATTTTGGCTACTGGCACTGCTGCTGCTTTTTCCCTCCACTCACAACCTTTAGCTGTGGTCACACGCGCACACACACACACAGAGTCTTGTGCATGCAGAAATCCGAAGTGATTCGGGAGATCAAGAAATGGTGGTATTGAAGGAAAAAACCCACTGTTCAGGCAGGGTAAAACAAGAAGGGGAGGGCTCGCTGGTGTAATTTCGGGGTTGGTCTAGGATGATGTCATAGCACTGAGCAAGTGCCATGGCCAAACAGTAGGTACTTCCTAACACTCCCCGTCCATCTGACCACTAATACCATCGGGCTGAAATATTTAAGATGACATTTATTTTAGCTTTAAAAGGCCATTTTTCACTCCTTTCCCTCAAAAAGGTTGCTACCAACTGCAGCCCGTGTGGATGCGAGGTGGGGGAGGCGGCACGACAACCAACTCTTCCGGCACACACCCCTTTCCCTACTACAAAGGCATCCACAGCAATCACATTTGCAATAGTACAAATCTTGATGGATTCATCCCATCCCCCTCCTCTTTGTAAGCCCACAGACCGCTGCAAGCCCTCTCCGTTATCGCAACCCAGCAATCCTTCCTAGGAATCAAGCTGAAAAATGCAGTCACGGTACAGTTGCTTGAAATAAATGAATGAATGAAAAAACAGCCAGCAGCTCAGCCGGGAAGCAGCAATCTTATTGTTTCAAAACCCATCTGCACCTCCATAGCATTTAAGCATATTGCACATGAGCACATATACACACTTTATGCACATGCAAATAAACATATTAACAAAAGAGACAGGTGGAAAACGGGTGGGGGGGGGCAACCTCAGATTATATTAACTTCATCCAGGAAAGTGGCTTCTTTCACATATACTGGAAATATACACAGACATTAAATATATTCTACATTTTACATCTTACACACACAGAGCTAAAATATCTTTCAGTGCAATATCTAGTTGCTATGCCAACAACAAAAAAAATAATTAGGAGAGAAAAAAAAGATTCCTGACCCCTTTGCAGAGGGAGAGGGGGAGAGAGGAGGTGGGGTGGGGTGGCTGCTTACCAAAGATGCTGATTTGATTGTGGCAAAGCGCTCTCGGTTCCGGTAGTGGAGGGCCTGATTCTGCACTGACTGGGTAGGCCGCACCTCAGGCCTGCGATCCCTGTGGCCCACCTCATCCCTTATAAATACATGATCCTGCAGAAATGGATAAAAACAAGGAGAAAGTCCGGCTGTGCTCTTCCTGCGGCGGCTGCCTCTCTCTCACCCCTCTGTCTGCACAAGCGCCGCTGTTTGAGAGGCATAGTTCAGCTCTCTGCTAGCCCCGGCAGCTCCCACGGTACAAAATGAATAAGCAACACATTGCAGGCTTGGGTTCGGCGTGTCAGCTGATCGCTAGCGGGATGCCTTCTGAATCCCTGGCTGATTTTTTTTTTTTTTTTTTTTTAAACCTCCAGTATTACATATGTGCAAAAAAAACAAAGACTCAAAAGCATAAAGCGATGCAGAGCAATCGGACTCCTCAGAAAGGTCAGGTTCAAGCACTGCAACCGAGCAATCCAAGCATTAAAAACGCTATTTCCATGTCTAGCAAAGAAGATGCTGTTCCCTTTTAACACAAGAGCAACATTTTGCCTCATTCCCTTTGCCGAGTGGTTCGTCCTCGATAGGGTTTCTTTGTCTCTTGTTTGCTATCTGCTGTGGAGGACGAGCATCCTGGCTAAAACCATGGCAGGCTGGAGAGGACCACGAAAGCCTCCGTGACCACTCAGGGATCCTGCTTTCCAGTCATGATCCTGCACAGTTCTAGCACTTTCTCTCCACAGCCCACAAAGGATTTTTTTTTTTTTTTCCCCCTTTTAAAGCAACAGCTCACAGGTTTTAGCACAAATGGTTCCCGGTGCAACCTCCCTCTTGCTCACTGGTAAGGCTTTGCAAGAAGCGGCTGTGCATCTGCGAAATGGCATGTGCAAATTTTGCAATGGAATAAAGCTCTCGTCAAGCGTATAGAGGAGAGACCCTCATCAGAAAGGCCGGCGAAAACCGCCACCACAATCTTGCTAATTGAAATGGTGACTGCCAAAAGCCATCGCACCTGCGGGCTATGCCTTCAGGACAGAGCAGCCTTTGGACGCCAGGCATGTCCGGCTGCCTCCCACCGCAGCCTGCCCAGCGGCGTGGGCTCCACCGGGCAGCCGTGATGGTAGCCAGCGTTGGCACATCTGCCACACTGCCATCTACCACAGTTTCGTGACTCCCATCCTCAAGTTCCAGCTCCTAAAAAGCTACAAGGAAAATTGAGATTCTTCCCAAATTAAATCAAGTTTCCAGCTGTCAGGGGTGCAAAATAAAGGCTGCAAGCACCTATGCCAAAAGGCAAATGAAAGACGCCAACCCTTGCAGAGAACGGCTGTCTCCGTGCACCGGGTGTTTGCAGGCGAGCAGGAGCAGCTTTTGCCACCCTGGCATGCCAGAGCAGACACCAGTAAGGTCAGAAAGCCCGATGGTGAGAAACCAGCCAATATGGAGTAGCATCTCCACCATGACACTGCTGTCGTACTGACGCTCCTTTCCCACTCTGCAGACACTTGTTTCCCTCTCTGCTGTCCTCAATTTCTAGCTGCTTCTAGTCTGGACCCATACACATTCAGCTGTTTTCAATATGATTCTGCAAATGATTTCAAGCAAAGCCAAATAGGTACAGAAACACTGATACAAAGTGCTGAACGACACGTTGATTTAAAGTCCTTTAAACCCAATACCTTTTCTCATATCCTTCATTTTGAACGTTTCTGCTCCAGGCTCACATTTCACCTGCCTTTGCACAGAGAGAGCACAACAGCCAAGACCATCACAGAACCAAGCCTGCACCGGCTCCTCCATACCCACCCGAGGGAGACAGAAGAAGCTAAAACAGTTAAAAAGGACAGTCCTCCGTAGAAGTAGTAGGACTACAGAGTACAGTAAAAAGTTGCAGTTTCATTTTATACTGGTCATCCTTATACTGGACTTTTCGTTGCACTGTCTTAACAGGGGAAGGCAGTGTTACAGAAGGGCAATTACTGGCAATTGGGCTGATCTTAATTTTCAACTTGTGCATGTTCGTATGACAGGCAGGGCGCTCAGACTTGCACGCTTTCCTGAGAAAGGTACGTCTTAGGCTCTAAAATAGTCATACCAAAAAAATCTTGATTAAACATTTAAAGTTTAACAGCATCACTCAGTTTAATTGGACTTGTGACTTCACTGGAAGAATATAAATCTTTATATCACCCCAGATATAAGTCACCCCAAGTTTTCTATAGATTTGCAGCACTCTCGCCTATTAAGTAGGTGTTAAGGAGTACTCTGTGAAATACAATCGGGGATACCCCAGATAACCCAAAGCAGACAGGCTGGCTACTAACATCACCTTTGAGTTTGACATTTCTACTTGACGTGTTTTGGAGCCTTCCGGCACAACGGCCCTCTAGCCAGGCAAGGGGCAGTGCTAGAAGCAACGCTGAATTTGGCCTCTTGCTCTCCAACAAGCAGCTCTGTGGAGATAAACCTGGCGCTTTGGGGCTTGTGCAAACACAGCCTCATGTGAACGCACTGGTACGAAGCAAGCTGGAGCAAGGGGAAGGGAGTCAGCAACTGCAAAAGGGAACTCCTTTGTTACAGGCTGAAATTGGAGCACCTCATATACAAAATAAAGCTGAAAAAAGAAGTCCCGTGGTAAAGATCTATACAAGACTTACCCATCTGAACCACGGAGGACTGAAGAGAAACGGTAGTACACAGGAGCTACTATTCCTCTACTGTAGCTATGAAATTAAGGTGGAGACAGGACAAATATTATCCACGGTCATACACAAAGCCTGCAGCAGCACACGTGAATGTACAAGGTTCCTAAGGTCTGCTAGCAATACCCCAATCCCTGGACCATCTTCCCTCTCTCCATTACATTAGTATGCCAGGGTGAATGCAAAATATTAAAACCAGAGAAGCAGCAAATCACTGAAAAAAAGACTTTTAAAATGGGCATTCAGATTTTTCAGAATGCTCCAAAACACCACCTAAAATGACAAGTTGAAATTGTAATTACTTTTTATATGGGAAAATTAATCTGTGGGTTACTTTTTGTTATCTAAGAGGTGGATTCTTAGAGGGCAGCATGTCATCCTGGTCTTGTTTTATGGGACTTCTAGTTACTTCAGTGCACATAAGAAGCTCACAGCAGAATCTAATTGCCCTTCAGGAATGTGAATTAACTGCATTCTCCATTTCAAATGGAGCTGGGCAAGGAATGGGGAAATTCCTTTGCAACCGAGCGAGCAAAAGGACCAAGTTCAAGTGGACAAAAAACTCCGTGGTTGTCCTTGGCACCCCTTAACCTGAGATCTGATGCCTCTGCATCAGGCAGGCAACCACTATTAAATCTCAAATAAGCCCATGCAACCTTAATAGGCAAAACATTTTTCAGAAAAGCTCCCATGCTACCAGAAATAAAATCATGTTACATGAAGAGTTACCAAATCTAGCAAGTTACGCTACCACAGAGACTGCTAGTAAATGGAGACCTGTAAGATAAATAAACCTAAGAGTAGCCGTATCTCCACCAACCTTCCTCAGACAGTGTGACTGATGGCTACTATGACAGACATCTACCTACAAACCCAGAAAATAGATTTCTGCTCTTTTTATTTTATTTTCTTCTCCCAAAAGCTTGCTAAGAGACACTGCAATCATATCTCCTTTCGGATGTTGGCACAGATCAGGAAATTTTGTTTCAAACTTTTAGCTCCAGATTTGTGGGAAACAAAGATGCAAATCTGTCACCTCAGCTCAAGTCACTGAGTAAGTAAAATCTGATCGAAAGCACCCCAGAAACTCATCAAGATTGAGTCAGGGTATCTCTCAGCCCTGAATCTGCAGTTCAAATATTGGTTTGTTTTTAAATTAATGTATCTTCTGTGTATATTTCACTTTCCATCTGTTTTTGGTGTTTATTGCAATATTTGCCTTATGAATACAACTCCAGGCATGCTCAGATCGCAACTCACATTAAACCATTAAAATCCTTCTATTTAGGATCAACGATCTAGAATCTTCAACTTCCTACTACATAAATCATTTGTTCTTCTGACTGTATGATCTGCTACATAAACAGTTTTCAGGCTGATCACAACAAATGGGGGTATTTGGCTGGGTGTTGGCTTTGAAATTGCTGATCATACTTGCCAGGACAAACACTCTCAAACATTTCTACAGTGTTACCTGATCAGAGAGCTGGTGGAGCTGCCAGTTACTTAAGAGATGCTAAAGAGCAAGTCTCTCAAAAACAATGAAAAAACCCAAAAGGCAGGACTCCTACATATATTATGGATTAATAAGTAACCTTAAAAAAAAATTTCTTATGGAAGTTAATCTCTGGATAAACAGAAATACAGAGAAGCAGTCAGAACATTTGTTCAGACACAAATCGATTCAAGCAGGTTCCAGCTGGGTATCTACATGGCCACGCTGGTGTATTGTCTGAGCATCTTACACCGCTCATGGGTTTCTGCTCAAACCGGCAAGTCTTGCCCAGGGTCACCCTACAGAGTAAGAACCTGAATTTTGCTCTCTAGAGTCCCATGCCAGTTCTGCCACACACTGTCTTTTCATCCTCCTCACTGAGAAAAGGGCTACCATCCCCTGCCCCCAACACCAGAACAACATTTCAGGAATACCTAAATATCTGCTTAACACCGTTGCCACGCATTTTTAAGAGCAACACTAACAGCATGTTGCTAACAGTATCTTCATTTTATGTTCAAGATATTCTGACTAGACTCCTTCCTGATAACTTAATAATTACACTGATCGGATCACTTTTTGTTTTGTTTTCAGAGAAAGATGTAGCGTGTTCCAAGGAACGCTAGGGGAAAAAAACCCCCATGAACACATTGCTGCAACAAAACTTCCTAGGTGAAGAAAATACCTGCTCAGCAGGCAATTAGAACAAGCTATAGAAGCAAACAGAAAACTCCTCCATAGGTAGACAGGAGCTGATTTTTTTCCTACCAAAAAAAAAAAACCCCCGATGAGAATTTTACCTCAGATTTTAATCACAGCAAAACCAAGCAGACAGATCTATAAATTGCATTTGATATTCCCATTTTTTTCAGTATATAACATTGTCATATGGCTGAAGCAACCCTTGCACTGACAAAGCATCAAACACAAGAATTACCAAAATGCAAACAGAGAAAGGAGTCCCATCGTCTTCAGCAGCTGATTTAGAAACACACACACACACCCCAACTGCAAACTCTGATCACGCTGGACTAGCCTGAAGCTGGAACATCCAAACTTTCACCTCAAAAGGAACATTCACTTGCATGCTGCATTTTTTGTTATGCACACCAAATAAAAACCTTCACAAACACTGTTTACACAAGAGGATTCACTAACTGGAAAGGACTGCCAGTCTCCTAGACAAACAGGAAAGGCAATTTCTGAGCCATAGTAAGGACTTTAATGGAATTGCAGCAAATCCCTTCCTTCTAAGAATTTAAAGAGCAAGGAAAACAACAGTGTGCCATCGTTCATTTTAATACATTGCACTAAATGCCTCGATAATCTACAGAGAGGTTTAAGTACCAAGAGCTTTTCAAGAAAAGGCTTCATGTCACCAACCTGCTTGACATGATTCCAGGAGGTACGCGAGGGGTCATCCCTGCCAGCACATGCAAGCCAAAACTCAGTAAGTCATTACCTAAATATCCTTTACATCTCATAAAAACAACATATTTTCCAAGTATGAATCATAAATCTTGATATGTAAGAAAACACCCTCAGCTTTGCCTTAACTGTAACTCACGTAGAACCGCCATGCCAGAGCACTCTCCCTCCACAGAATTCAGCATGAATGCTGTCTATTAATCATGGCAGTGATAGGCAACGTGTACAGCTTAATTTAATGGATTTGGAAAGTCACTCGAGGTGCAACAGTTATTCCAGAAGTATGTTTTTATTACAGACATCGGGCAAGAATTTGTGATGATCAGCTATGAACATCCTCTTTTCATCCTTTTGTTATAAACTAGATTTTAATCAGAAGATTTCCCTGATATTTTTATTGCCCAAGTTTCATCTTCATAAGTACTGATAATTTTAAGGTTGAAGTAAGTAACAGCAACAACTGTATTGCAGTTGAACAAAACAATACTGTACTGGCTTTTTGTTTAGATTAAAAGATAACAACCTTTTTTACTATTATAAAGTCTTATGGAAATAAAATAATACCATGTGGGAGCATTCTAAATCCTACCACTTGGCATATTCACTTAGGACAACAAAACAGTATTTCTGGGAAGCTGCCTGTACACACACTGACACACACCAGCAGTTGAACAAAGCAAATGACAAACTACCTACAATGCATCAACTGATGCCTATATTCTTAGGGAGCCAAAATCTTCACCCTCATTTTAAGATGAATTAACTGATACCCATCTGCTTTTAAAATCTGGGTTATGTGTCTTTGAAGCACAGTGTGTTTGGAGTTTAATTCCCTGCCCCATTTTGTCTCTTTTTTTTTTTTTTTTTTTTTTTGGTGCGTGCTCTCAGATACAATTGGGTTTGCATTAGAGCTGTCATTTACTCTTCAAGTTCTCAACCTGTGCAGCTGAACAACTGAATTAGCTCCCAAGAGGAGATGGACACAAGAATGTGTATCCATAGGTAGGATGATCCTTGGATGGAGAAGCACAGTTATGTTAACTGTCTTCAAAAGAGAGACGTTAGAAAATCAGAACTCTTACAGTGATCATATTGCGACTTACATGGGGGAGGTCACCAATCTGAAACCTGCAAAGGGGCGAGGAAAAGTTCCTAGCAGGACAGCTCATCCAAGCTGGACATCTGAATTTCCTGTAAAGAATTTGCTGGTGATTAAGGCACCGTCCTGAGGAAGCAGTCTTTGACCCCAAGGATGGACTGAGATCCCAGGAAGGAAGGATGCAGGCTTCCTGCCTGAATAGCAGACATTATTGCAATTTTTCTCCTCCCAGGAGATTAGGACACAGCTATAAACTAAGTTATATTAAAAGCTACACATTCAATTAGGGCTTTTTATTACTATTATTTTCTTCCTGGCCAGTGATTTCTTTCTTTCATTCTACTAGTTTTACTCTGCTGACAGGTGGCAGTCACCTTTGTCCTAAGCACAAGTTTAGAAACATGGAGCTCTACTGCTGCCCCAAAGCTTTTGCATTGTGGAAGGAGTTAGGATGCACCTGCTTTTCATGGAGGATTTATTACGAATACTATTCTCTGTCAGGCAAAACCCAAGCATCTTGGCTATCATGAACTAGTGTAGTGAGTGAAAGTTAACTAGATCAGAAGCAGGTCATTTCACTTAACTCTATGGCCACAAAACATGTTTGGAAGTTACAGCCAGCTAGCAGCTGTTAAAAGAGAAAAAAAATATCGTTTACGAATGCTTTTACTACATCAGCCTGCTTCTTACACGTTGCCTCTGTCTCAGCGTAGTTGGTCACAGTATAGATGCTAGGAGACGGGGATGCTCAAAGCTTCTCCCAGCCTAGCACTACACAGGTGATGGAGCAAGAGCCTGAGGTCTGCTCCTGAATTGCACCAAGTAAATGCCACTCCAGAATGGCTCTTCACACCTGGGAACTATATTTCACACATAACCACAGACTTTTTCATCCTACATTTTACAATTGCACATGACATTCTGGGGCTGTGGTCCAAAGAAATCAAAAGGCCTCTGACACTTAGAGCTTTGAGCCTTACAAAGTATCAACAGTCTAGGCAACTTTGCCATCCTGGTCACTTCACACGGTCTGGTACATCCAGAGACTGTTAATCAACACATTTGTGGATACCATAGTTTTACACAACACTTTGATTTGACCCACGTCAAAACAATCTCGTATGTGACCCTATGCCCACGTAATGGAGACAGCTGGCTAATTATGTTCATCAGGATTTTCTTTTTAGCCTTTAAAGGCTGATTAAATGCAAAACAAAAGCTTAATTTAAACTTGAACCCCAGGTTCTTTCCATTTTGTTTGTGATTAGGCTCCAGAGTGCTAGGAAACTCAGTACTCCCTACTTCTCACCCACCAGAACAAAACCAAGTTGTGTGGATCAGCTTCACCTCAGTTTATGGAAACACAGTTAAAGCAAGCACAAAGACAAATGGAAGTATTTTCAGAATAAGGAACTTTACCTTGAAAATAGACCGGGATGTATGTGCATAAAAACCCCCTGCAATGTCCTGTTCCAATTTTAGTCTTTTCACATGTATTAATATATACATAATATACACATGAAGCCATTTTCCATTTAAAATTACATTCCCCAAAGTAACAGAGAATAAAAAAATCATGTACTAAATTAAAACAATATATTTGCAGACTGGAATACGTCCTGCTACACATAGTCTAAATTTACCTTATGTGTACGTACCAATTGAGAAGGTATCTACTCTGCTGCAAGAATCAGTAATCACACCAATTTTTAACTATTTTGTAAAGACCATCAGTGCAGATCTGGGTTTTGTGCTTCCAAAATTACCCTAAAACACCTGTGTTAAGTGATCTACAGGTGATTTCTTTTACAATACTTCAGTTACAAGAGTACAAGAGACCTTGTTTTTCCAAACCAGGTAACAAAAGCTTCCATGTTTATGCATTCCACTCAACTGAATGTCTTAATCTCAAGAAAACAACAGCTACCCAGAAGTCTAAGATGACTGAATTCATAGCCTCAGAAATCTTCCTGTATTTGTATTTTAGAAGTGTCATACAGTCACTATAAAATGAAATATTGCTCTTAAAACAAGCAGGAACTCTACTTCTTTCACAAATGCAATTTATGTCTGATGGGAGTGGCTCACATTTTGTTTTCATCACCTGTAATGACACTGATCAGTCAGTAATATTATAACGTATGACTACTGTGTAAATCAATTCCTCAAACTTCTATTTTAATGCATACGTAAATATGACTACTTGACAATGTGAAATAAAAATTAATACACATTTCTGAAGCCTACACCAAAATGAGAAAAAGCTCCAACTATAACCACCCGGAACATACAATCAGTTGCGCTGTTCTTCGTTCAGGATGGTTCCTCAGGCCGGCATTTTGTACCTAACACTGTTTTTTGAGAAGGGTCTCTCTCAAAAGGTGCTACTGCAAATGTATTTGAGAAAGACATAAACCCCTGAAACCTATGCAACTTATCTGCCCGTACTTTAAATATGCAAGGCAATCTTGAAGACAAAATTTCTTGAGAGTTCCCTTTTATAAGCGCTTCAATATTCAATTACACAAACATTGTATTTCAGGAGGGAAAACTGCTCACAAATATTTAGTTAGTTAGAACCAGGCTTTGCTGTAACCCTACAAATGAGAAATTCATACTTTTCATGCTGCTGTAATGTTTTAGCTCCTCTGGCAAAAAGCATACACGCACTTCGAACCTCTTTGCAAATGCAATCACACGACCAACCTGTATTTTACTGCCCACTAGCAAATGACACTGCTAAGGCCAAGCCAAAACTATTTTAGTCAAACAATCTTAGATTAGATGCTGGCTTACAGCTAGACAACTTTATCTTGATATCTAGCACTAAGAAAACAAAAGGCAACAGATCACAACATGCAGCAAAAGAGCAGAAAAGCATTGAGTGGAACTTGACTCAAAACATACCTCGTGGGAAGGGTCCAAAGTTCTGCACACTTCCACTTCTCATGAGGGAAATCCAAGTGCAAGCAGATTTTAATCATACACTGTGACTGGTAAATGGTTATCTTAGCTGCTATGACCACTTGTCACAATACTGCATAATACAGCACAATCATTCACAAGGAAACAAGGACCGATGTTACAAGCAGAGATGAGGAAGTGCACATGCGGGGCTGGGCGAGGAGGCATGCAGTAAGTCTGCGTGAACCCTGCCTAGACACTGACAGCGCTACCTTTCATCAGCGGCCTCTTTTTCTTTTCAGAGGTTATTTAAATGCAGTTTAGCTTTTAAAGAAAAAAACCACAGAACTTGATTCTGGCAAGCCCGGCACCAGCTCCTGCTCTCAGCAGATGGCTCAGCACAAGACCACAGCACACTGATCGTTGGGCCCTACACGGGTGAGCCAACGTGAGCAATAGCAGGGACTGCAGGAAGCTATGAGAGCACCAGAGAACATACCTTCTTATGAACAACGGAGGAAGTGGAATTAATTGTGCTCTCGTCACTATGCATCATGACCAGTTCAGGGCTGCTCTCATCCAGGACCTCCTGCATGCTGCTCACACTGCTGCTCTGACTGCCTGTGCTCACAGACATACTTGGGATGGAATGGTTGCTGCCCAGACTGTCCATCTTCCTACTCAGGTTTGATCCATGCTCACTGTCCTATAAAACAAGGGGCATCAGTTACAAATACTGCAGGAGATCACCTGCCCAGCATGTGCCTGCAGTGCCCAAAGTTTGTTTTAAAGGTGACTCCGCAGAGTTAAAGGTTCTTTGCTCATTATTTTGGCAACTATGTTTCTCAAGGCTGCTTGGGTTATGAAATACCCCATCTGGGGCAGTTAGCTTTCGCCCTTTCCTCTGCAATCTTACTATATCAGGCTTCAAGCCAGTTTTTTCCACATATCAGTAAGTCTGGGCATGGCTCTTGGCTTGAATAGGAGACATCCAGGAATAATGGATGGCTGGTGGACAGAGTCTCATAATTAAAAGGAGCAATCTAAATTTGTATTAAAACAGTGTTCCAAGTCAGGATATGCTACAATGCATTCTGTGAATCAGAAAAGATGTAAGACAATGAACCCACTTGTTTATGATTTGATAACTATCACATGGTGCTTAACAGGTGTAGAGGTTTTAACCTCCATGTCCCAAGCAGTCAGCAATTACATTTTGTCAAGCTTAAAACCCCTTTAACCTTGTGTTTTCGGCCAAGATAAATTCTTCATTCATGTTTAAGCAGCTGACTCGGAAGAGCCTGCGTTATTAGTGATTGAAACTGTTGTGATCTACTTAGACATATGTAAATAAATATTCCTTGTATAGGACATCTTTTTGATTCTACAGACACATATCAGAAGTTAGCATCCTTTTTTCTTGTTGCATACTTATACCACCTCAGTAATCCCAGAATATGCGCTTAATCTGGACTGACTGAGAGAATTTATGGAGTCCTTTGTAACTAACTAGTGGCACTGAAGAGGCTTGCAAGGAATTCACAGTGGGGACTGAGAACTCCGAACATCTTTCAGCTCCTGGTCCAAAATAATTCACCAAAATGAATGGCTTGGTACTGCACCCGGTTTGTCCTGGCCTCCAAAGTGAGCTTGGGGAGAATTACATTACAAATCAATTAACAGGATATTAATTTTGTTGGAAACCGACAGAAAGATAAAATTGACAGACTTGACAGATTTGTATTTGATTGTGTGATTATTTTTTAAGCAATCAGCAGATCATTCAGAGCCTGTGTAAGAGCACTTAAAATCCAAAATCCAAAATAATACTATTTTACAGAGAACATATGCACATAAGAATGAAAATATTTCCAGGATGCTTATATAAAGTTGCAGAAGAAGTAACCTAATGAAGCATCCGAGATGAGGATACAGCTATGTAATTAATGAATGCATATGCACAAAGGACAGAGATGAGATTGCATATGCAACCTTAACATTGACTTCCTGACTTGAATAGTTTTCAAATTACCTTAACTTTCTTGCAAGAGCTCTGAGGAAAGCATTAGTAGTATTTTGAGTGTTAAAGATGTGTAATGCTCCTTTTCCACCTTAGAAAGTCTAAGGCACACAAAGGAACTGTCTTGTGGCATTTACAGTTGAGCAGCTTCTGTTAACCAGTTAAGTAGTAACTGAAGCAAGTGCTAGGTTTTCCTTTCACTGCCAAGTTAGTGATACACACGAGCATACAACCTTCTTTCGTGGTACACAAGCTCAGTGGTAAAATGCAGTGCAGAGCATGCTGTGCACATGCAGAGTGTGAGCTTCATCAGATGTTAATTCCTAGAGATACAATCTCTTCCGCCTTTTTTGAGAGGTGGGGACAGGAGGAACAGAAGATACATCTTGGAGTCAACTACTACCACACGTATCCCACTTAGCTGTTGAGCTTGGATCTGTTGAACAGTCAAGCGGGAAACACATTCCCTTGCACTTTCCTATCCTGTCACTCCCCTAACAGCTTTTCACACATAGGCAGACAAAGCTTGAAGGTTTCAGTGCAAAAATCTGACAAATCCCCCCTCTCCCCACCCCAACAACTAAGCTCAAGGTTTAGAAGTTGGCTAGCTGGAGGGTTAGAACAGACGCACTTCGTAGCTTTAGTCACAGTGGTTGCTGTTCTTGCTCCTTCTGTCCATCTCCGTCAACATGAAGGACAGTGCTAAGTGCCAGTCTCCTCCTCCTGTATGCTCTCCTACCTGACACCCAGGCTCGCCCATTTCTTAAACCAGAGTTCTAGTTTAGCCTTAAAGGAACATTTGACATACACAAACCTCAAAACCAAGTCCCCGAATGTATGCTGAGCTTGGGCATCTCGCTGCATATTATCTTGCTATACTGCAGCAAAAAGGAATGCAAACGTCAATTTGCCTGTCCATTTTTTTGTTGAGAACCAGTCATGGATTTATTTATCCAATGTGCCTGCACCAAATGACATTAGTTTCCATCTAATCTCATCAATTGAAAAATGACTGGTTCCCTTCTCTAAGCCACAGTTAGTGTCAATTATCATACATTGATTAAGTGGGTTGTTTATTACAAGATTTAAACTGAAGCTGAATTTTATGTCTTTAATATTTTTCTTTAATATTAAAGAATTTTTTAAAAATAAGTATTACTAATTTGGTGATTTGCTTTTCAGCTCATGAGAGGCCAATTACTTTATTGTAAAGTTATGGTAATTGAAAAAATATTAACATTAATCAAGTGCTCTTGACTGTGCTTCTGAGACTGAAAAGCTTGGACTGTCAACAGACCCTCCTTCACACAGGCTGTGAGCCACTTTCTTCTCACAGAGAATCTCCCTCCAAAAGAATTTCTTCCCTAAAGCTTTCAGAAGAAAGGCCACCATTTGAAAAACACCCATAGTTTTAAAGTTGCCAATAAATGCAGATCTAACACCAAGTAAAGGCTACTGTCACTCATTATCCTACCCTATATCTCTGCTGATATTCCAACACATATTTACAACACACAATATCCAAGACGATATTCCAACAACATGGATTGCATCCTCACCTAGGCTGTGCTTGTTCTGCCCCCTTAAGGACAGGAACATCCCACTTGCCCCAAAATGATTTGTAACAGTGTAAATGAGGTAACAAAATAAAAGTACCTCCTCCTCTTCTTGAGACTCGGTCAGTGGGCCATTCCGTGTCTCTTGGAAAAGGATTTTCTTCATTTTCCGGTACTGAAGGTTATCCAATTCACGTACTGCATCTTTTGTCCTTTGTATGAGGTCTATTAGTACCCTTGGTGGTCGGTCTCGGCGAACAAAATCATGCTAAATTAAAGGAAATGAAACACATGGTTTCAGACATGACACTAGTATGTTTGATGTAGAAACAGGGACACAGTGACTTTTATTAAGAGATACCTGAAATGACAGTTCATATTCAGTAATTGGTCTGTTCACATTCAATAAATAGTAATACCCACTATGAAAGACTCCAAACACACTCAGCACTGATTACACTGACTGTACTCATCACTACGTCAAATAACCAAACTGATCATGCTACGCTCTATGAGTTTTGAGGCGTAGGCTGCAAAACATTTTGTTCAAAAGTCAGAAGATCTGCTTAAGCACAGAACTCAATTAAATGTAGAGTACAGAGAAGCGAGGCAAAAATCACTTCGCTACTCGAAACTCGTGTGCATGTGTACGCGTGCGCGCAGGCACATCAGCAGCAGGCGACGCTGGGTAGTGGATGGAGAGGTGTGAGCCCTGGCTGACCCTTCACAAGCCCTCTTTAGCCCCAACTCCCTGATTCACTTTTCTGGCTGAAGTGAAACAGCTTGGACCAGGGTCAGGTTTTCTGAGCTCTCCAGACGACACAGCTAATTCCCGAGCTCATTCGCATGAAGCGTACGAGGTACAAGACAGTGCCACTTCAAACCTTACAAAGGCACAGGACTTCCAAATGAACAAAAAGCATAAAGGCCAAAGAAGAATCAGTCCTGATTATGCAAGACCACCTGCCTCAGCCACATGCAAAGGTTTATCCTGCATCTATCTATTCTGATTCATACATAAAACCAGTAAGACGACTGCAAGGTTTATTTATACTTAAAGCATTTGTAGTCAGAGTTAAAGTAAAATCAGTTTTTTTACTAACTCCTGCTAAGGATGTACTAGAAGCACAGATTTTAAGTGCAGACTTAACAATAAATTCTTCAATGGAATTTAAGTACCTGATTAAAGGCTTGTCTCTGATTTATCAGCTATGTTCTCCTGAACTGTACAACTGGCAGTAGAGTATGAAAGCCTTGCAACTTTCCCATTTAACCTTTGACTAAAGTAGATAGTCTGAGTATACCCTTGCCAAAATTCTACGTGGGATCACTACAGTTGGGTATGTTGCTTAATATGTATCACGGGAGATGGCCTGAAGGCACAAACATCTTCTGCACATTTCTAGAAACATTAACAACGAAAGAGAGCAATGGAAAAAAAGTTGTTCTCTATCCTGCAATGCAAATGCCACAATGGCCTTTTGTTAAGAGAGCCTCAACAGGGGGGCCCTACCTGCAAAGAAATTCTCAGGAGGGTCACGTCTGCCCGCTTGGCCTCAAAGCTCTTTCCACATCTGGTGAACTCAGGGTCCCGCGGGACAGGGAAAAGCATCTCTATCCTAGATGTGTTGCCATCCCTCCAGTTCAAGAGCTAATACATCCAACTGTAACTGGAGTAACCCATACATGAAAGCCAGTCCTCCTTCAAACAGGAGTCTTGTGTATAAAAAAATTGAAAGAATGAGCTGATCTTCTTTTAATGATTTGTAAATAAACATGGAAAGTATAATGCCACAGGCTTATTTCTTGTTTTTAATTGAATTCAAACTGTTGTGCATTTGAGTTTTGCTAATGAGGACAGGTCATCATTTCAGTATCAATTTTTTGCTAGTAGTGAAGGTGTTTATTTTTTAATTTTAGCTAAAAGTTCTAAACATCATTTAACACAGAAGCAAAATAAATAATTTCTGCTCCTCAACACAGATAACCACCATTTATTTCTCTGTAAACAGTAACAATCTGCAGCTTATCTATGATTAGGAAAAGGGTAACCATTTTTATCTCATTGTAGATAATTTTTAGGAAGCAGTAATGTATGTGGAACAATGATCCTGAACTTAAATCCATCCTATATGTTTAGTGTCTACTTGTTTATGCATATTCTTTAACAGTGCAAATACTAATTTCACTGCAAAGATCATGTGCTTCATATTCAAGCACTACTCAAATATTAGAATGAGACCACATGAAAATTGCAGGGCAGATGCACAAAAGTGAAAACCAAACCAAAAGGCTCTTGCATAATCAGAATAGAATTCTGACTGCTTACTTGGATTATCTAATTGTATAAGTTACCTATAAAAGATGTACGCACCCCTCTGCTAGGTGCTGTGCAACACTAAGAAACCATGGCTGAAAGGACTTAATTGTACACTTTTTCCAAACTGCAAGAAAAAAACCAAACCCACTCAGAGCGGGTAAGAGGTTAGTCTAAAGGCAGGTAGAGAGCTGGCTGGAAGAGTGGCTGACAGAACTCAAGTCTCCTGGGAATGCCATGCAAGCTGAGAAAAATAGGGGAAAAGTTTTAAAACAAATTTTATAATTGGTTTTAATTTTAAAAGTGAAAAATATTACTGAGTTTTTGGTTGTTTGTTGTTTTGTTTTTTTTTTTTTTTTTTTCAAATTTCAACTGCATTTTAATATCACTACAGTAATTTGGCTATTTTCATCTGGGATAGTGAACTGAAACCAAAATCATTCTCAAACATCTCATTTAAAATTCATTTCCCTTTAAGAAAATGTGGCCACAAAAATTTGCCCTGTCCCTGTTTACTGTACACAAGTGAAAAAGCCTCAAAAGACAAAAAGATATTCAATCTTACAATCTAACAAGCTTTAGGGAGAGCTACAGCAGGAGGGAACATCTAGGGTACTGTTCTGACAGCCTGAAACCAAATAAAAAGACTGAATATACATGATTTAAGAATAACATCTCAGCTCCAATTGTTTGCACAGACTCCAACCTAAGGTACTCATATCCTTCAATGAACTTACACTATTCCTAGAGAGCAGAAAGGCTGCCAATCCACATGAATGAATCATTCTGAAACCCACAACATAAACCTATTAGCTGGGCAAAGGACTGTCAGGGTGCTGCAAGCAGAACCAGAGAACAAAACGCCAGTTATGTGCCACAGCACAAATGTATCACACGGGGGGGGGGGGGAAAACCAAAACCAAAAACCCAGTGCTGAAAAGAGAGTACAAGCAGCTCATTCATCAGCCTTTACCTGGAGAGTGAAGGCATGAAGGTTAAATATTCTATATGGTCCAGGCTTAAAGCAAGGACAGAAGCGAGCACAAAGCTAGCTGTTCAGTAAAGAGCGCAGGGTTTCGATTTCTCTCTTCAAGAACCAAGAGGCTCAGAAACATCCATGAGAATGCATTTTACTGAGCTGAAAGAGCAACAAGAGAAGCCATAAAACAAAGGCTGAATGGTGGCCTTAGAACAAAAATCAGCATGAAAAGGCTGTCAGGTAGATGCAGGGCAGCAATCTAACCTACTGTGGAAATTAAGCAAAACACTCAATGGAGCTAACAATTCCAAAGAAAAACTGAGTCCTCTTTACCTGGTGTGGAACAGCAGCATGCCATGCAGTTCTCACCAGCAGCTATGTATGGCAACCAGAGGAATAGCAGGGCCACTAATCAATTTTAAAGAAAGGAAATACTTAAAAGAAAAAAAAAAAAAAAGCCTGATGGAAAAGGGGCTGGACAGCATTTCACACATCCCTACCTTCTAATGGAAGGCTGCTCCTGAATTTCCCGAACACAAACCCCTTGGAGGTATAAGCAGTTCCTATACTTCTCAGGTAAACTGAAACCCAATGACTTAAACTGGAACTGAGTTATGATTCCCTGACAAAACTTTGGCAAACTCTGGACACATCACTCCCAGCACAGGTTCCCCTCCTACATGCTCTTGGCAATTATGAACCTGTACAAGGCACTTTCCAAAACGATACAGTTGTTTCCAAAACAAGTTCTAATTAATTGGGTTCAGTATAGAAACTATTAAAGGGATATAAACAACTTTTGGTTTTGGTGGTTTGATTAGGGGAAGAAGTTAACCTAGGCCTATCCTGTTAGTGCTACTTTTAACAGCTAAGTATGATGCATGAATATCGAAAAGAAGCAAACGCATTACAAGTTGTTAATGAGTCAAGAGGAATTGCTCAAAACCCGTCTAGGACAAAGAAATGATTGGAAAATGGAGATCAGAAACACAGAAATACAACACTGCATGACTAGAGAAGTTGAAAAAGTGTGATGTCTGGAAATACACAATAAAAAAAATAGATGCAGAGTATATTTGGTAAGTAATAATATGAGGAGGGGTCTACAGTTGGCACTAATCAATAAATTTGTCAGGACTTCCGCACCAGACAGCAGTCAAAAGAAAACAGCATCAAAACCTCCTTTTGTAACACCACAGAGCAGAGTAGAGCCAGCCTTTCCCAGCTCCCACGTAACCACACCTGGAGTAACATGCCATGATATGTCTATTAGTGCCAGAAATGCCCGTCCAGCCAGAGGAACTTCAGATAAAACAAAACCAAACCAAACCAAAAAGTGGATCAGAAAGGCCCAAATGAATGATTTAAAGGAACAGAGCAAAACTAAGAGCTGAACTGAGATCAGGCAGAAAGATCATGAAAAGATACATATTCAAAAGGTATGAACAGATAAAGAATTAATCATGCCCACATTAGCATTACTAGGGAAAAAAAAAGTCAAGATAACCTTCCTGAACTTCACCTGCGTCTGTCAAAAAAAAAAAAAAAAAGACCAGACAGGACAGTTCAGAGCACCCCACACAGAACAATCCTGCTCTGGCCAGGAGATAAACACATCCAGTCTCTTTCCATCTCTAATACCCATGTTCCTTTAAATAATCAGCCACTATCTGTAAATCTTTATTAAGAGCTCAATCCTCTGATCACGTGGAGTATAATTCTCAAAGTACTACCAGCTCTGCAAAAGATTTGCTATTGCCTATGTATCTTATGAAGACTGGTTTGGTCTAGATTTTGAGTAGCAATTAAAATGGCTTTTTAGATTTTCTCTCACTTCCACAGAGAAAGCCTGTAGCAAATTACAAGCCTTAAATCTTACTGAAATTGCATATAAGCTTAGTAGCAAGTATTGCCTGTTACACAACAGAAAAATAACATTTTTCCTTACTGGAGAAGGCAAGCAGAAAAAAAAAAGAAGGAGCATCAGCAGGTTAACAGCTACATTACTTTGCACAAAACTGCATAACTGCTCCCAAAAGGTCTTTGCTTTCACACAAGCTGCACCAAGTTATAGTTTCCCCACTCCCTCTGCCCCTATTTAGAGGGCACAGGGTTGCCTCCAGTTTCCTCCCTCATTACTGTCTGCTCTTTCAGAGACCACATAGTGCAGCATGGTCACAACTCAGGGCATCCTACTGACAGCACAGTATAGCAGAGAGGCTGGTGAAAATTCCTTCTTCAAAGCAGTAGGAAACACGCTCCTAAGTCCTACCTACACGGAAAACTACTGGTTGGAATTCACTTCTGCAGCACAGATTTAACTAACCCAGCTCTGGACCTCTTTGTCCTTGATAATACTTTCAGTTAAAGTACGTACAGCATTATCTTCGAAAAAAAATTAGTAAAAAAATCAAAATCAGTATTAGATCCTTCTATCCCCCTCCTGCTGACAGGTCCTTCCTTCAGCTAAAAAACCCGTTACTCACACTACTATTCCATGAAGCTTGCAAGTTCTCCAACACAAATGTAACGTCTGCAGACCTCTGGGCTGTAAGAAGAGCAGGGTGCTGGGCTGCTCCCCCAAATAACTCCTCACTCTACAGTATAACTGTTTTACCACACAGCCTACCTCTACTTTTCGCCAGTAGTTCGATTCTTGAGCATCATGTTATAAAAAGAATTGTGACTGACATAACAGGCAAAGTCAGGAAACAAAGTTAAACGGCCTAAAATAGTCCAGCCTAAAATACCCTTCAGAAGACCCCAAAACTCTATTGATTCAGACGAGAGCAAAACCAACAATTTTTTTTTGAAAGAACAAATATTTGTTCACCATCATTGAACAAATGATCAATTATTTTCATCAATTATTTTGGTAGGCAAACAGATTTTTCCCAAATTTCTCAAAAAGATTTGAAAAATTACCCGTAACAGATCTGTTGATGATGGCCTTTCCTGAGGTATTTTCTGTAAGCAGTAATCAACAAATCCCCTAAAGGAGTCTGACCTGTAAATCAGAAAAAAAAAGTTCTAAATGAAAAAGAAGCTTAGGATCTGGAATATACACAAACTTCTTAGCGCAAAGCAAAAGAAAAACCTTGACTAATGTGTTCTTAAGTTCCAGGGTAGAGAAATTAACTGGACTTTTTCAAATCCTGAGTAAGTTGGTCCCACCAGTTCTTCCAACAGTTAAAGACTGTTGAAAGAAACATGGACACACAATTATCCCCCAACCACAAGCTGAAAAGCAAGCAAGAACTATGTGTACCAGTCACTATTTTCAATTTTACTTCAACTACTTAAAAATAGATGACAATGAAATTATTGGTAACTCCAGAAACGCACTCGTTAAGTTAGCTGATGAAATGGCGCTCTGCTCTCTAGAAGCTTCCCACCATTTGTAACACTGACTCAGTAAAGCGCCATGATACCATGCTTAGTTCAACAAAACTTTAGGCCATATATGAGCTTGTATCACAACTGAAAAGAAGAAAACTGATCTTCTAGGTGCCACTGAACTCAAATGCAGCATAAAAGGCACCTTGCTTACACCCTGTGTTCTCAAAGCCACAGAGAGCAAACAGGTCACTATAAACAAACTGCTTGCAATCAAGAATACTGATTCTTATACCGTATTCACAAGTTGTCTCTACTCTGCATTGCAAATTCTGCACAGAAAAACATGGGTATCAGTGTGCAGATACAAGACCAAGTTCTCTGAATCTTGAAAAATGGACAAAACAGAGACGATGAAATAAGGAAACTGAGTGGAGTGTTTTAGATAAAATGATCAGCAATGAAACAATTACGCTACTTAAATGCCTGGCAGTATAGCTGGGGGAACTTCACACCTCTCTAGGAGCTGTTGTTTCAAGCCATCTGCAGACTCTGCCAAGCACCCCTTGATAGCTACATTCCACTCTTGGGTACAGAGAACAGGAAATGGGGTAACCCCTTTACTCCCCCAGAATAACAAAGCATTCTTGTATCAAAGTTCAGATTCTGGAACAAGCCTGTAACACGGGGAGTATTTACTGGCCACAGAGCTCTGATGACTTTTGAAGTAACTCACGGAAAAAAAGTCTAATTACCTCTATATTCTGTGTACCTCTCCCCTCCCTTTCTCCACATTTCAGCTGCACTACAATGCTAACAGAATTCTTCTGTCAGGGATCTTTTGCTGGAGCTGGAAACTTTGCTGAGCTACGGCTGGCTTAATATATCCAAGAATATTTTAATTCCTACAGCATCTACAGCCCCATAATTAACACCTCCATACATTTAGATTGTAGAACGGTCAAAGTGACAGAAGGTCAAAATTGAGCCTGGCTACACAGGAGCACTATTTGAGAATGCAGTCAAATCACTACACTGCAACAAACACTTTTCTTGTCAGACTTTAACCATGCACAGTGTCTCAGAGCATTTTCAGGAAAACAAACAAATAAAAAATCTGGTAACAGCTCTCTTACCATTCATTTGACTGTAACATAGGGGAATCATTCTGGGCTATGTGATATAAGGCACTCATTGCATTCATGTTGAAAAGTGGAGGCTTCCTTTCAGCTAGAAAGAGAAGAGAAAGGTGTGATAAGGCAGTCTGGAAAGAAAAGGAGAAAGATATGGAAGTATGAGCAAGGGTATCACTGCTAAATCAATAGCTCATTACTGTCGTCATCACATTTAAGCTAATTATTTTAATATCCCAGGTTAGATGAGGACAACCACTCAAGGAAAGCTGTTATTCACTTGAAGAGGGAATGACGAAATCCAAAGAGAACAGGATGCAAATTATAAGGAAAAGTTTCCAGTAAATTTTACCTTAACTGCAACATTTCACACCTGACCTGCTACGGTAAAATCAGCAGAAGCTGACTAAAACAGAGCTTAGACATACAGCATGTCAGGGCTAGGAAATTTATGCATCAAGCCCTACAGATCTTTGATGCGCTGCTGTAGCATCTATGTTGAGGGAGAAGAGTGGCTGCCTGTTTCATTTGTCATTGGCAGTCACCTCCAGGTAGGACAGTTGCCAAATTCACTTGCCAGATGTGTCGTTAACTCTCCCTAACTAAAATTCTTCCTAGTCCTTGCACCAAGGACACGTACCTACGAGCCTCTGACCTTTCAGGACTGCAGATCTCACAGAGAAATTGAGAAAGGCTACTTTTCACCACCATCTAAGGGCAGTCATGCCAATCAGCATGTGGTGCCAGGATTTTTAAGTTCATGTCAGGTCAGAGCAATCCCTTGTCTTTGACATGCAACATGCATGCAAACCACTGCATTTTCTTTTCTTTAAACACTGCTTACTTTCGACTACACAAGAAATAAAGACATCAGCATTCAAAGAAAGCCAACTGGTGCTCAGCAAGATATTTCCTCCCACTGCTACCTGACCCCATGTTCAGACACAGAATCATGCAAAGGCAAAGCTCAAAGTTAAAAAAAAAATTTAATACTTTTTCAAATACTTATTCAAAAGGGTAATATTAAAAAAAGCAAACCCATCAACTATGTAAAATGGCTTTGAGGTTCTTGCCTGAAAAGCTCCATAGAAATTCTAGTATTAAGACTCAGTGTCTATGCAGGGTAGGGTAGCATAATATCTATTCTACCACTGTGATTTACTCCTGAGAGGCTGTAACTAGTCTAAACTCCAAATGAAAAAAATCAGTGGCCACGCAGAAGAACAGAAGCCTAGAACTTCTGATTTTTGCTTTCTTTATATCAAAATACAGATTGTGTCAGCAAGGCATTAGCACTGATACATGAAATACAACACTAGAAGTTACTAGTCATTTACACCATTACTGTCCCCGTATTGGGGTCAACATTTCTTCCCATTCTGTACGTCCCCCTCTTTGTTATCTCATATATATTTCTGCTGAATAAACATATTTATAAAGAAGATTTTCAGTGAACTTGCCCTCACAGTAAGTTCTTGATGTACTGCTGTTAAGTATAATCCATATCAAGAGTATCTTTGAAAATAATCTACTCAGCACATGCAATGTCAATATTCAAACTTAAAGTGCACACATCTGCTCTGTATACCTGCTATCACATCTACATCTGCTTCGGCCTGTGTGGATGCGTATCATTTGCCCTTTGCAGTGCAAACCCTTTTCTTCTCATGTAAATAACCTGTCCACGTTGATTCACATCACAAACTTTTAGCTGAGATTGAAGATTTTTGTTTCATAGAGTGGGAAAGTAAGAATTGAAAATTAAACGTAGGTCCCTTCTGACGTATTCTTAGGACACCAGTTCCCTTGACATAATAGCTGGAACAACTTTCTCAAAACCCAGCTTGAAATACACAGACTAGAAGTCATAGTTTCTTCTCATACAAGACTAGAATTCTCTAGTTATTAAGGGAATAACTGAGCAGACCAGATTAACATTAAAGCACAGCAGCATTAGTGGCTTGCTCTTGATTTGCCAGTGAGTAAAAAGATTTAACTCAACTGTCAGTGCTTTCCAAGTCAGGCTTTTTAAAGAAAACAAAACCACAAAACTCATGAGGAATAAGAATCTTCCATTTTTTCAGGACTTCCTAATAAATATTGCAGACAGTATTCATCTCAGCTGCCAAGCATTTACTCACCTAACTCAATACACGTGATCCCAAGAGACCAGACATCCACCTTCCCATCATACTGTCCCTCGTCCATAGCAAGGATCACCTCTGGTGCCATCCTACCAACCACAGTGCAAAACATGCGGGTTAGGGGACACAAATCGTGACTCCCAGCACATAGCTTAAAGAGAGATGGCTTCATTGTCTTCAGCAGCACAGCGGATCAGAACTTAAAGAGCCAGCATGGAGCTGAGTAAAGCCATGCTGAAATGAAACAATGCTTGTCTGCACCAGCAACTCTTCCAAGAGGCAGTTTAAGAAAGGAGAGTAAATAAGAGGCCAACCTGATCATCTTGCTGTTAGCGCAACATGCTGGCATATGGGAGACCCACACCAATCTCAAAGGCATTGTCTCAGCAGGCAGACAGCAAGGGTTGAGAGAGTCCTAAAGGCATCACTTTCACTCTCACCAGAGATGGTGGGTTTTCCATTGGCACACCAGGAGAATTTTCTAGCAGATATATACAGCCTGTGAGTGTAGCTATGAAAGGAACAGGGAAATCCAAACAGTGGGGAAATACGGTGGTCCAGGATAAAGGGATGAGTGGCAGGAGGGGAAGAAGCAGCGGGCCCAGCCTGCAAAAATTCAGCCTCTTAACTTTTGTTCTTCAAAGATGAAGCAGGCTTCCTGCCAAATAGACATGTTCAGAGGTTGGGCGATAGGTGACCTCCCATCAGTGCCTGGGGCATCTGCCACAAAGTAAGTGGAGCATAAAGCTATACTGGTCCACTATGTTAGGAATGCCAAGCAACTCAAGTGCCCCTTAAGCAAGTTCCTTCAAAACAGAATTTAAGCAGCTGTGTGACTTGCAGTCTGCATGGCCAGAATAACAGGATTCCTTTTTCCCATGTGGTTGTCTTAGTTCTATTACCTATGGCAAGTGTTAATAATTTTTAAGGCAATGGCACTGCAACAGTCGAAACATTAACTGGTGCCATTTCAAAGTGCTGCACAGCCTACCGCTCACTACTTATGGGCGCTGAGAAAGAACACATTTCCTGAAGAGTTGGACACAGGGATTTTAAGAAAACTGCTTGGTTAATAAAGTTTTTATGACAGATATTATTTTCAGATTGTGAAATGCTGGAAATGGAAGAGAGCAGTCTTATAAAGGACTGAAGTATCACAGGCTTTACTCACCAGTAAGGCGTTCCCACAAAAGAATTGGCAGGGGAGACTATAGATGCAGACCCAAAATCAGCTAGTTTCACTTGACCTGGTTCTGTTAGAAGAATATTTCCAGCTTTAATATCCCTTTAAAAGTAAAAAAGAAAAGTATAGTTCTGGTTACAGTAGAATAACTTTCCAAAATTTACAAACACACAGAAGTCCACTAACTTTTTCTCAATTAAAAATTCATTAAAACCTGAGAATAATTGAAGTCTAGTACTACAGAAAGCTAGAGAAATCAGATACATGTTTTTTTAGGAATGGAAACCTGGCTGTACCCAAAAAGGGCAGGGGGTGAGGGAAGAGAAGAGATAAGCCATGGTTGCAAGACTGAGGCCCTAAACTGAGGTCCAGGAGAGATGTACCCTAATACCCTGCTGTGACACCTTAAACGATACGAGACACGTTATTTTCATCTTTCAAATGCCCTAGGCTCCCTTATCTGATCCTTCCTACAACTCTCAGGTAATTCATACATTTAAGAGATTAACGATAATGACACTACTGAAATACAAAAGGCACAAGATATATTCAACACCTTCGGTACCCTAAGTTTCTAAATTCCAGCAGTAAGTCGGATAATTTCAAATTAACTGCCCATGAAATGCTGAGAAAGGTTAACTCAATTTGCATACCTTCCAAGATACTTGGCAATGACCTTATTCAAAGTTTGAGACAGACTTGTCAGTTATATCTGAAATATGTTTTTCTTCTACCCACCTGACATAAAAGAAGGAGGATTGCTTTAAGAAATTCAGGTCTACTTACACATTGCCAGCTGAAAAATCACAATATAGTGGAAGTTCCTTAAAACCCTGATACAGCATTTGAGTAACAAAGGGAAAATTGCACACTAGGTATGCCACAGATGCCTTTACATGGGCAAAGCTATTTGCTTTTGCAAAAGCAGACCCTCAACATAAATGGAATACATGTAAGGGATCCCTGTCAGTCATGCTGTATACACCATACAGTCTGGAACATCTCTTTGCCATCTTTTCAAAAAATATCATGCATCTTTATACAAAAAATGCATCAAGAAAAATATCAGCTTTTCTTATGTGGTGTTCAACTCTAAGTCTTTAAACACCAAAGCCACTTATCAGTAGTAGTAGACCTCCAACACAGACAAGTTACTGTGTATTGCAAAACACTCTCATACTCTGACCCTGTGAAAACTGAGGTAATTAGATAAATGGGAGGGGAGACAAAGCTATCTTATTTGCTGCAGAGGAAGAGCATACACTGAGTTATTGTACAACAGTTGAAGCGTAACGATCTGTGCATCAAATACAAATCCAGTATCACTGTAGACCCAGCAAACAGGCAAGCTGAAAGGCCCTTTAAATTTAGCATGATACAAACACTGGTGAGATGCCTTTGTCTCCAAAGGACAGCACACAGGACAGGCAAAGCTAGGATAAAGACAGCCACAGAGATAGGAATTTACTTATAGTATTTCAACAGCAGAGCTGGAGTAAGAAGCTCTATTCCCCCATTCCCAGGACAGTAGCACTTCAAAACTAGTATTACGGATTTTTTTCGCACACACGTGCTACTCAGAAACATATCCTGACATGTTTTCATGTTTTGGGTCTATGCCTCTATCACTTCTCCTGGAGGACAAGTGCTAAAGATGTCTTGTGTGTGCAAGAACGAACACCTCAAAAGCACAAGAGAGACAGCACAGGCTGTCCACTTTGCTATCATCTCCACTGCTATCTTCACTGTACAACAATCAACAACGGACTCAGCGGCCATGTTGGGTATCAGCAAACATATCTGCTAACTTAGGTTTACCTTGTACCTGCAATTAAACAGAAACTAATCTCATCCTTTGCCATCCCATAACGTGACATTGGAACTAACGCAGCAGAGATGCTCAGGAGGCAAGATTAGAGACTTGCTTTGCTCCTGCATCTCCACAAGGTGTCCCTCCGTTCCAGGTCACGCTCGTTTTGCTTCCTTGCTGTGGGACAGGGAAGCCACAGCTGTCCCAGCTGCCAGCTTTGGTCCCTTCTCATTCAGCGTTTGCTTTACTTGCCACAGCGGAGGCAAGCACGGTGTTTTCCTCCAGGTGCGCAGTTCCCCTGTAGTTGTGCACATCAGCACAGCACTCCTCATTGCTGAGCAACGAAGCTAGGAAATGGCACTCTTTCGCCTCTGCTTTTTAAGATACAACATCTATCAGAAAACTAGAAATCCCTTGTTGGTCCTCTTTTCTGAGAGAGCAGACTTGCCTTCCCATCTCAGAAGTTAAAAGCCAGAATACCCCTTGGAAGAAAACCAGCTAGATAGGAAAGACCTGCGTGGTACTTCTAGCAGTAACTTTCCTTACGGCCACTCAGCACACTGCAACAGCAAAGTAACTTTTTCCAGTTTGAAAGAGAAATAACCAGCTTTGTTCTTGATATGCAATAAGTACGCTAATGGAAATTTCACACAGAGTAGCTAGTATTCAGTATGTGAAATTGCTGAATTTACAACACATTAACTGCACCATGTTAGAAAGTCCTAATGAGTATTGAGAAAAACTAATTCTCAATAGTGCCCATACAGGGAGTAATTTACTATAAATAAGAATTCAATGCAGTTTGAAAACATGTAAAATATTTCAAAACATGTATTTTTATGCTCAAATAAGGGCATGTATGCAAAGTGCTGACCAAAAATAATCTTATTTTCATTTCATAAATTGGCATTCATGTTTTAATTTATATTTCACTTAAATATGATTTAATAATCATGTGTAGATACGCTCCAAATAGTTATTCTAACAAGTGACAAATAATTCCTGTCTCCGTAAAAATCCCTCACTGTCTCAGCCTCAGATATACCAATTTTCCGTCTCAAGCCTGCCAGTAGACGACAAAGAGGCTTTTAGCCCCATAAATTAGTCTCAACTTGCCTCACTGTGATGGCTCCCCATTCATGACTCCCCTCACTCAGAGAACTCCCCCAAGCTAGTTCTCACCCATTTCACAAGTCCCTGACATATCAGTGGTACCCAAAATTAGACAGAAAAACCCATAAAATGAGAACATGCAACATTGTTGACAAATGAGTAAAAAAAAATCCAAACTCCTGAAAAATACCACGTTATGAAAGACAGATCTAGGAGCTGGCATCCACAAGCAGCCTGTTACAAAATCTTCCTCTGCCTGTGTGCTCTGATTTCTCCTAAGGTAGTTTTACCCTTGACTTACGCTTCCATTGACTGATTTCTGAAAGCATGAAGTCTTACTTACTCATATGTAAAAAATCCTCACAATGTCTAGTCTTAAAAATTGTCTAGTTCTATCACTCCACTTTATCTGGCAAATTTAGGGTGATATTTTCCTGTTAGTCAGCCAACATTCAGGTGTATTCATTGTTACCAAGGTCCGCAGAGAAAAATTGCTAACATGGAAAAGAATTCAGCACTGAATATAGCCACATTAAATTATTTCAACAACAACAACAAAAAGCACTCCTTAACAGCCAACAGCTTTTATTTATACATCTGCCCTGGCATTAGGAGTACTGACAAGTCCATTAGAGAAAATTTTGGTAGAATAACCTTTACCAAAGTTGCTTAAACACAGCAAAGCAATTTTCAGACTCCAGAGAGTGGGAGATGAAGGACATCTAAGCAGCACTGAGCTCTAGCCTTACCTATGAATCTTACAGTGAGAGTGCAGGTAGGCCAGCCCCTGCAAGGCACCATGGGTGATGGCAGCAATCTCCACTTCCTGAAGTGGTTTCTTGTGAACTACGGAAAAAAATTCAAGAAAAACCATAAGAAGGTAAGTCTGATCTTTTCCTGAGAAAGTGTTTTTAAAGAAAAGGAACCCCACCAATTTTGCCAGCTGAGGTGAACGTAGAATCAGAGAATCATTAAGGTTGGAAAAGACCTCTAGGACCATCTAGTCCAACCATCAACCCAACACCTCCATGCCTACTAAACCATGTCCACATCTACACGTCAACTCCTCCAGGGATGGTGACCACTACCTCTCTGGGCAGCCTGTTCCAATGCTTGACCACCCTTTCAGTAAAGAAATTTTTCCTAATATCCAATCTAAATCTCTCCTGAAGCAACTTGAGGCCATCTCCTCTCGTCCTAAACATCATCTTCATTGTTCTAGCAACCTGACAGCCATTAGCAGCTCTGAGTCTACACACAGCCTGTGCATGTATTTCACATCACAGGAAACCACATTTTCTTCACATTCCTGCTAGGGCCAACAGTTACTGTTAACACCAGGAGGTATGTCTGACTGCAGCTTGCCAAATGTATTTGAAATATTCATTTGGTCCTTAGCAAGGAAAACTTGACACTTTTTTTCCCCAATAGACAAAAACCAGGAAAATGAGGAATACCAGCTACAAAGAGATGCCCCAAAGCACCTTCCATATATCCCTAAACATGACCGGCACGTGCCTTTGGCTGACTGTATCTTAGATACAAAAGATACGGCCCATGAAGAGTACTAGTTTTTGCAAACTTCGGCTTAGATTCCCTATTCCTCTGCAGGTGCCGTTGTTCTAGTTTTGAGGTCATATCAGTCTCTTGTTCTATAAAACCATCTGTAATTATTCCTACAAACTGCAAGGCAAGGACAAAGGTGATCTCTGCAGGTTTTTGTTATGGATATTCAGAAAACAGACTGCTTCAGTCATCAAGAAGGTGCAAATTACAGGAACATGGCTATATACATTTATACCTTCGTTTTACAACATATAAATGTGCATGCCAACTCTACGTAGCACTGGCCTCCTGGGAAAGTCTCAGCTTACCCTTGGAATCACTAACACAGGCATTCTAGCTACAGAATGGAGTAGTACAGACAGACCGCCTCTACCATCTGCAAAATACCAGTCTGTGAGAAAACAGCCTCCCACTATACTCAGAAGGGGCACTAGCAAAAAGAAAATCAAAGGCTATTTAAAACTTACCCTCTAGCAAATCAGAAGCTGATCCTAAACAGTACTCCATTACCAACTGCAAGAAAAAAGCATGCTTTTAAATAATAGGGTAAACACGCTCCCACAGTTACTACTTGAATGGCTGAGAAACAGTAGAAGCAAATAAAACCTTAAGTTGCAAGAAATGCAATAAGCGATGAGCAAAATAAAATGCTCCAAACATTCCAGCAACATCAAGACATCTTTCATTGTTGTAAAGAAGGTTTAGGCACTGAGAAGTTTGTGGGGAGATATTGTAGAGGATGTTCCATAATAATTGTTTAATCTGCATGAACACAGAGGCCTGCCTCAGAGAAGCAGGGATTTGTTCCAATGTCCTAAACATCTATTCCCTTTAAATTACCTGGAAGCTTCTTCAGATGAAAGGGACTACAGGTAGCATGGGATGAATACTGCTGCATGTAAAGACACCACATGTACTGAATATTTAGTTGCTGTAGCCGTACATTTTCTGCTCATGAAGACCTCTAAATGCCACATCACTCACCCATGCCGTATGCTCTTTCAGGTAACAGCCCTTATACTCTATGGTGTTGGGGTGCTTCAGCTGTTGTAGAAACTTGACTTCTTTGATGATATCCTGCCATTTCTAATAAAAAAAGGCAAAAAGGTATAAATACACTTCTCTGCTTAATCCCCTACATGCTCTTATACGCCACACACTGTAGTACAGTCTGAAAAGCAACCACAAAACTATTTGACAATGTGAAGACGGTAAGAGTCATAGTTGCAAAAGCACAACCGTACACAACTGAAGTTGTCTGGATCTCTATTGCATTAAGACCCCCCCAAGACATATTTAAATAGCTTGAGGATTGCAAATTTTTTTCCCCCATTTTATTTGCAATATATTTTACTTAAAGCATTGCTACCGTTTTGCTTATTGAACTGTCCAGTGGTCTCAAACTTAGTAACAAACCCACCTGCCCAAAACAGACACCACCACCTACAGTATGTGCTACAGATGGTGGCAGTTAGCCGTTTGCTTCCTTCTGTAAAGCAGCACAAGGCAACTGACATTTGGAGGACCTCAGCACATGTGGGAGACCAACAGGTAAGCAAGGAAAAATGAGTTTAAAACATCCTTGTTTGCTCCTAACAAACACATTCCTTGCTGCATATCAACCCACCAGTCCAAGTGAACAGAGTCAATCCAAGTACAAAGCATCGCAACACGAAGAAATAAGAGGAGCAACTAACAAGCAACAATTGAAGCGAGACTGATATTCTGAATACAAGGTCTACATAATTTTAGATTATAGATCCTGAAAAGTGTTTCAAGTCAGCTATACATTTCAGTTGACACCTCAAAGAGTCATGGTTATGGCTCCAGTAGCCAGTGTGCTGTTAATGCACTCGTTACCGAAATAACCACCCTTCAAGCATTCTGAATTCCCATCCACTTCCTTAAACCGAACTATTTGTCAAAATTTGCATAAACTCATTTTCCCTCCACAAAACTCCATGCTTCCTAGGGAAGTGAACAACAACTACAGCATTAAAAAGCTGGTCTGCTAGTGTCAAATGAAATACGCAGCTAATTTCACTGTTCAGATTTACATTAGGGTTGCAACAGCTTCTGCATGCAGAATTGGCTTTATTCATCTTACCTCATTCGTTTGCTTTCCACTATAGGACATTTTCTTGACTGCCACCACCTCATTAGTGTGGGAATTTGTAGCCTGGAGTAGGGAGAAAGAAATAGATTGAAAACAGTTTCATTTTTTTTTCCTCCCCATGGAGTGCGCTGTGCCTTTGGCAAATGCAGGCTTTTTTCTCCCTTATCACATCCTGGCAAGCTCCTACACTTCAGAGACATCTTCCTTGTGATAAGATTTACCAGACAAATACAATGACATTTATTCCTGACTTTATCTATCTGTCTATATCCACTGTTCCTCCCTTGGCCCTTACTGCACTTGCTACCTCTCTATTGATATGCAAACCAAGGTCAAATATTGCACCTGCTTAGAACATGCAAAATACAGTTTTATTGGAATTGCAGTAAAAACAGTTTTAGATAAACCCTTGGAAAAATGTTTTCCAAAGAAACAAATAAAGAGGTGTATCAAAATCTCTATGATTTCATCCAAAAACCCCATACAACATTGATATTCTTAAACAGCTATTTCAATTTCCAGTTTCAAGAAGATGCTTCATTCTGGAATTTATCTCAATTTAAAAAAGCAACTTTCCTTTCACTGCACCAGATCTCAGTTGTACAACAAATATTACTCAGTCAGCAAAATTCTACTTTTCTGCAGCCTGTATGACACAGGGATGGTGACCAGAGGCTGAAAACTCAATTTCAGAAAGAGCTCTACTTGCCTGGATTGGCACTGCCCTCATTTCTGCATGTTAAAGACATAAAACTTGAAGGTTTTTGTCTTAAAAGAGTTGTTGAAATCCCAGTACTTCCAACCATTTACCATTTTGGGGACAAAAAAATGTATCACAATTAAAAGCTCAGAATACAATAGGAGCTAAATGTGGTAAATCCTTCTTTCAACTGCTTGAGAGGATGAATGCTATGCTTTCAAGTAATGTATTAATGAAAGACATTTCATGATGCATTCAGTGACTTCAAATAAAAATGGTGTCAGGTGAATCAATAGAGCACAGGAATTACTAAGGGGGGTTGACACACTGGTTTTGGCTAGGATAGAGTTAATTTTTTCCATAATAGCTAGTATGGGGCTGTGTTTTGGATTTGTGCTGGAAACAGTGTTGATAACACAGGCGTGTTTTTGTTATTGCTGAGCAGTGCTTACACAGAGTCAAGGCCTTTGCTGCTCCTCACCCCACCCCACCAGCGAGTGGGCTGGGGGTGCACAAGGAGTTGGGAGGGGACACGGCTGGGACAGCTGACCCCAACTGCCCAAAGGGACATCCCACACCATATGGCGTCATGCTCAGCATATACATTTGGGGGAAGAAGAAGGAAGGGGGGGACGTTTGGAGTGACGGCATTTTGTCTTCCCACATCACCATTACGCATGATGGAGCCCTGCTTTCCTGGAGATGGCGGAACACCTGCCTGCCCATGGGAAGGAGTGAAGGAATTCCTTGTTTTGCTTTGCTTGCACGTGTGGCTTTTGCTTTCCCTATTAAACTGTCTTTATGTCAACCCACGAGTTTTCTCACTTTTACCCTTCCAATTCTCTCCCCCATCCCACCGGGAGGGGGAGTGAGCAAGCAGCTTAGTTCCCGGTTGCGGTTAAACCACGACAGTCCTTTTTGGTGCCCAGCGTGGGGCTCAAAAGGTTCCAGATAACGACAGATTTGATTGGAATGTGCTAGATCAAATTTATAGCTGTTATTGCTCTTTAGCTATTAATCAGCAGGCTCCTGTGCTTGCCATGGGGCTTGCTTGCCTCACTGTATATTAGAGTCTAGTGCTCGTTAGTGGCTGCTTTTTGCTTTTGCTGCTTGCTGTGCTGCCGTACTGCTGATCATCTTACTCTGCTGTGCCTGGGAACACGTCGATAACAGCAATGGCCATGCGCCTGGGCTGGCAGACGGCCAGGGCATCGCTGCTGCTTCTGTGCTGGGCAGGCTGGAACTCCAGTGTGAACTCGAGTCGAAGGGACTGTGACCTGTGGATGAGTCCACGCGGGAGAAGGACACCCCGAAGCATCTGTGCCCACGGATAAGCCCATGCCAGAGCAGGTACATCTCAAAGCGTCCGTGGCCGTGGTTATGTCTGTGCCACAGCAGGTATACCTCGGAAGTGATTGTGGCCCAAGGATAAGTCCACGCTAGAGAAGGCACACCTTGAAGCATCAGTGGCTGTGCATGAAGTCATGCTGGAGCACCTCAAAGCATGTGGCCATGGATAAGCTCACGACAGAGCAGGTACGCCCCTGGAGGGACTGCAGCCATGGGTAAGGCCCTGTTGGAGCAGGTTTACTTCTGAAGGGACTGTGGCTGTGGGTAAGGCCACGCTGGAGCAGGTCTATCTCTGAAGGCATTGAGGCCCACGGAGAAGGCCACGCTGGAGCAGGTGCACCCCAAAGCGACTGTGGCTGTGGATAAGGCTATGCGGCAGCAGGTATACCCTGGAGAGACTGTGGCTCATAGATAAGGCTCCACTTGGAGCAGGTACACCCCTCGGGGCCCGCAGTCTGTGGGTAAGTCCAAGCCAGAGCAGGGGCAAGGGGAGGAGATCATTGCAATGTTAAACCCGATGGTCTGGTCCAAAGGGACCAGGGGTGGAGATTGTAATGGAAATACCTTTAAATTGTTGTAACCTCGGATTCGAGTTCCATGTTATAGGAATTACTATAGCAGGAACCACCTGAACCAATGGAGGAGAAGCCTTACAAGAAGCAGTGCAAGTGCAGCAGTGACCCGACCTGAGCTGGCTTTGGCGCCCAACAACTCCACGCAACACACCACCTCTGCTGTCCTGAGTGACCACCGTAACAGCTGGAGCCCAAAGTCATGGACTAAATGAACTCAGTGGACATTTTATGGACATTTCACAGGGGTGGTCCATAGATTAAGGGAATGATATCTGTGTATTATATCAAAGGATGGGAAGGGGGGGGGTGGTTAATGGAGAGGTATTGGACAGTGTGGGACCTGAGCATGACGTAAATGGTATGGAATAAGGGGTGGAGAATGTCCTGGTTTTGGCTGGCATAGAGTTAATTTTTTCCATAATAGCTAGTATGGGGCTGTGTTTTGGATTTGTGCTGGAAACAGTGTTGATAACACAGGCGTGTTTTTGTTATTGCTGAGCAGTGCTTGCACAGAGTCAAGGCCTTTGCTGCTCCTCACCCCACCCCACCAGCGAGTGGGCTGGGGGTGCACAAGGAGTTGGGAGGGGACACGGCTGGGACAGCTGACCCCAACTGCCCAAAGGGATATTCTACACCCTATGGCATCATGCTCAGCATATACAGTTGGGGAAAGAAGAAGGAAGGGGGGGACGTTTGGAGTGACGGCATTTTGTCTTCCCACATCACCATTACGCATGATGGAGCCCTGCTTTCCTGGAGATGGCGGAACACCTGCCTGCCCATGGGAAGGAGTGAAGGAATTCCTTGTTTTGCTTTGCTTGCACGTGTGGCTTTTGCTTTCCCTATTAAACTGTCTTTATGTCAACCCACGAGTTTTCTCACTTTTACCCTTCCAATTCTCTCCCCCATCCCACCGGGAGGGGGAGTGATTGAGCGGCTGGGTGGTGCTTAGCTCCTGGCTGGGGTTAAACCACAACACACACAGACTCTTCACAGCACACACTCCTTCTCCAACGAGTTAGAGAAAGGTGAAAACAAATAACTTTTGGACAAGGCAAAACCCTTCCTAACCGCTCATCATTCTGATTCAGCACATAAAAGAGCAAGAGTATTTTACTCAAATAGATGAGTTAATGCTGGTGTTCTAAACAAATTTCCAAGTATTTGTCTGTTACATTAATTCCAAGTATCTTCACGTGAGCATGGTATCTTTCATTTCAGCCATAACTTTTTGCCAAATGGCATGCTGCCATGTTCTCACAGTTGTGGGTGAAGTTCTTGCTGTACCAAGCGCTTGGAGTCCTCCTGGCTGAAATAACTTAAAGGGCTGGACAAGCACACTTAAATATCCACTTGCTGAAGTGGTTTGGCCATACTGGCAGATCTTTAGTGAAAAGCTTGGCAGGAAACAAGCGCATTTTACTGGCAAAGCCTCCTTTACACTGACCTCATCTGCTTTATCACTTTTCTAGATTTCTAACATGGATATAAGTAGGTTGTTTTTGATGAAAACTATTCTTCTGAAGTTAAGTGTGATATCAACTTAGTTGATTTCAAGTCAAGTTAGCATCAACTTTAAAACCTTGTGAGAAGTGATGTATTTTTTCTTAGCCTTGTGATATATAAAGTATCATTTCTTTCAAGCAAGAAAAGAAATTTCAAATTGTCTTGCCAAACCTTGGCAATAATATACTGGAATACAAAACAGCTTGCAAAAATTTGGCTTAAATTGAAGTTTGTAATCATAAATTATTAAAAGAATAATCATATTAATCCACTACAACAACAGTGACAAGACACAGATCGATGTATTTGCTGTTTGTAGTAGTGTCAGTACCAATTTAAATACGTAATTTAATTAAATTTAAATAAGTCAAAGAGATGCAGCAACAGCATAACAATCCATGCCCTGCCCCTTTTTATGTATCTGAAGCCTCTTCCCCATTCTTTTGGAATATTTAGAAAGCCCTGTCCTTCAAAGGTTTTTTGACCTAGTCTTCTAGATACCAAGTACCTCAGGATCCCTGGAACCTTGCCACGACAATCTGAGATCTTATTCTCAGCTCCTGCCTTACTCCAAGATGCATAAGAATCAAGATGTAAGACAGGCTACAAACGCTTTTAAAAAGGACAAAAAAAACCAAAACAAAGATGCACAGCATCCCCTGCATGGCAGGGAAAAGCTCTAGCATGACCCATACAAAGTAGGGTACAGCTAGAGGCCTTCCTCAGGCAAATGGATAGATCCCAGGCTATTGCACATGAAAACTGCAAACACGTTGAGTTCCTGCTTGTGACTTACGTACACAGCAGGACAAGGCAAAGACTCCGAAGAACAATTTACTGGATGCCAAGTGCCTCATGCAACAGGAAGGAAAGCTTAAGTTTCAAACGGTGACAAAGGAGTGCAGATGTATCACAGAAAAGCAGTGATGCGTCTAGTTACTATGTTACTACAGTAATATTACTACAGGCATGACTGCAATCACCATCAAGCTCCGAGGATGCAACTGCTGCTAGGATATTGCAAGAAGCTGCAGTCTGGCTAAACTCTCCAATGTTTGTAAAGTGCAGACCAGTTAAATAAAGCATCCAGGGAAAGGAGGAAGAGAAGCACTGGGGAATTGCAAGTCTTTTACCTAACCATAGTGACATCTCATAGTTGTACGCCTGCTTGGTAGATTAGATCTCTAACACTCCTCACCCTCTTTCCCTGGAAGCATGAGGAACTTCTGAACACCAGAGCTGAATGATAAAGGTGGCACCTTCACTACTTCATCTTTGCCCTAAAGCATACCACGCACCCTTTCCCTTTGGTGTCGAAATACACTGGGTAGGACCTCCCTACTCCCACCAAAAAAAAATGCTTGCTCTTCTTATGGAGTGGATCAACATGTATTGTGAGTTTTACAGCCTCATCCTCTTACCCATGCAGTACATTTAACATTATACTTTCACTGACCTATCACTTACCCCAACATCTAAAAGCGCCTGTCCCACTGTTGACAATCCCCATGGCAGAAACTCCCCTGTATCATTACTACCATATTATACATCGAGGAATTATACTGTCATCCCTCCAAACATACATGCACTGCTTATCTGGCACAAAATATCAGGCTCCTCTCCTCTTCTAACAACAGTTCCACCAACACCTCCATCACTGTACACAACCATAAACAGTGAATTGGAGTGCTTGCAAGTAGTTCATGCTAGCTACTGCCACGTTCTGGAGTTACGGGTGTAAGGGAACTTATCTAAATACTTTAATGTCTGATATTCAGAAATCTCAATCCTAGTGAACTTGATCTTCTGGAGAGGCAAGCCATGCTACCAAGCAGCTTTAATTTGTCTTTGACTGACTGTTTCATAGTGAATTCTATTTTAGTTTCACTGATAACAACTGGATTTATTTCCAAATCCAGTATTTTAGATTTGGCTTTGTTTGATAGTAATTGTAAAAGCACTATTCTTCTCCCTTTCCAGATTCAATGCTCTTGACTCTATCAATTAATGCAATACATCCTTCCTGCTTGAATTCCCATTCCTCTTAAGACTTTCTCTTTGCTTTTGCATGTAAGCATTTGCTATTGAAGATAGTCTGTTATGAGATGAACATGGGGACAAGGAGGGTGGCAAAACAAAATGATACTTCAAAGATGTCTTTAACTCCTAAATTACCGAAGCAGCAGAGAAATCATTCAAAAGCCTGAAAGCAATTTGATGCGACTTCCACAGAGTCTTTACCCAAGCAGCCACAATACCAATTCATTAACAAAGTAGCTTTTACCTCCAAATGCGTTTTGAATCATTAATTCACTCGATCTATTAATTTGCAATGATTTACAAGCATAAGAGCACCGAGTAGAGTATCTGGAAATTCCAGTTTGGCAAATTAATTTCCAACTGTTTAAATTCAACTTTCAGCATCAGACAGCACAAGATACCATATACTTAACCTGAATGGTTGGGTGCGCTATTAAAACTATAGTCAACTGCTACTATAAATACAGCTGTAACAGTGAAGAGCTCAGGAGTGCTCTGGAAACACTTATTTTTGAGATGTGTCATGAGAAAGCTAATACACACAAAGCACTAAGGGCTTAAAGAACACTTGCTTTTACAGATGCTGAAAATCCCTAAAATGTCACTTAAAATGGTTCTGTTTTCCAAAAAGGAGGTAAAGAACTATACTTACAAAGTAAACTGCTCCAAAACTTCCATGTCCAATTTCATGTAAACCCACAAATATTTCTTCAGGATCATCTTTGTAGAACAGGTCAGCTATTTCTGGGTCCTTTGGCACCCCTTTGCGCATGTTGAACAGTATTATGAACTAGTTCGCGCTTTCAATTCCCAATCAATTTCTTCCTTCATCGACAAAGTAGTTTGTAGGCAGCATTCAGCACCTGGTGAAAAAGTTCATCTTTAATCTGTTTCCTTTATGCATGTTTCTGTTCTCACTTCTCTGACAGCAAAATAAGAGGAAACACTTTCAGGAGCAATAGACTTCACTATCGTTTCCTTCAGCTAATTCTTTTTAATTATTAGTCCAATTTAGATATTGAGATTAAAATGCATTCAGAGTACAACAGCTCTTTATCTCATACAGGAAGCAAGTGCCGCAGTTACACTAAAGTCCAACTGAAGACAAGAGTCCTGTTGCTATGCAAAACATCCCGTGATATGAGTTTGTTATTCTTCATGCTGGTCTCCTAATGTGTCAGTTTTTAGACTATCACCATTGTTCCTCCTACTTTTCTCTGCTGGTTGTTTGCTTTGTTTCTCTACTCCCACTTGCCAGCTGGTGCTAGTAGAAAAGTTAGCTTCTATTCCACAGAAACACCTCATAATCATATGACTTCTTAAAATTTATTTATTTATTCAGTGCTGTAAGACAGCTAGTGCTACTGGATTGTGACGGCTCCCAGGTCACAGAATTGCTTTTGAAAAATCCTAGACTCCATCATGTAAGGCAGATCTTTACCTCCTTAACTTCTTTCTTTAGCATAAGCATATAATTAGACAGCACAGAACTGAGCTGCACTGAAATGAAGATTTTAAATATTCATCCCCAAAATTTTATTTATGGGGAAAAAAAAGCAACCAAACATCAGAAAGTTTCACATTTCCTATCAAAACATCCTGAAAAACCAGCATTGGTTCATTAGACACTGGTGTGCAAAGCAATGACGGATGCCTCCACCCCACTGCTTTGACTTCTGAAACCCAGCAGTTTATCTGCCGGTGAGTCAACTGGAGTAGTTTCTAACTACAGTCTGGAGCAAGTCTCAAAACTACTTCCAGATCTGTAGTTCAGCACCTCATTTACTGAGGCCACATCTTCTCTGTGCATGAAAGAAGACGACTTCTGAAAACATACACTAAAAATGTTCAGTCTACCTCATGATATAAACCAGTGTAACTTTTAAAGAGAGACCAGCTGAAATGTAGCAAATGGATAAAATTAAAAATAAAACATACATAAAAGGCTTTAGAAGGTTTCAGACTGCAAGTGCCATCCAGATGGAACAATGCAAGCAGAGCATAATTTTGGTCTGGAGCTGAGACAGTCTCCTTGGCTCAGGATGATAAGTAATGGAGCAGCAAGCACAACAAACTGTGGTTCATTAGAGGTGCACGAAGTACTCTGCTGGAGCGTACCTGGGTAACTGTGGCACAAAGCATGCTCTGTGGCTCAGATTCCTTTCAGCAGCATCGTCCTGTGCTCTCACCCCCCGAGACTCTATGTGCTCTCTTATTCTGCAAAGGAAAACCAATACCAGTATTTAGAAAAAGTATTTTAAGTTTTATACCTTATTCTAATACACAAAAATACTGCATCTAGAAAAGACCACCAACTATCAAGGCATCATTTGAAAGTGCAGTTAAAAGGAGTACTGGCTGTAAATGCTAATCATGTCTCTTTAGGTGAAGATACTCATTTCCTGTGTTCTACAGCCCTTGGGCTTGCTGTATATCATTATGAGATAGGAAACCAGGAAAAGAGGTTAAATGCCAAGTTCTTTGACTTTTATAAAGACTCAAGCTTGCTGGGGCATGGGAGGAGCATGGAAGTTTGCTCTCAGACTACACTTTGCAGATTGCCTATGAAAAGGACAAAGGTCACAAAGCTGAGTCTATTAGTTAGCTCAGTATGTTGTACCTGGTGACATACAAGACTTCAACGAAAGTCCTAGGCATTAATAAGTCAAACACTGTTGGATTCCACTGGGGAGAGAATGAACAATGAAAAGATGAAAAAGGAGGGCAACCAGTTAGAACCATCAGCTGAAATCAGGTCTAGATTGCTCACAGTTAAGGATGCAACTGTCTGCAGTCCCTCATTCCTACCGATGCAGCAACACCCCCAAACAGCCACAGCCGTCCTCTCCGTGAAGTCAAACGCACCGAGAGCTTGAAAATTACCTTGCCCTCCTAGAAAAGGTTATCATGTAGCTACATCCACAGGAAAAAAACACTCCACAAGTAAAGCATACTGCAGTAGTTATATTGCCAAAATCTGAATTAATATGACCTGAACTAGAAGAAGCTAACTCATCTTCTCATTTATTAGGAAAAAATATATGAGCAGAAGTCTTCCTGCTAGTAGCTAACATTACCAAAACCCGGTATTTTTGTGTACTGTTCTCAACACAGAGCTGTTGAGCTGTTAAAAAGCTATTTGAAGAGCTCCAGAAAAAGGATCCAGAATGTCTAGTTTTAAAAAAAAAAATATATCCCAAGAACAAACTAATGACAAAAGCCAGACGAATTAAATGATTATTCATTCTCAGCTGATTGGCCTCACCCAAAGGTGCTATATTTACTACATGCCTGCAGACAGGGGCAAAGAATGCAGTATTTCAGGTCTGGCATTCTTCAGCCAAGTGAAAAATCCATTTGGCTTTAGAACAATAAAAACAAACTGAGGAAGACAACAATTTATCCATCTCTAGTCAAATGAACTTCTCTGCCATAAACAAAGTCTGTGCAGCTCTAATATTCAAGGATAAATTAGTATTTAAAATGGGAAACTAAATGTCAATACTTAAAGTTAAGCCCTAAGTAATAATGTCATTCTCTAATTGGGACAGACATATATATACTGAGGCCGTACCATAAGTAAATCTTCTCAGCACTATTATTTTCCAGTAATGATTATCAGAAAAACTTAGGATGGAAAGTGTATCAAGAGTAACTTGAGTCCTGTTGATTTGAACATGATCACCAACAGCTCCCTAGGATCCCACAGTGCCTGCAGTGCCTCGTGGTACAAACACTGAGAATCCTTCGTGAGCACTTTACAGCGCTAGATACGCAATTCAGGCACGGGACAGCGTAAGACAGAAGAGCAGAATCACACCACTTTGAGGCAAGCTGGCAAGGTCACAAATTCTCAATGTTACAACTCTCTTCTAGGCACATGAAGACTGAAATAAAGATGCTTTAAACAATGGCAGACAGAGCATTATGGGAATCGAATGCCATTAGTCAAAAACCTCAAGTTTAAGGTATGGTCAATTTAAGCAAGTTCTTTCAGTTACCAAACTACTGAATTAACACATCAAGAAACAATTTCTACTAGAAGCCTGATTTTTACTCTTCGTCTTTCAAAAAGCACACCTAAAGCAGCATTTGAGACTCTGTTTTGAAGACCTCAAATGAAAACAGCATTAATCATACTGGTGGTGACTTACAGAAGCGACAAGTGACTCAAGATTTTCAGAGTTTGTGAGATCAGCCTTTTGTTCAGATAGGGCCATTTGGAGATGCTTCAAAACTGCCTACCTAGAAATTAAAAAACTCTCAATCAACAGTTACTAGTGAAAATCCCTGCCTTGGAGGACAAACTGCTTGTGCCCTATTTGTGAAATTCTGTAAGGTGCTAGAAAGATAAGGTGAATTCTTGAGAGTAAATTCAGCATCAGAAATAATACTAAGAAAAATATTTGAAAGATTCTCTAAGAAAAAATTCTCTAATGAAAGTTACAGAACATATTATGAAAACCAGAAAGAAAATTTTTTTTTTAAGGCTTATGACTATTCCAGCTACAATTGGGAAACCAGTGTTACCTTGGACACATCTATATGGCAATGTCTCCGTTTCCCAGTAATGTCACAGGCAGCAGAAAGCAAAATCACTAGTTAACTTTAAAATTCCGTTCTTTATGGGAAATGCGTCAGGCAACCTGTGGCCTGCCCAGCACAGAAGTGCCCAAAGCAAGAGCGAAATGTCGAAGAACTGCATTGAAAACTACGAGTGCAAGGCGATTATGTTCTTAAACCAATGAAGCACTTTGCTTAGAGCAGTTTGCTGTACTACTCCTCTCCTCATACCCTTCAAACACAGGAACTTGGGAATGCAATCCAGCCAAAGTGAACCCTTCTCGATGGAGCAGGTAGTTATTGCTGTAGTTCTGGCCCATTGCCATCTTATCATAGCGTTTCAAGGATTCTCTACTCCTCACTTACGCTAAATGGCACAATAACCTGGTACCTTTAGGGGCTGGGGCAAGACGACAGCAGGCCTCATCATGGAGTTTCACCAGAAAATGATGGTAGAGAGTATGGGAACAGTCAGGTGAGGAAGCAGATAGCAGCATGCTACTGTCTATGAAGGAGGAATGATAAACTAGTGGCGCATCCTGCAGACTACTCATAGACTGGACCCCGGATAATGCTGTAACAAGTCTCACTGCTATAGCAAACAAGTTTGTTTTGCAAGAGTTTAAAGAAAAACAAAATTTCCTCAGTCATAAGCAACCCTCACATGTAAAAAGCACACATGACTGCTTTTGCTACATACGTTTGCACAAAAATTCTCTTGCTACCAATTATGATCTCCAGGTGCTATATTAATAACAACGGAAAAGTCCTTGCCCTGAATATAAATGAAGCAATAAAGCGTAACTGGGAGTGCCTTTAAGAAGAGCTAAACTATCCACACTTCCAAATATACCATGGATCCAAAACTATGTCCATGTACAAGAAGATAGTTACACTTATGCACTCAGACTCTAACTACTAATGAGATGTCTTCACAGAGCACGGTATCAGAAGTTAAGATATTTACTTCTTTCTTTGTCAAGTTCACTAAACAACCGGCAACCTGCTCAGCATCCTTAGCTCACAGCACATTCAATACACACACCATGGTTTCCACACCCTACCAGCATCTCAGTTTCAACACTCCAATGAAGTGCAAGTGTGTGGCTTGTAAAACACAGTTTGAATTGCGTCTCACAATACTATAGGCCCCTTTCAAATGTGTACAGAAACATATAAAATTCATTTCAGTTCCTAACTACACCACGGTACTTCCCAAAACAAGGACAAAGTTTTCCACTTCAAGCAGAAAAACAAACTACAGGAAACAGGGTGGAACAGCAGCAGATTCCACTCATAGGAGGAGCAACGTGACATGGCTCATGCGTTCATTTTTAGAGGAGTATTTTTGGGGGAATAATTTTACACCAGAATTCTTTTTCAGGAATGACAAACACACAGAGTCCCCTTTCTTCATTTCAGTCTCTACAAATTGTCCAAAAATCTAGAAGACAACATTAAGAAGGAAATTCTCAGATAAATTCAGCCGATAAAAACTGTCCCAAATAAGAAACCTTTTGAGCTCAAAGTAGGCACACGCTTAAGTTCCACTGCAATCCTCACACATAAACTTATATCGTTTTGTTTGTTTGATTTTGGTTTTGGGGTTTTTTTTATTTGTTTTTAAGAAGTAGGAGCTTTTCTCCTTCCCTTTAATTGCTGCATATGGCTAGCTAGCAAGGCCATACACAAACACTTTGTCCAGTGCTTTTGCAGCTAATTTCCTCACACGCAGACCATGATCTAGGATGAACAGTCCATTACTACACAGAAGCAGGTACTTTGGCTTTTTGAGAAAAACTCTTAAACCTCCCTATTTTAAGCTTTTCAGTGCCACTTCTTTGATTGTTAAGAATTACTTTTCCAGCTAACATTATGTAACTGAAAGCAACATACGTGTTTTTTCCTAGTATATTAGCACTTAGTTTATTTTAATGCTTAAAACAGATACACATGTCTGGTATACAAATTCAAGATACTTACAAGTTTGCTGACAACTGTACTACAGCCTTTGTTTGCTTAATCACCGATTCCAGGATACTCCAAAAAGATCTCACTTTGGTCTACAAGCAGCAAGACCTCTTATACCCTTTCTGCAAATTTTTAAGAAGCAAAATGATCCAATTTGTACCTAACAGAAATGAAAGGTACCCAGTGACCTTCAGTAACAAAAAAAAAAAAAAATATTTTTGAGCCTTTGAAAACGCTCTGCAGATACCAGGATAGCTCTCCCTGAGGGCGCGCGGCAGGGGGACCAGATTAAGGAATCAGGACACAGCCTGCTAGGAAAGCTGGATAATGTAACCAGAACATAAGCACAAAAGGTGCCTAGTCATATAGTTGGCAGCTGAGACTCACACGCTAGTTCCTCAAACACTACCTTTTTTGCTCTGCTTTTCAAAGAAATAACTTGCCAGAACATTCAAGTCAATTGCACACGCCATCTTTATTAACATTTGCATAATATTTGGATGCAATCACAGCTCTTCACTACCTACAACTTAAAAATTCTTGCAGTTCTTTTTAGCTTTGCCAAGTATTGGGCTCAGCAATCCACTTCGAATATCATCCTGACACATACATACTTTGATTTAGTATTCTCCAGTGCTCATGCGTGCTAGAGTTAACAAGATTACTCATGCTAATAAAAACCCTGAATCAGAACTTTACTAAGGCGATCACTGTGCACAGTGCCCCCAGGATATGAAATTAAACTAATAACTTGCAGGTCTTATTGTAGATAGATACCTGCACTGAAGCAACTTTTTTTTCCCCGATTAGGAGCAGTAGTTTCAAAGAAAACATTCTATTTGCAACTCCTCTGTAACTAGTATTTATGTATTAAGAATGAGACAATAAACGTATTTAAAAAAAATAAAAACATGAAACCAGTGGGTTTAAAGTCAAGAAACAAACAATTAGCTTTAGTCGTAGGGAACATTTCAACAAGTATGAAGTCAAGCAACATGCCAGCCTTCCAAAAGGAAACAGTAGCACTCACGTTCACTGGAAATCCTCCTGCCAAAGACACACCAGCTACTGCAGGGAGTTTAGAGATATAATAAGACGTGGCAGAATGCAAATGCATCAAAAAAATTCTATAGATTGTCTTTCTCCTTGCTCTCCAAAAAGACCTTACGGCTGATGTATGAAGTTTCAGTAATTGCAGAATGATGATTAGGCACTGTGGCACCTATGACACTGATCTATCTTGACCTGCAGCCAGATAGTAACTATAATCCCCCCCCAAAAATTATTTTATGTTCTTGTATATGAACATAGTATGGAAAAGCATGATATACAAGGTAAAAATTACACTGATCCTCTCATTTTCCTAAAAGTAACATTACTCAGAATTGTGCTGTGGAGATACCCCAGGAGCTAAGCACAACACACAGGAATCCAGTGACCACAGGACAAATGCACGCCGCAGAGTGCACCATAAACAGTTGCAACCATTGATACCCCAAATTCTGACACCGTGTTAATGTTCCAGCGAGTTTAGCCATCCATTCTGGACATAAGCAGTATCACAGGTTAGCAGAAACCAGAGGTAACAGTTATTCTGAAGGCAACACCCTCTTCCAAAGCGCCATCTTCTCTGTGCATCTGCTCCAAAGCTCACGACTTCATGAACATTTCCATAGAGCCCAGCACTATTGGTCCTACTGCAATTTGCTTCATGAAACTCTCTACATGGAATTTTAAAACCTATGAAATAACATACTTAGTTTTAGTTTTTATTTTTTACATTTTCATCCAATGGCTGAAATAGGCATACATCTAACATACTATCGAGACACTCATTTAGGTCAATGCATAGTCCTTAATCTCACACCCAGTTTTGAGCACTGTGTAGCCCTTCTGAAGTAATAAATCCAGTTTAAGAAGGGAATCTGTAATTTTTCTCTATAGTAACCACTCCTTCATACCCAAAAACTTCTATGAAAGCAGGTAAAGAAATCTGACAACCATGGTGGTCATTCCCAGTAACATAAACCATTTTGTGACAATGGAGCCTTTCCCCCCCGCCCCAGATGCAATAACAGAGACCACCACTTAGTAAATAAGGACTTTATACAACTCTAGTATTTTCATTACCTATGAAGCAGAAATATTTACATTATCTGCCATGTTCACAGTATGGGAACAGTAGAAACAGAAGGAAATGTGGTGTCAGACAACATTCCAGCTCAAAATTCAGGTGCCTCTTTTTAGAAAGGTTCCCCAAAAGAGCCTCAAAACTACTGCCAGGAACAGCCCTGCTTTGCTATTGTCCCTAAAGCAAAAGTTGAGTTTTTTGTTTGTTCGTGTTTTGGTTTTTTTTCTCTTCAAGGAACCTAGGAACATCTGGAACAACAAAGTTAATATCACGCAGCCTTTCCCTAATACCCACATAGCTCAAAATTCAGCAAATTACTTCAAAAGACATATGCTTTTGACTATCCTGCTGCAGATGTTTTAGTGCTTTGAAAATTTTACAGCTGTAAAAAAAAAAAACCAACAACAAAAACCACATGATGTTTTAATGACAAAATTGTGAGGAAACTATGAATGAGTTAAACTCAGGTGATTAGCCCAATTGGGAGAGCCATCAAGAGTAGCAAACAAGAGCTGGTGCCTCCCAAATCTTGTCTGCAAGCGGCATTTTAAGAATGAACTGAAATTAAAGGTATGATAGCGTTTCTTAGTACTTGGACACTTGTCTCTTACAGGCAAGAAGCAAGTCCTTTACCTTCTCTCTGCTTTGATAAATATGTGTAATTGTAGTAACTCAAGATCATGGGTAGAATATTTGAAGAAAACCTTTAAAATCTATGATAGTATATAAATAAATAAAACCCCTCCAAAACCAAATGAAAAGCCTGGGCTTTATTTAAAAAGTCAAATGGCATCGTTATTCCCAATAGGTATGTAATGAAAAGGCAAAACTTCACAGCAAGAGACACTGGGTGATGCTTCCCAGTAATTTTGCAGTTAAATTTAAACAATTTAATTAAAATATCTATGCCCTTATTTTGTTTAAGGGTAGTTCACACTACTACATTTCTTGGATCAGAACCTGTATTTTATCATAAAATCTAGAGTGCATTATTAGGGTTTTGCAGGTTTATTTTACAAGTTTAAAAACTTTGAGTCAAGAAATAAGCTTTGTGTAGTTAAAAAAAAAAAGGAAAGAAAACGGCTTCTTGCTCTGAACAACAACATTTCATAGTATTTCATCATGGCACCCTTGAAATAATTCAGGACTACATCTGGAGAGGAGGAAAGATACATGAATCATTTTAAATCCTAATGTACATAAGCCTAAATAGCTTCACACAGAGAAACAGAAATTTCATCAGATCTTCTCATCCAAACATCTCTAAAACATCACATAAGAGTCATGAAATTGAGGAAATTGCCTCCCTATTTTCATCAGATTTTTTCTGTAGCATATCAGGCTCTTCATCATGTTGCTTAAAAGACAGTGAACTCTAGCCAATTATAAATTCATGAGTATTACGCTGTGTGCTACTCAGAGGCAAAAATAAGTCATCGAATTTGTTTATGAAAGCCTGAAGAGACACCAGCACGCTCAGAGTTTCCTACCTATTAATGTAATGGCTTCCAAAGAGCTGTATCCATTTTGTGGTTTAAAGCTATTTTTAGATATTTTAAAAGAGTTTTATTTTGACCATCACATAATGAAACAAGAAGGACAGCAATGGGATAAATCTATTCCCACAACCCTCCAGAGTGTCCAGGATGATGCTGTAGGGAGAGCTGACCTACTCCAACTCACCTGCATTACAATTCAGAACTGTAGGAACAACACCGCTGACGATGAAGCAATCGCAGCGGCCACCAGATCCACGTGCCACCAGATTATTTAAACAGTAAATGCGTAATGAGGCTGCAAGCATATCTCCATCTCATATCAAGCTCAGTTTTTCAGAAATGTAGGAAGTGACTGTTATAACTCTGAACATTAAAAGAGTTTTAAAATTAGTTTTCGTATCGTTAGCTTAGATGGCATGACTTTGATTTGCCCCTTAGAGTAAGTCAGAAACTGCAGAGAGCAGTTAGATTTAACTGAGGTTAATGTATATTTACGCTGAACAGTTACTTTGTGCTACCCAAGGAAAAGCTGTGTTTTAGTGGAGGGACATGTATATATTTACATACGAAAAGCCTGTTGATATCATTCGGGGCAAAAAGTCATTTCATTATGTAAGTGCAAGACAATGAATAAGATTCTTTAATGTAACAGTGTGCTAGTGTAGCTATGTAGCTTTTGTCGTAACACTAGCTGACTTTGAAAAAGTAGGTTTCTATTTAAAAAACTGTTTATTCTCCTTTTGCAAGAAAATGTAACTCAGATACTGATTTTCTGGAAGCTATACCACAGCAAAACCAGCCAAAGAGAGAGTCATGCAGTAGGTCCTTAAAAAAAAGTATGAAAACAGATGCAGACTGCACTCATTGAGGGGAAAAAATAGACATTCTCTGGTTATGGAGGGTCAGAATACCTCTCACAACAAACCAAATTGTGATTTTTTTTTTTCCCCTTCTGCTCAAAGAGACAGGGGAAGGTAACTGTCAAGTGTCTTCTTCATGATTCTAAGAAAATCCATGGATCTTCATTATGAGCTCACTATTAATAAAAATCCCAAACCTCTTAATTTCTAAAGAGAGTTGCATAGTGCAACATATGTTGTTTGTCCTCTCCAGTGATAAGGTTTAGAGAGAAAGGCTTCTGAACCCTAACCTCATACTGCTGCTGGTTTAAGAAGCAGCAGAGAAAGCCACAGCACTCCAATATATTTCCCTCAAGACACCTAGTCTTCGCTGTGTTACACTTCCCCTTACACACACACACCATGAATCTCTCCCTACCACACACTTCTCCTTTTATAGACCTCCTTCCTTCCTGCCTCCCTCTGTGCCAGCCAGAGATAACACTTTAGGAAATAGCTTTTTTGACTACTTCGGTTTATCATTTTAGCTCGGTCCGCTCTCAGTGACTCTGTTCGACTCCAACACACCCAGCTCTCTTCCTGACCTATTTACAGGCATGACTGCAACCATTAACATATGTAACAGGAATTTTTTCCACACTCATATCATTAAAAATGGCTACATCTGTTTCAGTAAGGTGTTCAAAGTCTGCTTCAGGAGTGGAATTAGTGGAAACATGAAAAAGCTTATTTTGAAAATCCACAAAAATTCAATTTCACATGGGAATACTATTATTAAAAGAAGACAAACTTAACCTAGCACTTACTAGCCAAGACAGAACCAGTCATTAGTATTACACGACTTACCCACTGGCTTTCTAAGTTTATTCTTTTCTAACATATGCATTTTTATGGCTAATAATAAAAGACACACACAGAAGTGAAATATGGATGTCTAATGTCCAAAACATCACTATTATCTAATAATTGTGTACAAGAAGAGAGTGTTTATCCTCTGTGAAAAGAGCACTAGATGGCTGAAAATCTGGAAAGAAAAAAAGACAGTGTGCTGCTTTTATTCAACACCCAGAAAGAACTGGAAGTTTGCTATATCAGCCATCATATGTGCTTATGAGGTGGCCCTCTTGTGGATACCTCTTCTTCAGGGTCACTTTAACATCCTTATGACAATTACAGCAATTATTTACATGCAGCAGCTATCATAGAATTGTGGAAGTACCAAATATACTTTTATCTGCCATAATACAGTAAACCATCCATAAATACCACCAGGCACCACAGGAGCATCCGGCTTCACAGAATGCACTAATAAAATGGTCCAACAGTCTGTTCTACAACCGTAGGCATTTACTTTCCCGAGCAGCCTCAGTGAAGCTAGCAGTTAGTGGGTGCATAGGGCAGGGAGATAAAGCTCTGCAGGACAGGAGGACACATCAGGGAGGACCACACGGTGCCTGGAACCCTCTAAGGGTGTCCATGTACTTTCTCCCTCAGAGGTTTTGAGGCCAGTACTATCCACACTTTACAAAACACAGAAAATGAGAAACTAAACCTGTTCAAGGTCACCCAAAGAATACAGCAACTACAAATAAAACCGAGGTTTCCAGATTAGAAAGAGCTGGGGCAGCAATCTCACTGAATAATCATCTGCTGCATTTTGTTTGGTTGGTTTTGGCTGATTTACCTATCACACATTGACATAGCAAGCTGGTTTTCTGGCCAACTGAACATTCATAAAATAAATCACTCAAGTTCTCTTAAAGATCTGAATAAAAGCAAGTAAGTGTGTGAAATTTATAAATATATGCAACCTTCCCAAGGCATTCATTTCTGCAGTACCTCAACACTACAAGCAGGAGTGATTTCCTCATCCCTGAGTACCCTCCGAGTCAGACAAATGCTTCTAAAGTAACTCCTTCACCCTACAAGCACCTTCTCAGCCGCTCTCTAATACGGTTTGCACGCACCAGGGCTGCACACGAAAGAAAAAACCTTGCTGCTTGCCGAAGTCCTCTCCTATCTCATAGGGTTACAAACTAATCACCAAGTGACATAAGTAATAATGCTTGGTCATACAAACTAAAAAGTAAAATTATTTTAACAGGCATTTACACTGCTTCCTGCTCCATGCCTGTGTCTTCCCACTGTACCGGTGGGCGTGGGACCTGAACCACCAAACCAAACCACTTGAACCACCAAACCTGAACCAAAACCCACTGGGTATCTCTCTTTGTTACTGCTGGTCCATTTTTTCTTTGGTAAATTTGTTCTGTGACTGTTCCAGATCTCCAGGGATTTTTTCATAGCTTTTTCTATTTTAGGAACAAATACACAGACACAAGTTTCCTCCATCTTCTCACAAGTTCACTTAAGGAAAAGCACAAATACTGCCGTTATCTCACAGCTTGGTTTTGGCAATTATGTTAGAGAGCTGGTCCGCAAATACTACTAATATGCTCAAGGAGCATTTATATTATTAGGGTCACAAATTCATATTTGCATCTCTCCTGGCACCTCCATGAGCTCTTTTCTGAAGGTAGTTTAATACAGGAAAAAATATGTTGCATTTTAAAATGCACACATGCACAAATTTACTTGTTAAAATTTAAAAAAAAAACCCCCACACTATATACAACATGATTCAGCTAGAGTATCTTGCTACCCCTTCAAAATCAAGCATTGTACACAGATTATTTCAAGAAGGGGCAGGCATAAAACGTAATACTGACTGGATAAATGGTGAAAGAACACAGATACTGTGATAGGTGCAGGAGGCTGTCTATTTCCTTCAACCCTTTTTCAGGACTTTAAGACACTACAGAAGCTGTTTCCACTGCCATTTCATTATGCAATGAGTGTGCCAACTAACATGCATATTAATCCAGATTCAAAGCATCTTGCATCACTAATGCATGTTTCTGACCACCCCTCCTTTCCTGAAATGGCTTCAGACCTCCTGCAAAGCCCAGCAAGCATCACTGCATCAGATTACTCCAGTGTTTTGCAGTAAGATTTTGGTACGGCCTCAGAAGCTTTCCTGTATTCACATTCCCCGAACTCAAGTTTGGGATTCTAGACTACAGCTCTGCAGCAGCTTAAGCAGTTGGGACTAATTCAGATAAAACTTAACTTGTAACCTAACTGCATCCATCCTTGTCTACGCTGCTTTGGATAACTCCATCTTAATTTAGCAAGGCATGAAAAACATCTAGGACTTAAAGAGAGAAAATTTCTATCTGCATTTCATGAATTGCTTTCCGCAGCAGCCTCTCTCTCCATCATGCTAGCACAGCCGCTTGTACAACCCCACACTCATTCAATCAAGAAGCTGACCCAGACAACTAACAACCCAGCAAAAATGGTTCGTTTTCTGACCAGATTGTTCCCCAGCCTTGCTCGACATCTATCCATGCAAACAGGAATAAACAGCCAGGGGCAGGAACTGCTTATGTCTGCAGTCACTAAGACTTTCAAGAGAAGTGGTAATTTTGGGTCACCTGTTTATCAAAATATAATGAATTTAATATCTCATGCTGAAGCCTACACACACTTACTTTCTCTCCACAAGGAGGTTCCTGGGTGGTTACTGAAGACCCTGGCAGCTCAGTGGAGCATTGCCGTCACCCCTTCAGGAAACAACTATACTCTCCTATAATTAATATACTGTTACCACCTTTTGCTAATTCATTGTATGTGACAAATACACTAAGAAAATTGTGTTGCTCATATGCTAGTGTATAAGACACCAGGATACAGTAATCGTCTCAAAGAAACACTGAAGTCAGAAATCCTGTATGCTCCAACTCGCGGAGCAGGCTGTTGAGACAGAAAGAAAACCCACAGTGAATGGCACCACTTTTCAGCGAGGGGATAATCAGGAATGACCAATGGCTCCCTACCAGCTAGGAGAGCATAACAGAGTAATGGAGATCATATACATTAGGGGGCAGAAAAAAGAAAAAGAAAAAAAAAAACCCCACCTCAATATATTGACAAGCATATCAATTATAAGTTCCAGAGTAAAACTGGGGGGGGGAAGACCACTGAACTGAAACAACTATTTTGCTTTAGCAGACAAAAAAATTCAGAGTTAAGACTGAAATTACATCTCACCATCCCGTGCCATCATTCCCATTATATAAGAATATGCAGCACTCAGACTCTTCCAATAACTGGATAATGGAGAGGTCCAAGGCTGTGATTTCAGCCTTAAGTCTTATTTTCTTGGGATTTATCAGGTCAGAACAGGCCCTTAATGTTGCTTTAATGCAGATTTTTAGCAGCTTTAACTAAAAAAAAAAAAAGTTTTAAATTAGAACTGGAGAGGGAAAAAAGTCTGCTTCACTGGGCACTGGAATCAGGTGTTTAAGATTAACTCAGCTGGTGAACAGCCAGCACTGCAGGTCAGCTCGGAGCCTTCTTCAGGCAGACACAGTTTTGGTTCCCACCAAAGGGAGATCCGCAGAGGCAGGCAGTGAAGAAGAGAAATAGCCACCTGGGGTAGGATCTGCAAACTCGCAAGTACCTGTCCCCTCAGCATACTCTCTTTTTCTTTTTTTAAATTAGCATTGCAGTCACGAAGAATCAATACACAGTTTTAACAGACATTAATTCTCATTTTAAATAATCTATGCTTGAAGTCCATTTTTCCACTTAAAATTCAAAATGCAAGTTTCAGTACTGCATCCTTATGTACAGGCGTATCCTCAGATGAGTTTTGAAGTACTAAGATTTAATATTTCAGAATGTTAAACCCAGAGAGGAAAAAATTATCAGTAAACAAAACCTACTTGGTGTCCTCAAGAAAACAAGACAGAAGTAAGGGTAAAATAAGGGATGGGACTAATCTTCTCACAGGCAAAGAAAGTAGACTCGGTCTCCCAGGACCTAGTGGGTCCTTTTAGGAAAAGGGAAGGTAGATCACCATGGCAACAGAGTATTTGATAAGACACTTTAGTAGTGCAATATGCTGTGCTATGAACATAATAGATAAGTTGAGAAGCAGTCCTCTTCCAACCAAATAGAAAAGCTTTTAGCAAAAACATGGAGTGCATTTGTGTTTGCTGTAATTTCCAATAATGAAAACCTGATGTTGCAAAAGACACCATGGATATCGGTAACAGAAATTATTATCAAAGCTTAAATTAAACTCTCTGGTCGCTGGGCTACCTGATGAAAACACCTAATGATTTACACAGTCAATGAAAGAAATCTAATGAGGGGAGGGTCAAGCTTATTAACTGCTGGCCCAACTTCTACGCAAAGTACCTGAATCACACCAGATTACTGCATATCTGTACAAAAATAAAAGGTGACAGAATTTGGGAGGGTGGCTGCAGGGACAAAAGGGCGCTTGGTAAAGGTGTCTTCAGTGGGTGGCAGTGGCAGACATTCACACTGGCATTTGAGGGCAGGAGGGATCAGATAAGAGAAATTCAGATCAGAGACATCACTGAAACAAGAAAATATAACAAAAAGGATATCAAAGAAAATGAAAGAAGACCGTACCCTAAAGAATAATTTAGAAATATCTATATTTCTCTTATGAGCAGCAGCCAACGAACTGGCAGCTGATGTTGGAATGTGTGTGTTCAACGGCTAAGAAGCAACAAAATCCAGGCTTATTGGTAAATACTGCATAGGAAGAAGAGACCGTTTAGAGACTGCTGCAAGATAGGATTTTTATTTTTGCTCTAATGATAATTTACTATTTTGAATCATCACCAAGAAAGCCATTTAGCTTTTTTGCTATTTTTGAGAAGGCATCTAGAGTAATGACATAGATTTGTATACATTAAATTTAACAACACCAAATAGGTTTCAGTCACTTATCTTGTAGATAACATTCATTCATTCATAGCAGAGGTGATGAAATCATTATATTAAAAACACAGACAGCCAGGTCCCACCTTGAGTGGCTCAGACCTGAGAGAAGCCAGAAGCTGAATAGTGGCTGATGAGATGCATTTCTTACAAAAGCAGGGTATCATACAGCAGTAGTAATATTTTCAGCTACTTGCACACACTTCTGAATTTTAAATTAATTGTAACCACACAGGAAAAAGACCTGGGGGTTGCTGTAGACAGCTCTCTGAAAACATCTGCTCAGTGTGCAGAGGCGGTCAAAGAGACAAATGGAGTGCTGGGATGCATAAATACAATGACAGAAAGCCATGACAAAAGTACTACTGTCACAACAGAAATTAAGGATCAAAGATATTGTATTACCCAAATACAACACCCCACATCAGATACATGAAAAAGGCAGCAGAAATAAAGCAGAAAAAGAAATAAAAGCATGAGATGTAGGGGAAGACATCAACATGGAGGTAAAGTGAAAACAAAGCCAGCTTACACAGGGGATAAATAGAAGGGGTAATGATGCATTAAACAAGATGGGGAAAAGAGCACACAAGGCTGTCCTTTCTTCTCCCCTCTGGGAAGGGGCAGAGCAAGGAATGTTACCAAAAGGTAACAAGTTTCAGCTTAAAAATGCAACAGCGAATTCAGATAGGTGAAAATTCACTGATTCGTAATACCGAATGCAAGGCTCAGAACTAAAAGTTCAGATAATTGCAGTGGAAAACAGAGAACACTTCCACCTCAGTCAGAAGACAAGCGGGGACTGCCCGAGACCAGTGTCAAAGCAAAAACCCAGAAGCATCTCCTTTGTAGGTAGGTTATTTATTTTGTCCCACTCAATGGGCTTTTGTTGCCATCTCCGAGAAGATCGAGTTCAGCATCCTTCACAGTAAGATACAAGTTCATCACACACCCCGCCCAGTCCTCCAGCTCCTAGCACCCGCACACTATAACTATTTCCTATAGGTTTACTTCAGTTCTCTTTTCTTGATCCAGAGTTTAACAATAAATCCCTGTCAGACTCCCACTGCAATCCAGCACATTTACTCCTTGTATCATCTCCTCAGTTCATTCTTTTCTTTCATTGAAAAAATACACCTGCTCATACCATCTGACTCCAAACTTGTTGTTAACCTGACTAGTAATGAAAAAACTGTTTTAAGCCACATTTATTGTTCCTGATAAGAAATTATCCTTGCAAATATTATCCTTGCCATATCAAATATCCTTCTATTTGATATGTTACTTCAGTGTATTCCAACAGTGTTGAGAGCGAGTAATAGCTGAAGATAGGAAATAGATCAAGAGTCTTTTTATTCGTTATTTCTGTGGCAAATTCCTGGGGCAACAGCTTTTACATGCGCAAGGAAAGGAAAAAAGTCACTTTTTCCTTCTGTAGACTTGTTTTCGTCTAACAGACAAATTCCAGTTACACTTTCTAAAGCTCCTTGGAGCTGTCAAACTTATTCCAAGGATGGTCTGGGAATATGAGTTATTATTTGAAGTTTGGTTACTATGGATAATACACTAATCAAAATATCGAGCAAAAGTGTAACACACAAGCCAGCATTCCACAGATCCCGTCACCTACAAGGCTGCAGCTCCATACTAGTCCTTATTTACTGGTCCCCACTGGCAAACAGTTACATTTGACCATCGCCAAAGCTCAAACAATAGAAATACTGCCATTTAGCATTCCAGTGCTCCACGATTTCCTAATTTGATCTAAACAACTTTCTTCCAACTGATGCTAGGTTTGGAGCAGAGCAGAGGAGCTGCAGCAGCGTGTTGGAGCAGCTACACCCGGCACGGATGGGTCCGCACTGCAGCACCCCGTTTCTCCACTCCAGCACTAGCTTTGCTCGACTACGAGCCGACACGCTGCAAGGTTCTCCGCGTACACAAACCAAACAGATCTAGCCCTACCCTGCTCCTGGGTTAAAACACAGCTGCTTGAGCACCTACGGCCTAGTGATTTCAGGAGACAGATGTTTAGGCATCACTTGACCACTTAAGACTTTGTTTATTTGGACAGATATTGAGATAAAATAGCTACAAGTTAACATTACTTGTGTGAGCGAGGCCTTAGTTATACAATTGCTTATTTACGTCCTCTGCTGTAGCAAGGCTACCTTTGTGGGGGGCGGGGGAAGAGATCAAGACCACCAGATATGGCTGGGCATCCTTAATTTTAACACTACACTACGGAGCTTGATTTTTGACAGAAACTCCTCATTTTCTGTTAAAAATCCTCCACAACATTTTTCTGCAAGCCTTGCCTTGGCAGCAACAGTAAACAAAGCAGTCTTTGAAGACTGTAGTAGAATTTCAGTACCATAAAATAATCTTAAATCTCATGCAATTAAGCCATTAAACTTTTCTAACAGAAACCAAAATGGTCTTTTTGCTGAATAAAACATCTAAAGTTCATTCACTGATACGATCTTGATGCCCTACTTGTTACCTTTTTAACCAGGCGAAAAAAAAAGCCTGAATGGAGATTAAATAATACATGAGGTTTTTATCTAAAGACAACTAAGCTTAACTGCTACAGTAAAGCTTTCATCACTAGTAACGTCTTTGCCAAGAGTATTTTTCCCCTGCAGGCAATGTTGTTGGACTTAAATCAGAAAAAGTCAGTCATTTATGTCAGTCTATTCCAGTTCTGCTTTCTATTAAGACAGACCAAAGTCCTTTTCCCATCGTGAGTGCTGGGTAAAATGCCCGTTTCCCCACCTTTCATTCTCCTCTCTGTTCACCATGCCAGACCTTCACTTGTTTGGGTATGGATATTCAGTTTAATTTCCTCTAAGAATCTAAGTATCTATGTGAGACACAGTGATCCAAGACAACCACAAAAACATACCCTTCACAATATTAAGACAAATTCTTCAGAAATAATCCGATCTTTTTTGCCCAGGTAAATTTATACAAACCTCTATGCAACCATTCTTACCTCGTGATTACAGTTTCTGTTCCATTTAATATTTTATCATTAATAATTTAGACTTTGGGAAAGTATGTGTTGAGGAGGAAGAGCAGGGAAAGGAGTCTGAGGGTTTTTTGATACATTTGTTAAGCAAGTTTTCAATACATGAGAACAATCTTCTACTGATAAAGAATATCATGCAACCTTACAGCAGCAGCAGCACTGAACATGCCCACGAGATAAAGGTTTTCTGCTGCTCAATAATGTTCTGCATTGCACTGAAGGCATTTGTGCAGGAAAATGTCAGCGTTCATGAGAAAAATACTCATTTTAGGATCCATGACAGGTTTATGCACAAGATGCTCAGTTTCCCAGAGAAAGGGTCCCCGCACTTGACCCTGGAGAGAATATAAATATTATTTTGTTTTGCAGGTGGGAGAAATTTAAATGTTTTGCCTGACTGAACATTTTCATGACCATTTCATCAGGCTTAGCCATACTCACACCACAGAAAAGAAACTCTTTCTTTTGGTGAGGGAATCATACTTTTAACAAGGCCATTCTATTTTTTTTTTTTTTTTTTTTTAATACTAGACTTGCCTTTGGATATTTAAAAGAAAGTCCACATGAAAGATTCTACACACACGCCTGTCAATTCAACACACCAAATAACAGTAATTCTCTAAAAAACACGAACAGGATATTTTTAAGCGAGAGAATAGACACAAACTCACTCAACTCAAATGCTGGTACGTCCTTTGCCTTCCCGTTCCCTGAAGCAGAACTCCTGCCTGCCTCCCTACACTCCTTAGAAAAGCTTCCCTTTTCATGACATGTTCTGTTCAAGAGTCTTAAACGTTAATTAAGCCTAACAGTCTTCAGAGACGTTAGCACAGCTATAAAAAGGTTTCTGAATCGAGTGGCTACTGAAGGAACTGGCATCTGATCAAATTTTCAAGAGTTATGCTCCCTGCTTTATGAATAAATCAAGGAATTACCAGTTTTTGAAAGTCTCCAGCTCTATTTTAGCTCTTCGTGCTTCATGTACATATTAACAGCCCTATTTTATGGATTCAGCATCTAAGGCATAATGAACCTAAGGGGATACTGGTAGCAAAACTATGAAAGAATCAAATCCTGTACTTTAGCCAGAAGATTATACTTAATTTTTTTTTTATTTATATAGTTAGCAAGAAACTAAAAGCTGACTGAAAGACTAAAAGATAATTCTGTATTTTCTACACACTACAGTGTCTAAGTGGTGAATATTTTTAATCAGGGACAGCTTCTTAATCGCAGGTTAGCTTGGAAGACCCATTATTTTGTTCTGGTTAATATTAAGCACGGCTTTGTGCTTAATATTATGAATGAAGTAAGTTTTCCTGCAGACTGGGGCATATTACCACTAATTAAAAGAATGAAAAATTCTAGCATTAACTGATAAACTCATGATCGTTCAATATTTTACTGTATGGTCACGTCAGCCCAAACTCCTAAAGGAGCTCAGGGGACTTCCGAAAGTCAACTGTACCAGCGTCACTACCGTACAGGAGCATCTAGTCGCTTCTCCCATTAGAAGGGGATAGTCTAGGCAGGAAGACTGAAGAACTCCTTTCTGGGTCTTCCTAACTAATCTATATATAGTATAGATGTATAACTAAATCTAATACAACAAGAACGAAAGCCTTATAAGGATTACCAGAGCTACCATGAATTTTACACATATATCTTACAATTTTAAAGCAGTTGCCTGCAAGGAGAGAAACCCTTCAGGGGAAGCTGCGCTGAACTCTTCTGATCAGCCCTTTTGTATCAAATAATCATACAGTTTTGTGATTTTTCTCTTCATAATATTCATAATACTGAAAAAAATCAACACTTTTGGAAGTGTAACTACAGGAGAAAGACACCAAATATTTGTACGCAAACAACATACATCAGAGCTGGACATTTCTAACGCAGCTAAGTTTCAGTATCCTGTGACTTGAAAAAAAAAAAAATTCCCACTGAAATAAATAACCACAGAAGTTGTCTTGCAAACCTGAACACAGAAGCTTCAAACCATTTGAAATTATGCTGCATGCAGACACCGGTGAAAAAACACAACTACATCTTTCCTTGGTCAGAAACAAAGTTTCCCAGAGAATATGAGAGAGTACAAAAGGCTTACACAGCAAACCTATACTGTGCTTAAACTCTCTATTGAAATACATGAAGCCAAAGAGAGGAACTGCCTTCTCCTCGTCTTGCTCTGCTAAGGAAGTGCAATGCAGCAGTGAGGTTCAGCTCCAGGCTTCCCCTTTTCCACGGCAGAGCAGGGACGAAGCACCCCTCCCTGCTCCACTTACCACAGCAGTAATGGGCCAGGAACGCTGACTGTGTCTAGATTTGCAAAACTGGCTTCTGGTTACAAATGCAACATCGCAGTTTTCCACTGAGAACTGTTGCTTGCTCACTCTACCGTAACTACAGGAAAAACCCATTTCTGCAATCTAAAGGAGACACTAGTCGGCATGACTGGTAGTAGGAAAAGCACTTAAAGGAATTGCCCTTTTCCCATGAAAACCTCAAGTACCAATGTAATTCCATCCTTCCTTAGATATTTCATTGTGTGCCCAAGAAGATAAGGTACACACTGCTCATTTAGTGTTTTTAAACAAAAGAGCTGCCCTCCTAACAACATTGCACCTAATATCAATGACTGAGAAAGCCCAGCCAGTATTCTTCTGTTCACTTCCATATTAGCTACCAACACAAAGATGGGCAACCTTCCTAACCTGACAAGCCCCACATTAAAATATATTCATAAGACACGGCAGGAAGACAAATACCACACGACCTGGACAACCAAGGGAGCAAATTCAGGGAATATTGCCCAAGCATGAGATGACCACAGCTTCTACTACACAAAGGAGCTGGGGAAGGGCATCATTACAGAGCCCTGCACCCTAACAGCAAAGCTGCCTGCCGTTCAGCAGCTTCCCAAAGCTTTATATTTTACCCTCAGCAAGCTAACCCTCACTTAACTGCAGAACAGGGCAAGCCTTATGGCTCTCTTGGATTTGAAAGTGGGTCTGGACATGACAGCACTCCGCTGACACTCTGGGGCTTCTCTGGAGCACCTTGTGTGCCTCCAGGCAAGATCTCTCCCTGCATGGGAATCCAGACCTCCACACTGGAAGAAACAGGCATGTCAGCTTCTGAAGTAGTAGGTTGGTTTTATTTGGACAATGCCAGAACAAGAAGTGCTTCTTAGACTCTGCAAGCCAGAGCTCTGTATCTTGCACGTTCAGCTTGCCGGAGAGCCACTCCCTTAGATATCCTTTCAAACCATCTCTGTTCTCTCCTCCTCCACCCTCCTCTCTCACTCTGCCTCTTCAGATGGCAGAACAGAAGGGAGCTGTGTTGCAGGGCAGGCATCCCCATCATCTCCAGCCTAAGCAGCTCCTTGTCTCTTCGATTCCCAGTTTGCAGAGAAGTGCCAGCTACAGGTGGACATCCCAGCTGGGCACAGTTCCATGACATCTTTAACCCCCATCCTCCTTGTGCTGCTGCACACCCTAACGTGACCACACTGAACATGAAGCTACACCATGAGATACTCTTCAGCCCTTCAGAGGCACTTAAGTTGTGAGTCCGCTGGCAATTGCGCAGCACTTGCAGACTCACTTCTCCTGTATCTGAGATTTGCAGCTACCCAGAAACTCCACAGCAGCACAGAGCCATTGCCAGTGACATGAGCTACTTCTGATAAGGGACTTGTGCTTGAATTGCTTCTGAGTGGCATATGGCTCAAGAGTCACTTTAACCCCTGGGGTTAAATAAAATTTAAAAAAAAAAAAGGAAAGAAAAAAAAAAGATGGGGAAGGTCTCCCATCCCTATTAAGTACTAAAACTAGAGCCACTCCCTAGTGAAAGCAAGGTGAAAATGAAATTTCAAAGTGGAAACACATTTTCACAATAGTGCTAAAGAACCAAAATGGAAGAAAGCACTCTTCATAAAGATTTCACTTACGTGTCCTCATTAAAAAGGGAGAAACAGTAGCAGTGTGTAATCATTAAGGTCATCCAATATATTTTTGAGTCCCCAACACTCAACTGTATTTATTGAGACTTCGGAAACTACCGTAAACAGTTTGAGAGCATGTAGCATCTGCTACTTCTAAGATGAGTCATGGTACGAATTCCCCTATATCTTCTAGGAACCAGTTAGGCAGCCAATGATTGAAGCAGTGATCTGACTATGTACGCACCCACACAAATGAGAAGAAGTAACTTCTATCAATAAATGTACATTATATTTAACATACTGACTGCAGATTTCAAATAAGAGATTACAATTAGAAAAATTATTTTGGGAAAACATTCCCCAGTTTAATTTGAATGCAACATAAATTTTGCCAAAATACATTAAAGGACAGAAGAGACTGGAAGAAAGAAACTAATTTAAATAAATTGCATGAATTTGAGGACATTTTGAAGGAGGAAAGTAAATACACAACAGAACTTCAACACCCCATAGCACTTGCCTGCGTTTTCAAGTGCTGCATCATTAACTGTATAATCTCTTACAACATCTGTCCCTCCCCAAACTTTAAATCGTATCTCAGCTCCCCGCCCCCAGCTTCTGTCTTACCTAAAACTACAAAGGATCAAACTCTCTCTCATCTTCCAAGTTCTCTCCACTCCAAAATACTACACTAGAAATGCCTCATTTTCAACAGGCATACTCCTTCCCCCATCCCCAGACATCCCCTATCACGGAGACACTTCACATTTACTCTGCTGACAGCTAGATCCTTCACACTGCAGAGCCGGTTCATTCTGTTCCTCCCCTCAGATGCTTGACAGTCCCATGAAAACCTCTCAGAGGACACATCTACAGCAGCAGCAGCATCTAGATTGGCCTCAGGAGTAAACCCTGATCTGCCCTGAACTTAAAAGCATCCTGGTTATGTTCACCTCTCTTAGTTTCCAAACAGTCTGCCACTACCTTCTATAAGAGAAGGAGTGCAATGCGCAAAAATCTAAATTTACCCAAGTTCTAGGTTTGATGTTGGTCAGTTGGAACAATACCAATTTTAAAAGTCAGGTCAAATTACCAGATGACCTTCTAATGAAGGAATGCAACTTCACTGACAACATAGAATTAGTTTTTACTTCAGTAGGTACTGAGGAGACGAGTCTTTTGCTAGGCACAAATTCAAGATCCAAGCCAAACTTTTATGAAGTTATTTTATATTGTTTTGACCAATTTCAACATTTTCACTCCATGGTCAATACAGCTGCAAGGAAACTGGGAGGACACAGGGTTTCTATGAAGATTCATATAGTCTTGCAGCATTGGTTGTGCAGTTCAAGCTATGATACATTTTTCGTTTTGACTTCTAATCTGATAACGAGAGCTCAAACATTTGTGTGCAGGTAGCAAACTAGTAACGCTCCCAGATAAGCCCTCAGGCTCCTAGAATTACTGAATAGTAGTAGTGTCACCTTCAGAGAGTACAAGATGGCCTTCTTGAATTACCAGGACTCTTGATAAAAATCCAGTAGGACAAAAGAGAAATTCCACCTCACTTTTGAATACCTGAAAGTTATATCCTCATCTCTCAATGAATGGAGGGAATTTAAAGCAAATCCACCACAAACCAGCAACACCCTATCCCATTTGGTTGAACTACTTGGAAGGACAGTTGTTTACAGAAGACCACCCACACAGAATAAGATTCACTATTTTTTACCATGAAAGTGACTGCAAAAAGAGTTACGAGCCCTAGTATTTGAATACAAAAAACTATTTGCTATCCCAATAACAGTCCGTAAGAGGGAGTTTGGTCTTACTGAGAATTAATTCCCAGATTCATACAGGCTCCCTGTACAACCACGGACCAGTCATTAGCTCTCTTTTAAAAGAAGAGGACACTTTCTGTAAAATGGGACCCCCCCCCAATTATCTGCAGTATTTATACTGAATATGAATTTCTCTGAGCATGAACTTAAAAATATATTTCTACATAGCTTAGCTAAATGTGACACTACATTTTAATAGTCTTTAATCCTACTGTAATAAATTAGCATCAGTATGTCAACAAGGACAAAGATAAGTACCGATACTTAGTACTTGGCTGTTGACTTAATTACCACAATAGCATTGTAACAAGAAGTGTAAGACCAAGTTCAAAGAAGCAACTGGAAACTTTCACTCCATTATGAAAGTTGCTTATTCTGAAATCAGTGGTATAAGCAAGTCTTCTGTACCAGGTAGTAAAGCCAACCATAACACACACAGTTTTCCCTAGCGCTCACAGAACCCCCTCGCCAGCATCAGACATAGCCTAAGATAGTTTTATTATTTTTCCAGCCATTGAATTTTCTTCAAGAGATCTCTGATCAGGGGATTTTCAGATATCACCTGATGTAAAGTAGCTGGAATTCTTTGCAAATATTTACAATAAATTAAAGGTTTGTACCGAAGTACCAGATCACTACAGCTAGTAGCAACAAACTAAGGCACAGACCTGCACTGCAGCAATCTATAGCTGGTTTTAGTTCTGAAGGAGAATATCAATTATATCAGCATTTCTTCCCTTTTCAGATGTCATGTGGCCTTTAATTGCAAAGCAGCATTCATTCAATCCCAAAGCAGAATCACAAGATGTCATCACAATCATATTAATATCTCCAATATCTTCCTTCTAGCTGCAATCAGTGCTATATAGATAAGATGAAGATATAAAATCTGATTATTATAACCAAAACTTCTACATATGTAAATCTATTCAGATCCCAGGTCCTTCCTGCTTTCCAAAAACCACAAATCCAAATTCCCTGAAGCAACAGGAAAGTGCATTAGATGGGGAGGCCTATGCATACAATGGCAAATATCTGCCCTAATGTATTTTAAGTTATGCTACAGGAAGCACTAAAAAACAAACAGAATAAAAAAAACCAAACAAACAACCCCCCCCAAAGATTTGTCAAACAGATCTCTGGGAGTCTGAAGAAAAGCTCACAGGTAGCTGTTCCAGGAAACCTGCTCAGCAAAATGGCCATCACACATCCGTTGTGTTTCACCTTTCTAGTAAAGCATCACCCGTATGCGTAAGAGTTTGTATTAGTAGAAGAAGTGTGTATAATGTAAGCACAATTATGCATATTATGTAAAGTGTGCTTGCAACACTCTGCCATATTTCCCTCCCTACAAAGAATAAAACTGGGGCTTCTAAGTTGCTTAACTGTTTGGTAGAGAAAAGTACACCATCGCTGCTCCCCTCACTCGCAAGAACTACATGAACTCATTTTCCAGAACGAGAAGGTTTAAGATTCAGCAGTATCTCCAAACAGTAAGGGCTGCTGGGCACACGATGTCAGTCGTCGCCAGAAGTTCCACCTGGAGAACATCTGCAGGATTCGTGCAGTGACCTGGTTGCCCCAGTTTAATTTTCAGCTGACAGTGCTCCCAAAGCACAGCATCCCTGAGGTGCCCTGACAGGATGCAGAAAGAGCTCAGCATTACACTGTTTTCAATACGGCATTGCGCTAGATTACACTAACAGGCAGTAGGAATCTTATATTGCAGCTCTACATTCACCTAGTCTGGATGAAGGGAGGATCCAAAGATTTTACCTGTGCTGGTACTGGATCAATAAGTAGATTTAAACCGGCCTTTTCCACAGAGTATGATTCAGCTGCCCTACTATACACATGCAGAACATGTACAGCTTCAAAATGCTTCTTCAAAAAACCCCTGAAATACATCTGCAGAAATTCTTCAATTTAAAGACCACCAACTCTCAGCATTGCATCATTCATATCTCTGGTCAACAGCTGAATATGAACACTGGCATTTTAAAATAGTGTTTTAAAAAACATTTCAGGTACATTATTGCTATATGAGTGTTCCTCAGGAAGACAGAACCACTTCCATGGCATGTTAAGAATAACACAGCAGGCAATCATCCCACAGCTTGCCATGTGTATATTTGTTAACCAACCACTATACTGTAAATATGACCAGTGACATTTACGTCTGCAGAGTGTAAAATAGTTTCCAAATCTGTAACTGAAATGTCAGTACCAAGCATGAAAATTAATACATGAGCTGAGCGGAGGAAGCCCCACCACTATGCAAGAGCAGAACTATTAGAGTATTTTGTCACCAAAGCTGGGCCAATACCCTAGAAGCACTAAGGGAAGTACAAGCACGAAGGCTATTTCACATCTGAATGATTAAGACATTTAACCATTTATTTCATTTCTATCATCACGGTAATTTTACAGCCCTTTCAATCATACATTCAACACAAAGACTAAGGAAAAAAGAATACCCATGTGCACCCTGAAGTGCAGCACCCCGAAGTGCAGCACCCCAAACGCAGGCTCCAAGCACATCCTAATCCTCCCGTCCTATCACCCACCACCAGAAGAGACTGGACTTACTGAGAAAGTGAGATAAATTAACAGTCAAAACAAAGACAAAATCTCAAAGGGTAACCCAAGACAAATGCTAAACAAACCTGGTAGATTTTAAAGGCTACACAGAAACCAAAGTGTCCTTCAAAAGGCTGCACTATCTTCCAAAACAGGGACAGACAGAGCACAGGCACTTTAAGGACGAGGAACAAGATGACCAGCACAGAAAGAGAAGTGCATCGAATTCATCTGAAGCACATTCTGGACAGCCAATCAAAATATATCATAATTAAAATTAATTACAGGCCAGCAAATGTTCTAATGCTCAGAAGCTATTCAAACATATTCCACAGCATATTTTTGTTTGTTTTCTGGTACGCGTTCGTCCTTGGAAGTTTTGGGGGTTTGGGACCTGGGTTTAAGTCAGTCCCAACACAGCAGAGCTTCTTAACTACCTGCTCTAAGATACACACTTCAGCAGATAAATTGGGCAGCCTTACATATGGGTTCAAGATTTCCATGTGAACCACCAGAAGTTTCTTGATTCAATTCAGTAAATGCATCATTTGGCATGTAATTTAGGAGGGAGGATAAAATTCTAAAGCTGCTTCTGAAAACAGAGGAATATGCCCAGATTACTATTTAAAGATTCTGGAAAAGCTATAAGGAATTTAGCTACTGTTACATATACTTCTGCCTCTATTGGCCTGGAAATGCCTCTTAGCCCTATACTTCCTTCCAGAGTTTGTTTATGCAACCAGTAATTGAAAGCATTCACCATCAGGTCTTTCTTATTTAGTATCAGACACTGTAGATTTCAATGCAGCTTCTTAAACAGAAAATGTGAAAGAGCCACCGCAAAGATATTTGCAAAGGTAGACAGAGCCTAATGTGAGCTTGGTGAATGCACTGGTCTTTGGGGAAAGAAAAAGACAGTGATAGCAGCAGATCCTTCAAGACCAACATGAAAAGGGATGTTTTGGTAATAGAGGAAAAACTGGCATCTAGGATACACCTGTTCTGTTGACAGACGAAACCTTGCTCCAGATTAGAAGTCTTCAGATTTTCATGGCCAAACTGAGTCAGCCTGAGACAGTTTAAAGCAGTATAAAAATAATTTCAAAACACATTGTTTAAGAGTAAATGAGGACAGAAACTATATGCCCTGGTACCCCAATATGGCAGCATTTCACTGTCAGCACCACACTGTTTATTAAAGGTTACCATGAGCCATATCTGTCTCTGCTCTTTCACTCCCAAAATGGTACCTTCCCCTGCACACAGGAAGCTTTTCATTTCTTCTGATCATTGCTGGGTTTAAGAGCTGTTGTGACAGGTCAGCAGATACGGACAGTACTTAAACTCCAAATGCTGTTTACTAGCCTTTCTGAAATGAGCTGATGGTTTCACAGCTATTCCTGATGAAGGGCAGCAACACAATCTGCGCAGCTGGCAGCCTAACCAAAGACCAGGAGACAACTCAGGATCCCCACACTCTCTCTTGTTTCCAGAGGTTGAAGGATACTACCTGGTGCAGAAAAAGCATGCATGCACTTCTGCTGCTTGCATGGTACTTACTGTGACAGGCAGAGAGCTTCCATCTACAAAAGACTTCCTTAATTTTCCTTAAGAAATCCTGGAATAAACACTATTAATACTGCAGCAAATGCACATGCCTATGCACTTGACCTGGGGATTGCTGAGTTTTGGTAGCCTTTAATGGCATCTAATATGGAGGGGGAAAGAGGCAGGGAGCCAGGAAAACATTGCTGTATGCGTTTAGAAAACTTGTTATTTTTAACAGTGCATTTTAAGACCAGCAACCCTGAAGCAAAATGGTTAGAACATTTTCTTCCATTGGTGTTCTGATAGCACACCAAGAGCTTTTAGAGGGTGGATATTTTAGGCCAGCGCAGCAAAACAGACTGATCCCAGGAAGGAAAGCTCACCCACTGTGGCAAAAATCAACATAGGAAGGGTAAGTTTATTCATCCATTATGCTGAAGAGCTTAAAATGGAAACATTCTATATGTCTCTCTTCAGGCCAGGATGAACAACCAACAAAAATGAATCACTACGACAGCAACTGACTGGAAAACACACTGATGGAAACTGATGGTATCTTTTGCCTCTCCCTCCTACCCGTGAAAAAGTCCTTATGATCACATTGTTGCATGTTTTTGCAAGGAGGGAGCAAGATCAAATCCTCTATTTTTACTTTTTTCCTTTAATGAAGCTTCTGTGTTTCTCCCACTCATCTATAAGGTCTCACCTTTCTTTGCAATCCCCACTACGCTTATATTCTTAGCTATGGATGCACAATTGCAAAAATCAACAGCAGATAGAGGTACTTGCAAAATGCATCACACCCAGTCCTGCTGCTTTGGAGGTTTAAAAAGACTTAAAGGTTTCATGAATAAAATTGGAGTGAAGAAGTCATCTATGTTTAGTGCATTTTGGTATTGAAAAAAGAAAATCTTCAAAACAATAACTGACAGCTTCATTTACCAAACTTTCTGTTAAAAAGAAAAAAAAAAAAAAGAAAAGAAAAAGATTCACATTCACAATGAGATAGTTAGATGCTAAAAATAACTGGCCAGCTGCAATTCCCACCTTATGTAGCTAGGCAGAAGTGCTTTGTTCTCCCCCTCCCCAAGCACACACACGCTCACTTCCTTCTTTATTGCAACATCAGAAGCTGAACTTGATGCTAACAAGCCACAAAGTCCTGCCCAGAATTTAAAGTCACGCCCCAGTAATTACATAAAATAAGCTCTTAGTACAAGTGGTTCAAAAAAATCAATTTACTCAACTTCAGTTTTGCTTCTAATTC